>NC_041369.1:8804683-9499683 GCF_900634415.1 Cottoperca gobio
GAAATCACCTAACGTCTATATTCACCCTAAAAAATTTAAATTAAATAAAAAAACATCTCTTAACCTTCAATTCAGCTCAAGGGATCAACCGCTACATGGGTATCCCCGCAGCAGTAACAGATACATCCCTTCCTCACAATTCTGCTTCATCTGATCCATTGTCAGTACTCTGATTATGGAAAACACTGGGCCATCTAGTGGCAGAAACAGAATTGAGTATTGGGTTGATGTGGATCATTCCTCAGCTTCCCTCACTCAGTTTTGATTGAATCCCCTGTCTGTCTGTCCCCCAGCTGTCTGTCTCTGAACTAAATCTGCAGACAGGCTGAATTTGAATCCCTCTGGATACCAGGGTTTTTGGGTAAACTATTTTAAAATCCTACAAGGGGATATTTGAATGTGAGCTTCCCTTTGGATCTCTGAAAGGCCAACCAAAGTGCTTCTACACTCACCTCTACCTCTCAACCCTCTCCCCCCCTCCCCAGCGGGTCAGGGTTAATGCAGTGTTAAGTAGAGTGTTAGGGTACCATGACACAGAGGTTAACTAGTGCAAATAGCATTTCATTGTCTTCAATGTCGTTGTGTGGTCCTCTAGCACTCTATAAAAGACAGCGGGATGTTCTCTGCATTGTGTCTGTCGTGTGCGATGTCGTGAAACTTTTTTTTTTTTCATTTTCCTCATACGACCCACGTAGCACCCCTTGGTACTGTCGGAACTTTGTTGAATATGATTTGTGTGGTGGTCGGTGTAAATATTGTTTCTTTCTTCATCGTTAAAGGTTTGTCTTTTTTCCACATAACACCATGGGATTTCTTCCTTTTTGCTGTTGAGGCTTATTGTGTCACAGCAACATGTTGGGGTCAGACAGTAGAGGCGTCTGTGTGGTGGGTGGTGGTGGTGGTGTGAGAGGATATTTCTTTCGCTCCTCTCAAAGATCCCAATGATGAAACTTGTCTCTTGTCTTTGTACTTGATTTTTTTTTTTTTTTAGATATGATGAATGGATCAAAGCAGAGAAGATTGTGCGCCCCGCCAATAAGAACGTACAAAAAATAAAGCACCGCAAAAAGATAAAGGTACGAGTCTGGAAGAGTGGTAACTTTACAACTTAAACCTGGTTTGATGCCGTGAAATGAATCGCTGACTGTGTTGAAATCCTGACAGAACAAAGCGGAGAGGGAGCGAGACAGGTTGGAGAGGCTCAATGACAGAGACGTCCTCGGCCCTTCGCCCAACGCTAACCGCCTCCCGCGCTCCAAATGTGGCCTGAGTCAGGATGTCTTTTCCAAGATGGACGAGGGTGAGGACAAAGGGACTCAGCAGTCTCCAGTCAAGTCTATAGAAATTACTTCTATCCTCAATGGCCTGCAAGGTAGCAACACTCATTAGCCTGTAGTCTTCATGCACACTTATAGCAGCTTAGGACTGTGTCTCTCTGAAGTGGTTTATTTTGTATGCCTGTTGACATCCTGCTGAAACTAACACAAGTTATTTCTCGTTTCGCCTCAGCCTCTGAGATGTCCACGGACGAAAGTGAGTGTGAGGATGAGGAGGGAGAGCGTAATGAGGACGATCGCCCAGGTTGCAGAGGCAGCCCCAGAAAGGCCCCACCACCGGAGGCCCCACAAACGTCAGAGTGCTGGGAGGGCCCTCCTGAAGCATCCAAACCTTCCCAAGTCTCAGGGAAGCACCAGGATTTAGTTGGTGCAGAGAGTGCAGATGTAGGGAAGCGCAGAATTCAGCCGGAATTAGAAGGAGAGGCGAGCAACAGGAAGAGGAAGTCGGACGGCGTGGCGGAGAGGTCCCCGAAAGGTCAATCCAAAGCTAAGACTCGGAGCACCAGGAGTGCCGATTGGTTGCCTGGAGGCTCTCCCAGGAAGCTGGAAGACAGAGTGGCCGGGCCCGGGGAGGAGAGGGGAGCCTCATCCAGCAGCAGTTCAGACGACGAGGGTGCAGCGCCGGCCGAGTCCCAGGCTGAGGAGAGCGAGAGAAGCCGGCCAAAAGCCAAAGGTTCCCCTTCCAAGAAGTACAACGGGATGAAGGAGAAGACCAAAAGTGGCAGGCAAGCTGGCTTCTGGGAGATTCCTGAAAAGAGGGCCAAAATGTCTGGGAATGCAGAGGAACGGCCAGCTGTTCGCTCTAAAGGCCAAAAGGATGTATGGTCCAGCATCCAGGCCCAGTGGCCGAAGAAGACGCTCAAAGAGTTGTTCTCAGACTCGGACACAGAGGCCGCCAATTCTCCTCCTCCACCTGCACCGCCGTGCCTGGAGGAGCCGAGCGTCGAGCAGGACGCCGGACCCGAGGACGAAGCCTCAGAGGAGCATATGGAGAACGACAAACTACAGGAGTTTCCGAGCAGCGGCAGCAACTCCGTGCTCAACACACCGCCAACAACGCCCGAGTCGCCCTCAGGAGGAGGCAGTGCTGTGGAAGACTCTGGTCCGGCGCAGCCTTCCTCCCCACCACCGTCCATTCCCCCCGCCTTGCCTTCAGAGCCGGTTTCTGACGCTCTTCCCTCAGGACCCACACAAGAGGAAGTGGCCGGCGGCCGCAGTGAGACAGACAGCAGCACGGTGGAGGTGGAGAGTCTGGGTGGGGAGCTGCCAGACCTCCCTCAGGACGAGGGGGCAGGTTCCCCCTCGAAGGTGTTTGACGTCAGCCTCTCCTGCAGCAGCAGCAGCAGCCTCGAGCTGAGCAGCAGCAGCCAACAGGAGAGTGAGCAGAAGTCCAAAGGTACAGCCAATCTACTATTTTTCTTTCAATTACATAATTAATATTTTTTCTTTAAGATGAAATACTTACAAAAAAATACAAACCGACAACTCATTTCACGGTTTGCCTGTTCCCTCACAGTCTTCTTACATTTTCTTTGTAGCGTCTGTGAGTCAAAAGCGACAGAAAGAATCGCAGACGAGCGGAGCCTCAAAGAAACACAAGCCAAACCGCAAGAGCCTAGGTGTGCCTCCCAAGAAGAATAGGAAAACAGGTGAGCACAGCTGTAGATGGACACACTGCTAGCCTTCCCATTTTAAACACCATCAGTACTTTTTCTCATTTCCTGACATTAAATGAAAGATTTCAGGCGGCTCAGATAATGAGATTTTGCTCTTTTTTCCCACCTCAGCTGTCTTCCCTCCTCCAGCCAACAGCAGTGATAGTGAAGACCAGTCTGTTGTTGAGAGCACTGCCAAACCCACTGTCTCTAAGAACAACGCGCCAGACGTGAAGCCTGCCGCTTCGCCCAAGTGTCACGGACGATCTCCACCTTCGAGCCATAAGTACCACAAGCAGGCTGACGCCGACCACACCCAGCACAGAGACCACCATGGAAGATCGCCACGGGTGTACAAGTGGAGCTTCCAGATGTGTAAGTGTCACACGTTATTATGCCTGAGGGTATTGAATTGTTAACATCAATGTAGTTTTAGTTTATTTTTATTTTTTATTCTTTTTGTGATTTAGGTGAACTGATCCTACAACTAGTTTTCATTATATTTATTAAAGTTAAGTTTTATATATGTTTATGTCTAAGCCCTATTAAGGCGAGACACTACAGGCAAAAGCATTATTTTTTAATGCACGGCTCAATTTTGCCTCCCTAACATGATGGTTTAGTGAAAATATTAACAGTGGAAAGATAACATCCAAAATAGATATTTAGGTTTCTATTTCACTAAATGTGTCCATTTGTGCCTGTAGACTTTTCCTAAATTCACCAAAAGTTAGCATTAGATAATGCCTCATTTGCATATTTAATCATAACATTTCAGAAAACTCTCAATACAAAACATTATTATCTCAATGTGAGTAATAATAAACACTGATATCTATTACTTTAAATGTTTACCCTATTCACCTGTATGGAATACATATCTTTAAAGGGCGTGATTCTTCACTTCAGCAGCACTTACATACACCAAACTTTCCAGTTTCATTCCCATCTAAATTCAGAAAGTTTTCTGGGGAAGTTTCAAGGTTATATTTATTAGTTTAAATGTTTTTTCTGTTCCACTTAGCTGACCTTGAAAAGATGAGCAGTCTGGAGAGGATTTCGTTTCTTCAAGAGAAGCTGCAGGACATCAGGAACCACTACCTCTCTCTCAAGTCTGAGGTGGCCTCTATCGACAGACGACGAAAACGCATGAAGAAGAAGGAACGAGAAAGTGAGTCGGCTCTTTGTGGTCTCAACATCGCTGATTACCAGGATTCGGTGTAACGATCTGGGTGCATGCCTCTAATCCGACCATAACCAAATCCCCTTTCTTGTTCTGCAGGCACGGTGGCGGCTTCCTCTACATCCTCCTCCTCTTCCTCCCCGTCCTCCAGCTCATTGACTGCGGCAGTCATGCTGACACTGGCTGACCCGCCGGTGTCATCATCATCCTCCTCTTCTCAGAACTCTGGGGTATCAGTGGAGTGCAGGTGACAGGACAAGTCAGCGAAAAGCCACCGCACTAAGCACTTAACCAGCACCCCAGGGGTCCCCGCCCCCATTCCCTTCCAACAGGAAGGACAAATCACCCTACATACTGTAACTACTGGGGCACAAAAACCAGACCAGAGACAACAACAAAACAACGAGAAACAAGCACTATTTTCTATCGACAACTGTTTCCTTGGCAAGCTAATGGCACTTAAGTGCACTTTTATGAAGATTGTGTAGGGGGGATCAAATTTGTCCAAAAAAAACAAAAACAAAATTGTCTTTTGCGCTCTCCTTAATTGAACATTTATAAGAATTGTTTTTGCAGGCAATAATCGTTTCCATTTGATAAAGTTGTATTGGTAAGGGATGATTTCCAGCAACGACCCCTCCGTGCTCTGTCCTCATAGCTCAACACGGTACAGCCTGTGCTCGCCATGTTATTGTGAGAAATTCAGAGGGACACTGCCACATTGGCATTCAGAGCGTACGTAATGTAACTTCGCCATGTTTCTCTGTCCTCACTCATTACAAAAAGGCCTTCATGTGGTTCAACCTCAAGTGGTTGACGATGCTCTTCTCGTACAGGCATGTGATCCTGTACATGTTTGCAGTCGTGTAGGTGTTGATGGATAGGGTTTCAGACCATCATAGGTCCACTGACAGCCTCAGTGGATGAATATTGTAGTGCCTTTTTGTTCTTTTTCCATGGGACACTTTGAGAAAAGACCACACTTCTTTTTCTCCTGATCCTCTTTTCAAATCAGAGGGTCGGCTGGAATAATGTGTCCCTTTACAAAAAGACTGAAGATTGCTGTATGAGTGAGCAGGCAGTGAAGGGCTGAGTCTGACAGAAAATGATGGTTTTTATCAGCGTTATGGTAATTTTTAAAAAGTATAATTGTAAAAGCAGAACTCCTATACTGGATCACCCATAATCTACTACTGAATACTCATCCAGCTTGAGTGTAACTCTTAAGTTTGGCAGTATAAACTGTGCAATGATGGAGGTGGTCACATTACTCCAGTTCATCAGCCTTTTTGAAAGCCCATCTGCTTTATTTGATTATGTTTCCACCCATTTAATCCCCTCGGTCCCATCAACTTCACTGAAGATTTGTAACTGGATCAAGTTAAAGTGAAGGCAGCCATAGGAGGTATTTACAGCATGTACTCAGTACTTCAGAACACGTGAATGCATTTTGCAGTGTTTCAAACAAACATGAAGTTATTTAATTAAGTATACTTTTTGCTTTGTTAAATAAAGCAACGCATACTCTTTCCTTTTCTTTTCTAATTTTACTCATGATCAAAAATGACACGCCAGCTTCCTCTCATACTCATCCCTACCAAAAATGTTTGGTTCTGTCTCCTGTACTATGACCAGATTAAAAGGTAATGATATTGTAAATGTGCATTTATATCATAAAGTGACGTATGTGTATACATTTCTGAAGACATCTCCAGTGTTTCCTTTGTATAGATCCCTACTGTATGATAACCTGAAGTTACATTTTGTTTGGCACTTGTATGTAATTGTATGCTTTTGTTATACATTTGTATATTGAGAAGTGTTTTGAGTCAAGCTATTTAATATCTTGCACTGTTAATAACATGTACCTTTCTGTACAGACAGTTTTACGGTTTTAACTGCAGTTTGAGTGTAAATACTGAGGGTTACAGCATGTTTGTTCTCCCTTTGTCCTCATTCTTGTTCTCTTTTAGGAAGAGATTTATTTGAGTTCATTTAATTTTTGTTCTGCCTCCTTTTCATCAGTTTCAATACTTGTTTCTTTCCTTTCTTCCCTTTTTTAATGTCATGTTTTGCTTTAGTTTTTATTGTTTTGTTTTTTTCTATAGCTTGTGCTTGTAAGAGAAGAATGGTGGTTTTGGATGCGGCTGAATTATTTTCCAACCTGTACATGGCCTGAAGCTACAGCTGTATGAACCTGTATATGGAAAATGGTCTGGATCATAGATTAAGAGAAAGTAATGGAGCTTATTGGAAAAATGCTCAATAGTATTTATTAGGCTCATCTGATGATGGTCATTGTGTAATTTATTGTAAAAATGTAAGCAAAGCAGAAGCCTCTGTTTGAAATAAATGCCATAGTTTGTGAAGTATTCAGTGTGTCTCGTGCCATCAGTGGTGGAAGTTACTTTTACGCAAGTACGGTACTAAGTACAATTTTGGAGTACTTCTATTTACTAGTTTATTAAACTTCATACTTTATCTCACCCAATTTTAGAGGACATTTTTTACCCCAGGATTTGTTTTTAAATTGCTTCTCCATAACATTTATTTGCCAAATGTAGTTCCAGTAGAGTGACATTAAAAAATATATCTCTATCTATCTATATATATATATATATATATATATATATATATATATATATATATCACAATTCTTTAAAGTAGCTGTAATAAAACCACTTCTTAAAAAGCCTAGTCTTGATCCAGAGGTTTTAGCCAACTATAGACCGATCTCTAACCTTCCCTTGAGGTTTTTCAATTTAGAGTTCATCATAGCACAGAGACGGCACTGGTGAAAGTTACCAATGACCTTCTATTGGCATCAGACAAAGGACTTGTCTCTGTTCTTGTCTTGTTAGACCTCAGTGCTGCTTTCGACACTGTTGATCAGGACATTCTACTACAGAGACTGGAACATTGTGTTGGCATAAAAGGAACCGCACTAAGCTGGTTCAAGTCCTATTTATCTGAGCGATCTCAATTTGTACTTATTAACGATAAATCCTCCATGACAGCCAAAGTCAGTCTTGGAGTCCCGCAGGGTTCTGTACTTTGACCGATTCTATTCACCTTATATATGCTTCCTTTGGGCAATATTATAAGGAACCACTCTATAAACTTTCATTGTTATGCGGATGAGACCCAATTATATCTATCAATTAAACCAGACGAAACCAATCAATTGGCTAAACTTGCAAGCATGCCTTAAGGACATAACAACTTGGATGTCTAGCAACTTTTTGATGCTAAACACAGACAAAATTGAAGTTATTATACTTGGCCCTAAACGCCTCCGAAACGCATTTTCTAATGACATAGAAGCTCTGGATGGCATTAATTTGGCCTCCAGCACCACCGTAAGGAATCTTTATCGTTATCTTTATCGTTATCTTTGATCAGGATCTGTCTTTTAACTCCCACATAAAACAAATCTCAAGGACTGCCTTCTTTCATCTACGTAACATTGCAAAAATAAGACACATCCTGTCTCAAAATGATGCAGAAAAACTAGTCCATGCATTTGTTACTTCAAGGCTGGATTACTGCAACTCAGTGTTATCAGGTTGTCCCAAAAAGTCACTTAAGACTCTTCAGTTGATCCAAAATGCAGCGGCACGTGTATTGACAAGAACTAGGAAACGGGATCATATTACTCCTGTATTAGCTGCTCTGCACTGGCTCCTGGTAAAATACAGAATAGAATTCAAAATCCTTCTCCTGACTTACAAAGCAATTAATGGTCAGGCTCCAGCATATCTTAAAGATCTCATAGTACCTTATAAACCAACTAGAGCATTGCGCTCCCAGACTGCAGGGTTACTTGTGGTTCCTAGAGTCTCTAAGAGTACAATGGGAGCCAGAGCCTTCAGCTATCAAGCTCCTCTCCAGTGGAACCAGCTTCCAGTTTGTGTTCGGGAGGCAGACACCTTCTCCACATTTAAGAGACTTTCCTTTTTGATAAAGCTTATAGTTAGGGCTGTCTCAGGTTTGCCTTGGATCAGCCCCTAGTTATGCTGCTATAGGCTTAGACTGCCGGGGGACACCTCCCTTCTCTCTTCCTCTCCCTCTCTTCTTCTCCCTCTCTATCTGTATGCATTTATGTAAATGTATGTTACTAACTCATCATCCGGGGTATCATCCCCGGAGTTTCTGTGTCTCTCATGTGGCAGGTTGCCACTGATAAAGTTTACGTCAGGATCAGGAATCGTGGCTGCGCCTGCTGCCCTGGTCCTGCTGGACATCGGAAGCCTTTTTGTACTATGTTGTTTATCCTGTACACACGACATCTATTGCACGTCTATCCGTCCTGGGAGAGGGATCCCTCCTCAGTTGCTCTCCCTGAGGTTTGATTTGATTTTATATATATATATATATTTATATATAAAAAAAATTATATATATGTATAAATAAAATATATATATATAAAAAAATATATATATAACAAAATATATATAAATATATATAAAAAATAAAAAAATATATTATTTAACATTGCAATATGTGCATTATATTGTATAAACTTGTCATGTTTTATATATATAAAAACATGACAAGCTTATACAATATAATGCACATATTGCAATGTTAAATAATAACTCCCCAACAGTATAGATCGTGTGCATGTGACGTCACGCTTATGTCCCAACCCGTAAATCAGCCATGTTGGTTGTATACACAACCAAGACGGCGCCCGTTCGCGTGGGAGTTGCTGCAACGCTTCGTAATTTTCTTTGTATTTAAACGTCTAAGATTGAAAGAAAATGCCAATCGTGTGCGCAGTGTATAATTGTGGTAATAACGCTACTCGTGACCCAGAGAAACGGTTCTTTAGATTTCCTAAAATCATCAAAAACAACGATCTACAAAAGAGGGATGAATAGCTGCCTACTGAACGCCGTAAACTGTGGTTTAGCAACATAACTCGTAAGGATGTAACAGAAGAAAAAGCACAATTCACCCGTGTGTGTGTGTGTGTGGCGTCCACTTTATATCTGGTAAGAGCTCATGCTAAAGCTATGTTTTCAATGTTTACGTTAAACATTTGTGCTTGATATACCCGAACACTGTAAGACCTTACTTCTCCATATCGCTGACTGGTAAATAAGGCACTTTCTTTACATGTGATGGCAGCCATTTGTTCTTTTCTTCTGTGCATGTTTTTGTTTGGCTTATTCTTGAGACTACTTCACTTGCGAAAAGCAAAGCACCAATGTGAGAACATGCTTCGCTTAATCCAGCCATACAATCACAGTGTGCGAGGATAACATCGCCGCTCTTCTCACTCACAAACCACGGCTTGAGCGGTGTATCTCGAGCTCTTTGAAAGTGATTTACACGGCACGAGCACCCTGTCATCTTTCAGTGGTTTGGTAAGAAGACTACCAACCCAGCCAGAAACAAAGAAATTATAAGCATCTAAGCTCTTGTATGCCTTCACTTGTGCGTTGGTTGCCCACGACGTTTGTAGCACAAGGTAGTTCACAATATCCGGATATTCAATCGGCGGTAATGAATCTAAATCCTCAATATAATCCGACGGCTTTAGCGTGTACGGGTCACGGCCGCACATTTGGACTTTTTCCTCTGAATCTTGCCTTTGCAGAGGACTCCAGAGAGTCACAATACATTGAAGAAGTCGGAGTTGTATTGCTGTTGTTGTTCGCTTTAGACGCCATTGTTGATTTGTATATCATCCAACATGGCTTCGCACGCAAACGTCACACAGTTTTGTCACGTGTTTGCACACTATCTATAACAATTTAACTTTATAACGATGAGTAGTTAAAGTGAACATTAAAATGCGGCTTAAGCATTAAAGCTTTCGAAGTATTTTTGTCTTTGATACTTTTATTTTCGAATGAAGTATGTAACTTTAACAGCACATTCAATACTTTAATATTTAAATGTTTTTCCCTGAAGCAAAATTGAATCGTTTCTGCGTCATGATTGACGCACTTCCGCACGGCGCACTTCCTTAGCAGCGTGCTAGCTGCCGGACAGCTAGTGTGCTGCGTGCCGTACATGTGAATAGTATCAGATATGACGAGCGGTCGGACGAGCGCGGTAGTAGTCGGGGTGTGTGGAGCCTTTTTCATCGCATACTGTATTTATTTTGACAGAAAGCGACGGAGTGACCCTCGCTTTAAGGAAAAGCTACGTGAACGTAAGTGTTTGAGCTGCAGGGAGCGGAGGAAGTTGGTTTAGTGAACAGGCGACTTGTAGCATAGCATGCTAGCTTCGATGTGGCAAACAATCCGCAAGGACACTGCATCAAAAAAAGTCTTATTAGAGACAACGCTGTGTTTTCATTTTAGAATAACTGACAGTATACAGTGTAGAGTAACATTTAATGCTACTTAAACGTGATTGTCCCTAGCTACCGTTACGTAGCCGGGTTGAATACTCGTGCAAGAAACACGCGGTAGCTAAAAGCTAAACTTGTAACCACGTGTTTCCCGATTTGTATCTTTACAACAGCAAAGTTAACATACCAGCACAGTCTAAAGCCACTTTTGTCTCGCAGGTAGAAGCAAACAAAATCATTCTAGTGACAAGTCTGGACTGGCAAGGGTAGGACAAATTATTTTCAGATTTGTGTTTCTCACTGGGGCCTAAATGCATTTCTGACACTTTTGTTTAACTTTGAAGCTTCCTGACCTGAAGGATGCAGAAGCTGTTCAGAAATTCTTTCTGGAGGAAATCCAGCAGGGAGAGGAGCTCCTGTCGCAAGGTAAGCCACGTGTCTGTTCAGTTTGTTCATACATCTAATATGTAACCACATGTGCACGATACAAGTAGAGGGCACTGTTCTCTAATACATCATTCAGAGAAACAACCTGCCACTTCTACTAAATTATGTAATGTATAATGTTTTCATTAGGCAAGTCGATACTTTAGCAATCTTTAGGAGTAACATATTCCTCCTCTCATAATTTGCGGGCCCCCCTTTCTCATTCCTCAATTTTCTAATCCTAATTCCAGGTGATTTTGAGAAAGGTGTGGACCACCTGACTAATGCAATTGCAGTATGTGGCCAACCTCAGCAGCTGCTTCAGGTGCTCCAGCAGACGCTGCCGCCTCCAGTCTTCCAAATGCTGCTCACCAAACTGCCCTCCATCAGCCAGGTGAGGATTTCTTACATCTCCCATTTAAGAATATTTTTTTTTGCCACGCATCCTTAATAAACCCCCTGGTTGCTTTTTGTGGTCTCTGGGACAAGAAAGGGTGCAAGATCAACCTTAGAATTTTCCAAAGCTGAGAGCCATGTGACAGTAGCTCTTGGCTATTTCACCTCTAAGACAAGTGCTAACCATACAAAGGATTGGTTGTTAATTTCCTGTGTAATGTGAGAAATCTGTACACAAGTTTGCTATTTTGTAATTGGTGCAATACACTTTTTGGCATAACCTCTAAGATTTTTGTTTTTTCAGCGAATCATCAACTCTCAGCCTTTAACTGAAGATGACGTCGAATGATTGTGTGCGAAATGGAAATCTGCTAGGTGAGGATTTCTTACATCTCCCCATTACAACTTCAGTGTGTAGTTTATTTGTTGTATCGGTGGCGCAGCCTTACTAAACCCCCCAGTTGCATTTTGTGGTCTCTGGGACAAGAAAGGGTGCAAGATCAACCTTAGAATTTTCCAAAGCTGAGAGCCATGTGTCAGTAGCTCTTGGCTATTTCACCTCTAAGACAGAAATGTTAACGTTACAATTAACTGGTTTGTCATTTTCTGTATAACGTGGACAGTTTTAAACAAGTTTAGCAGTTCTATAATTGCCGCTATACTGAAGTATGTTATTTTCTGTTTCTCAGCGTATCATCAGCTCTCTGCCTTTAACGAAGATGAAGTCGAATGACTGCGATTGCAGATGAGATGGAAATGGGATGAAGTCTCAGGCACTGATATTTGTGCACGGTTTGGTACGTGGGACTGCAGTCGTGCGCCTAATTATGACAGGGCTCGACCTTTGGACATCAGGTGATTGACCCCCCTCTATCATGGCACTCCGAGGGTAAAGAACCTCATCACGGTTACGTTTCTGGGAAATGTTAAACGCATTCCATCTTTCTAATTATGTACCACCGGCTCATGTTTTTCTAGCAATATTCATTCCATTAATTTCCCTCAAAAGTAATGATGTGCTATATTTTGGGGGCTTTGCTGGTATGTTATGTACTAAATAAAAAAACGGGGGGGTGTAAACGATTCGTTACATACTGCTGCGCAGTTGATATACATGTGAAGTGTGTAAGAGTGCCTCCACTATACTTGAACACTTCTCTGTGCACTTAAGTTTTCACATTTGTTTTGTCAAATTATGTCAGTTAAATGTTATTTTTATATTCCAGTCTTTATATATATCTGGACATATTTTTGTGTGTAAAATCCTACAATAAACCATGAAAACGCACTTTGAATTTCTGAGTTTCTGTTCGCCACTAGATGGCAGTAGCAATGCACAGGAGAATTTACAGTTCTGAAATGTGACGTGGGCAGTTTTATCTATTCGGAAAGCTGGAGTCATATGGCAGAATAGTGTTATGTGCAGAAATCGAGGACAATTATAACTTGGGATTTAAAAATAACACCACAGACAAAGGCTTGTACTAGAAATATTTTAAGGAATATGAAAGCTGGTAATGTAATCTCATGGGACTTAATACCTCTATGAATGTTAAATATGCATAGGTACAAAAAAACCTTGAATTTTGACCTCCAGTGTGTTAATGAATGATTGACACTAGGTAAGATACAGAGACACTGCCTGAGCAAGGTTACATTTCCCTCTTGAGAGTACAGTATATGTTTCCAACCTGCATGGTGAAACCTGAGCCTGTGAGTACATTGAGCCACAGTGTCTTTATTGTGAATGACGTTATTGTGTGCAGGAGAGCGAAAGTGGAGCAGCTTGTAGGGGAAGGGAGTAGGTCTGGTTGAAAGTGTCTCTTGGAAGACAAATGGAGCTGTAATTATTTTTATCCCCGTCTGCAGCTATTTTTCTAAGGGGCTTTGGCCAGAGCAACCGGGGCCTGGAGGTTGCCAGGAAACAAGAGCAGGGGAAAATAGTTTTTCTACATTAGGAATGAAAATTGAACGGTGGCCCAGAAATGTCGAGTGAAGACTAAATGGTAGACGGTGTTCCATTTTCCATTAACTCATGTGCTCGCTCTGCAAGTCTTTTCTTCAGCGGTCCTGCTATTTTGCCATTTTGGTGAAAAAGGAGAAGCTTGTCAAGAGTCGTCTGGCACTTGTGTGAGTGTGTAGAAGAAGTGACTCATTGTTAATCTGTCCTTTGGGGAGTGCAAAGGCGAAAAATAACAGACTGTTGGAGGTCAAGCTTGAGCTGTGGTCTGCTGCTGGCGCTGTCGGGTGGGAACAGGTTCAGACCCCCGCACACATCCACCACTGGCCTGCTCCTCCTGCAAATAAACACTCAGCTGCTGCATGCCAGTACTCTGCAGCCTGGAGAGAGCTGAGGGGTCACTGAAGGATACTGCTCTGAAAGCATGCCATCAAAACAGGCCATGACACAGTTGACACATTTCAGGATGACACAGCAAATCTTTTGTTTTTAACAAAAACAAGCCCCTGCTCTGTGTCATCAATCCTTAGAAAAAGAATGCAATCAACGAGGCACTTGTAATTATGTTTATTTAATGTTATTCTTTTAATTGCATCACTGCTCTATTTGTGTGTATGCATGGATTATGAGTCAGCTCTTCATATCTCCTGAAGCAGGCATGCAGGGGAAGAAAAAAGGGAAATAAATAAAAGAAACTCCCTCTTCTTGTGCAGTAGGGGGAACTGTTGCTCCAGGCAGTGTGTGCAGAATGGTGAAGGACAACTGAATGGAGAGAGCACAACAGCTCCAGTTGACAGCAATAACAATGGCTGCGCCTGCAGCACAGAGACCATGTGCTCAGGAGGGGAGATTTTTTAACAGTTTGTAATCCTTTTTTTCCTAATGTGCTCTCGATGACAGACTGTTCCTTCATTACAGGCGCAGGAACTAACCTGTTATTGAAGTCAATGTTAAAATCCCAGGATAAGGCCGAGCAAAGCAGTCTGACTGCCGTGTAATTTGTTTGCACGGATGCCGATCGTATGTCAAACGTCGTATTGGGAATATTATTATCACTTGAGCTCCACAACTCATTACTGGAAATCCTGTCAACAAATTATCCTCAGCAGTAATTACCTTTGCTGTGTTATTCCAGTTTGTGAGTTTGAATGTCAAAGCTTGATTACGGCTCTGAGTGCCATACATGCACAGACTGGGTATCTGGCAGGGTGGAGATGTCTGGTTCCGTACGAGCAGCTGTGTTTGGGAGTTTTAAGGCAGCCAGAAATAACTCTGTTGTACGCCGTTGCTATGGCAGCTTCACGTAGCTCTGTAAAGCAGCACACAATGCTGCACCATTGGAGAGAGTTAGAGCAGTAACCTCCCAGGGAGGTATGTGCTACTGATCACTGACTGTTAGGTGGAGGCGTCCGAAGAGGCCTGAATGTGCTCCTGCGTCTGTGTTTTGGAACATGTTTTCCCACCAGCCTGATGCCCTGTGTTGCTGATGTCACAGCTGTGGTGACAGAGTCTGCAGCCTACTGTACGTTGTCAAGGAGAGGTCAGAAATATGAGACATGTCCAGGCGGTGCCAGGCGGCTACAATAAAGAGCACGGCTGCTCCCTTCTGCACTGCCACTTGTGTGCACGGCAGCAACACGGTATATTAATTACCCAGAGCCTTCTCCTCTGTCATTCACCAGTGAAGGAATGAAGGAGAACATTTTTTTTTAAGGCACGTCCTTAAAATAAAGCAGCACTACGTGCTCGGAGTGTTAACTTCCACACAGATGACCCATTTTTCCATCTCAAAGGGTCTGAGGATGGGTGGAAAAAAAGAGGGGGGGAGCCAATCACGTGAATCTAAAGCAGGCTACAAATCCTGGCGGATTTCTCTTCCTCTGTAGGGCAATGTCTTACTGTCAACTGTTTTTCCATTTCTCTGCTGCTCTCTGCGGCCCTTCCTCTATGCAGGTTTCCTCCCTCCTCCATGTGTAAACCCAGTCTGTCTATTCATCTCTGTTGTTTACATTCCCAGTGAGTGTGAGCTGCAGGGTGTGGACAGCCGACCCCCCTCCACCCAACACTCTCTAATACCATCCTGCCCCCCCACCCTTCCTCCACCTATCTCCTCATCACTAGATCCCTGATAAGGCGGAAATTCAATAGCACTACTCTGCCCGAGAGTGCATCACGTGACCTGTCTGTGAAATCCTGTTTACGTTGGGGTTTCAAACAAATATTTTGGTCTGGTAACAAGCCGAATGGAGCTGAATTTATCATGAAGCAGAGACTAAACATAACAGCAACAGTGCCGCATGGGAATGGGAGAAGAAAATAAAAAATATATCGCTCAGCATCAGTTCTCATCCTGTCATCAGTATTATCTGTGCAATCTAGGCTAGGAGTGAAACGAGAAGAGGGAAGTGACACGTACGCTGAGCAGGAGGGTGAAGAAAGGGTTAACTAAGCAGACTGTGTGCACAGTTTTTTTTCTTCTCCTCCCCACCTCTCTCTCTCTCTCTCTGATCTGCCTTCCTGTCTCACAGGCAGTGCAGTGAGTGCAGTGGCTTTGAAAATCATGAGAGAGTCAGACAGGCTTGTTTTGCATACTGTAGGTCTCCTGCATTGACTTGTAGCAAATCCCTGCCCTCGGGAGGCATGTCAGAGGGGATTAATGGGAGGGCTGGGGCCTCACAGAGTTTCCCATTGTCGCAGCCCAGTCCTGCACTGTATTTTCATCCCGCAGAGTGAGAAAAGAGCGAGCAGGTGGGGCGGTGCTGGTGGAGGGAGGATTGAGCTTGTGTGTGTGTCAGTGCACGGGGGAGAGGGAGGGGGTGGGGGGGTTATACAGTGGTGTTATTTCCCTCTGCCCTGATTCTTTGGAGCTGAGCTGAAGGAAGGGGAGGAGAGTGTAAATAATGTATTTGGAGCGGCGGGGAGCTGGAGCTTGACCTAGCTCAGTGCAGGGAAGGGAAAGGGTTGAGCAGCCATGCTGCTGCACAGGAAGCTGGATGCTGGAGGGGGCATGGATGGGGGTGTAGGGGAGCAGAGGAGAAACTGTACGAGCTACAACAACCCTGCTGTGGTGCTCTGGGGAATGTGGGGCCTCTGCAAGAATGTAGCAATCCTCTACTTCCGCTTAGTGCTCTCAGTGTTACCAAGAGCAATAGTTTGCTGCTGCAGACTGCCATTAAGAATGCAACATAATAATGTGGTAATGGGAAATGCTATTTCACAACAGGCCTGGGGCTGCTGGGGATTCAAATGGTTTCTCAGGAGAGGCAAAGCTTGGAAACTGGAAACCTCACGTAGCAGGACGGAACAATCGTTTTAGAGATTTATCTCAAACTAGTTTGCACATGTTAATCTAGGCTGAAATGTCCTTTTAAATGAATAGTTCAACAATTTGGGTTATAAGCTTGTTGAACTTATTGCCAAGAATTAGATGAGAAGAATGCTTTTATTTAGTAAGCAACAGCAGTCAGTTATCTTAGATTAGCATAACAACTGAAAACAGCTAGCGTGGCTCGGTCCAAAGCTATCAAAATCCACCGAGCAGAGCACATTTTCATCTTGCATCATTCACGCAGATTTGACTGCAGGAATATTTGTGTTTATTTGCCCCAAAAAGCCGTTGTACAACTGTACTGACGTTAAAACCTCAGCCTCTGAACTAAAACTCCAGTTCTTGCTGTCATTTCCCTCCAGTCTCCCTCATGTTTCCTCTTGTCTCTTTGTTTATTCAGGCAGATTCTTACAAGCAAATGTTTCACTCAAGTCAAAATAAATTCGACTTGCGGAAATGTGTCAATATCTGCTGCCCCAGGCAAATTTGTGTCTATTTATATCTTTCCTTTGCCTTGCGGTCACGCTGCCTAGCCTATATACATTTGCTTTGTGTTCTGTCTGAAAACACACTTGAGCTCACAAATGAACATGTTATATCTTAATAACCGAAGTGTATCATTTCCAATTCACCATTTTTTGATGGGGGTTGTGTGCTGGCCTATTTCTTGACTGGTGTTGTGTCGAAGTCTATTTCCTGGTCCCAAATCTCTCTAACCCCTGTGCTGCTGGATGGATTTTGTTACCTTTGAATGAAGCCTGTTTTACCGTTTCTAGTCTTTATGCTAAGCTAAGCTAAGTGATGCTAGCCTGGGCTACCGACATAAGAGAGGTATCAATCTTCTCATCTAACTCTCAGCAAGAAAGTGAATAACTGTATTTCACAACATGACAAACTTTTCCTTTCGAGGCTCCCCTCCCTCAGCACGCCTCGCTTTGAGTGTGATGAAACTTGCACTATTAAACCATCAGCTCTGTATTTCTCTCCGTGTCGTTCTCTTCTCGTTCTCCCTTGGTGCTCCTGCTCTTTTCTTTCTCCCACACCTGCTATGTTTTATGGCAACCATAAAGGGGAGCTTAACCTTGAAACATGACAGAGCAACCCCAACTCCCACAACTACAATCATCTAAAAAAGAAACAACAAAAGATTGCTTCTGCTCTCCTTTACATGCGATGTAACCTCGGTGTAACTTTTGCATTTTATCATCTTTTCTTGGACTCGCAGAACTCTGCTGCCGTATCACCCTGTGCAGCTACAACCCACTCGTTCGCCCGAGAACTACAAAGTGGGTTTGACGCCTTGCATCTTGTGTAACCGTGGTCTTTGAAGACTTTGGCTTTGAGCTCTGTGTCTCATCAATTCCCTACGCAAAGCTAAATCTGAATCTGAGGCGAGCACATAAGGGGGTAGCTTATCTGCCCAACTCGTTTAATGTTATTCATTCATGCACACTATTTTTATGACAGCCTGTGCATGCAGAACTATTTTACATGTTTCTGTTGTTTATGTAACCATCTTCAGTGCATATGGATGTGTGTGCATGATTAGAGATGACAGTACAGTAACTTCTCAACTTGAGGGACAGGAAGCACTGGTTGCTTTTGTAGGATGCGGGAAAAGTGGCGCCTCTCTTCTTACATTAAAGGAAATGTTCTGCGTGGAAGTGAAAGCTGTCATAGAGGAAGAAAATAAATAAATCTGATCATGAGTCTGGCCAGTTGTGGGTCTTTCTGGGTCATGCTTTGATGTTAATTCACGTCTGAACAGAGCAGAATGCAGAAAATCGAGTGAAACGGATATTTCCCCCCATTTCCAGTCTAGCCGCACCATAAAGTGAATAGTAGTATCACAGCAACTTCCTGACTTATTTGTCATCTGGGGCCCTGGATTTGTCACATCAAATCTGCTTTTCTCAATGAACCGGGGGACCGAGATTACAGGCTCATAATCCGTGATATAATAACGACGAGTCGGGTTTTGACTCTCAAATGAAAGTCCTCAAAGAGGCAGCGTGGAAATAGAGCCACGACGTACGCAACATCTGATTCTCACGCTAGTTCTTTTTGTGTCCTATTGGATATACGATTTCCCTCTGCTCCCCCCCCCCCCCCCCCCCCAATCCATTTGAAATACTGGTCAGCCTTGCGATTGTTCGGTGAACCTAAGCTGTCGAGCCAACCGCTCTTTCCTATCCTTCGGCTTTTCACTCACCGGCAAATCCTCTTCAAGGCTGAGATGATCCACGTTATCTCCGTCTGATCATCCTACATGGAATTGATTGGACTGTTCTCACAATTTTCTTCCCCATTTCATCTCTTATATTTCAGCACACACTGTTGATTTATGTTAGCATAGTGCCGTGTGAGCGCACAGTAACATATCCCCAGTCTGCTTTGAGTATCAACTGAGCTACGTCAATATCCCCCATCTGACCTATTTTACACTAAAGCCTTGATCTCCCTCCTTGTTTGTTTGGAGTCTATTTGCAGCCACTGTGATGATTTGATATTATTTCCTAAAATATGAGCGACTTGTTATGTTTGTTTTCAAACCGCAGTACTACTTTCATTAGCATATAAAAGGCTTTTTTATATCCTTATCTAGTTTGAGGTGTTTCTCTCCATAAATTATTTCACAGGGTAGGGGGAGTCAATCACACGGATAAGTTCTTTACCATTTAGCTTCACCCAGAAAGCCAGAATCCCTGGACTTGATTTGAATTTTAATGGGCTTGTAGATGATTAATGAATCAATTATTGGATACAGCATCTGATCTCTGGGCGGCCACTGACAGCTTTTCAAATTGAAAGAAGCACAATCGTTGCGGCGGCTGCATGCTGCCAACTCAATGTGCCTCTGTAATTATAAATGCATGCAATAATTAACAAACAACTCAACTGCGAGGTTGTTACACGCCGGGTCATCTGGGGTCAGCGGCAAGGGCTGGTGGAGAGTGGAGCTCGCAGATTGCACTTTGTCCGATAAGGACGGCAACGCAGATTGAGTTAATCTCGTGGGGGAAAATACATTGTAGGCTTTTAGGCTCAGCGTGAGGTGTCTATCTCTCATATTGCTCAGTGAAAGCACCCACCCCTCCCCCCAACACCACCACCATCCACCCCCCTACTCCATTCTTTTAGAGGGACGGCTTGTTGACATCCATTAGGAGGTTTCCCAGCATTGCGCCAGGCCAGGAAAGAGGGCTAATGATGTAATTCCCTCAGAGATGACATTAAAATGTCAAAGTGCCGCAGCTGACATCATCCTTTTAGCACACATTTTCCAATAGTATACATTTGTCTTCCTTCCTTTCCCCCCCTTCTTTCAGCTTTCCTTCCTGGAAACTGGAGCTCCCCACCCATCCCAGTGCCTCCAGGCTCTACTTAGGTGTGCAGCCACATGATGGAGGACAGACTGGAATAAGAGGAGATATTGTCAAAGCGTGTCTTCCCCCGCAGCTATAAATGCCCTGCTCCAGAAAGCAGTGTTTTGAACAGGCTAAGTGTGTCGCGTTACATTTATCCCTCCCTTTTTTTTTTTTTTAAAGCTTCAGCTGATGCTAATTCATCTTGTCTGTACAACAAAGACCCTCACGCCCTCATTCCTCCACCTCTTTTACAATGCCTACCACATGTGGGAATGGCCTCTTTAGGCTAAATATCTGCATTTATCCTGTTTAACAAGTGTGATCCGACCACGTTTTGATCGTGTTAAGATGTGTGACAGATTGACGAGAACATCTTGTACAAAGTGCTTTCTTTACCCGCCTCACGCCTTTCACGCTGGTCGACAAACATACTGCTTTTCCAGAGAAATGGTAGAATCTGTATTATATTTCTACGAGAGAGACTTGACAGCTCTCTATTCTTCAGCCCAGCGAGTGGGCAATAATGGATGCTTGAAGGCAGAGTAAGTAGACGTGAACTGGAAGCAGAGAAGGAGGGCTGCGCCTCACTTAATAATGAATCAATTGATCCCCCTGCAGATGATGGATCTGGTTGCCATGGCGACAGATGCAGTGTTACCCGGAGCGTGGAGAAGAGGTTTGTTTCCCCAGATCCATACGCTCAAGGCTGTGAGCGGATCTTGGCTGTGAATGGTGACGCAAGACGTGACAAATAAAGGAGGTGAAAACTGAAAATATGAAGAGGTGGATTAATGCAGCCAGATGGATATTCTCCAACGATGAATCACTGTGCACAATCAGCAATGCATCACATCATAACTCCAAATCTATATTTCTATATTTTCTAGACTAGACTAGAGTGTAAAGATGCTGCAGGTGCATGAGAATATATTGCCAATCTCTCCCACATTGATTAATATGGCCCGTTGCTCCTCTGATGGATGTTACAGCAGCGAGTCAGAGCTGAATACACATGTGGGTTTTTTTTGTTGTGCATGTAGTGCTGGCTCCCAAAAAGAAGCCCGACATGTTTACCGTGTCTGGATGTGTGCGCACCGTTGCCGTGGCAACGTGGCTGATGCTGGGTCCAGCTGGGACCATGTTGCCAAGTAACAGCTGAGTTATGAGAGTGGAGGACAGGAGTGTGGGCGTTGGGGAGGGGGAGGGAGGGAGGCAGAGAGGGAGGAAGAATACGAGGGCTTCTACAAAGAGAGCGAGCAACAAAGACTGCAAGCATGAGGGGGAAAATATCTCGTTTATTTAGGTTAGAGCTCTCTCTCTCTCCCTCTCTCTCTCTCTCTCTCTCTCTCTCTCTCTCTCTCTCTCTCTCTCTCTCTCTCTCTGCGCCTTCCTGCCACAGAATATTAATACTTTGGGTGCATAACAAAGCAGCTTTAATCTCTGGAAAACGAACACAAACAAAATAAGTGATGTGTTGCATACTAAACAGCAGCAGCTCTGATAATTCCTTTAAAGAACAAAAAAAATTGGAGTAATGAGTGTGTGTGCTGCACTGACCCTGCATCTAACAGGACTACACAGAGGGCAGGGAGCCTGTAATGACTCACAAGCAGGCAGAAATATATCAGAAACAGTCCAGCTCCGAAGCCCTCGGCTGTAAATGATCGTGTGTCCTTGTGGTTCAGGGAGCTCGGGCACGGAGCTGCACCGAATGGCCCCGTTATTGAGTCAGCTCTGGTTTAGCATACGGACAGGGAAGGTTACACTGAGCTCAGTCTCATGGCTGTACAGTGGAAATGTGGCCTGTAATACCTTATATGAGTTAATATTAGCTGGTCATGCTAGGATTCTTCCAGGTTACACCCACAAAAGCCACCTGTGTGTGAGATGATTAAAAACAAAGGAGGATGTGTTCTTTACGATGCAGCTACACCTCTGACCTCTCATGATCATCTCCCCCAAGCCTTCCATCGGCCTCATACTCACAACATGATTATGCATTTTTACTGTCCTATCAGTGTTGTCTCGGGCTTCCTGCTCAAATGCTTTTGTCCGTGCTCATTAAGAACACATTTTCCTATCTTCCGCTGGCTGAGCAGTCTGATTTGTTGCCATGGAAACTGATCATGAAATGCCATGGTGCTTCATTTGGGACTAATTGTCACCCCCAAACAAACACACACGCACGCTCTTAGAATCACACTCGCTCGCTGAAATCACAGCGTTTGTCGCTTTCTTTTGTTAGAATATTGTCATGCTCCAGTACTTCTCAATAGATAATAAACCTACAAACGACACAAAGCCCCTGAAATCCTGCAGAAAAATAGCTGAAAACAACAAACTCCACACAACAACACAGCTATTGGAGATCCAAGTATGCTTGGTGAACTGTTTGGCCTGGGAAATGTGAAATTTGACACTCAGGCTGATGTATTCATTCCTCGGCTAACGGTTGTGTTAAGTGACATCAAAGATCAGAGGACAGCGTGTCCGTCAGGATTTGTGCGCAGTTCAGGAATTACAGGTGGAGACAGGGCGAACCAGAAAAACAAAAACAATAGAGCCAACGTGGCCCCATCTTTATATAACAGAGCTTGCCTGTGGCGATTGTGCAATGCGGTGCAGTTGTCTGGGCTGATGTAAACAGAGCCTTAGTGCCTCTGGAGGCTCAGCCATGTGCCTTGATGCAGCAGTTATGGGCACATGCCCTACTTTCATAAATCAGAGTTGGGGGAAAAAAGGAAACAGCGTGAAGGGAGAGGAGAGGAGGAGGGGAGAGCGGTGAGAGGGGATGCCGAGTGAGCAGGAGAGGGAGGGAGAAAGAGAGTTTTAGATGGAAGGAGGGGGGGGGGGGGGGGGGGGGGGGGTTGAACAAGGCTCATATTGATGTTCCAAACACAGCTGCAGGCGTCAGCTGACTAGCTGGCCTGAAAGAAGCCTGGAGCTCTGCCTCCTGCCTTTATCAGCTTACACTGTGACCTTTCTCTCTCTACTGGAATAGATCCCCCACCCCCCTCTAAACCTAACCCCCCTCCCCTCCATATCTGGCCCTTTACCATGCACTGTCCACACAGAGTCTGGACGCTGTCTGTCCTCTCTGACATGTGACTTCTGCCGGGTGCTTTTTTGTATCTGCATGCCTTTTTTCGGCGCATCAGCACTTTCATTTGTCTCACATGGCTCGGTTTTCAAGCCTCTCCCCACGCTCATACACAACTCACCATGAGGTCACCAATACTCCTCACATCCGCACCCGACAGCGCAGGATAAAGAGATAGCGATGATGAAGGGCTCGGTTACTTTGCAAATACTTGTCAGTTCAGCAGAATCGTGTGGCCCTCTCGTGTCAGATTTCTGGGAAGTGTTCCTAGAAATAAAGACAGAGATAAAGATTTGGATGCTATGCTTATGCTGACAACTTAGTTTTAGGAGTTTTCTTTTGTGAACCTGAAGGTAGCAACAGTTCAGGGTGAGTTTGAAGCAGCAGCTGTCGTCGAGAGTCCGTCCCTGAGGGCCAGAAATTGGCAGAGGTAACTGTCAATCACAGGTCTGCAGGCCTCATGGGCTTTTTCTCAGAAAGACGCCCCCTCCATGCACACACACACCTCCCCTTGATGACGATCTTCAAGTGTTACTGGATAGTGTTTCTGTGGGAGCTGTCCACCCCCACACACACACAGCAGCGCCTCCCTCTCCTCCCCACCCAACTGTTTGCAGGAAACACTCATCCTTCTCTGGAGATGTCGCTCGGGGCGGCTCATGCACTCATAAATCCTTGGCTCCTTTTCTGGGAAATGAAGGGCTTGAAAGATACATACATACACACACTGAGAGTAAAGAAAAGGTGGTGGGGGGGGGGGGGAGACGTAGAAAACAGTTTGCCAAGTATATCTCCAACTCCTTTTTGACAGTGAAGAGGTTGGATTGAGTGTCTGCCTCCTGCGGGAAGCAAATAAGGAGCGTATTCTGCGCTTCCCTGGTAACTGAGTGAGAATCGGAGACACTGCGTTGTCTGGGCAGACCTCAGCGACACCAAAAACATCACAGGAATGAGAAGTGTTTGGCGGTGGAGGACAAAGAGGGAGCAAATAAGAGGGAATGCAAGGGAAAGAATACAAGCGTTTAGAGGCAGCCATCGCCGCCTTCAAATGTCACTCAGCTCCTGGGTTGCACAATAGAACACAGCTGTTGCTGAGCTCTGAACTGCAGCTGTCTGTCTCTCGTTGGCATTATTTGCATGTACATGTGGTCACGGGTTGTGCTTGAACATGGGGCTGCTTTAAAGTTCTATAGAAAGATTGAACAATATTCCAATGTAAGAGTGTGGATCGAGGTCACAGGAAGTTGCAGAGAGACACATGAGTAGGTGGCGAGTATGTCAGATGTTCCTGATTTAGAAACCCTCAAGCAAGAGGCACGGGGAGGGGCAGGGTGGCAGAGAGGCAGCAGTGCTCGGTCTAGAGTGGGCTGTAATGGTTTAGGGTCAAAGAGGGGAGGGACATGAAGGACATAGCTGCGAAGGATATTTCACTCACAAAAATAACAAACTCTCATCCGATTGAGTGTTAGAGACGAATCTGGAGATGAAATTTGATTGCTTTCCTGGGCGGGTTTGTGGCGACCGCAGTGTCCGTCGCGCCCGAAAAACTCCTTCAAGTGCCTCATTATCGGTGTCATCTGTGGATCATCGGAGAACATCTCATCCTCGTCTCGGTTGCTTTTTGATCATCCTTTCAGACAATGCGCCATTAGGACCGGGCTGATTTTCTAAAGCACAATTACTCAAGGGGAGACTCATTAGCATATCAGAAAGCACAGGCGTGACTCTGCAAATAAAAGAACACATTAGATCCCCCCTACAATATGTTTCAATTATTCATATAACATAAGAGCGAGCAGATGGAACCGAGTCACACCTGGATTTGTATTCAGCTGAGGAAATGAACATTTCTTGAGCTCTCACTCGAACACTCCAGATCGCATATTGTACGTTTTACTCTGTGTCCGCCTGCTTTGTCGTACACAGGCGATTAAGTAGCCTGACAATACGCCTTACTGTCAATATGCCCTAAATGTCACTTTTCACGCTACACCATTTTGTCACAGTAGTTAAGAGTGCCACCCTGGGTGCCTAGTCAGCGCCTGCTCAACTACACAAGGCAGGCCTCCTCAATTATTCATAGGAGGGGAAACGACACACATGTGGTCTCACTTTGCATTTGTGTGTGTGTGCGTGTGCGTGTGTATGTGTGAGAGACAGATGATAGCATTCCCCACAAATGATGCTTCTTGTTCAGGCATTTTAGCGAAAACAGGGGTGATGAAACAGCACACAGCTCAACAATGAAAATGTCAGTCGGCGCCATTCATCCTGAAAACGCCATCAACAGCCATTACCGTCCACCCTGGTGATAAATGAAGGCACCTCTGCCTGAGCGAATCAGATGACTCAGCAGTATGTTACAGGAATTTGGACGGAGGAGAGCAGCCAGAATATCGACGCTCTTGTTTTTGAGCGATGTGTGCATTAAAACATTGTAAACTTCAGCTGGAGCAGAGAGGGAGTTTCCCTGAATAATATATCAGCCCTTTGACTCAACCTTACTATTTTTTTGCATGCATGAGTAAATTCCTATGCGTGCTTGTCTGAGCGGCCACCTACTGCAGTGCAGGGCTCCACGTCGCTGCTGTTGCCGTACATAAAGAATGTGTGGATATGTGTGTATGTGTGCGTGTGTCAGCCACTGACTTTGTGTTCATTCCACAGTAAATTGATCTGGCTGCTCACTAGACTGGATGGAAAAGGGCCCCGGGCGAGAAGTGCACACTGCATCAGCAGATGGGAGAGCCCACTGTGTTGCCATCACATGGCATTCCTTCTCACTGGGCATGCTCAGTGGGCCACGCCCCACACACCACCAACCCCCCCTTCCTCCCAGGGCCTGTTTGAACCAGTCAGTCGGAGGTGGCGGTGGCACTCTCTCTTGTTTCTCATCTGACCTTCAAAGCCAGGCATGGTTACAGTAGGGTAACAGGGGGAGGGAGGGAGGGAGGGAGGGAGGGAGGAGGGGGTGTTTTTTATAAAAGCCCTTTGGGTAGCTGATATGTCACTCATTATTTCCACTCTGTGCCTTTGCCCTGTCACAGCCCTCTGAGAAGCATGCAACAACACAATGCTGTGCACGCAGAGGTGCTTGGCAATGGTTAGCTATCAGACGAGATAACATTATCTAACACAATCTATTATTATCAGTATATACTACTCCTGGCTGCTCGATTATAAACTGACAGCTCTTAAATATGTATATCTTTTTGACATTAGCTTGAAATACATACATTTATAAGCAGATGTTAAAAGGGAACTTGCGTAGTTCAGGCGTAGTGTTTACCCAAAAGGCTGAATAACAGGGAAGTGAAATCATTCTGGTCACTGTATGTTTCACTTACGTAATACAAACACAAAAATAAATAATGAGAAATAATTTAAATCCTTGGTCTCACATTTTACAGTTGAAATAGAGGTGTACAATTAGAGGTGCAATCCTTTTCTGAAAAGGTGTAAATAAATACAGGGGCCTGGTTTTATAAATTCACAACAGGAGCCGGATATTTGAAGTTACTACATGATCTCATTCACACTATTACAGTTATACTGCATACAAAGATATGAAAATGTTATGTAAACATGATATGAAACCACTGCAGGTTCAAAAGGATCATATGATTACAGGTTGTGGCTCATTTTGTGTTCTCCTGCCCTGCTGTTACCAACATACCTCATCACCATTATCATTGCACACTGCGTGCTGACAACTACAGAACTGAATCACAGGCTGAATTCCTCCATGAGTCACATGGCACAAACAGAAACCTTTTTTTTCTTTTTCTAATTCCCTCAGGCCTTTACACATTCTCTCTTTGTCTTGCAACCACATTCTGCTTGTCTCTGGACCGTCCATCTTTGTTCGTTCCCCTCTCTGACTCGCACAGCCCGCTTCCTGTTTATGTCAGGCGAGCATCAAGCCAATCAGCTGTGAAGGCTGTGATCCTCCTCGTAGCTATTTACTACCCTGTGGTCTGTTTAAAAAAAGATTGAAAGCGAGCTAAGCTTGGTGCAGGCTGCTGAGTAAGCAGACACGCAAAGCTCCAATCGGTGTCCACAACTGACCTACCATACGTCTCTGCCCTGGTGCTTATGAAAGAAAGTGTGTGTATCTGCATGTGTGTTTTTTTTTTTTACTTTCTGACTCACTTGTTGAAGCGTTCGTTTATTTGCTTATCGCATCGCAGCGGGTTCTGCACGCTGAAATTGTTTTGTTGTCGCTGAGGGCTGGAATGTGCTGGTTTGCAAGTTTTGAAGAAAACAAAGCAGCATGAGGCGGCTGCGTGTAAACTTTGGATGAGGTCACGGTCCGCCAACACAGCACGCGGTGACATGAGAGGGGATTTTGTTCTGGATTCTCCCTTGGTGGTGTCATATCGTTGCTCTTTTTTTCCCCCTGTTTGCTCATTTCAGATCACAATTACAGGTTATCAAAACGGCTAGCCTTAACATCTGTTATTATATGGTTGGAGGAATGTTTAGACTGCATTTGAAAAACAACAAGAATAGACTATGTAAAGGCTGCAGAGCCTGTTCACAAGTCCAGCCAGTGGCAGCTTTCTCTTAGAGTTCACAATGTACTATAAATGTGTTAGACAGGGAGAAAATATAATCAGGGCTTTACCGGGGCATTTGAGTTCACCGCAGGCATTACATGAGTACTAATGCCTGATTCAACACTGGCTCTGGCAAACATGCCTGACATTCAATGTTTACACCCCTCATTGAAAGCTGCTAGTCAGACAGTCTGATAGCTCGGCCTGGAATTAGATTCAGGAAGTCATGCGATTTCCAGGTGGCTTGGCTTTCCTTTAAGCAGGGATTTTTCAAAGCATTGCCAACACACATTAAAGTGAAGACACCCTTCTGTAAAGAATTACACCGATACACGGCAACGTCTAAATCCGACAAACAAACACTAAACACTTTTTTTTTTAATCCAGCCCCACTGAGCGCATAAATACATAAAATTTATCTCAAATAATTTTTCTCTACATTTGAAAGATAAATACTGAGTGTAAAATAGTGGAAGAACATTCAAGCGCTTGGACCTTTTTCAGGGAGAATTGGCTCCCCGGTGCCATTATTGGGTGTACAGAAATGCATGAATAATGAATCTGCACTGAACTCCTGCTGAACTCTCTGCACCAGCACCGAGCCAGAGATCAGCACATTCAACACGCGCGCACACACACACACACACACACACACACACACACACACACACACACACTCTCTCATGCACTCAGTGACCTCTGCAAAGCTCCAAACATGCAAGACAATCTGCTATGGAGAGCTGTGTCTGCTGCGTGAATCATTACACTGTGCTGCACCTGGCTGCAGTTAGAGAGAGGACTTCTCCTTTGATAAACCTGAAGACTGTTGGGAGGTGGCGGAGGACATGGGCGGCCAAAAATGGAAAGACAAATACAAACTGCCGGCCAACCGGTGTTGGAGCGGTTAAAGCTCCCGCCCTTTTGGCAGCTCAAGAGTTGTGTGTGTGTGTGTGTGTGTGTGTGTGTGTGTGTGTGTGTGTGTGTGTGTGTGTGTGTGTGTAAGCGGTTCAATGTTTAACCCTTGTGTCAACAGCGCGCATGTGTCACAACAGCATTCCTGTGAGGCGCTCGTCTTGTGACAAAGCGGTTTCATAATGGAAGCACTGCTCTGACTGCCCCGCAAGCATTGTTTTGTGGCAGGAGGAAAGAGCTTTTGTCTCGGTGTAGGATGACTAACTTGTAGCCCGACGAGTTTCATGCCTCTGCATGTTGTGTGCTAATGAGAAGCGAGGTAAGGTAGTGAATAGCTGGGTGAACTAGTTCAAACACAGCACCCTGTTTACCCAGATTAAGCCTCTCCTCTTCCTCCTTACTGTGAATGGTTAACTTGGCAAGGATCATGTGAGAGCTGCAGTTACATGGGAGGTGAACTTTGCTCGTCTTGTTGTTAGGCAACCGATTAGAGCGATTTTGTCATGCGAGGAGAGAGCGGAGCACATCACACAGCCTCGGGAAGGGAGGCAGGAATGGGCTCTCTGCAAAGATGTTTCTTGAAACTATATATGCAACATTTGAAAATAAAAGTGTTGAAATGGGGAGGGTGTTATGTCCTTCAGGGCAACCCTGGGTGTAGCCAGACTTGTCAGTCAGTGTGAAACCATTTCCGCTTCAAGGCCGTCTGGCTCCTCCCTGCCATTGTGTGGCAACACGCTGTAGGTGAACTTTATCCCTCTTTGTTGAGAGACAGAGAGCTTTCAAGTGATTTGCATAGAGCAAGGTCAAGTTACACATCTGTGAGACCGCTGAACAATGTGTATGTCATCAGTCGACATAAGGAGGGGGAGAATTAATCACAAGCTTTCACATGTTAACAGTTTGAAAACTGCCCAAACCCGTATGTTGACTGTGTAAAGCAATCCCAATATACACCCAGTGTTACATTACCATCCCAGACTAAAATCACACAGATATCATTCACCACACCCAGCTCTACGTGGCCTTTCAACGGGCAGGTTTTCTGTAGGCACATGGTGTAAGACGGATCTCTATCAGCGGCGAGCCTGTAGTCATTACAAATTTGCACAAAACAAACACGTGGGTTCATATCACTTCGGGCTTATCAGGCTCCTTCAAGGGCACTGAACTTTCCCACAGAGCTCCCTTCGATCTGTCCTTTTGTATCCCATTGGGACTTTGCTGTCGTCAAGGCTCTGCTATTCATCCCATGTGCTTCTCACAGTGTTACTGTACCACTTCAACTGAGCTTGTTGTGGTGACTATGACTAAACTATCCACTACGTGGTTGTTAGGAATAATGACTGCGTGTATGACCACATCTATTCATATTTGTAGCTAAACTAGTTTGTCATAGATGAAGTTTACAGTGTGAGGTCATGTGATCTAAAGTTCCCAAATAAAGGTTGTCATCTCTTTCATTTCCATAAAAAGATAAGGGCTCCAACACATGGAATATAATGGATATTGGATGGATAATTCCAGTTTCTATCAATTTGTAAAAATGACGTGCTGCATTGTCAATTACGTTGCGAGGAAAACTTATTTTCTCCTGGATTACATACGGTTCTGATCAAAGTCTGCGTAGTGAAGAAGTCCGGGTGGATCGATGATTCAAACATACACAGGACTTTCAACCAGGAGACCGCTCTTCGTGTCCCATGTTACACGAAAATCAACGTTGACTTACTTTAACGTACGTAGCAGATTTAACATACTTAACCTATGTATCTAACTTATGTTATATAACAAATATACTTATTTTAACCCAAACCATGATCTTTTACCTAAACAAACCAAACAGTTTTGTTTCCCAAACCTGATCAAGTAGTTTTGTTTACCACGTGTTAAAAACTGTGACTGTAATCCAGGAGAAAAGAAGGCAATTCTAAGGAGGCAGGGTTGACTTGGGTCTTTTTTCTGTAGTTTTGGCCAACGTTCCTATCAGTCATAATAACATTTGACTCCCAAGGGCTCTTTAAGTTAAGCAAAGTGAAACTAACATGTTATTAATTCAAATGCAACCTTCTCCTAAGATATGTTGTAAATGTAATGCTCTGTTTATTCATAGTGTCTCACTTGAGTGACAAGCTAACGGTACCGTGAGGTTATAACATTTTACAAAGTCAGCAAATAGCCTCACCTCGATCCACAATTTGTCCATGGTGTTGAATCCAAATTGCTACACATTACTTCTTAAATAATTAGCTATACGTTTAGCATGGCTTGCTAGTGGTCTCCATTTTGCGTTAGCACAGATAACAATAGGGCAGCAGGGAAGCCAATGGCTCACCCACAGTGAGTGCATTGTAGGAATGTTGGCGTATAAGACATGGCCTGTACTTATACACTGAGAATATAGAATTTCAACGGATCATTATGGGATAAAAAAAAACCAAATCTACATTTAAACAGTGGTTCGAATTTAGGACAAAAATAAAGTTGAGACAGCCCCTGTAGAGTTAAACCAATCCCCAGGTTAGCCAAACTTAATTGGAGAAGTAAAAAAGGCAAATGGGAAAATAATTAGGCTACTCAAACTGTTGCTTGTGAACATCCGTTTAGAGTTTACAGACCGAGTTCTTGGTTCACCTTTTAGAAGGGCACTCGGAGAACACAGACCCCCGCCAGGGACGTTTCCATCTTGGTTCTTCCTTGGCCAATGTTAAACCCTTCCACTAAGTTTCATGAAAATCGGGCCAGTAGTTCTTCTGTAGTCGTGCCGACAAACATACAAACAAACAAACTAAAAACACAACCTCCTTGGTGGAGGTAATTAATGGCCAATGCTACGAAAATAAGACCGATGTTGTAATAAACTGTGATTATCCCCCTTAAATTCACACACACACAGTTGTACTCGTCATTCCATCTCTATTTTCTATTCCAGCTCCTCACAGTGAGCTGTTTTCTGAGACAAGGCTTTGAAGTGGATGAGGGAGGTGAGGCATCGTGTGCCCAGATGCCCAGGCAATGTGGTTAAGGGGGCTTTATCACACAGACAGGAGGACAGCACTCATCTCCCGCCCTCCCATCTTTTACCGCGGCGGGAGGCTCAATGTGACAACCAATGTTCCTCAGCTGCTCAGGGGCCAGGCCCGCAAAACCACAGGCGGATAATGAATGCCACACCATCGTGACAACTTGCACTTTTATGGAAAGGGGAGGAAGGACATCTCTGGCACGGACGCTTGCAGCATATGATGAAACATCCTCCATAAACCAGACAATCAAAGGGAGGGCAGGGAAGCATCTGTGGAATCTGAGACGGGAACCTCGGCTGATTTATGTCCACTACCAAAAAAGGGCTGCTTCCAAGTAAATGTGTTTAGAGCCTAATTGCGGGGGAAACTGAAGAGAGATCACTTTCCAAATGCAACCACAACATCTGTAAACGATACATTACAGTTGCATTACTCCATGATCTTCCAAACTTTGAATAAGCCACATGATATCTATGAACAATTCCCTCTAAAATCCAATTAGGTCAGTATTTGCTATTCTTGGCTTTCCTTCCTCTCACAGTCGTGTTATTTTGTATTCTATACATCACAGAAATTACTTTGCATAGCCTTCTGCTTTCAAGGCAAATGTTACTAGAAAATGAGTCCCTTTGATCTTCTGCCAATAGCAACCCTGAAATATCTTCTAAATAAAGGAGTTATAAATATGCATGTTCACACATATATTTATGTATTATTCACCGGGGTTTTATCCAACAGTTTGGGCTGAATTAATACATGCAAAGGAGTAAATACAAATCACATGGGCGCTCTTACTAATGACAGAAAAGCACAGCAGCAATGTGAAAATGATGCTCGCACTTGAATAATATGACAGTGCTCTGTTAACTGCTGTACCGGGGATGTCAGAGTCCATTTTCTAGCATGGCAGCTCACAAATAGACAGGAGCACTGGTAATAAATAAGCCTACTTTGGAAAGTTTTATTTTGGCTCAGAGGAAGAGGTTACATAAGACATGAAATACTCCTCTTTTCTTTTTTGGCTCAACAAGAAAAAAAGGAAAATAAATGTAACCTGTGTCAAGATAAGATGCTAGAGGAATAATGTGTCAAAATATAAACGTTCTTGTTATACATATACAGACATTCAGACACCTACTGTACATAGATATTCATACGGCTGTTGATCCTCATAATTAAGTTGGATGTGTCAAGGCCCTCTGGGGTTTGCATGAGGATCAATCAAGGTGTAAGAACAAACCAACCGTACAGAAGCTAGTGCAGAGATACTGTACTGTCCTTTTATAAATATGTGTGTGTGTGTGTGTGTGTGTGTGTGTGTGTGTGTGTGTGTGTGTGTGTGTGTGAGTGTGTGTGTGCAGTGCAGCTGGATGACATTTTGAACATTTTGTCTGAGTTGGTCACAAAGCTGGAATGACTGCACAGCTCAGTTCAGTAAGCTAAACATAACAACTATGAGTCAGGGGTGAAACTGCCTTATAAGGGCAATAAGTAAGAAGCTGTTTGTCTGTGCAGGTAATGTTACACATTCTAATAGTAGCTTATGTACTACCTAACCTCAAATACTGGTTCAGCAAGTTCAAACTATGTGCTGATTTTGCTACAAGAGGTCAGGCAAAGTTTGTTTACATCGACGCCTGGTTGTGACTGCAAATATATGGGGGTTTCCACTGGTCGGGAAATTATGTCGTCAGCTCGCAATGCGTGCAAGCTTAGCATTACAGAAGCAAAGTTCATGTCTTTCGGTTCCTGCTTTGCCAAAATAGACTCTGCACGGCATCCTTCTGAAACTACCTTCTGTTTCAAAATTGGATGTGAAAACAATGTGAATTTGCATTTTTCTGCGGGGATTATTTCCTCCACTTTCGCCTCTGCTATTTAGTCGCCTGTCCCCCGACGAGTCCGGCAGATTAAGGGGATATGTTACCATCTTGTTTTGTTTTTTCTAAATGGATACACATGTGGCGCATCTGGGTCCAAGCCTGACTCATTACTCACTTTTTTATGTTCCATTCTCTGCAGCCATGGCAACTGCTGCATGTTTGGCAGAAAGCTTTTGAAGGCAGTGGAAAAAGAGAGAGAGGGAGCCTAGGGAGAGAGCATAAAGGGAGAGCGAGAAAGGGAGGGAGGGAGAGCGAGCAAGCTCTCAGTAGTTGGCCTACATCCAGTGTAATCATGCCATGGAGCCGAAATGAGGCCTTTGGCAGCACACCAGGTTTCTGAGAACAAAGATGTGAGCTTCTAATGTTGGCGGTGGGGCCTGCTTGGCATCCTTTGCCATTTCCCAGCAGCCCTTGCCTTGGCCGACTGCCAGGCCTCCACCCCCCCTCCCCCACCCCCCCCACTGGGACTGCAAAGAGGATCAGAATAAAGAGAGAGACTTGTTTTTCACTCGCCTCTTGCTCTGGCCCAATGACATCACCTCTGCAGCCTCCAGCCCCCAGATTCCAGCCGCCCAGCACATTTTTCCCTTTTGCTGTCGACCCTCCATTTTATTTGAATTCCACCATTTTATACCTAAATCAAAACAGACTCCAAACAAATGTATGTTTCTGTGCATATGCTGCACATCATCTCTCTGCATCATGCAACTACGATTAAAATATTCCATTCAGAAAAATCAATAAAACATCTTCAAACTTACGTTAAGAACCAGGAAGCAGATAATATGTCAGACGGATGCTTTGGCTTTATCTTTACGAGCTCCCCAAATGTTATCTGCGCTCTAATCCTTTCTGACTAAAAATAGCACCGCTAACAGGATATATATGATAGTTGGGGTACCGTGATAATCTCCATGGTTACCTCTCTCTGTTGCACATGCAGGAGCTCTGTAAAGCCTGCACATTAGTCCTTACATTTACACCCCATGCCACTCCGCGCAGCTATTAATCTGCAAGGCAGGTCACTACAACAGCTGCTTAACTTCAGTAGTATGTCCTCACTGTCCTGCTATAACCTCCCTCTAAGTCTGTGCAACATGTTACAGTTGAGTTTGGTGCTCACCTCAGCAGTTGTGCTGAAAAAGGTTATATAACATGGATGTTGTCCTTATGGAGGAGAGGAACAGACTGAGAAAACATCCAGTGCTGTGCTCGGCTTAGGCAGAAAACTTCAGAGAGAATTAGTTATGATTCACTCCCATGAATAAAAGATGGCCAATATAAAATTTAACAGGCTCAGAAAGCGATAGAACAAAAATAAACGTCATCTCATCAGACCTGCGATGCTGTCACATGCCGGGTATCCCCCTGGCCGTCACCTACCTCTCACTCTTTATTTAGCTACTTCATGTCTCAATTTACATACAGCTTGAAAAAAAAAGAAGTTCAAAACAGCATTATACTCCATCTGGTTTAGTGGGGAAACTCGAATGAGATGGCTGTCAGCCGGGTCACACTGTGGTGATTTTACTGTATACAAGCTTCATACTGCCAATCACAGCCATCTGTGCATGTCTGGCTTCCTCTCAGACCTTTGCCGCCTCTGTTAAGTACAACTCTGCCTTTTGCTTTGCAGCCACTGCAGCTTTAATTTTAAATCAATGGGTCTTCCTATTATAGAATCGGGTCATTTAGTTGTCATTTAATTGAATCCCAGCATGCCTCCGTCTTGCATAATAGTGTATAGCTATTTGCTTGCGCAAACATCGACCGAGTGGAAAAGCAAAGGATCAAAGCATTAATGTTTCCCACCAATATCAAGGAAATCATTTGCTTATATTGCCCCTCACAACATTTATTTCCTAAGTGTATCATGAAGCCTAACAACACTTACTAGTGTTGTTCACCCAACAAAGACTGAGGTTAAAGAGAAAGTGGAGATGGGAAACAATATAGTAGTTTACAGTAAGCAACACTGAGGGCACTAAAACCATGCGATGTTCTAAAGGGAACATTATTGTGTTGCATTGGCAGAAACAATCTTGTAATGGAACTACAATTATGCGTGCTTGGTGGCAAAAGATCAGCAACATGGCTGTCTTATTTTGTTTATGGAAACCCTTTGAAGAAAAATGCCTCATGCCACAGTGCGTGTACATGGCCGCCAGGCAGGGAGCCAAATGGCCTGATGTCCCGTAGATGGGTGAGGCGGATGAGTGTACGTGACTAAACATCTTGCTTCCTCTTTCCAACGTCACATGGACTTGCACAAACATATCCTGCTTTGTGTCTGCAGGTTACAGACACATTGCCTCACCCAAAGCCCGAGGCTAAACTGCAATGAGTTGGAATGAGCCCAGATGAGAGGGAGGAAACTGAACTACTGGGACACTCCTCCAGTTCAAACCTACACTTTTACTTTAGGGGATTTTTGGCTGTTTTTTCTTCTTCTTGTGTATCACCTGTTTCTAGTAAAAATAAATTCCACCATGCAAAACATTATAGTGAAACCATTAATGTTGCAACAGCTCTCAGACTCATACTTGTTTTATATTTTGAGCTGTTTATTATTATTAACTTATACTAATAAAATGTGTCTGAATTCATCTGATTCATTACAATGTAATGACATATAGTGGTAGCAGATTCGAATGATGTTCAGTGCACGAGAATAAAACGTGGGCAGGCAGTTATATTCATGCTCTAACCCCGATCCATTCAAGCTTACAACACACTGGCTCTGGCTGGAAATCCCCACCTCATGACAGAGCTTCCTGGTTACTGGCTAACAGAGGTGCCCCATTCTTTCATTTTACATTTACAGGGCAGGAAAATATTATCTAACTGGTGCTACAAAAACACGTCAGTAGTGTTGAATCCAAGCTGGTTAGGTGACACAAACATGTGGGCAGTAAAGTCCCTCTAATAATTCTAAAAATATCCCCTATAAATAAATAAATATACATATAGAAACTGTATGTTGCTGCACAACATTTTAAGCTTCTATGTATATGTCTTGGATTACAGTAGCCGAGTTGTTTTTCCAAAGGTCGACCCACCTCATTCATTGCACAGCAGTAGTAGTAGCAGCTCATGGCGTCGAGACGCTGTGCATTGAGAAAAACAAGCTGCAGCGAGCGTTTTTCAGCCTGAACCGGATAATGCACTGAATTTAGGACAAAGCAACAGTCAACTGGAGGAGCTGGCGACTCTCTTTTTATTTTATCCCCTGGCGGTCTACTGCTAACCTACAGCCACGTTTTTGTCATAAAAAAAAACTCCTCTTCGCTGCAGGCAGTCTGGTATAGGCGATCATATTTTTGCAGGTTTGATAATAATAACACGAGCTAACACAGGTTATCCCCTTCAGTCGGAGGCGGTGTAGAGGCTGAACTGGGTGCAGTTTTGGCAGAGGTTCAAGTGATTAAATTAACATTTAAAAAAAGCAGTGAGTGACAGAGGCTGCAGTAAACTGAGGGGGGAGAGGAAGGAGGGGGGGGGGGGGGGGGGGGGGGGTCTGTCGAAGAAATCAAGTCAATAGAAACTGAAGTGGAAGCAGGCGTTTAGAGCTCCGTGGTGACGTCACTGCTCCACATTGAGCCAGTAGTAGAGAGTCAGTGGAGATAGATAGAGGAGCGCCGTAGTAAAGTACACACCGACATGAACTTCTCCCTCTAAAACTTCAACGTTGTTGCTCTAAAAGTCGGGAGAAGACGAGTTTGTGGGTTTTTTTCGACAACCGGAACGTGCTCTTTATTGGCTTTTTAAAAGGAGCTCGGAGGAAAGCAGGAGAAGAAGACACATTTTGGGTTTCTTTTCGGGGGGTTGACGACTAGCGCTATGTCGTCCGCGGCGGTCGCTGCTTCTTCCAGGAGGCAGTCGTGTTATTTATGCGACTTGCCCCGCATGCCGTGGGCCATGATCTGGGATTTTACCGAGCCCGTCTGCAGGGGATGTGTCAACTACGAAGGAGCAGACCGCATTGAGTTTGTCATCGAGACGGCCCGGCAGCTCAAGAGGGCTCACGGGTTTCAGGAGGGCAGGTCTCCCGGGCCGGGGAAGTCACAGCTCTCCGGGAAAGAGATCCAGGCGATAAACCACGCAACGGCGGGAGACCCTGGCTCCCGGCCGCCGCAGCCGCTGGACCGCTACCCGCTCTCCTCTGACCGCCCGCCCAGGCTGGGTCCAGAGTATCAGTCTGGCAGGCAGGCGAACGGCATTCCCGTGCCCAATGGATTTCCTAAGCCTGACGAGCCGCCGGAGCTGAACCGCCAGAGCCCCAACCCTCGCAGGAATAGCACTGTCCCCCCAAATCTAGTGCCTTTGGTTAACGGGAACATGCCCTCGGTGCACGCCGTCAACGGTAGACCGGGCCAGATGGGGCTTCCCTCCGCACTAGCGGGCGGTAGTCCCGCCGACATGGGCAAGAGACCCGCCTCGGTCTCCAGCACTGAGCACGACAGAGAGGTGAAGGAGAAGCACAGATCGGACAGTCTCACGCCGGAGCTCTCCGATAGCCACAAAAACAGGGCAGACCCGGACTGGATGGGCAAGGGCAAAACGGTGAGGGACCTGATGGCTCTGCACACCTTCGACAACAGGTTCAAGAAGGACCATGCGGCCATGCAACAAAGGGTTATGGGCTATGAAACCAGCGCCACGGCTTCCAAGTCAGGTAAGCATCCAGTGGTGTTGAAATTCAAGAATACTTTTGTTATTTTTGTGAATTTTTCATTAAAAAAACACATCTTTATTAACTAATTTAAGCACAAGAATGGGTTAATAATGGAAACATGGTAAATCTAGTATAATGTCTGCAACATTACAAAATGATTTTATTTTAAGTATTTGTTGTTATTATTGTTTTGAACCCTGTGGTGCAGCAGGGAACCGCAAAAATGCATGTCTCCCTTCCAGTTTAATTGTTGATCCTTGTCTGAGCTGTGCAACTCAACTATTTTGTTTAACCCTTTCCCACCTCCAGACAGAGGAAAACACCCCCGGAGCATGAAGAGAAAAGCCTCGCCTGAACCAGACGGAGAGGGGACAGCTGCCAAGCTCAATGGAGAAGGACAGCAATGGTTACCACCACCTACTGACGGACTGAAAATGCCTCCAGTTCCCCAGCCAAGCTTCGCCTCTCCCCCCTCCACAATATCCCCCCACCCCCGCACCACCCCACCTGAGGCTGCCCAGAACGGCCAGTCCCCCATGGCGGCTCTCATCATGGCGGCAGACAATGCAGGTGGGAACAGCTCTCCCAAGGACGCCAACCAAGTCCACTCCACCACCCGGAGGAACAGCAGCAGTCCCCTGTCACCGTCCTCCATGAATCAGAGGAGGCTGGCGCAGAGAGATACATCTGGTGCAGGTACACCCCACGTGCCAGGCATGGACCAAGTGCACCCCCAAAGCATTCCGGACTCCTCAGTACCCGGCAGCATACCCCTGTGCTGCACGCTGTGCCACGAGCGTTTGGAGGACACACACTTTGTTCAATGCCCGTCTGTGCCCTCTCACAAGTTCTGCTTCCCGTGCTCGAGGGAAAGCATAAAGCAGCAAGGTGCTACGGGTGAAGTGTACTGTCCAAGTGGAGAGAAATGTCCCCTGGTTGGCTCGAACGTACCATGGGCTTTCATGCAAGGAGAAATCGCCACCATCCTTGCAGGAGACGTCAAAGTAAAAAAGGAGAGGGACCCTTGATTTTGTTTGAACACTTCTTTGGGGAGGGGAAGCAAAAATATGAGTATAAATATATAAATATCACATACATACCATTCAAACAAACTAACGGACTTGTACATATTGGACCCAAGGGAAGAGTATACTTCGTAAACATGGTTGTATAATTTTTGATTTTTGAATACATTGTGTTTCTATATTTTTGAAGATAAAGGTATGTACTCATTATAATGGACTACGTTCCTCTTTGTTGATGTTTAACAAAATTCTTGATGTACTTCTAGGTCTGGTGGCAGTTCCTGTTTAACGTAGAATGTGACTAATGCTACTCTACGAGCACTTGGCAAAACTGAAATGCTTTTAGCTGTACTTGTATGCACTTGTTTAAAAATTGCCAAATACAATTTCTGATCTTGTATGAACTTATTGTCTGAGCTTGCTTCATTTGAGTGATTAAGAAGTTACACGGGACCTGTGGACAGATGATGAGATAGGTTGCTCTCTGCTCTGATGCGCAGGCTTGTTGTGACGGCTCAGGAGACTTGATTTACGCTGCACAACATAAGTAGGCTACTGTTTCAGGCTGCAGCACGGCAGCCTTTTTCTGCACACATGCCTTTTTGTGATTCATGGGAAAGCATGGGAGGAAAAACACACAAATCACATTGTCCCAAATTTGCTCCAGATTGTGCATCACTGTAACTGATGGCAGTGTACAGAAATAGGTGCCAAGTCATGTTCAGTCAGCTGGAATCTGTTGAGTCAGTAATGTGAGAATGTGCATGATTGTCAACACGATACCATAGTGTAACCACAAATTGGAAGTTTAGCTGAAATTCACCACTCTGAATAACGTTCTTAGCTTTTTACTAGTGCCACATATTTTCATGCGTGTATGCAAATTGTGTTTGACGTTATGACAGTTTTTATTTCAGACAAACCTGTTATTTTCAAATAATCCCACTTTTGAATGGCCAAGCAGTCGATAAAACCTCAGATTATGAATAAAATCAGCATTTCAAACTATCTCTAAGCATGAATTAGGTGCATTAGCACTGCAGCAACACCCCTTTTACTATCACTGATACTACAACATGCTTCCACATGCTAGGAGCAGATTTCTGCATCAGTATGCAGTGTGTGCTCTTTCAGAGTAAACAATAACGCTCTTGCTGCCTGACATACCAACCTCGCTCTGTATCTCTTCAGATGCAAATTTAATTGTCGCAGATTCATGGCGACACAGCCATAAAAACAGCAATTCTGTCTCTGTAATGGTGAGTAGGCAGCCAGAATCATCTCTACAAGCAATAACTGCCTTATGGGGTCGTTATGTGGCAAACTGCAGTTACTGTGTCTGCAAAAGAGAAGCAATCTTGAGGCTGTTTTTTGTTCCCTCAGACAAAGAAATCTCACTCCCATGTGGCTGACACTGCACCAAGCGGACACTCACATGGAGATTCATATCTAGCAGAGAGAGGGACTTGGTGTGGTTGCGTAATTATTTGAGGCATAATCTTGCTTCCTGCTTGAGCTGTCAGTGCAGCAACCAAAATTCAGCATGTGACACAATTGTTTTTTGGTAATTAAATGTACACAAACGGCCTTTATATTGTTGCTTTATTGTGTGCAATTGGTTTCCATGAATCTGTTCCTGAGCTGGGCTCTCATTGACGTCAATGCACTGACATACAGTTTTAAAAGTATTTTGGTAGGCACCTTGAAGTCTTAACAGGGATTACCCCCTCTGTAATAAGCTGTATGGTGTCCTGATTAACTGATTGATTCATAATGTTGAATGGAAACATAGCCTTTGCATCCCACTGTTTAGCTAACTAAGAAGGGCATGGGTAATTCTCTCCCCTTAAACAAACTCAAACATTAAGAGCAAATAACAGCTTTTTACAATGTGGTTTGAGGCTGAAGTGCTTTTTTGACCGACAGAAACCTGTTTTTTCACAAGTGCACATTTCCAAGCCAGCTGTTTGTTTATAGTGCTTTTCCGTTCTTTGGAAGAGTTATCATATCAGTTGGACTTCAAACACAGCCCAGTATTGATAAAGGTTAACACATCACCGTGCTCGCCGACAACACACCCACTCCATAATCCATCTCACAAACTGCTCTCAGAGATTTCTTTTATATCAGTCGGCACTTTGACCTACTTGTTCCTTATGACAGTGTGCTGGGAGCATAATTGAAATTGCCACATCGGAGGATATCAGAGATGAAAGACAGGTTTTTGCAACCTGGCATAAAGTATGATGCAACAATACACAAGAGAACATTTTTTCTCTCTCTCTCTCTCTCTCTCTCTCTCTCTCTCTCTCTCTCTCTCTCTCTCTCTCTCTTCCTGCAAAGATTAATCGCAGCAGAGCCAATACCTGTTTGTTCAGTGCTGACTAAAATAGCCTACGCCGTATCTAATACAGTGATAATGTGTCCCTGGAAGTGACTCTATCATAACACAATGCTCTGGTGTTGCATAGTTACAAGAGAAATCGGTGCACAGCAGATGCTCCGCTGCAGCCTGCCGATTTATATGCAGGAGGGAACATTATGGGGAGAATTTCAGTAAACAACCGGCATGTGAAGACAAGGTCAAACAGAGTTGATGGCATGAAGTTCAGCTTGAATTTCTAAGATTATGAATTTTTTTGTTTATACTATTTAAAGTGAAACACCTCTATTTTCAGTATAAGCATGCAGGAGCCATTTGTGGTTAATGACTCACAGGCTTTAATTTTTGTTTACTTATAAGAACCTTCAGGGATTTTTAATGTTTAAGCTCCTGCTTATGAGACAAACGTTGTTGGACTTTGATGTTGCTCTTACCCTGGAACCTTTTTATGGGAAACCTAGTAAGACATCGCGTCTGAGTCTGAGCCAGGTGAAGTCCAGGTGAAAGTGATATCACCCAGGGCAAAGATTAATTTAGATCTCTCCTCCTTCCGCTGCTTTATTATAGTATCTTTTGTCTGCACTATGGTTTAGCTTACAGTCATGTAATGTCGCAGGATTAGATCCAAGTGAGAAATATCTCCGACCCAAGCATTCTTTATCAAGCTCCTGCAACACTAAGCCTGATCAATGGTCATAAAACCCCTCATTGATTGATTTACTTGACACAGTCTTGTTAATCAAGCCAAGTGAAATGCATTAACAGATTCTGTCTTTTCTTTCCTTTTAATGGTTAATGGTTTAATGGTTAACTAAACTGTAGGTTTACACAAAGAGACACAAAGATGTTGATGTGATAGTGAAGCCATAACTGGGGTGGTCAGTGTTCATATTTGTTGTCTTTGAAACATGCAGTGCATTTTTTCTAGCATGTGCTTGATTGCTTCAAGTACGCTGCCTTAATATGAAGAAATATGAATTACACAAATAATAGTCTATAAATCGCATTTATAGGCATACATTTAGCTAGAAAGAGCCTGCTATCAATCCTGACAACATCTACATCGAACAACATTATACATTCTAATCCTTAGGCATTTATTTTGCATTAAACGTCGAATATGGTCCAGTGGGTGGGTGGAGGGAGGGAAGGCCTGTCTGTGTGGGAGACAGTGAAGCACTCGCCGTAGCCAGCTGTTTCACTAATGAATCTATGTTTAGCACAATAAATCAAGAGGCATGCTCGTGCTGCTGTAATCCCCAGAAAGCAAGCGGAGACAGGGACGCGCCAAAAGGAGAATCTGGTCCACATTTCTCCGCTCCCAGTATAACTGATCCGCTCGGTTAATTTTAGACCTGTCAGGGAAAACAAGGTCACAGCAAATGTTGTATCGAGGACACGCTCGGATCTGCCTCTTTTTTTTCTTTTCATCAATCAAAGTTTCCCTTTGGAGTTGAGCTCGGGCTCCTGCGAGACTAGTAATGACGGGTTCTCTTCTCAGCATCGGGGGAGAAGCTGGAGGTCCAACCAACAATTAGGAGGAGCACGGCTGAATCCGCAGGATGTGTAAAACTTCCCTTCTGATTCTTGGCTTGGTACACAGAGCTTTTCTTTTTTTCTGGCCTGGTTACCATGAAGGCTTGCAAAGTTAAGATGATTACAATGCTGAGAGCCAAATTTGTTTTCTCTCAGACTTGTTTGAGACCAAATTACTGCAAAAGGCCTACGAATTGTTCTGTTTTTCTCTTGCTGGAGTTCAATGAGTTTTAATTTTTTTTGAATAGCAGTATGAGATAGAAACTAGTCTTTTAGAGGTCACACAAACAAAATGCATGTTTTTCCTTTCCCCCTCATGTTGTCCTTCATGTTTGCCTCTGCATTCCTTTATACACACCATCATACTTTGTGAACCTAATTTTTCTTTTTTTTCTCTCGTGTCTGCCTTTTTTTCCCTCCATCTTTCTTTTTCTCTCTGACTGGCAGTTACGCTCACTCTCGATATTCTTGTATTCCTTCTTTCTGCTGTGGTGTTGCTGTGAATCAAGTCTGTGAAATGGAAATGAGGACGCTCTCGCTCTCAGCCTCCCTCTCTTTCCAGACATCAAAACGAGGCTATGCCTCCAATGTTTTTCTCAGATCTTGGAGTGCAGCCAAATCTTATAAGTGGAGCAGAGAGAGAGAGAGGGAGAGGGAGGGGGGTTGAGGGAGAGAGTGAGCAGAATGCAGAGGAAGGAGAGGGGGCGCAGGAAAAAAAGATGAAAGGAGAGAGGATGAAAAATGAACAAGGGAAAGACGCAACGTGAGAGATGAGGACAAAGCATGGGACTGATCCAAGAGCATTTGGGCTTTTTCTCATATTATAGCCGAGCCCAGCACAATCCCTCTTTTTTCTGCTGAGCAACTACTCCCAGCTTCTGGCTCAGGATCAGCTGATAAGATGGCGTGCTGCTACTATGCCAAATGAGAAATAGGAGGCGAGCGAGAGTAGTGTTATCTCCTGCCATCGAGAATATTCGGTGCATAACAACAAGGCTGTAGAATATAGCCCAGAAGAGGTTCTAAATTTACTCTATTGTGAAATTGGTAACGTGAAAATACCCTCACAGATAAGAACAGCTATAGAGATCCAGTAGTGTACAACAAAAGTCATGACTTCCCTTTTTCTCTGACTGAACTCTACCTTCCAGACATATATTTTGAGCCTCTTGGAGGGGCATGCCAGTCACAGTAGTAAGATGCTTGTTGCCACCTCTGAGCTATAGTTAGATGTAGCCATCAATCTGAGCCGCGCTTAAAGTAAACAGCAGCTAGCACAGCTTTACTGTAGAAGGATCCTCAGCCAGCCAGTGCTTCGGCAAAAAACGTTCCTCAACATGCAATTTGTATAGTGAAAGACAGTGAGGCAGCCCTTTTCAAAAACACTGATGCAATCATAGTGATTGACTGTCTGCTTGTCTGTCTGCATTGTCCGTGAATGGGCTTTGTGGTGGTTGTGGCATGTGTGTGTAAAGGCATAGAGGGGGTAGCAGGTGACTGTGTCTGTCCCTCTGCACCCCCGAGGTGCTTGTATAGTCAGCTGAGAGCCTGTATGGATGTGCTGGCTCGGGAGGGCCATCAGTGCGCAGCCGTTTAAGCTGAATAACGACACAAAGCCCATGAAGGGAAACTCAGAATGTGCCTGAAGTCACGATATAGAGGTTAAGCGGATCATTTCAAACAATGGGCTGGTACAGCAATCCATATTAAGATTAAAAGGGAAACATAACAGCTGATATGATGTCGTAAAATGTTTAAGCTGACCGTCTGAGTGCAAACTGTCTTTGCTTTGCTGGTCTGTTGAGGAGATATGCTGGTGGGCTGATGAATGGCTCAGTTTCTGGGGTGTGTCAGCAGATCTGTGGTGATGTATTATGGGATGCTCATTTCCTCGTGTCCCTGTCTGTTCTAGGGCCTCAGCCACAGACAATTATCGCCAGTTCATGCTGGGACACAGTGCTCAGTGTCTGCATGCGAGAAAATCAGCTGCCTCCGCCACATCCGCACAATTAAACTTTCACTGTCGCGTTGCCAAACAACAAAGCACCATAAAAAATTGTCTGAGACAACTTTTATGTGCTGCATAAAACCAGGATTCCTGAGAGAACCTCAGCGTGTTGTACATTGCCTTTCATCTCCATGAAGGCATACAGTTGTCAGAAGATAAGAACGCTCTTAGATATTCTGTCACTTGTGTACATGCCCACACACATATAAGCACATGCACACTAATACCCATCTACAAACCTCGCTGTAGTTTCTTTGTATGTTACATAACCGTGAGTGGGAGCAATTTCTCCTCTGAGTGCTAATGTTGTTGTCAATCAAGGCTTTATAGTGGCAGCCACTGCACAATCTCTGCAGAGGCAGAATAAAGCTTTTATCGCCTTTGTTCACCCTCCCTTGCCAGTCAAAATGTTCTATTTTCTTGCTTTTACCTCCACCTCTTGTTCCTCCCTCTCTTTGTGTCTGTTGGAAATAATTTTCTCGAGAAGTGTTTACGTTGTCTCGCAGCCATGGAACATTTGAGTTGGAGTTAAGGAGCGAGAGGAGGTCAGGTCAACAGAGAGAACAAGCAGGGCCTGTGTTTGACAGGTGTGTGCTATTATTGGAGCCGGTGACTTCGAGTGTATTACACAACTGTGTCGCTCGGACAGGTTTATTTAGACCGCGAGCAGAGCCTTCGGAGTATCTGATAACTCGGGCAGAGCATGTCACAACAGGTGTCGGGGGGGATAATGGTACAGTAAATAAGAGGAGTGTTTTTATAGCTCAAGGTTGAATCTCAAATATGGAGCGCTTGGAGAAAGCATTCCTGGATGTAATTCTGCGGGGCACTGGCACAAAGGCGACCCAGTTGGTTGGATCCAACAAAAGCACACTTTTAGCCATCATCAAATAAAGTATGCTAATGACAGGTTGTGCTCCGTATACTGTATACATGTCTGCTGCTCTATAATGATATAATCACAGAGCAGAAACAGAAGCCGCTCCCCTCCCTTGTCCCCCTCTCTGGCTGGAATGTGCAGGGGGAGAAAAATGATCCAATGTCATCCGGAGTGATGGAAGCTTCTCTGTTGAGCCAGAGGAATATGTTCAGGGGAGGGAGGGAGGGAGGGAGGGAGAGCGGATATTTCTGGTTGAGTGTGAGTTTGAGTAAGTCCGGGCACCAAGCCAAGCATGCCGATGGAGGGTAAGGGAGGGGCGGGAGAGGTTTTGGAGAGAGAAAGGAGAGCGATAGAAACCCTTTTGGGCTGGCGCACCGTCAGCTTCACTAGCACACAGCTGCTTCTGGAAAATTCTGCACCCTGCCCTACTAAACCACCAGGCATGACATGAATAACAAGAATGGCCTAGCCGTCAACAGTGGATACTTTTTCTTTTGACGTGGGCCTAACAGACTGGTACAAATGCCCTGGCCTTGCACATAGTGGAAAAATCAACAATGAGGGGGACACCGGGGCACAATGTGGAAATGAAATCCCTGGTTTAGAAGGCTTTGTCTGGACAAGGACGCAGTTGACACAGACCCTGAGGGCTTTGGAAAAGGCTGTGTAATAAAATGCCAACTGATGTGTTTTGATGGGGTTTCTTGTTCACCAGCCAGTCACTAATTGGAGAGTAAGAAGCCACTAAACTGCTTTCCGTCAGCACAGAGCTTTTCCCAAATGTCCTCTCCGAGCTGCATGCGTCATTTATGCAAGGCAGCAAAACAAAGTTGCATACTATCTGGCATGCTATGCTTCTAACATGGCCAGTCAACACTTGTCCCTGGTCTAAGTACAGCCTTACCCAGCGGAGTGTTGCTCTGCAGATGAGATAATGCTAGCCCTTATGCATCCATGAGGTTGTTAGCCATGCACAGCCCTCCCTGGTGTTGACATTTCCCTGCCCAACCTGTCTGAACACATAAGGCCATGGAGGCTCTTCTCAGGCTGTCTGTATCCAAGGCTGATAAAGAGGTGAGTCACCCGCTCATCTATCCTGCTCTCCTCTTCCCCTCCCAGGCAGTACTCTTACCCTTAACCCCTGTCATCCTCGTTCACAAGGCCTTCTGTGTACATCCAGCACATGGTGGATTGTATGAATAGCAGCGACCGCGTGGCTCACCGCTGACACCTGACATTTTCATGCCCCAGCAAGCCGCTCATACATTTGGCGCTTGGCACGCATTCTTCTCCCGGGTTTATCCATCTGTTGATGTAGAGCCCAACCCCCCAGCCACTACTATGTTCTCGTAACATAACACGAGGCTCGCCTCTCCCTCTATTCATCTAAACATGCGAGCACTGCATGGCACAGCCTAGGCCCCTCCCTGCTCCATGTTTTTCTCTGGCTCTTACTCGCTCTCCCTCCCCACCGCGCTGTCTTTCTTTCCTTCACACACGCACTAATACAATCCACCCAAGTCATTAGTCTTCAGATTGGCATTCAGCTGGTCTCACAAATCCACCAAGATGGAGAACAAAAAAGTGAGATGGGAATAGCGTGAAGCTGGAGTGATAGTGCTGGCAACAGACAGAATGTAAGATTGTGTGCAGGCGGGGTGCTTCCTGGCTGCCTGCCAACTTCCAGCAGCAGCACTGCAGCATGTCAATATGCCCGTTGCCAGGGAAACAAGGAGAGCACACACAGCAACACAGTGTATCGTTACATTTCATTCCACCCTTTCTTTAGAATTTAAAATGCTCAATGAAATTGTACTGCTCTCCTGTCCAGCAAAAAACAACCCGAAGAGTTCACGATTAACCCCCCTCTGCACAGGGGCCTCAGCCAACCAGCAGGAGGTTCCAGGAGTGCAGCAACATGGGCATGATCCCTCACTGGTTTCCCACCAATAAACACGGCCTTTTGAAGGAGATAGTTTACTACTCAAAAACAAAACAATGCGGCTTCTAGGGGCTAATGCAAGAAGCATAGTCAGCACAATGCTCTTGGTGGTCATGGAGACTTGTTGTAAATACTTTTCTTTAAAAGAAAATGTCAAACATTTAGCTGAGAGAATAGATAAATATCATTTCCTTTGTCTTATGATACACAAATATGTCCTTCATGGGCTCTGCAGGGTGTTCTCACAGCACATGCTATCAGGTCAGTGATTGTACCCTGCAGGAAACAGCTTGGCTGTGAGTTATTACTGGCAGAGGTATACTCCTCCATCAGGTATTGTGAAAGAATGACCTCAGATGCATCAGGCAGAGCGGCGGCTCTGTTGCAAAGTCACAACTTGCAACATAAGTCATGCGTTTTAGTCTGTTGAGCCACAAAGTGCCACAGCAACCTAATCAGTCTGTCTCAAGCTGTGACCTTGATCAGATACCCTCTCTATCTCTTTGCGGACACTGTAATGCTTTCTTTTTTTTCATTTAATAGAGATGAAGTAAAAAAAAAGATATCTCAGTGTTTCCTTTGTGCTGTGATGCAATCTGTCACTCTGGAACAGTCTGTATCGTGCTCTGTTTAAAGCATATACTCTGTAACACAACTCGCTAAAGTGACCTTGGCAAGAAATCGCTACCCCTTTGTCTCTATACTTGTTCCCAGCTCTGCCTGTATACTGTAGTATGTATATATAATTGTATCTTGTGGTAGAATTTTGTAAAATCTAAACAAAACCCTTTAAATGCCAATGATTAGCTTACAACCTAATAACCAGTTGTTGGTATGATTACAACACAACAAAGGCACATTGTTTTCATTTCATTTTTTATTTTGATTGAATGTTTCTGTGAAGGACAGCTAAAGGACATCTCTGTCAGCCACACCTAGCCTGGCACTCTTATCCATGTCTGGCTCCGTCTGTGCTCGTATCACTGGAGGGGAAAGGGGGTGTGCCAACTATAGCGCCTTAGTACTTTTCAGAACTCTATCTGTGCCTGTGAGTTGTCCAACAGCTGCTGCAGTGTCTGAGCTTGCTCGGGGATGCAGATGAAAGTGCTGATGTGTCCTGTTATTTCGGGTTGTGTGGTGCCCTAGGGGCCGAGGAATTTTTGGAAGAGACTGGGCAAGATTGTTGGGGGGGGGGGGTGCCCAGAGGGGATCTTAGCTGAGCGTTTCTCCCAGAATGCAATGTGACCCTCATTGCCACATGGCGCTGCGGGAATCCTTAAGGGGGTGTGGAATTGCTGACAGTACCAGGCTTAGCGATGGGCACAGACATGAGCACAAAGATTGATGTCTCTGATGATTGGCGGTATTTCTGGCTGTCTTTTGTACTTGCAGGGAGGGGCTGCTGATGGCCTGTCATGCTCTAAGTTTTACACATCGTTTGATCCAAACTACACTAAATCTTGAGCTACAAAGTCATTCTTGATATTGAAAACAAAACTAACTCACATCAAAGTCCATTTAGTAGTCAAGTTCATTCAATTTTATTTATATTGTCTAATTTCACAAATCCTAAATTTGACTCAAGGTAGTGCATTTAGGACATGATCTTTTATGCCAACATGGAGGGAAAGCCCCTTTAAGCTCCAGCTACTAAACAGCTAGTTAATGGACCTTGAGGTAAGATTGTTTTGTAAGTTTGATGATATCATTTAAAAGAGACATAAATGACATAATGACGTGTCCGATATACAAAAATATACAATAAAAAGCAACAATTACAATATAAAACAGCCACATGTACTTTCAAGGTAAAGGGAATATTAATCGATAAGCAGAAACTTAATTCTTGGTTAATTAGGAAAGATAAATACTTTATCTATTGTGCACCAAACCTCGGGAATTAAAGGTGCCCTCTGGGGTTCTTTTTGTAAACATTCAGGTACTCACTAAAATGCATTGTGTATAATCTTGATTTGTGTGGAGCATGTGTGCACGAGCTAAACAAAACGGAGAAACGGCTCCATAGTGTTCTTGAGGTCTGAAACGCCATAGGGAACATTTAATAATATTAATGTTAGTAGTATCAGCATTCTTACTATTATGCAGCACTTTTGTCTCAGCAGATTTAAACTGTGTGCTGTTTCCCCTGACCTGTTCCCTGCCTAAAGCAAGCACTACCTCTGTCCTCCCTCTGCTGGCTCCTCAACTTGTTTCTGCAATAAAACATAGTCTTTAAAACATATCATAATGCTCTTTTTCTCTCCTTACATTTCTCGATGACTGATGATATCCAAATATTTGACCAACACAGGAATGCTTTCATATAGTCTCTTACTGCAGTGTTGTTGCTACAGTTTGTATTATTGACTTGTAATTTTGGTGATACATGAACTTTAACTCCCTCTACTTAACCTAACTTACTCCGCATCTGCTCGGAGCCCCGCTGCATAACAACAGCTGCTCCATGCCTGAAATGTTAATGTCAGACATCATACTAGCATTAACTCTTGCTGCTGGCTGTAAATGTTGCCATAGATATTTGCACAGACATTACGCTCCTATTTCCATTCAGCTCACACACGGTAGTAATATTACAGCCCGAACATTTGGCTCAGCGCGTGAGTGAAAGATGCCATGTCATTTACCTGATTACACGTCCCCCACGACCCACACCTTGAAAACTACTTGATTTATTTGGTTGCCACTTCCTGAAAATCTTCCAGGTTTCCCAGTGTCTTCTCATTCTGTACTTCAGCGGAGAAGCCTCATCCGTGTACAATATGACACTATATTAATTAAGAAGGATACTCGCAGACTGCTCCATAAATCATTTTCATCACATTTTCATGCTTGGTCTAACATTGCAATTTGCATCTTGTTCCCCTCATAACAGAGAACACTTATGTGAGAGGGAGTCAGAAGACTTGTGAAGGCAACAGCTTCATTGTCATGTTATCCGTAGAGGAGTTTGACATTGGATGGATAACTGTGCTGACTCACTGATGTTGTTATCCTGGACATCTGAGACATTAAAGGGGCAGTTATGCTGGGTTGGAAATGAAAGTTACTTATAATGCAAATTTCTGCTGCTAAAAATCCCAAAGAGTCACTTGACATTATTTCTACTGCAGGCCTGTAAAGGCTTGTAAAGTAGAAATAAATAATGTGCACCGATTAAATGCATTAACTAGAAGCACACCACATGGCACAAATAGTGCATTCACATGCTCCTCGGATGGGCCCATTACCCGAGTTGGGAAATCATTCTTTGTGTTCATGAGCTTTAAGTTGTAATGTGGAAACAACATGAACGCTACAAAGTTGTGTTTGCTCAGAGCGTTTAAACAACACGTTGATAACTTTGTCCGAGTTGTTGTTCTGACTTGAAGGGGCGTTCACGTATATATTTCCACATGAATGCAGCACAACTGCTCTTATCTTGCAAGGTTAACAACAGTGAAACATAATGTTGTACCTGCCTCGTGATTCAAAGCCATTTCAAAATGTAATGGGTTCTTCCATGGCCCATGCTACACCCTTCCACCAAGTTTCATAAAAGTAGTTTTTCCATAATCCTGCTGACAGACAGACAAATGGAAAAAACGAGTCTTTTTACTTATTAATTACTTTATAATAACTCAAGTATCTATCTTTTTAGTAGGAGAATAGGGACATGTTTGTGTGTGTGTGTGTGTGTGTGTGTGTGTGTGTGTGTGTGTGTGTGTGTGCGTGTGTGTGTGTGTGTGTGTGTCTGTGTCTGCATTAAGTGCATTATGCATTGTGACTTCAGCAGACCTCACTGGGAGCCTAATTTTCTCCTTCAATCAGATGACAAAGCTTTCAGTGCCAGTTCTCTGGTGACAATATTGTTTATTGTATATATATATATATATATATATATATATATATATATATATATATATAGTGTCAACATTGGTTCAGTTCTTTGTAGATCTGAATCACATGATTGTACGCAGACAAAGGCCCCAAATCAGACTGCTTTGTTATTTTAGCCGCTCATGTGATCAGCACTCAACACCAAAGGACCACTCTCAGCCCCCCCCAATCCTCTGCAGACCGACACAGAGAGAGTCTGTTACCAGAGAAACAAAGGTCAGTGTACTGTGTCGTCACATTTTCAACTCACAGGACAAATCTTGAAAGAGAAAGAAAGGCCGGAAACAAACACCCTTTGTTTTCACTGAAACAGGACAGCGTTTGTTGTTGTGCCCTGGGCTGTGATGTCATTGCCATGGTTCATCCTCCCTGTGACCTCTGGGCCTACGATTCTCAAATAGCTTCATCAGGAGGTACACACCAATTAAAGCGTTGATTTTGTTTCACTGTCACACCCATGCATCCTCCCCCTTGCACAAATGCAAACATGCATGTATTCATCTAATAACACAAAAATAGATCAGTGATTTCAATGTTCTCTGAAATCCCAGTTGAAAGCTGAGCTACATAGACACTTCCTGGAGCTGCACAAAACACTATGATCTGTGCTATACTGTCTGAGTACCATCATTATCTGAGGCCGAAGAGAGGCGGGGAGACATAAATCTGATTATGTTGCAAGAAAGCTCTTTGACGTTTTACAGATAACTCTTAAACGCCTAAAAAATTCACACAGGATGCTGTGAACTTCTAATGCAGTCGACCTTTGATGTTGTCAGTGATGTAATCCTTGTGATAGATGCGTCAGGCTTTGGCCTTGGGCTGCTCTGAATGTTCTACTCCCTGAAGGCCTAGCAGGCTAAACGGGCAAAAGCAGCCTCCATCAATACACCACCAAGCAACGCTCTGGATCACCTCAACTGGCGCAATTAATCTTGGCCTTGTAACAAGTTGACAAGCCTTTATACAAACAACAAACGAAACTAGGCTTGATGACGATGGCGAGGGCCAGATGCTAATTTGGCTGCAGTTCTGCAGTTTTCATCCTAATTAACCGGGTTGCACACCGCCTTTACCTGAGATTAAAAATGTAAACCCAGTGTGATCAAAGTAGGATTACTCTGCTAAGCGCGCTGTAACAAACGAAGAGGTGGATTATGAACGTTCGAGAAATCATGTTTTTTCACCCACTACTTCAATGCCTGTTAATGTGATTTATACAGGAACATATGCTATTTTCTGTTTGTTGACCTTATTACCATGCTAGTCAGTTTAAATTTACATCACATTACCTGAATGATGGATGTATATTCAAAGTATCACTCTGACGTTTCTGTTGAACATTTTTGGAAACGTACTTATTTGGAACATATTTGCATCTTTCCCAGAGTAAGATGAGAAGATTGATTCACTCTGTCTGTCTGTTAATATGAAGCTACAGTCCGGAGACAATTTGTTTAGCTTAGCATAAAGACTAATGCTGAATTTATGTGGTGTTGGAATAATAGGAAAAATCATATCCCAACTCGACATGAACGCTCACTCAAGAACAAAAAAACAAAAACTCGGCAAGTAGTCGACAATTTTGCTACAGGAGCAAAAACATGGCGGACAAATGTAAATTATGAGTTAATGTGAAGAAACCTTTTATTAATTCACGTATTGCATGTACATTTTTTAAACTACTGGCTCACCTGATCTGTTCATTGTCATGCAACTACTGGAAACCTTCCATGTTGTTACCACATTACAAAGTACAAATCATGAACACACTGAAATCTGAAGAACGATTTTACCAACTCAGGAAATGGTACCATCAGAGGAGCATGTGAATGCAGAATTATGGGGAGACAGCTAGCCTGGCTCTATTGAAAGATAACAAAAATAACACCTCTAAAGTTCAATAATTAGCATGTTATATCTCATTTGTTTATTCCCTGTAGTGTAAAATGACACGTTGCAGTATTACTGGGGGTCATGTGTATTTCTTGGCCGGGAGCAGGGACTCTCTGGAGGATTTTTGTTAACTTCTAGGCAGAGCCAGACGAGCAGGCCCAGGCTAGCAGGCCCACTGCTCTGTCTTTATGCTTATCTAAGCTAACCGTTTACTGGCAATGGCATCGTATTTGGTGTACAGATATCTCCTAATCTAACCCCTCAAAAAGCAAAGAGGATATTTATTGATCAAGTAGGCCTACTGGTCAAAGAAGTCTTGAGCACAACAAAACTAGCTAGTTAGCTAGCGAGCTTAGCTTACCAGGAAAGCTAGACCTCCATGGATGACAGAAGTTGTATCTGACATGTCCTAAAATATAATATTTATTTCAGCCTTAGTCTGGCAAAGTTGAGCCAGGTCAACCAAAGGATTGCATGATTTTCAAAAGTCACATCTATTGAAGTAAACCTTCCAGTTTTGTGTAAATCGGATTTTTAAAGGACCTCCATGACCTGCTTTGAATACATTTCACAAATGCATTGCAAGGAGGTCAAGAAATACATAATGTGTGCATTGTGTCCTCGATTCATACTATGTCTTGATCTCATTAAAATGTGATTTGCAGTAATTGGTTCCACGTCTTGTGCATAATCAGCTGAGCACACCATGAGTCAAAGAGATTGCATAATCACTATATTTCATGAGACTTCTTTGGTGTTGCCTCATTCTTGTGAGTGTTTACAGGAGAAGTGTATGAGGAATGCAGCTGTGAGTCAGCACAGAGGAACGGCAGTGAGAGTCAGTATGAGGCCATGGTCGGATTATACAAGGTGATGTTTGAAAGAAAGAGTCAACGTCATCAGTTCAGTATGTTCTGGGAAGTTCCTAATAGGTAACTCAAGCCTGTTGGCTCCTGTTATGTAGCTTTGTTCTCCTGTCATGTTGGCAGCTGTGTTCATTTTCTAAATTTGACCATTAATAATTTGGAAACAGGAAATAAATAATAGCTCTCATACAAAGAGAGCCTGATGAAATCCCCACAATCAGTCTGATGGCCTTTATTATGCTATTACTAGCTTTCCTCTGAGCTTTCACCCATATTGCATGGTCTTTGTATCAGTTTTCGCAGTTGCCATCAAGTTATCAGTTATCGAAAAAACAATGAAATAAATTGCATCAACAGATTCTTCTCCATTACAACTGAGCAAACCCCATCTGTAGACCCCAAAAAAGGTTGACCTTGAGTTGGGATTGTTTGTAGTAACCTTGTAGTATGTTGCTTTAATTGTAGGTAAAAGTAATGAATTAAATCACTTTTGTTTATAATTTACAACTACAATAGTTTTTTTTCTTTTGCCTTAATCCTTTAGGCAAAGCATTATACTACCACACCTATTTATTGTGACAAAAATGGCCTACTGCAGTAATATAGCCTATTTCTGTCATACAAAGCTAATGTACTTGCAAGATTCTTGCTGTTCGGAGTTGTATCCTCATGATTGTTTGCACTTTTTATAAGTCGCTTTGGACAAAAGCGTCAGCTAAATGAACTGTAATGTAATTAAAATCTATTATCAGGCTTTCTGTTACACCTATACTCTAAATACACGGAGTCTGCAATTGGAATTATCGTGTCATTAATGCTGTTTGGTTGATTTGGGATGCATGAATACATACAAGAACAGTCATGAATAAAATCAGTAGTCTGTGTCAGCTGGTACTTACATTTTAACCCTATTCTGTCTTTCACAGATGTTACCATGGCACCTGGAAAGCAGGGCGCTGTGATGTTAAAATCAAAGTTAAACTGATTTGTGATCATCGACCACTGGACATACGTACAGGACAAATGAAAAGAACGTGTCCTTTAAAGGCTGCTGTAACCAGCAGCCACATCGAGCACTAACACAGAGAGCTTACCATAAACTTGCTGCCCTGAACACGACAAAATAGTGTTATGTCAGCGCACAGAGAAATAGCAGTAAATTGGGAAGCAGAGAGGTACAAAGAGGTGTGGAGGGAGGTGAGGAGGAGGAGTGCAGTGGGGGGGCTCTGAGATTCAGGCTGTACCTGAGGCATGGAGGGGTACATCATTATTCAGAGCAGTGCTTTGATGTTGAGGCTGGGTGGATCTCACAGAGCAGGCGAGAAGCAGTTCTAATTAAAACAGTAACAATGCAGCCCGAGTTGCCCTGAAGATACCGAGCTTTGAAGAGTCACTGAATGCCCCATTTAGAGTCGGCTGCCCATAGATAACAGCAGATATTACACTGACGGACTCTGAGGCCCCTGTCGCAAAATGTGTATTTTTTTTACAACACTTCATAAAGCATGCCTCTCAGTGTGTGCGATGAGTTCTCGGTGTCCTACTTTCTGGGTTCTTTGGTGGCGCTGTGGGCCTGACAGGAATGACAGATTGAGATGGGCTGCTGGTACTCAGAGGGCAGGCGAAGACAAGAAAGCCTGGGGGATCTTGGAATGACAGGTAGACAAAGGAGAGACAGAACTTCATTATAACTTCCGCAGAGAGGATCTTTGAATATGAAATTATCGTCCCCAATCAACACAAGAAAAAGGTTTGCGCTTTCATATTTTTATTCTGATACAAAGCCCAGTATAATCCAAAATTTCCCTCACCCCTATAGTGTAGTGCTGTTCCCTGGCTTGTATAACGAAGATTTTCCCCTTGTCCGCCAAGCATGTTTATGTCTCTCCTCATATCTACTGAGGCATAGTGCTCTGAAAGGCCCAAGTGGGCTGTAGAGAGAGCTGAGTGATGCTCTGAGACAGTAGCAGTTCAAAGAGACTGTCTGCGTAGAGAAAAGGGTCTAATTTTAACTTGGAGACAGAGGGGCTCATGAAACAGCTCTCCGCCTGACTACAGCTCAATTATTCATCAACACAAGAAGTCTCTCAACTAAAAAGCTTGACACGTTATTCATTCCCCCCCCCCTCTTCGTCTCCCATGCTGTTTCATTCACACACAAAAACCAGCCACCCACACACACATACCAAAGCTACCCACTCATCTTGAACCGTGCAGTGCCCTCCAGAAATGCAGGCATTCTTTGCTGAAGATGAGTCAAAAGCACACAATGAGGTGTATACTGTGCTGGGGAATTTTACAAAATCATGTTTTTTAAATGCAAAAGCAGTGGTATAGAAAGGTAAACTTTTATTTAGAAAATCATAATAAAAGTTATATTTTGTTAAGTGAAGCTGTCCAGAAAATTTATATTTTGAATCAATCCTACTTCCCAACTGAATTTTATTTTTATAGTAAGCCTCAACTGCAGCCATATGAACTCAAATGGATTTCAACATATTCTTTTTTTTTTTTAAATCAGGTTGATTTATTATCTATTGTGGTTTATTGTTAATTATTCTGTTGAAATAATTTCAAGGTGTTGATAGTGGCTGTTACCTTAAAATCATCTCGGTTTTCCAGCACAAACACGAGAGTCTCCTTCTATATTTTTGTCATCAAGTTATGAAACCAAACTGAAGAGTTAAGGACTTGTTTTAGTGAATGCTTTGCCCGATTACGCAACTTTTTGTAGACGTCATCTGCGACAGATGACCAGTCATGTGAAACCAAGCTGTCTCCACCATAACTGGTCGTGCAATAGGAGAAATTACAGAATGAAGCAGTGTTTGTTTAGTTTCCAATAACTCAGTTGTCCTTAGTACGAGAGCTTGTACTGCCATAAACCTTCTGTTGCTCGTGGAGGATACATCTGAGATGTATTTTCTTATCTGTCCCACTGGGTTTCAAACCATTGTTTTACTTCTCTGACAGAACAACTGCGGGTCAAACTGTGATTATTCAACACGTAGGTTAAAAGCATCAACTACTCTAGATCATATGACTGCAGCTGCACATAAGTGTGACTGGGCGGTGACCGAGTGAGAAATAGGTTGTTGACCTTCACACAAACAGCAACAGATTCCTGGTCAGCAAAGGCCTCTGACCGATGTGCAGATGCAGCAGGCTGAACTTGTTGAATGTTTGTGATAACTTCACGGCTTTGGAAGTCGCTGGGTGGCCTAAGCAGTGCAACCTTAGGCAATCTGGAAAGGGATTTGCGCCTGCTGTGAAAATGACCCTATTTTAAGACCCATCCAGACAAGCTGACAAATTGATGTTGAGTTTTTATGTTGACTAGCGACTATAAGGCAAACACAGATAAACACATGGACCTCTCTCTCACTCTCTCTCTCTGATAGACAGTGACAGTATGATGATGTGTGTGAATTTATGTTTCATTTTAAGAGCTAATATCAAACCTACTGGGAGCCAAAGAGTCTTTGTGTAAATATCTCACTCACTATGCCAGACACATTTTATTTGTTTCCAGCAACAGACAACAAATCTAAGTGTGGCAGCATAAATCAGCAGGATCAATACAGAAAATACAATAACGCATCCTCAGTATTATTGCTTTGCAGTAAGTACTTCCCTGAACATTTTTCATTGTGAAAACTGAGATTTATCATTGATTTGCCTGCCACAGCATATAAAGCTGCTGAACTTTGTGGTGTGTTTGCATTAATGTGGACAGCTCGGCTGGATTTAGTATGGGCTAAGTCTATCTGTGACAGGCAGCAGGTGCTGTGGAACATGTAGAGAGGGAGATAGGGCGAGCTAAAGACAGTCAGGTGTGGGGCTGTTTGTAGATACGGCTACAGAGGTTAACTTTAACATCTGACAGGAGAAAGGAAAAGCTGTGATTGTCGTTGCTCTGAAACATTGGCTGAGAGATGGAGGTGATTTCCGAAACATATCCTCTTCCCAAAAAGTTGGGAAACCACATTTGACCGTTTGCTAAAGTCCCCCCTCCAACAGTGAATGTCCAATCATAGATAGCGACTAGTCACAGCAGGTCTGTCAAGCTTTGTATTTATGCACATAAAGTGATGTGCATGGTGCTGTTTTAAGAGATACTCTTTTCTTCTGGAGATAAGAGACTGGTGCTTTTAAAAACAAAACAAAAGCAGAAGACAAAAAGTGTAAAGACCCAGTGTATCCATCTGCTCGGTCAAAGGCTACAATTGTTAGCATATCCAGCTAACTATCTTACCACTAACATTAGTAACCCAGCGTTACTTCCAAGGCGAAGGACCACATCGTTAATTATCAGCTGGTGACAATGCTAACGTTTTGTCTGAATGCACGTAGCTTTAGCCTCATGGATGTTAGCACATTATCATGTAAATAATCATCAAGTTAAAGGCACAGTACGTTATTTGTGCTGCTACGAATCAATCAAAACAATAACTTAAAGACATCCTGAAGTAGTGTAGGATCATGGATCATTGTTAAACAACCGCCATTGCCGATAAAAATATATCTTATGTGACTCAGCCAGAACTATTGTTCACGGACGAGGTAATGTATTAAAGTTGTAATTACGTTACGTTCAGTCACATACATACGTTATGTCATTTAATTCTAATGAAATAGCTGCAAATAACGTTAACTTGCTAACTTACCATTAGATGAATCTGAAGCTAACGTTATGCGGTGAATCCAATTGTGGGGTAGCCCAGCGCTGTTATCCAAGGTCAAAAGTGTCCTACTACAATTAACTTTATGAGGCTGTTGAATATTGTTATAACGTTATAATGTTAGCGGACGTATGGATTAGCTTGGTGGCTGGCATGAGCCACTTGTCATAGCAGCACACCATAGTAAGCAGGATCGATATCGAAATGTCAATAAATAAGGTCTCTACTGGATTACAGGGGTGCAAACAGAAAGCCTGACATAGCAACAGTTGCTAAGGGTGACAGGGATTAGTGAATAGTTAATAGGAACATTTCCATCATCACGGAAATTGAGGTCATGGATAATGTCACTTCTTATCTTGCCACTCTAAGATGGTGTGTGTGTGTGTGTATGCTGTTTTTGTTTCCAAAGTGGAAGGAGATGGACTGCAGGACATTGTGACAGGGTTGGACCACAAGACACTCCACAGTTTCCTGGCAACATGGAGACAACAGGGCACCCCCACTATTCTCAGCACCGAGCTACTATCTGCTGTCTGTCTGTCTGGTGACCTGGATAAACATGTGTCACGGCATGGAGCCCCACAGCCACCCCCACTTACTAAACCATGTGTTCCCCTGACAAGGAAATGTCAGCTCTCATGCTAATGACATGATTTAGCCTTGCAGTTACTAGTGTAAAATTGCTTTGATGTCCCCCTCCCATTTGCAGCGCTATAGGAGTTCATCCGGAGTTTTATTCCTGCACAAGTTTGTTTTTCCCATGTCGAATCTTATGTTATGGTTTGGCAAAAAAAGCTATCTGAGCAAGGCATCATCCCTTTGGAAGACAAACTCAGAGCCAGGCAAGCTAAGTATTTGGCCGCAGGCGATGAGGGCAAGAAACTTCTTTTTTGCTTAGTGAAATAAGCAAGCCTAAAAAGACACAGCATTAATTATTCACCCCCCCTGTGCCAGTCTGACATTCTGATTATGACTGGAGGTGGTTACAGGGTATCAGTAAGGTTGCAGAGTAGGCATGACAGAGCTTCAAACTCTAATATGTTTGCTGCCAAGAAATATGGGCCTCTGTGATGTGAAAGCCTCCTGCAGGGCATCAGAATAAATGGTATTAATTCATCAGCCACTCCCCTGGAAGGAATGACTATTGAAGGAATGAAGTAATTACTGGTCTTATTATTTTGTGAATAACACTGATGGTCATTTTGTTTCCCTGCTTGATTATGTGGAAATTGTTTGGACCTATCACGTACTTATGTAACTGAGAGACAGACATGCAGAGATAGAGGTATAAAGGCGGATACTCTTGACATATGACATAGGTTGTGTTGGCCTCTCTGGTTTGATAACAGGTGAGCAGGTTTGACAGTGTCTGCCAAATTGCTGTCTCTCTGCCAAAACAAGCAGCCTTGAACTCCAGAGTGCTGGGCTTGGAAAGCTACCAGTGACTGAGCACACTTTGTAGAATTCTGCTAGTGGGGTGGTTTTGGGCCAACCCAACACAGTTGTCTTGGTTTTCTTGGTGCACAACATAAAAATGCCATTGTGTACTAGTCACAATATTGCTGCAGACTTTGCGTAACATCAGAATATGATCTGGTGCAACAGCTGCTCCGAAACAGTGTGTGGAGGGTATTGTGGAGTTGACTCGCTGCGCAGTCAAGGTGGAGTTGATTAAATTATTAAAGCCATCTACAGTGCTCATTGACAACAACAACCTCAGGCAACTAATGAGCTTATCTCCCATCCCACTGCTCACAGAAACATATTTTTTTCAAGACTGGGCCAAACAAATCCACATCCTGGTGGTAAAATGTCCCAGCGACACTTACATCAGTGCAAGTCTCTGCCGTGGTGTGGAAGTTGAACTGAAGTGTCGGTAGTCTTGGCAGGCCTGCACAGAGAGGGGTGCACTGTGAAAACTGGCATGTTGACGCTTTCATGCCACTGTCATGCTGTTCACAAGGTGCCCTGGAGGAGTGTCACAACGCATTCTTCTCACCTAGTAGATAGAGCATGTCCCCGTCACACTCCGGGTTCCGTAGTCAGACGGCATTTCCCTCCTGCCATCCGTCTCTGGTACTACAGTCACATGCGATAGTTATTCAAGTCACCTAGGTTCAAGCTTACTTTGAGCTGGCTACACGCTTTACTGTGTTACGCTGATGCCACAAAAACAGCCATCATCACTTGAGATCAAGTAGACTGTTTTACCACGGGGAAAAGAGGACGCTTCTCTGATAAATGTGTTTACATGTTCTTTACACAATTAGTGGAAAAGTGAAAGATTAAAGAATATGTTGGAGAAAAACTGGCTTTAACTGATAGGTTTCATAAAACTTAACAAACAGGGGTTTGTTTTTGAAGCGGGCTTTAACCAAGATTTTGCCAAAAGAATCTGGACTCACGGAGACGTGTTTTATACGTTAAAAGGTCAATAAAGAGGTTGACACTGTAAACGTGAATAATGGGAGTAAATTATTATTATTATCATTATTATTATTATTATTATTATCATCATCATCTTTTTAATATTCAATATGTATGACCAGATTGTTAGTTAGGGTGGAGGTTGTAGACATGTGTCCACAATATATTTGTTTTTAACTAAATCCACTAAACGTCTTGAAAATGGTTATGATGAAAAATGCCAGCTGGAAGTCATAATAAGACACACAAACACGCTACATCATTTGACGGTCTCCAACCACCACCCTCTTACCAATCTGCATGAAAAAAGTCACAATAAAAAGGTTAATATGTCTTTTGAGCTAATAGTAACCCACACGACTTAAAGGTCTGTTAAAGGGAAAAACACGTATTTTTGATTTGGGGATGAACTGTCCCTTTAAAGCACGAAGAGGAAGTCCTTATATAGTAGTTTATGTGTCAAACAACCACCCAACTCTAACCGAGTCTTCCCCGCCTGGCACTGGCTGGTGTGACAGTGTTATTAGTACAACATTTGTCATGTTGCGGTTTCCTAACCTCCCCCCATCTTCCAACAGTCTCAGAAGCATTCGAGAAGGCACCACATGGTACGCTGCACACAGCACATGGTTTCGGTTACAACCAGGCTGTAGCCTAGTTTTTAGAGAGGCAGTACAAGCAGCTTCTTTAAGGCCAAATAATAAGCATAAGCAGGGTGAAAAGGTATGAAAACCCTGAGGATTTTATACTAAACTTGGATGCGCTCACATGTATTCTGTTTCCATGTATTGGCAAACGCTTGGTTGTGTGCCTGCTCATGTGACCACGGTTATGTGAGCCAGAGGAAGTGGGTGAAAGGTGAGATTTAGTGCTAAGAGCTTTAATTTCCTTTATTCATTATTGTTGCTAGTACAGTATGTCATGATGATAACAGCTAAATGAAACTGAAACTAATGTAAACATTTGCTCTTAAATTTCATGCCACACAAGTTACTGAAGACCTGCCTCATGCCATTTAAATATTCAGCATGAATAGTTCACTTGAGACCAATTAAAGCTTAATTTCAGTTTTCAGAAAGAAGACAAGTAGCCATTTTTATTTTTTGTTGTGATCCCTCGCTGTTCAAATAAGGATCCTGCTTTGTTGGCCTGTTGCGACAGCTGCAGCAGAACATTGGTTAGCTATATGCACCAGAGATGAAAGTGAAGCATATATACAGAGCATAATTACAATCAGGACTTAAATGCTGCAGCTCGGCAGAGATGATGAAATATATGATGTGATGAGCGCATAAATCTGAGATAGAGAAAATGCATTATTCACCGTTCAGATAAGATGGGCATCATTTGTCTACTTCCATTTGGAGTCCAGGCACTCAAGGCAATTTGACTGCAGTGTTTCTCCTAAGAGGGGATCCATTAGTTATTGGCAGAATAGCTCGAGGCCAATAAAACACATTGACTTCAACCTTTACATCCTACTTCCCTTCCTGTCCGCGCCCTTTCACGGTTCAGGCTCTCTTGTTACATTTGAGGGAACACATCTTATTTCCGCATTCAGCATGAACACACAGTGGGCGTCTTCGGTGGAGTTTTTCTAAAGCAACATGAAACACATCTGGGAGTATGGGTAAAGTGTTTATGAGTGGCTTTTGGATGGTACAAAAAAACAATAATTTGATGTGTCACCTTGGAGATGGCAGTTGACAGCTGTTCCATGCACAAGCTGGGCTTAATTGGCAGGGAAATTAGCCTGACCTTGACTGCGGCGGCGCAGCCGACGAGCGCCGCTGCCTGCCACTTGAAATGACATTGTTGTAATTTTCGACAGCAGCGAGCAAACACTCTGAGCATTAATTATATGGTGGAATGTGCCTTGGTGCAACAGACGCACACAGTGAATACTTATGTAAGCTGTCGCTCCAGTCTCCATAGTAACCCGCAGCATCCTAACACATGCCTCCTCCGATCTACCTCCCCTGAAGTGGGCTGTTTCCATGGAAACCGGGCAGCTGCCTTTGATGATGGCTCTCATGAAATGACACCCGCTGATAACGCTGGCTCCTCCGAGTCTCCGAGAGGGAGGATGGATGGACGGGCGGGTGGGCGGCGGCGGCGGCGGTGGTGGTGGGTTTTTATAGAGAGAAATTATGGAGAAAGAGAAAGACAATTATTTCTCCCAGAATCACGTAACCACAGCAGAGCTTGCTTCTCGTTCCCAGAGTGGAGTGCTTTGCCTGGCACCAAAGCAGGAATGTCATAGGAACACCGTGAACCAGATGAGATGTAGCAGAGACGTTCTCTGAGCCACATCAGGCCGGCATGATTAACATGCCTCTTGTTGCTTCATGTGTCACAAAAAGAAAGTTTCATCAAATGTTATATGCCTTGGCTGCGAGGGCAAGAGAAATGTTTCAAGAGAGGTGCATGCTACTCCATCTGCTGCGCTCTTCTATTTACTTCTTCATACAGATAAGTGTTAAAGCGTCAGAATACTTTGCTCCTCTCACTTGTTCTACATCATTTGCCAACTGCAACTCTCTGTGTCAGCTTTTTGACCTTCCTCTCATATCAGAGCACTAATCCTGTGTGGGAGATCCTGTTGCATCAGAAGAAAAAAACTGTTTGTGGTTAGAAGTGACTGTTATTCATCACGTTGTGCAACATCCTGAAATAACCAGATGCCGTTTCTGGCCATGCTAACTGAAATTTGCTCTGAATCGGCTCTGCCTCCTGTAAGCCATCAGCGTGGGTTTAGTAGGTGCAGGCTGGGTATCATTGGTCAGATAAAACTCCAACCTGGACGTTTGTCTCCTGCCTGTGGGCTAAAGCAGCCTGCACGCTACTTGCTGGGTGGAGAAAATAGCTTTGACACCGGCAAGCAGATCAAAGTGATCAGACAAGTAATCCCCCATGAGTCAGAAGGGAACCAGCTGGGGGGAGGGGAGGTGTGTGTGTGTCTGTGTGTGTGTATGTGTGTGTGTGTGTGTGTGTGTGTGTGTGTGTGTGTGTGTGTGTGTGTGTGTGTGGGGAAGGCCAGAGAGGCTTTATGCGTCTTCTTTCATCACCCTCCTTATTCACATACATCAGATTGTGTGTGTGTTTGTTTATAAGTGTTCATACACTCCTCCAGTGTTTCAATTTCATCTTCCTGTAAGGCACTTTGAAGTTAAAGGGCATTTTCGCTTTGACTAAATAAAAAAAATCACTGTACTTTCCCCTTGCGAGGAGCGCCAGCTGTGTCACTACATGTCTCACTCTGAGCCTGGGCATATTTAGCAGCTGCTGCGCTCGTTTCAGACACAAATGTAATGGCCCGATGATCTTATGTTTCTGAAACTGAGACGCATCACTCTCACAAGGCAAATGATCTAACCCGCAGCGACAGAGACGCTACTAGTTTGTGGTAATGCGTCATGATGGATATCGAATGTACAGCCCAGAGAAAGAATAAAAGGAGAAAAGGAAAGAAATAGCATGAAAACAAAATGATGACATGTCACTGATATTTAAGATGTCTGGCTTCTCTGTGCTCTGAGATGATTGTTAACTTGTGAAGTTTTAATTGTGAGGCGTAGGCACTTTCTAGTAATTAAAAAAAAAAGGTTCCCGAGAGCCCTCTGTCGTGCCTTTGTGTCTGGATTAGCTGGTAACGGAGAAATGTCATTAGCCAGTCGACACACTGGGAATTTCACAGAGTGTGTGTGTGTGTGTGTGTGTGTGTGTGTGTGTGTGTGTGTGTGTGTGTGTGTGTGTGTGTGTGTGTGTGAATGTATGACTTCAGGTTTCAGCATTTTAAGGGAAGTGTTTTGATGTTCAGTATGATTCACATTTCCCTCAATATATCGCACTCAGTGGGTGTACTTGCCTTCCCTCAGCAGCGACTACTCAGACATTGCGGGCGGTTTAAGGCACAGGTGCAAGTGAAAACATTATTCAGGCAGAGGCAGAGCCAGGCGGGGTAGGCTGATGTTCGTTTGGGGCTTTGTGCCAAAGAGGAAGTTATTCTGCTCTCCATGGCATGGTTGTGAAAATACAGTACACTCACACAGATGGCCACGATGAGTCACGTCACGAGGCTTCCTCCTTTTCTGCTGGATAATCTTCATCAATTAGCTCTATTGTCAGCCCGGCTTTTCACACAAGTGAAATTGATGCCTGAATGCTCGACGGCGGAGAATCTGGGCCTCTTTTTCCTTTGAATGGTGACTCACTCGTCCGGGAAGAAAAATCTTTTATTGGAGCTTTTCTCTTCAGTGAGTTTAGATGATTTATTTACGAAGCCGCAGGCATTCGCGGCTAAACCCCTCCCACCGTGGACTGTCATGAATAAAGACGGCGTTGCATCAAAGTAGTTTTCATCAGTTAACACCAAAGGCACACACCCAAAAGCTGCACATGTGGGAAAGACGGTGAGCAAGCTCTTACCTGTCCTTGTCCTGCTTTTAGTGTTGGAATCAGGTTTTGTTATCTCTACGATTGTATTCATGGTGTCAGTGACGGGAACTGGATACAAGCATGAGAGATTTTCTGAGGAAGATGTGCTACTGGAGACGTTATCCCTTACCATCAACATATACAAAGACATAGGCACACACAAAAGCAATGTCAGAGCTCAATAAAAAAGACTTGACAGCGGGACAGTATATCGCTGTGCTAAACTTGACCTTTGAACCTAATGTGTACTGATACTTCTGACAGGTGTGGTTGGAACAAAGAAGCATTTAGACACTGTCAGGACTGAGTGACAAATCTGTTTTCATAGGATTTCTCACACATTTTCTTTCACTAACGAGATAAAAGACTACAAGTTCTGGTCTATTGCAGAATGTGTTTATCACCTAGTTTACGCCAAGCTATTTCTGTTTTTAAAGCTGCACTAATCAATATTTTAATATATATATTATTATTATTATTATTAATATATGTTATATCAATATAACAGATCAAATGACTATGTGTAATGTAAAAGGTGTTGCTTGTAGTGACAAACCCAGAGAGCAATTATCACCTGAGTGCAGTTCTCCTCAATTCATTATTTTGGTTTTACGGCCCACAACTTTGCTGTTTTGGTTCACTCTCATCACTCTCACCGTCATTGTTTTGGCCACAACAGAGATGTTTTATAATCCACTTTACACTATCTGACCAGCAACAGAAGGTAGACTAGCTAATAAACGTAGTGGAGTATTATGCCACATTTCCACTACATGATATGACCTGGCTCTGCGCAACTTGACTCGCTTTTTTGGTTTGCCATTAGCAAAAGTTGTGGATAGTACCTGGTTCCTGGTACTTTTTTTGGTACCACCTTGGTGGAGATACCAAGCGAGCTGAGCCACTACTAAAGGGTGGAGTTATAACTGCAGACCAACTGCAGAGAATAGTCGTTACACGGGACATCCTGTACAAACCCACCATTTTCATAAGAGCGATCGAATATTTTACCATACCAAAAGTGAGTCGAGTTGAGCTGAACTATGCAGTGGAAATGAGGCATTAGTAGCCGCAAAAGACAGTTCACCAGAACAGAGCAATAGAAAAATATCAGAGTTAAATCTGTCAGTGCAGAAACACAACTCCAAATGAATGCTAATCCGTGTCTGCTGGATGTGTAAATGTGCAGCACATCTGCCCCAAAAACTTTATGTCGTAATAAAATGTCAATTACTGTAAACAATTAATGCAGCTCTGAGTGACGCAGGAACAAAAAGGATGTTCAATACGGAAAAAATAAGAATATTGCAAAACATATGGGTAAAAATGACTGAAACAGCTGATTATTAATGAGCAGGGATTCATCAAACTGACTGGAGCTATGAGAGGAAATGAGATTTGGGAGGGTGAGGCCAAATCTTTAAAAGAAAAGCACCTCCTTCTTCTTTGTTAATAATCAGAGTGCAGTATTAGTATGTCTTCATGCAGGAGGAGGTGTGTAATCTAGTGTGATTTATAGTCTGTCTCTGTGAGGTGCTCTAAAGGAATTTGTGAATGATACAAACGCATGTGTTGTTGTGGTGTGAACAACACTTACATCATGGTATAGGTGTGTGACAGAGAAGAGCTTTGCTATATGAGAAATGAGGACAGTGCATCTGTTCACAGCTGTAAGTGGGACAGCTCCAATAACTTACTGCATACATGATATCAGTCTGTTTTTACGCCCCTCAGGCAATACAAATTTTGTCTTGAGTGCAGACTTTTAGTTTGCTACACTCTGTCCAGGAGCCTTAGAAATAATTTGCAGGGTAGGGGCATGATGTTGAATTTCTGAGGGCTCTTTCTGTTGATTCAGGGGAAAATCCATTTTACAGCATGTGCAGCCAGCCAAGTGTCCAATTAGTGTTGAAAAAAAGAAAGATTTGAGGCAGAATTGGAATTACATTCTGTGAATTCTGGAGCCGTCCTTGCCAAGGTCTGACACGAGGGAATCAATGACTTCACCGAAATATCAAACTGTGTCATAAATTATAGTGTTTCATTGCCTACAACCTTGATCTACCAGAGTGAGGCAATTTTGCTGTCTTTGCTGTTGAAGATGAGCCGCGGCACTCCAGCTGCACTCCTGCGGATATTCAAATAATTGCCCTCCGCTCTGTGTGTGAGAGAGAGAATGAATTTGAATAATGTATTGCAATGGGAGTGAGGCCACAGGGCCTCCGAGGTCGTAAATTCTGCTGCTACATCAGCTCGGCCCACTGGAACGGGAGGCACACAGGGTTGTTTATAAAATGCCCTTGGAAAAATGAGTCTAATCCCCAGCCAAACCGTAAGCCATGGGGAGAGCATTAGATAACCCACAAGCTGCAGAGTAATGAGAGTAATGAGGGAGATGGAGAATCAGAGCCAGAACAGAGAGAATGCATCCATTTATTGGCTGTATGCTCTGATTGCCCAGACCATTTGAGACAAACTGGAGCCTGACACAGTGCTGGAGTCCATTTTGTCTGATCAGCAGCAATAAGCGCTTGCCAGCGAGTGCGCCGGGCTGACCGCAGCCATACATCATGAACCTTCATGTTATGTCTTTTTATCTGGTATCAATTAATCAGTGATCCACTGTGAGTTAGTGCAAGTGTGCACACGTTGACTGTCAAACGTGACAATCTCGACCAAAGAATACCAAAAACAAATTGGAAGAAAACATGTGTTGCCCTTAAAAAAAAAATAATAATTGTTGCCTGTTTCCCAAAATGTCTTTCATGTCACCATCCTACCTCTGCTTCACAGCGCTAACAACTCCACCACCTTGCTAGGTGCACACTAGCTGCAATGCAAATGATGCTGCCGTGATAGCTTACACATCTGACAGTGTTAGACAGCGCGATGACGCACAAGCGAGTTCGGCTGCATCCAACTACTTTACTCAAACACAACTTTTTTTATCGATGTACAGGATTAATGCATTTTCATTTGACACAATGCTTGTGGTGTAAACCACAGTACTACTCCATTACGAGAAAGTACAAAAAAGCAAACAAAGGCTCTTTGCTGACACACACACACACACACACACACACACACACACACACACACACACACACACACACACACACACACACACACACACACACACTCACACAAACAGCATGACAGACCAGTCTACCAGACCAGCCTGTACAAAGCGAGCCCAGATTCCCCAGCTCCCCTTGATGTCTCATTAGCAGCAAAAGCAGGCTTCCTCTTGTTTAGCCAAAAACCAGAGGGGGGCGGGGAGTGTGTTGTTTGGGGGGTGTTGTCCTAAAGGGTACTTTTGTATGAGTGCAGGTGAGCCGCGGGGCTGGCTGGCTGACTGCAGTGTTTTTGCCTCCAAAAGGGTTCCTGTAAATGAGGGCTGCCTGCCTGCCTGCCTGCCTGCCTGCCTGCCGCTGCATCCCGCCAGCCTTCTTCTGGCAGCCCTCCCCATAAAGCCTGGGTGACGGAGCAGGTAATAAAGGGCCTGAATGCAATGAGTCAGCACTTTAGCCTCCATTTAATTTCATCTGAATGCAGCGCTGACCCCCCCAACACACTCCTTCCCCACCCCCACCTCTACCCCTTCTGTCTCCCCATACCACTCCTCTCTCCCTTCTCTCTCTCTGCAGTAGACTTAACCCATTCCTGCCTCCTGTGTCAGACGCATAGCAGTGCTTTCAAACCTGCAGAGCAAACACTATCTCATGGCTGCATGTTTTCTTATAAACTGCTTCCCTGTTACCCCTCACCCCCACCCCTCCCTGGAAAATACCAGTAAATCAAGACCATGTGCTTTGAATGTTTCTGTCCTTTGTTGTTTTTGGTATGCAGCCTCTTAAACTTTGCTGTGCTGAGTGTTTGTGTTGGAAAGCAGAGGCGGGGGTTGGAAAGGGAATGTAGGCCACACATTCCTTTCCGAGGAGCTGTCTGAACACAAGCAAACGCTGCCGCACAATCACACCAGGATTTCCGCCATTCCACAGCGTGGGCTAGACTCTTTGAGTTCTCCTCTCACTTTGCACGAACCCGAGGCACAGATCCCCGCTGTTGCTCGCAGCTCCCAGTCTTGCATGACGCGTGACTTTCCATCCCTAAATGGATCCATCTCCTTCCATTAAAATGATTGCCTAGCTGTTACTCTTTGTTCTGCATCTGAATAATAAATCCTTCCAAACCGGATGCTATTCAAAATGTGTGTCACACCTAAATATACATACTCAGTGAACCCTGCAGTGTTTGTGTATACCTTCAACATCCTGCAGCTACAGTTTGCAGATAGCTTTACAGAGAGGGTTTATTCTAGTTCCAGTTATAACTCAATATAACACTAGCTCCCTTCGTCATCCAATGCCTAAATATGGCTTGTCCCTGTGCTGTCCTCTCTTCTGCTCTCTCATTTTTACTTATTGTTTGTGCCGTTTCCTGGGAAAAGGAGAGATGACATTCTCCAGACCTCCTCTTTTCCCAATTCTCCCCCTCCCATAACTCTCTCTTTCCCTTTCTGACTGCCTCTCTTCTTCCTCATCCCTATTTCCAACTCTCTGCCTTTGTGTCTCATGCAGCTGCTGCACAATAACAGTGTTTGAGTGCAATAGTCCAGACAGGACTTTGGTTTAAATAAGCACCCCCGGGGCCACAAAATAACCCAGCAACCCCCTGTCCCAGTCTCCCAGTTGGTCCCTCAGTGCTGGGGCCCGCTCCACAACACATTCCTCCTCTGCACCCTGCCAGCCGCTCAGCCAGCCAGCCAACCGGGCAGCCAAACCACCATAGGAAAAATACAGAGCATGGAACTGTGATTCACAGCCCTGATATAGAATATCACCTCCTCCCTTCCCCCCAGTCCAACAGCTGGATTCCTGGAAGCAGGCTTGTGTGGTGGGAGTTCGGGGAGGCGGTGGACTCGAGGAGGCTCTGCTTCTTCAAAGGATTCTCTGTTCACCGCCACAATGTTGCAACGTCTTCAAGAGCAGCCTGTGTTTATGTGAAGGGGAAAACATACATTGTAAAAAAAAAAACAGGGTTTGACATAATGCAGGTTATCTCATAATGACATCAGTTAAAGGTCTTGGTTTTCACATGCTTAAGGTCCCTGTGTGTTAGGAGGTGAAGAGGTGACATGGAGATGGAAGGGTTTCTTTCTCCAGCTGTCAGAGATAGATGACTTGTGCCTCAGAGAGATGAACACTTTAGGTTGCCTGCATTGTTGGTGATCTGGGAATTATTAGCTCATCACTGAATAAGACCATCAACTAAACGTCTAAACTGTCAGTGTAATTGTTAGTCTGACTGTGACAATATATCCCTCAGTAACAATGAACCCCGATGAATCTAAACTCCTCAGGGTTCAATGTCAACCATGACAATAAATAGTCCATTAGTTTAAACATGCCATTAATGCATAGTTTAAATGGAGTTCCTCTGCATTTTTTACATTTGCAAGTAAAGCACCCTTAACCTACTTTAGAGAGCATGTCAAGTCATATGTCTGTGTAGCCCTTTCCTGTCTACACAATGACCTTCGAGTAGAGGAGAAGAATAGAAGCAGGGCTCACTTCCCTCCTGTGCATGAACAGCCTAATTTAGGAAAGCGTGTCAGTGTGAACCTTTGTCACATTGCCGGGCTCAGAATACCCATTGTTCCCTTGATAGAGTCATTCCACTTAGAAAAGGCTTTTAGAGAGCGCAGAATATCCTGCATCCTGCGCCTGCACACATCTGCATTTTTATGCATGCAGCCGACGAATTAGAGCACACATATACTGGCAGGACTACTCGTTTTCACGCACACACACATGCATGATATAGAGAGATTAAGAATGGAAGTAGGCTAGTATGAGATCATGGGTGCTCTGGCTCATTAGGTACATTTAATACAGTCTGCCTGGTAAACCATCTGTTCCAGGCGGATGGTGCCAGATATGATGTGATGCTGGCAGCTATGGTTGTTCCTGTTTACCATTATGAAAGACGGTTGTTATGTCCACCTACCAGCAACTCTACAGCTCACTCATTAACACAATATATAGCTTATTATTTGACAATAGCCAGGCTAGCTGTTTCCCCCAGTTTTCAGTCTTTATGCCAAGTTATGCCGGCTGCTGGGTCCAGCTACATATTTTCCATACATGAGAGTGTTGTCAATCTCCTCAACAGACTGTCTGCAAAAAAAGCAAATAGGCATTTTTCCCAAAATCCCCAAAACTATTCGTTTAAAGGGTTCTTTGTCTTAGGTTACTAGCTTGTAGAGGGGAGACCTACAGTGCTTTGTGGTAGCCTTATTTCGGCTAACCCACCCTTTTTTATTTTGCCATTTCTCTCGCACTTTATCCGTCTCTGTTTCTTAGCATGTGCATTGCAAAAGAAGATATGTATGTGACTCGAATAATGCATCTAGAGTCTACGCTGTCCGTTAGATGTCAGTTAAGGCTAACTGATAGTTAGATAATTATTAAACCCTCTAACCAAAGGTGGGTCATCAAACACAATGCAGTAACTATTGTTCTGTATGGCTTCACGAGTGTGCCTTCTCTCAGATAGCTATTGGCTAGCATCGATGCTAGCTAACATTAGCCATTTACAGGTAGAGAAAGCCAGCTAAAGGAGAATGCAATGTTATCTCTCATTTTACTAGTGTTACTGTAACGTTACAAAGAATCATCAAGATTAGGTGTTGTTTCCGATAATTCTGCTTAGAAACATGCACTATAAATGTGAACAAAGACCTAGCTATGCATGATTTTAAGGCATTACCTATGTGTTGTTTGAGTGTTTATATTTTTGCAAAAATACTAAATGAGATTCAGATGTTGAATAGAGTTTGGTCGTCGTATCAGGAGGTGTTTCGTAAGCCTGTGTGTCATTTGTATGGATGTCTGTGTTTTCGTGCCGGTATGTGTGTGTATGTGTCACTGCAGCAGGATGTGCATGTGTGCGTGTGAATCCGCAGAGGCACAAAGCCCCCATGCCTCTCTGCAGTTGCCAGCAGCCCCCCTCTTCTCGTCTCTGGCTGGGAAGGTCTTGGGGATTAACTTTCCACTTCTCTGATCCACTTTTCCACAGAGCCAATAGCTATGTAGGTCTGGAAATGTGTTATGTGGCTGGGTGAGACAAAAAATCAAGGCCAATTCCGAAATAATTTATAAACCCCGTCTCAAGGTAATTTCTCTTCTTTACCTTTGCTGCCTATTCATTTCAATGACCTCATCTCCATTATTATTATCATTCCATTATTATGATCTTGCCATAAACAAGGACATCATTTACATTCAAAGGACATTTATCATTGTACAGAAAACGTGACCTATCCTTACAAATACAGTTTGTCCAATATCTTTCTAAGTTCCTCACTGTTAGCATTAAAATGAATCTCCTATTTATTACATAAGCTTGTTTTGCATATTTCCATTATGTTTTTGTATTGTCCAAATCATAGTAATTGCTTCCTCCTCTTGCCTCTTTGCATCTGAAGAGATTACGCTCTGCAGCTGCAAATGATTGTTTTACATTTGGACGGGGAATCTAAAATTAGGATGTGTGAATATATAGTGACAAAACTGTTTCATACTGTTATTTCACCTCCAGCTACCACAGCTCTTAATGCACTGCGCTTTATTAGCACAGTATATATCTCTGATTTCAGGCAGCACAGTAAGAATTCAGCAGAGCGTCATTAAAACCATAGGGTGGAGATATAAAATGGTTGAGTCCTTTAGGAGACAGGAATGAAAGCCTCCATCAAGGCAGCCAGGGAGGAGGGAGCTGAGGTATTCCTTTGAAGTGGGTGGCTCAGATATTAAATAATTGAGTTGCAGGAGATTAAAGTTTCAGAAGCTAATTTGGCCCACTCCTCGGCCTGTCACTCCGGGGCTCAAGAGTCTGCAGCCTGCAGACAACGGTTGAATAAGTGTGACTCACTTCCTCTGTCTGGCCTGGCTGGAGAAACCCTATATCTGTGGCATACTGAAACCGGAAGTTCATCCAGGGCACACTCTGTATGTCTCTGACTCAGAGCGAGGGTGACGCCATTTTTGCTGTCCGAGTTTTCAGGAATCCAATCCTTTGCCCGAGCAACAAAGCGGCGCAGAGAGGTTTTACTTCCCCTCCTCTTTTTTCCTCATAAACTCTCACCATAGTTGCTGACAGCTCAACTGTTATGTGGAAAGAAGTTCATTTGCTGATGCAAGAGGAATACATTGCTTGTGTAAGCCTGGATTTCTGTGTTATTTAGATGGGAGGGTTTCGGTTTCAGTCGCTACGTGCTGACTGGGAGGCTGAACCGCCTGGAGGTGAAAGCTCCGTTATTTTTGTCTGGAATGTACCTCTCAGCTGACATTGAAACCTAATTTTCAAGCACCTTGAGGACGGCACTGCCCAAGTCGTAAAGTAATTGATATGTATGAGGGCATATGAACACAAGCACATTGTCTTTGAGGACAAACAACAGACTTTGTCGAAGGAGGTGTGAGGACATGGTGGTGAATTACCTTTCCTGCTTTCTTTTCTGTCTCTGAGTGACTTATGCTGTTGCAACGGCGTCACAGTGGGCCAGAAGTCTTTCCCTATGAGTCAAAACCTGATAATGAAAAAGAAAAACTCCATCTTCCTTCGGCTATAAATCGGCTGCATTACACCCGGGTGTAAGGGGCTGTAGATTTGTTTTCCCGAGTCTTTAACCTTGCAACGATGTCATGATGAATCAGACTTACAGTCGATGTGGCCCAGCTGAGGCCTGGACTGTCTCCGTGGCTTTGAAATATGAGACTCAAACGTCTGGTTCTGCTGCCCTCCCCATGGCCCCGGAGCTCACACTCTCAGCTGCTTTGTTTACAATTCCTTTTTGGAAAATTATTTAACAAAGCAAATATGTGGTATCTACTCAACTTGTAAATTCAAATCTCCCCTCAATGACATCAACAGCCAGTGTAAACACTTACAGCATCCTACCCCAGGAGTATTTGTATTGCTTCGTGTAAAGCTCCTGTCACCTGGGCCAGTAATGTGTTTTGACTGTCAAGGGTCAGAGTTAGCTTAGGGCGATGTTGCTATGTTGCGAGGAAAAACAGGCCTCCTGTTGTCATGTGGGCCAGAGGGCTGCTTGGATGGAAAGCCAAAGCCCCGCGGTGAGATCAGTATATGGAGGACGACTATGTTTAAGAACGAGCCCCGTGGGCTGTTTACGCCATGCTGAAGCAGCATTACTCTCATCTAGCTGGAGGAAAAACAAATAACGCTTAGAAACTGAAACTGAAAACACACCATTACTGCACACTGCTATATTATTGCTAGTTGCTGTCAGTTGCATCATACACTAAACAAATTACATGTCAATTTGTACTAAGTGTGTTTGCAATCTGACAGAACAAAGTACGCTGCAAAATGGAGGCATTTTATTGACTGTGTGCACATTTATTGGAGTTTCCTTGTTGTTAAAGGCTTTATTGGAATGATAGGAGATATGTTGACATGTGTGTGAAGAACTGTTCATTTCTTAGTTTGTTGTTTTTGTGTTTAGTGCAACATTCTGTCACAATTTCATCACAATCCATTGAAAATGCATTTTATCAACTTGTGTTTTCTCATATTCACCTTTGAAGTTTTATTTTTCTGGTGAGATTATTTCATCTATTTGCCATTTGGTTTGCTTCAGTAATTTTATAGAAATGAGTTAATACATTGGCACATTTATTAGATATATATGGACTAAATAACTATTTAGGGATTCTGGATGAGCTCTAAAATCTGTTTTTAATAACCAGGTTCTACTAATATTTAACGTTAAATGCACAATATCAGTGCCGTGAGAAATACGTTTACAAAAATGGTTTCTCCAAAATGTTTTGATGAAATAAATTCAGGATGAAAAATGACACATAAAAGGCAAATTGTCCAAGACATTTATTATTTTTCTGCCCAAACGTTACAACAGCCACTGATGAAACAGCAGAGCTGTCTAATATCAGTCACCAAGGGAACATCAGCATCATCTCCAGATAAACACACAGGATTATGACTAAAACAACAAAACCAACAACAATGACAGGGGTATGCTTCAGCAAGGAGCCACGGCCCCTCACCTGCATCCCCCTTCTGTTCATCTCAGTGCACCTGAAAACTTTACAGTGCCTCACAAAAACACAGCCAAAGGGCTTTGTGGTGTTTTCAGCCAGGCACTTACAACTACCTCTGTCACTTTACCTCTCGCTTTTACTCCACTGAGATAATGTCTTCATTGCCTCGGGGGATGATCTCTAGGATGAACCCTACAGATGAAAGGGAGCAGTGTGACGACAGGTGGAAAAAAAGAAGTGCAAACACGAGCTGGTGGGGAGTTTTTAGTGGTGGCAGCTAAACAAAAGGCCCACAGCAACGTAGATCCCTCCCTCCTCTGGTATGGTGGCCAGGCATGCTGGAGCTCTGTCTGCATCTGTGCTCCTGTGCAGACTAGCTCCACTTTAGCTACAGGCTAGGAGGGAGGAACGATGGGCAGGGTGTGTCTGCTTACTATGGAAGCAGGTGGGCAGATTGCACTCAGAGGTGGTAGTGGAGCAGGTGGTGTCGTGCCCCCAGCAGCAACCAGGTTGCCAGGTTGACTTGACAACGCCGCTGACGAAATCACGCAGACGTGTAGTATAGCCAGTCACCCTTTCAACAGGAGAAACAAAGGCATGCCACGTGAATGTAAAGGGTTGACATTGTGCAAATACGTCCTTTCAGAGCTCTACTAGCTATAACCATCAGCCCTTCAGTGTAACAGGCGACGGCCTTTTTATTATGAGTCCTTCTTAGGGACACATATGTAATATTTGTGTAGCCATGTGTACCCTTAGCTTTAATACTCATCAGTGGTGGAAGAAGTATTCAGATACTTTACTTAACTATCTGTAAAAATTACTTAAGTACTGCAAAAATACTAAAAAAATAAAGTCCTACTGCAACAGTTTGTATTATCTTCCGAAACGTTTTTTGTTATTTTTCTGTGCGTTTTCCTCTGAATGTCCAGCAAGACGAGCGATCAGTACGCCTGCGCAAGTCTCTGCAGTGCAACTACTTAGGTTTAGGAAAAGATTGTGATTTGGGTTGAAATAAGAATAGTGTACTTTATTACTTTTCATAACAAAGTCACACAATTCGGCTAGACATATTTTCATAAAACTATTTTCTCCAACTTTTTAATTAATTTTCACTTATTTTTTAATTGTTTAGAGGAGAAATATCCCTATGGTGAAACTACTAAAACAACTTGGCAAATAAATGAAGAAATAAAACAATTTTAACAGTGTGTTTTATTTCATAAGCTTATCCAATGTTTTATATGTAACTAATAGCTAGAATGATAAATAACTGTAGAGTTAAAAGTAAGATATTTCCTTCTGTCATGTTACAGATGTAAGAACATATACTGTATGTTTTTTGAGCGATGTTTCCCTCTTGGTCACTTTATGAGACATAATTTCTTTCTCCCCGAAGGTTGTCCCAGATATCCCGCAATGTTTGATCTAGGCCAGCTCCTCAGCAGGCTAGCCAAGGGGAAACCAAAGAGCCAAGTTAACTGGTTCATGTCACTCATCAACTTATTTTAATAGATATAGCTTGCATTTACTGTGGCAAAAATAAGGCAGCGACATCCACGGTGAGTTTCTAGTTAAAAAACACTTCATGGCCTGTTTTCAGTAACGCATTCTCACATCCCAGAATGATTTTTCTGACACTAAGCAGCTTACTTTAAATATATGTAATCATTTACATTCACTTTTCCATTGCGTTTGCCAGTTCAAGAAAGCAGAAGAGAGTGAAGTTCAGGCTGGGGATAAACAAAGCGGCCGCTGTCATAAGCCATCAAGTTCTAATAAGGCATAACCTAGTGCTGGGTGGGCGAGGGAAGCCGTGTTTTTCTGCTATTTCCATTTATAGACTGCACCAACGAGCCCCCTGGGAAATTGCTCGCCATGACTCATGTCTCCAGTGCTTCTGGTCCAGACTGCACTCTCTCCCCCCTTCATCATCCTCGAGCACCACTGCCTTTTTTTCCTACACTGTAGAACTTGCTTTGTGTTTATCTCACCTTCCTTATTTTCATTTATTTGCTCTGTATTTCTCTGCCTGTGCTTTCATTCATGCAAGATAAAGCCTTGTAAGCCTCGACAGAGAGCGTGAAAAAAGAGGGACTCAATGGGAGGAGTGAAGCACAAGGGCCAGACAAGCCAGCGTAGCTGATGATGAAAGTGATAAGCGGGCTGAATCAGTTCCATGTAAATAGTAGCTACAGTACAGACGGCAGCCATTTCCCAGAAATGTTGTTGTGGTGAAACGGCAGCGTCAATATGGGGGGATGTCTCTGTCTGCCTTTCCCAGCAGAGCAGCCTGCAGGCTTTTCACCATCACGTGGTCTGCTTGTCCTCTCCCACCCCTTCCTCCCCCTTCTCTTTGGTTATATTCCAGTCACGGCACCCCCCCCCCCCCATCCCCTCTCTTCTTCCTCCACCCTACCCGCCCCGCCCCTCTGTGCTCTGTCAGGTCACCCGCCTTGTTTGTTCAGATGGAACAGAAGAGGAAATGAAAGCTCCGAGTCCACTGTTAACCCATTCCTGGGACTTTGCTACGCTATTGTGTTTGCATTCCTGCTGTTTTTTCACCTTGCTGTTTCCATGCTTTGATGATGACTTGTATCTATATTAGGAGGCAGAAGTTCTTTTCTCATATGGAATAGGCGAAAAATAATAAGCTAAAAATACATGCAAATCTCATCTGCTCCAAATACGATACGATGACAAAGCTGCACCACAGCCAGTAATAAGATAATAACTATGCTCTACTTAATGTGCAGCTTGGGATATTTATGCATGACTTCACTGGAAAACTGCTGTGTCAGACAAAGCTACAATTCACATCCCTCTCTTATTGTTGGTAAAGATTCTCACTTTCTCAAATACATATCAGCTGCTGTGTTTGTACACTGTAATAATACTGTGTGGGTACATATGTGAGCATGTTCTCATGCTCAGGTTTATCCTGCAGTCTGCCACGTTCTTGCTTGGTTACTATGCAACCAGGTCAGAACAACATGGACACCACAGTAGCTGAATGGCCATTTTGGGTAAAAGCACTCTGCAATAATAAACAGCTTCTGGCACTGAGAAGTTGTTTTCCAGCTGCAGAGCAGTGCCAAAATACAGAATTAACTGCAATACCATTTACTGCTGTGGAAAAACATCAGCCGTCCAAACCCACATACCTACTGAGGCTTTGAACAGCTTGTAATCCCTCAGCAGCGAGATGGCTCTCAGAAACACGCCAGGCTGCTGCCAAAGAAATTACTGCGCAGTTATGGTGTTACGTTCATATAAACTAAAGTGTTTTCTCCTCACTCTGTCGGAGAGAGTTTTGCAGGGGACAGGAAAGTAATTATGTGAGTTTAAATGGTCCCTTTTTTTTATCTCAACTTGCCCACAGCTGGCTATTGTGTTTGCTGGGAGATGTCTTTACATGGGGAAGATAAGCCTTAGAAGCATAAAACAGCTGCCTTGGATTTTTACAATGTTGCAGCAGGAGTTCTTCATGCTTTTTTTGAAGTGGCGCCAAAGCTTTGTGGAGCAATTTGAGGGGAGATCAACTGAACTTTACCCTCTCTCAGAAGAAGGGAAGAGAAACGGCGGATCTGTGAAGCTGCAATGAATTTAAAGATAGACAAAGTGAGGCTGTATGGTCAAACGTTACCGTCTAACTTCTTCACGTGTTTCATGCTAATCCACCGGTTATGTTCTGCCAATTATCTCATATTTACTTGAATCAGTGAATGCGAGTACAGCTTGTGCAAACGGTCAAGGCTACAGTTTGTGCTGAGTAGTGATTAAAAGGGACGTGCTGTGTTAGCCTTGCGCTGACATGTCATCATCATGGCCTCCATGACCGCACAATGCCAGGTTTCTTGGAATCGCTGGGAACACGACTATTTTCCCTGGCGGCGAGCCACGTTAAACAGATAAGCCACAGAGTGTGTTTTGTAATTGAATCAAATAAACAGGATAAGCTGGCCAGTAAACAGTGGAAGGAGGGCAGGGCGTCGAAGGAGATCTCGGCCGTCACAGGTACTGCTCCGCCCACACCGTCGAGGCAGAAAGTTTGTGTAGGTCAGCCACCCTGTTGTCAGTGGCCTCCATGTCCTGTTATGTACACAAGCTGAACAAGAAGCATGGTGTTACAGTTTATACACTCACATTTCTGAGAAGTGGAAATAGCACTTGTTAATACAAAAACATTGCTATATTTCATTATGCTAATTCTGTAGTTTGGTCACAACTGATTTCTAGATTGCCTTTAAGCATTGGCAAGGGTGCTACAACCTCAAAGAATAGTTTGACATTTTGGAAAAGGTTACTTTCATGTCTTCGATGATTGTACAGAACTAGAGTCAGGGGCGGTTAGTTTAGTTTAGCACTAACACGACTGTAAGAAGGGGGAAAAAAGTAGCCTGGCTCTCTTTACAAATACTGGTATGCTAAGAAACTACAAACTGTTGTTTTTACATTTTTGTTTGTGTACGGGTTAAACACACGAGAAACAACATCTTAAGTGAACTTTAAAGTTGTTGGTTGGCTTGTTTTTTTACTTTAGAGAGAGTTAGGCTAGCTGTTGCCACAGTTTCAAGTTTTTATGCTAAGATAGGCTAATTGCCCCGAGCTCCATACTCATGGAGAGTGGTCAATCAATTAATCTACTCATCTAACTCTTGACAATAAAATAAGGGTATTTCCCAAAATGACAAACTATCCCTTCTATAAAATGTGGAATAAGACTTTTGTACAGATTGTAGCACGTTGTGAGGTACACAGCAACTAGGATTTACAGTATTCTGTTGATGCTAGTAATTCTCCACAATTGTAGGCAATTTAGTCTGGCTCACTTTAGTAAGCTTAAAGTAGTATCATGTGATGATTAGCTGCTCATTTTTAGATTCTTGTTTACCCAAGTAAACATCTTTAAGAGGGACTATCAAGGAGGATGTGAGCTCCAGTTATGCTAATTACAGTTTATTTTGCTTTAAGCTTGAGTCAGATCTTTTTAAATTGTTGGTGAGTATTTTGAATTCAACCACTGGTTGTTACAGTCAAGTCTCTGTTAGTATATTTTAGAGCTCCTTATTGTTCTCTGTGAGATGCCAGCCCCTTATTTTTAAGTTAGTCGAGAGTAGTGCACCAGAGGTTTGAAGTTAAAAGTGAAATCCTGTGATCCTACTGGACAGGGTGGAGAGGGTGGAGAGGGTCAGGGGTCATGATCCATCCCGAGGACACAGAGAAGGTCATCCTTGTGATTTGTGGGTAAATACATGATGGTATTATGCCCTGGGCGGTATCCAGGCAGAAACTTCAATCTCTAGCCCCCCCTCCCCCTGTGATCAGTGGGCCTGGGCTGTTGTGACTGGGCCAGTCTGACAGATAGACCATGATGAGAGTCAAGGCTGAAAGCCAGGCTCTGTGACTGCAAGGCCAGGCCAGGGATGACGCAGGATCAGGAAAACAGAGAGCACTGTGGACAGCCCAAGCACCCCCCACCCCCCCACCCCCAGACCCTCCTGTGCCTCGGAGCACTTCCTGCCTCTGTCATTCTACCAGCAAATCCAATCCCTGATCAAAGGCCAAGGAGAAAAAAAGGAGAAGAGAAGAGAGAAGAGACAGAGAAGTGAAAAGGGCGAGGGAGATTGACGTGCGTGTTGGGGGGGGGGGAAAGGGAGAAAACAACAAACCACTCTTTATCTGACAGGGGAGGCAGCAGGCACACAGGTGCCCCGGCCCGAGCAGCTGCCTCCCAGGCCAACGCCAAGCTCCGCCCTCGTGCCCGCCAGTGCCAGACCCATGAAAGGTTGCTATGGTAACACCCCGGGCCCACAGTCTGAAATAAACAACCTTTCAACCTCATCTGAGGAGAGTAACCTTTAGATGATCTGTGGCCAGGCTGAGGTTGTGCTGGCACCGCCAACACGACTAATTACTCCTCACATTGTACTTATTTTATGTGTAAATATCTGAAAAGCTTAATTTCTGAAGGCAAAAGAGCGCACACACCTGTTCCTGCGCCTGCCCAAGGCAACACAGAAATCTTGCAGGACTCAGGCAGCACTATTGTTTCAGGACAATTACCCAGGCCAGATTAAAAATCAACTATCATTGAACAGATGTCCTGGCTCTTTTTTGCCCTGCACAGGGGCGGGGGATCTTATTACATCTCACCAGGCGGGATACGGACAGTGGAACCCTTTCCTTAGGATTGGATATGTCCTCTCTGTTTAGAGTCTACACACACACACACACACACACACACACACACACACACACACACACACACACACACACACACACACACACACACACACACACCGGTGTAGAGGACAAGGCTTGTGGTTCTAAGCAGAAGTGACATCCCATTCATTTGAGCTGGTCAGGGTCTGATGTCCCCCATCTTATCTTACAAGGCTTAGCGCTGTGAAATGACATTGGCCCGGCTCCAGCAAAGACCAGTGCAGTGACTAGCATCTCTGTAGCTGGCTCACTCTACATCGCACACACACACAGCGACGCTCGGCTGTCTGTCTGCAGCTTAATACTGTGTTATGGTTAAATGCCGCCATTCAGTATCATTTCACAGCTGTTAATGTTCCGAAGCGGTCACTGTCTGTCATTGCTAAAAATACCCCTGACAAGAGCTCACTAATTGATGTCAAATGTGAGGCTGAACTTGTCAAGTAATATGAGCTGATTGCTTTGTAGATTGGTGGTATGAAATTGGACAAGTGCACTTCAAATGGTAACTTAATAAAGTCTATATTGTGAATATAAAACAGGCTACTTGGCTCACTTGTGTGAAAAATATTTTACCGAAAACCCCCAATCGAATCAGCCTGAATATGTTCTCCAGTTTGTTTTCTCCGCTGTTGTTGTTAGTGGTCACTTGCCGGCAGTGATGCAGCAGGATGAGGAGACGGTTGCCATGGTGAACACACTCACAGGAGTAAGAATCATTTGTGTGCAGGACGTAATTGCCTTCATTAATGTTCTTGTTAGGAGCAATAAAAGATGTGCAAATATATACAAACAGACAAAGAAATCATTCCCTTGAAAGCATTGCATAGGCAAGAGGATTCTGGCTACAGATACACAAATATGTACAGTATGTGGGCAAGATAAACATCGACTTACTGCACGTATGTAGGCTGCAGTATATATCCACCATCTGTGAGTGAATAGCTTATCGAGATTGTGAAGCAGCACATGAACCAAAGCTATTGGATACAGATGACATTTTAACAATGTGTTGTGTGTTCCATCATCACCAGCACCACACCGTGTTGTTTGACTTTGAGGTAACAAATGAAATCCTGTCAGCGTGGCCGCACTGTAGCCCGCTATCCATGTCAGTGGTTTCATTTGTCCGGCTTGTCCGCGTCTGTTCTTTGAAGGTTTTCCTCTTTCATCCCCCTTCATTTAATCTCGCCTGTCATGACAGCAGCGCTCCTGTCCCTGTGTTTCCGTGTAGGTCGGTTTCATAGGGACGAGTGTGGGCGGGTGATTGATATCGGCGGGCCGGCGGCCCTGGTACAGCATGGAGCAGTGAGCATGGAGCATGGAGCATTGAGCATGCGGCGCGGCAGGATGATAGAGGTGGCATATGATAAACGCATATGTGATGAAACAAGGCCTTTGAAGGGAAACTATTTCCGTTCTTACCTCAAGGGTTCATTATTTACTTTTTCACTTTTGTGTTTCCACTGAGGCCAAAAGCAATCTTCAAATGGTATAGAGCCCTGAGGAATAAGTGGGCTTTCTTATTTGGTCCTTCTAAACTTGAAGTAAAAGCTTGTGGAAAGATGCTCAAACAAAAACACCAAACACAGCTTTACTAGTTTGAACATCACTGACAACACTGTTTGACTTCATTCACATTCACTCTTTGCTTCTTCACATCCTCTTGATTGCTGAATAAATCTGCCTGGGCATTGCTTGTGCTCTGCTCTGCATGGTCCATTAATATTCCAATCATCTCCTCTATCAGATAAAGGGGAGAGACAGACTCCTCTTCATCTCTCAAAACACCAGCTGTGCAGAGCCGTGAGACATCCACACATGCACACAGAGCTGTAAACAGAGCACTGCAGACGCATTAATAAATTCATACATGCGAGCAAACTTATATAATTGAGGAGTTTGCAGGCAGCAGCATCAATTTTGCAAGACGCTCATCCTGCATGATTCACGACGTGCACAGTTTTTTCCTTAAAATAATTCACCGATTTCAGATCGAGACACCTGCACACTACTGTAAAGGAGGAAACGGTGAGTAGGAACTGAGCGCAAACATGTGCAGATATCACCTCCTGCAGTCAGGTGGGTGTTGATATGCTGCTGGCACCCCAAACAGTCCCTCCTTTCATATCCCACTCATCTCCCCCGTCCTCCTGCCAACCCTTCATTTCTCAGAGCCTCTCTTGTCACTCACGCTCCACACTATCCTTGCGCCCCCCCCCCCCCCTTCCTCCTCGAACTCGAGAATTGCATCGAAGCAGTAGTTTTACCCCGTGCCCCTGGGCTTTGCCGGTCCCCGCTTCTCTAAAGCGATTAGTCACTCAGGCATCGAGTGGACCAAGAGTCTGGAAGCTTCTGATAGAGGACCGCTCGCAGCCCGAGTGACAAATTCAAGGACGTTCTAGTGTTGTTGTTGCTGTGCGTTGCAGTTGTTTATGTGGAGGGGCTGCGTGAGAGTGTCCAGCTCCTGGGGGCCGAGTTCGAGGCAGCGAGCCATGATAATTACATGCCACTCGTCACAGCGCTTTCTCTCTCTGCCCTGACCATCGCCAGCGAAAAAGCTAACAGCTTGTGTGTTATCTCCGTAATGATTCACCCATCAGTTCACATGGACACAGCACTCTCCCGTCTCCTCGCACACAAACACTCAACCCATGCTCTTGCACGAATTCACCCCGCTGCACACGGCTACAGTTAAACACATGGACGCGGCCTTGTAGATGTCACAAATACCGGGTTCCATTTCCCGTCTGAATTTTGATTTTCTGAACTCCTGAGCCTCATTTAGTTATATTTATGATCAGCTGGACGAATCTGAAACACAAGCCCATCAGCGTGCTTCTTAACACACACACAGGGTAAATTGGTAAGGTTGCTGAGCAATGCAGTGGGTTACCTTGTTTCTCAGAAAACAGCTAAATCTAATTAAAGGAGCCCATGAACCATAGCAACATGTGTTAAACACAGCATGGCATCGCCACAAGGTTGTTATTCAATCATCAGAAGTAAAACAAACAATTACTGCAGGATGACCCTAATGCAGGAACAAATTAGAATTTATGCATGAGGAAGCGTGGGGTGGCAGTGGAAGTGATCCATCCCTCATACACGACGGCAAGAGCTGCTTATTCATAAGAATAATGATAATACTGATGAGACAGGCATTGTGGGGAATTTATTATTTTGCTGTCTAAATGTCTTTCATGTTCGGGACAAAGCAGTTCCAGTGGTTTAGCATTTCAAAGAGAACCGGCTGTATTGTTGTTATTAGGATTGATAGAGGTATGCTACCAATGCTAATTAACCAATGCTAATTGTGTGATTTAATAAATTCTAATCAGAAGGGCGGCTTCGTAGAGTTGATTAATTTTTCATAATGCCTCATTTATTTCTGTACTATCTTATTTTTTATGTTAAGGAGATCATAACATCTGCGGGAGGACTGCTGCATGTAAGATGCTCCAACTATGACTGAGTAGAATATAAACTCCTGGATAATTAGCTGATAGGAATTCATACGTGCCGACCTCATATAGTACACCCTCAATATAGATCGCCTATACAGACGGATGTGTATTCTTGTCACACGCTGTGGTGGCGATGAGGGATCCATATGAAAAGGATTCATTGTAATTTTTTGGAGGAATCACATTTCAAAGCTGGCTCATTCTCCCAGTTGCCATGGCAACAGTCTAACAGAGTTGGGGTGGGATGAATGGATGGGGGGGGGGGGGGACAGGCTAATGCAGGGAACATTGATCCATACTGCAGATGCTATTTAATCCCCCTTATTGAAATACATTTAAATATATTTTAACCCCCCGTATTGAACATTTATAAGCAGTATGCAAACATTTATTGACTGGTTAATAACAAACTATAATGTAGGATGTAAACACATGTAAGGACAATTTTAAGCTTGGAATATTTATTTATTTTGGACTTGCATTATAAAGGTTGATTATATACTGCTTATAAATGATTAAATTGTACTGTTTTTTTACAGTGTTTTACTCGTGTTGCAGTTGAATTATAACACACTGAGGCAACTGAGGTAGTGCTGAGGCAATTGAAAAAAAATGAAATAGGGAAATAACAAAGTTAATGATCGGTGAAGCAATATCTTGTGAAACTGCTGCACGCTCATGATGCCATGACGCCCTGCTGTACATATTTTCTGTCTTTGGCTGATAGCATTGCTCGTGTGTTAGCAGCCAGATGGCCTTGTGTGCATCTACAGCTGACTCACAGTGACTAGTATAGCGGAGGCTTTTGCTCCTTACTACAGGCTGTTAATCATGCTATTCTGAGCCGCAGTCAGACGTTTCTCCCTTTCCCCTGATATACGGCGTTTAGCAGAATGGCAGCGAGATGATTAAATCTCGTGTTGTATAAATGTTGCACAGAGAAAAGAGATTGCATGTGTGCAGCCGAGCTGATGCTGGATGTGATTGAGTCGTCCTTGTGATTGGAGCCCGGCCTCCCCCTCCTCTCCTCTCTCCCCCCCCTAGTCTTGAGACTGGTTGTTGCTTGTAACCATGGCGACAGCTGGTCTTGTTACCTGCTTAGAGGGGGAAGGAGGGCAGCTCGTGACTTGGGTTACGAGCCACTGCGGATGGAGGGAGGGAGGTCGAGTGGGGGGGTAAGGGGGGACTTCACACAAAGACCATACTGTTCTCTGCACATCCATTCACTGCTCCAGCAGCCAGTGGGGGAAACAAGATCAATAGCTTGAAGTAGTTGATTAGAGTAACTCAATATTACGACTTCAGTTTCCAGAGATGCTTTTAGAGCGGCCATATCAGGCCCTCTTTGTCTACCGCTCATGTAAGCAGACAAAATCATTGCCAAGCTCCACACGCCATGAATAAACTCCTAAACATAGGATTGGCTTCATCGCTCCCAACGGGAATCCTAGTGACACATATTTACCTTAGCCCCATGCTGCAATCACATAGCTTACACTGAATGGACGCTACTGAGTTTAATGTGCTCTCCCCAGAGATCTGAAGCAGGTTTCAATAATTGCACGCACAGAAATTACTACGTGTCACGGTCATCAAACAACCCCGAGTTTTTCTCTCATTAGGCTCACTAATTTGTCACTCATCTTTTTGGGGATCCGCAGTATGAACCTCGGCCTGACTGGTCTGACTTCAAGGCTCCCTTCAGTCTTTATTTACATACTGACCTATTATTGAGTGGCTGCTTTACACGGAGAAGTAATTAATTTTTGACCAATGATGTGTCAGTTGCTTGACAACGGCAATTACATCCTAATGAGTGAAAAGCTTAATGTCAAATGATTGAGATGCAGCTGGATTGGCTCTTAATAGCTTTTAAGCTCTTAGAAAAGCAAATAGTGACAACATGCACAGGCTTAAATACACTTTTTCATCTTCAAACATTATCTTGTAGGGTTTGATTTATGTGCGGGTCGCTGAACTCTGTTCTCAGTGAGTTATGCATTTTATAAATTATCGATATTTAAAACCTGACGACTGAAGGGCAGCAGACGGGGTAAAAATATTAAAAGAGACAGTTTTCTTAGCTCCTTGAACATGCCAGTAAGACTGTCAGAGGTTCACCTTTGTATGTTTTTGTGTGGTTTACTTTCAGCAGAGTGAGGTGAAGTCAACATTGAAACTGTACATTCACTCAGCGCCGAACAGCTGCGCAAATGGCCTCAGGTTTCCCCCTCAAAGCAGGCCAACGCATTCCAGAGACGCATCAATGGGATTTGTTGTTATGATGGAGCGAGGCTGGCAGTGGCCAGATTTGGAAGGACTGTTGCCATGGACACCACTCAAAGGGCCAAAAGCAGCTGTAGACAGTCAGCTGATGCCCTTTGGGTAAATCCTTTCAAACATGATTTGCTTACTTCTTTATTTATTTATTTATTCCTCTTTCAGCTCAGAGAAAGTCCCTCGCAACGCACAAATTGCCACCACCATTTTGTATCCTGTGAGAGGATACGCTGCAATATCACACACTATCTGATTTTACCGAGCAAATCATACATCAAAATGTATAATTCTGACACTCAAAAGGATGATGCCTCACTACAGAGCTGATTAATCCATTAATCACTAAACTAATGTAATTATTTGATAAGAAATGTTTGAGTCACTTGTTTGTCTCTTCGTCATATCAATGTAAGTTGAATGTCATTTTGTTTTTAACTTTTGGTCAATCAAAACAACACACAGAGACAAAACATTGAATTGATTGTGAGAAAATAATCATTAGTTTCCGCCTTATATCACTACTCCTCTTGTTTCTGGAAAAAGAGGCCCTCTGTTTTCCGAGCCCACTTCCTTGTGTTACACTCCACGCTAATGTCTTCAGCATGTCCCCATGTGTGTCACATGTTGCATCTGTTATACGTGTCGTATGTGGAACAGGCCGACGTCTGTGTGTGAGCTCGGAGGTGAATTTGGACCTGCTTGAACAGATAATGCGGCCCAGCATGTCAACGAGGACAATGGGATCTTTTCTGGTCCGGAAGAGAGTGTGTAACACTATCTGCGGCTTAAATGGAGCGAGACAAAGAATCAGGGGATTGTCATGTATCACCACTGCCACTATCCTGCAGGAGACAACAGTGGGTGTGTGTCATCGCTCAGTCTCCAGTTGCTGTTATGTGCAAGTCATGAATGATATTCTTGCACCATGTGATCAGACCACCTCATTATAAGTAAATATCATGCTGCAAGCGAGCCTTATAACTTGGTTTCAATTAATCTGATTAACTAAAAACAGAAATCTTGCTGGGCTTGTTCGAACGTCAGGGAGTTGACTCTGGTAATGCTCATTTTCTTACAGTTGGTGGATCTCAGGTCAGTAAGGCTGAGACATACATTATCTGCCATCGGCACTGTTCAGTCTTCAAACAGGTGCGTCTGTGTGAAGGTTGTGGGTAATTATGACTTCATACAAGTTTCATGGAAATCTCAACATGTGATCTAATAACTAAAAATGCACACATCACCTCAAAACGTATGATCATCCCGAGAGAGACATTTTAAAGTTATGACATTTCAACCTGCAGTGAAAGGTTGAGCTGGGTGTGGGTTTGCGCAGTTTGTTTACACTGCAACTAATCCGGCTCGCCTTACCTCGCTCTACCAGTAATCGTGGGAAAGAATGTTGCTCTTCTACTGTACTTGTTTTCCTTTGTGTCGGAGGTGTGGCCAGGTCAATATGTGAAGCGTTGCTGCCGCTTCTCATGACAGTCATGACTCCCAGGTGTCACCTTTCCAGATCGTCGTGTTGATACTGTAATGGGGAAAGACTCTAAACAAACCGGAGCTGCAGTGACCTCATTTGCCTCGGGAGGTTCACAGCGTACAGCCGTGGTTTCACTTTACGTTCATCATTGTGCTCTGAAACCATAATTAGTGTGAAGATGATTCAGATGGTGCTGGTTCCATGAGGTAAAAGGAATGATTAGGATCTTATTGCTAAAACCTTATTAGAATAAATTATTTAATGGTGTAGATCATTGCCCAACAGGAAACAATTAAACTTAGTGCATAGAGTTGGTGATATCAGTCCTGTTTGGAATTGTGTCGACCACACTTTTACACTGATTTTCCGCCTTTCAATTGGTGCATTCATAAACACGAGATAGCCATCGATTGGCACTCGGACCTCTTCCAAGGCCAATGGTGCATTTACTAGTTGCTTCGATGGTCCCATTTCCCGAGTTTGGAAGGCATTCGTCCGACTTTGGTGTGTTCATGAGCTTTAAGTCGTAACGTGGAAACAAGATGGACTGCTCCAAAAAAGATGTGTTGCATTTCATTGCTCAGAGCGTTGATACCTGTTTCCGAGTTCACATGAATTTTCCCAGTGCCCTATCTTGCATTGTTAACAAAAGTAAAACCTAATTTGTGATTTGTGATTCGTGTGATTCGGATCCGCTCCAATATTGAATGGGTTCTACCTTGGCCCATGCTACACATTTCCACCAAGTTTCATGAAAATCAGGCCAGTAGTTTTTCCGTAATCCTGCTGACAGACAGACAAACCGAGCCGAGAACATAACCTCCTTGAAGCCCATGTGAGGAGCTTGACCCCAAAATTCAAATATGCACAAGCACTTTCGCAACTTCAGTTCTCCTCTGCACACATCAGCAAAAGGCCCCAGAAGGGTAAATGCTGACCACTTGGCAGAGCTTTGGTAGGGCTCCGCCACATTTGGGCCCATTTAAAGCAATGTTTCCCAGCCGTCAGCAGCTGCTTTCCATCTAGTGGCATTTTCCTTGTCTACCCCCCTAGCCACCTCCTCCTCCTCCACCACCACCATCCCCTCTTTCTTCACGTCAAACTTGGCAGGCTAGTTTACACTCTGATTTTCAAAGCCGCCCTGTTCTCTGTCAAATGTTGCGTGGCAACATCAAACGCTCTGCCGGACAGAGCCTTCCTGGGATTCCAGCGTGGTGGGCGGATAATTGGAGGCAGGCCTCAGCGGATCTGGCAGATGTGTGATGAGTTTTTACTGGAGCGTTGTTGTTTTTTCTTCTTTTGGAGTGGTGTGTATGTGTGCGTGGGGTGGGGTGAGAAACGGGTTTTAGAGGGAAAACATAAGGGCTTTCTTTGTTGTCATCCCCTTCACCCTCCCTAAAGCTGGCCACAGGGGCGTCTTATTGGCCCAGTGGCCAAGTAAGGGCTGAGTGTGGCAGTAAACATTGCATACAGACACGATATCTGAACCCAGCATGTGGAATTTGATGTCTTAGGTCTGACTCACAAAGCCTTTAAGCCTCCAAACATTTCCACATGTCCTGTCCTTCGTTTTTCTGTTTCACTTTTTCTGGAAGCGGACTTTTTTCTGTTACTTACGCAAGAAACACCCAGATAATAACTGGGCACTTTTGTCTGGGGGTTGACCGCAGGTTTGGATGAAGGTCACTGCAGTTGCTGTCAAACATATAGTGATTACAAAGACGCTCAGGAATTCCCCCCCTTTTCCCTCCACCCCCTCACCCCACTGTATAAGCAGGAATGGTGGACTTGGATTCTTAGTTTTCCTGTCCATCCATCATTGAGCAAGCATAACAGGGACCCAGACCAGCTCCTCCCAAGCTAAGGGTGGGCTTCCACTGAAAGTGCAAGAGGCCAGGGCTCAGTGGAGGGCTGCGGAGAGGATGGGGGGGTTGTTGGGCTCGGGAAATTGTTAGACAGAGAGGGAAATGGACAAAGGGGAAAGAAAGACATGTAGACAGAGTTCCAAGAAAAAAAAAAGAATGAAACACAACCCTCCCATGTTTTAGTAAAGTCCCATGGGCTCATGCAGACAGTATTATGTTTAATTCTTTTCTTTTTACACAGGAAGGCGGTGCAGATGTTCCTGAGAGCAGGCCTGCGGTTTCCCTGTTTTCCTTTTGCTAGTCTGTTCCCGGCTCTCCAACGTTGCCAAGGCGCTCCCTTACTCGGTGCTGGCATTTTTGTTTTTCCTGAGAGTGGGGCTCCAACAGGAGGGTCATCTCCAGGCCAGCTCCAAATGAGAAATAGTTGGCCGGCTGCCCTGGCGGCCGCTCAAATCCGCCCTTTTGAAAAGATTACTGTGCTGCTGCTGCCGCCGCCTCCTGTGGGGCATGCCAGATCTGCTGAGAGGAGAGGAATGTGCAGGAGGGCTGGAGGAGGGGGGTGAGGGGGCACCGGGGGGGCCACATTTCATTCGACCTCTTTCAGAAAGTTTTTCTCATTACTTTTCTTCTCCCTCTCCTCCTCAAATGTTTCAATTTGTGCTCCGCAGAACAGGACGTGGACTGTTCCCAAATAAAACCTGACAGGGTTTTTCCACCCAGCCAAGAGCTGGGTGACACAGTCCAGTTCCCTCCCCTGGTTGTCTTTTAGCTGCTTGTTTTTGTTTCTTAGAGACTAGTGATGAATGATCGATTGATAGCGTTAAGGCCCACTGTGGGACTGTCGCAGGCTATCTCTGCTAAGCTGCTTTGCCTTATAGGCTGCTGACTATGGAGACTCCAAAGTCGGAGCAATAAAAGTTGATTTGTGGGGGGCATTGTGAGAAGCCCCAGACACTTAAGAGAGGTGTGCATGTCTCCTCTGGCCTGTCACAATCAATACAACCCCACCACCGCTGGGCCTCTCTGTCTCCACCATGTTTACTCTTAAATAATGCATCACACTCTCGCACAAATACCTTCCATTCACACGAGGGATGGAGACCATTAGCGTGGCCATGTGGAACAATGAAAAACAGCCTCTGCGTCCTCTTTCTTTTTATACAACCAGCAGATAGAGCATTTTGCTTCTCTTGAGTGCTTCTGCGAGGCATTATTTTAGTGCTGCCTGACCTAATTTAACAACCTCAACATCCAATCTTTTCAGGCTCTGATTACACACCCGCCTAGTTCCAGCTCGGATTAACCTCTGAAAAGAACTCTATAACAATTAGTGGAACAATGAAGATGAAAGACCTTGCCTGAGCTTGGCTGTCTGAACCTGACATATTTTGCCCCTCTTAACTGCATTGCTTGAAGGGACGCATACCTCAATGTTGTATTTATTTTAAAAAAAAAACTGTCACTGCAGTATATAAAACAGTATGTTAACAAGGCGTCTCGCTAAAGGAAACACTTCTCTGCTATTATATATTACTGTTTATGATTCTCTTAGCGATCATGTTACTGAAGACTTTGATAAATGCTGAGTAATTACATCACTGCTCCACTATAAGAATGTGGGAGCCTCCCCGGGGATCATTAACTGCAGACGGATTCGGAGTGATGAGGCCATGGTGGGTGGTCCTTATCTGCAACAGTCAGGAAACAGGGCCAGACCCATAAACTCCCTACTCACCACAGAGGAAGCACCCGTGTATGGAGACCACACCCTAAGTTGCTGTAAACCTTAAATGAGCTGAAAAAATGAGAATAAAAAGGTGCTTAAAGCTTCGTCCAAATCTCTCACGGCCCTTATGTGAGCAGCCGAGGCAGAGAAAACAATGACCCAGCTTGGTCTAATTTGCAAGACTGGTCTGTTCCAGTAAACATCAGCGCGCATGCAGGCAGAGTCAGAGCATTGCTGTCAGTTTGTCTGCTCCACACTGACGCTATAAGAAGAGCACTGTGCGTTCCTGAGTCACATCATCTGCTTAGCAACACGCACGTCGGGGAGAGCAGGACAGAGCGATGTGATTGGGGGAGACCATGCAGGACCCTCAGGACACTGAGCACTAATTGCAGAGCAGTTTTTCTCCTCTGCTTTTAACAGATGCAATACGCCAGCCACAGAAATAGGGGTTGCATAACAGGATTTTACAGCAGACCCCCCTCCTCCTCAGTGGCTCTCCCTCCATTTCCATTCCCTTTTATGCACCCCCACCCTCTTCCTAGCAACTCCATCTCTTCCTCTCCATCCACTCACAACAGCTGGAGCCGAGCTAGATTGTTCAGATGCTTTTTTAAAGATAACAGAAAGACAAAAGACTGACAAATTCAGAGGTATTTTTTTTATAGTTTTACTGCAATCAGTGTATAAAATGCATGCTTATATGTGTGTTTTTGAGCCACAATAGAAAAATCCTTTGTTAATTGGTACGGCGGCAGTGTTGTTGATCTGACTTGGGTCTTTGGCAGTCGGGACAAAGAGCTCAGTGTGGCCAGCTTTCGTGCTGCAAAGCTGGAAGAGCGGTTTCCATATTGGGACAATATGCGCCGTGCCCTCTGACCCTGCTCAGAGGCGGCGACTGGAGAGCACTCGGAGATTCGCTATCCAGAAGCACAAAGCATTCCAGGCTCACACACATCCACAAATAAGAGAAACAGAGAACATGTTGGCACAAGTAGACGACGCACACATGCACACCAACTGTTACTTTTTGTTCATCCACCCTGCGGGCCAAAAATTACACATGCAAGCGTTTTGCTGTCTGACGGGGGCAGGGCAGACTTGGCTGGGGGAGCTGAGAATACTTGCAACACATACACACCACAGACTAGTGATCTCACTCTGTAAGGCGAAAATGAAGTATTTGTTGCCACAGGGCCAAGAGAGAGAGAGAGAGAGAGAGAGAGAGAGAGAGAGAGAGAGAGAGAGAGAGAGAGAGAGAGAGAGAGTGTGCATCAGCATGAGGGGGTGGGATTTGTTGTGCTTTGTGGGAGATGGGAGTGGGAATTAGACATAGCTGTATGGCTTTTTGTTTTGTACAGTTTCCACAGCGGTCTGAGTGAAAACAAAAGAGAATTACGCAATGCAAATGTTACTCAACCCTGATTACAGTCTTTCATGTGAACACCAGGGAAAATATTGCACTGTGTGCCAGGGCGTGTGCAAGCAATACACAAAATATAAAAGATATAAAATCTAATAAAAAATATAAAAAAATCTAATTTTCTCAAGATTCAGAAAGCGTTTCTACCGTTTCGTACTTTCACTTTGTGCATGCATGCATGTTCATGTGTGAGAGTGCATGCCCCCCATCAGAGGAACACACTCTTATGCACTCTTTGCATGTTTGGCTGACTACATCTGCCATCCACAATAACCCTCGGAGTGATGGCCAATGTGCTGAGTATGTTCTGATATTTGTGTGCGAGGGTGAGGGGAGGATCCAGAAATAGAAATATTTAATGAAAACATCAGAATGGAGAATCATTTCACTGTAAAGGTTACTTTCATAATCGCCCTGGAGTAACCGAGGCTTGTCTGTTCCATTTGAGCTCCCTTTTTGCCCTAATTCACTTCTGCAACTCGAATGTATTTAACCCAATGTCAGCTCTGACTACCCTCGCGCTCTTATATCAGTCTTTACTCCTGTCAGGTCATGTTTGTTACGAAAGAGTTGAGTGCTTGTTTTTTTGTCTGGGGAAGTGCTGTTAACATCACAGCTATGATGATGATGACTGAGTTACTGTATGTGAGGCAGCAATCATTTTCTCTCTGAATGCTGGGCAGGAGAGGGGAGCACAGCCATGAGTAAACAAGGTGTGGCTCCGTTGAGATGATTTTCAGAGGAAACTCATTTCCCTGAACAATCAGTCTCTGAGTCACTCTGTTTTTCAGGATTCTCCCAGAAGTTGTGTGTGTGGCGCTGACAGCAGCCTGCTCTCAGGGCCTTTTTATGGCAGGATGCTTTTTGAAATAGACTTGTCAGGGCTCAGGGCACAGCAGAGAATGTTTATATAAGTGGTCAAAAATAGGCAGCACATTTTGTCATGTTTAACGTGAGTCATGAGTTCACTTACTCACTATACACAGCATCAAGGGACTATGTGGCGTCAATTTTTTGTTTTGTGAACAAAGGGTCTAAGAGTCTACAGCCAGTGCCAGCATGCTAACATACTCACAATGACAATGCTAACATGCTACTGTTTAGCAGGTGGAATGTTTACAATGTGCACTGTATTAAACCCCTTTCTCTGAAATATTCAAGAACATTTCCTACGTGTGTGAATGGGAGCAGGGATCAATATTAAGGGAAATCTGTATCTGCCAATTTCCCACCTCAGGACCTAGTAACATTTCAGGGAAAATGCTGGTACGGCTCTGTTTTGAATGAAAGCAGTAACATTGCAGGGACAAGCAAGTCAAGGGTTATGTCCATCTGACGAAAAGACGTGAAGGTAGCGAACCAATCACAAGACATATTTGAATCCGGAGTTTAGCATTTATGGCAATGCTATTGCGGGGGATTTGATAACTAACAATAAATAATAATTGATTAAAAAAAAGTGCTTCTCGCTCGTCATGTACCTGAATATGATTTTCTTTTTTTTAAATGGACATCTTTCTTAAACATCCGGACTTGCCCCCAACTTCTTCTTCTTTTGAGTTTTATAATAGTTGGTAAGTGCATTACCTCCATCTGCTGGACTGTCCCTTGCCCCATCTATTCCAGCATTGCCATGGCATGTGTGAAAAGGCGCAAGACGGAAATGTTCCTGAGTGCAGTGCATGTGGGAATAGAGAAAATCACTAGCGGTGCCTGAAAGGTTATCACAGTAATTTACTGGGAACTATGTATAGAGAGGTTTTAGTTGAGCATATTAGCATGCCCAAAGTAGCACAGGCCTACAGCTGAGGCAGAAGGGAATGTCATCAGTTTTGCAGACATTTTATTGACCTGATGATGGAACGTTAAATGAGCCACAAAATCAAAACATCTAAGCAATTCAGGGCATGAAAGCAGGAAAATGTTCAAGCTGCAATGCTGCAACACCAGCACAAGCCCACCATTTCATAAATGGTGTTCTATATGACTTACTTAACATTATGCTGCATACTGTGGCAAGTCAAGTGCAAAATCGAATCACATATTTCACAACATGAATGAACAGCATTCACACGCCACTTTTTTATTGCAGAGCCAGCGAGTAAACCCCACAGAGGTGTCTGTGATGACCTAACATAATGCCCCTTTCATCATAAATACATATATTTAATATGTAAACTGTCCTACGCAGGCTATCCTCAGCATCTTCCATAATATGAAAGCCATACACAGTTTATCACTGGGATGTCCTCACCTAACAGGAGAAACAATGACATGTATACAAGGCCTAATATAAAGGCACAGCCAGTGATGTTAAGTATTTATACTATTGAGCCCATGTTTTTTGTTTAAAGCTAGCTCAGAATAATGCTAGGCTAATCCTCATAGAAGACTCTTCTTTTTTTGCTAAAAATAACCTAAAAACCAATTTGGCCTGATTGTTAAATGGCAAATCCAAACCCGTCTCCCCTCACCATTTACCCACAGAACCTTCTCACCTAGCCCGGCTCCAGCCTGAACACTGGATCAATGCGTATCCAGATCAATGGGCTTATTAGAGCTGCAGTTGAGTGGCGAACAAAGCCGATTAGCCGAGTCTCCACAGCATGTCCCCTCAGGTTGAAGAGAAACACAGAAGAGGTCAGCAGTCACAAGGTCATTGTGCCCTGTGGAGCTGCTGGTAGTACACACTGAGGCAGCTCTCAGCACATATTATTAATAGAATTAGACACTGAGAAACATTGATCAGCACTCTCTGTGCTCACTCTGATCCATGCAGAAATTCCATTGATTTTTAATCAAGTTTAGCTCCCTTTTGGAACAATACTAATGTTTAAAGAAGCTGCTCAAACCGCTAGATTTGTAGTTATGAAGGTGTGTACTTAGAAAGCGGTTTACAAAACATCACTTAAAACATTTGCTGCTAGTGTTTTAAAAGGTCAATGAGTGCAATAAGCCTTTGTGAGACACCTGAGGCTGAGCAGTGAGGTGCGAGCTGATGGCGAGTGTATGACAGTCAAAGAAGGCAATGTTCTCCAGTCAAAGGAGATGACATAAATGGAGTCACAGCTAGGCTCATTTTTGTTACCTTTTTATCCAAGAACATGTCTGAAAACCTGCCAAAAGACACTCAGGACTTTGTGAGTTCTGCCTCTATAGGTGGTATAGGACTGCATACATGGAGGGAATGAAAGAGACGTATTCATGCCTTCAGGGTAATTTCATAATCGTGGGTACCTGGGGTCTTGTAAATCTTTTCAATTAGCAACTTATAGGTTTTCAATGACTAACATTACCATTCAGTGGTATGTATATCGGATTACTTAATAGTTTATTTGCCTCCATTAGAGTATATTGAAAAGAGTCAGGTATAGAATAAATGGAACAAATGTTGAATAAATAGTTTGTAAGGTGGGTAAAAGGACAATATCAACACTGTGGGTTTCATGTGAAAACAGAGATGACTGTTTAATTGGAAGAGCAACTTTCCCGAGATCTTCCCATGTGTGACTGCTATCCTCAGACCGAAGATGAATGGGCTGCTCTTTCTCCTTTTCCACAGAGATATAGGCCTTGTGTTTTGATCCCCGCCTTGTGAATGGAAGGCTCTCTACACTATACTCTGTATCCTGAAACCCACCACTAATGGGGGAGTAGAACTGTCTTGGTCGGCACAAAGGCCCCCTTTGACTGGGAGGCCTGTAATGAGTTGGAGGCGAGAGCTGAGCAGAGGCCATGGGAATATCTGATGACTAAGAGGCTGCGAACGAACGCCACTGTACACGACTGTGTGATTAATGAATGCAGCATCATCACACACCGGCCTTCACCCAACGCTCTGAGGTCATCACCTCCACGCCTGCTCTTATGTTACAGTGTGGAGCAGCCAAGATTAATATAAAAAAGGAAATGTATTCTTCAACATATGAATTCCATTGAAGCCAACTTGCATGTCATTTAGGTAGTTTTTATAAAGTCAGCAAGGTGCGCTGTAGTCTGCGAATATTGATCTGGAGCCTTATGTCTTATGTGCTGGCTCAGGGTATATTTGCAGCTGCTGTTACTGGAAATGGATCCCTGGAGCGATCTGGATTCAGCTGATCCAATTAAACGCTGTGAATAATTGATCTGACAGTGAAACTGAGCCCTGTCACATGGGAGCGGTGACATCATCATTTAAGGGTTGAAACCGTACTCCTGTGCAGCTGGACTGCCCCGGGTCGTTTGTTCCACAATCAGTCCACTGTATCTGATTACCGCCTGTGAAGGACACAAAGCAGACCATGACGACAGGAGGGGAGGTTACGCTGGCTTTATCACGCTCAGCAAGACTGTACAAAGACAACAGACTCACTGATAGCCAGGAACTGGAACTGGAAACTCATGAGATTGTCAGATGTTGCAGTATGCAAACCTGAACTGAGAGAAATTAGAGGGAAACTTTGGTATTTTTCAGCCTGACCCTATTTTCTCATGTGTTTGTGTCTAAGTGACTAATTGGGACCACACTCTTTGAAATTGCTCCAGTATTGAGCGAGAGAGCTGCAACCAGCACAGATAAAACGTTTTTCTTTGCCTTTCGCTTGATCCGCTCTGTTTGTTATTTTGTCTAACCAAGTCTCACTCAAGGAGAAGTCTCGCGAGAGGTGACTTGTTGCCAGAAGACAACGGTGGAAACGTGATTGAGAGTTGAAGAGCTGTGCTGGGAAGAGTTTTTTGTGTTGGACTATAGAAAGCGTAGCTTAGTATTATCTAAAATATTTTTATGTCATAGCTGAATTTCTGAATTGGTAAGACAGATGAGGTCTAACCTTCTCGCGCGATTTCAGATAGGAAACCTTTCCTTGAGCAATCCTGGGTAGAAACAATAACAAACAGAACGGACCAAGTGAAAGGTAAAGAAAAATGTTTTGTTTCTCTGGGGGATTGCTTCCATAATGTTGTCAAACACTTGTAATTACACTCTGAACGTACATTGGCTATGCAAATTTGCCCAAATTATTACGTTGCAGCCTACGGGTTGCAGCGCTCTCTCTCAATACTGGACCAATTACAAAAATGGTTGTCCCATTAGTCACTAAAGAAAATAGGGTTCAGGTTGCAAAATAAGGAAAGTTCCTTTAAGTTCAATTAATTTCATCTGGTTAAAAGTTGAAGTTACTTTCTATAAGAGAAAAACAGTCCTACTTTTGCCTCTCTCTTGCGCGAGCTGTGCTGCATTGCGTGCTACAAAGGCCATTCCTAAACAAGACCTCCATTTGAACCAGATGGACTCCGCGTGGGTCGATTATCTTCCTGGCCATGAAATAAGGTGCAAATAGGAGCCATCTTTGACCCTGGCCTTGGAGGAAGCTTATATTATAATATCTAATGTAACCCCTCCAGAGAAGTCTGCTCCTGCCACTCGCCGACTTTTCACCACAAATGAGAAAAGGAGGCTGTTGAACATCCAACATCTTGTCTGAATTAGACTCGAACCCTTGGGCAGGAACAGGGGGAGGTCTGCTTTCCACGTCTCCCCTTGGTTTCTCATGGAGGGAGGAAAGGGTGTGGGGTCCCGCTTACAGCTGACTCTCATGCTGCAAACATTTTGCTTGTTTGGCACTTCTGATCTGGTCATGATGAACTCATGAGCCTAATGAAATCATCCAGAGAGTTTCTCCCCACGTGGCCACACAGTCATCGTGCATCACTGCGTATTGTCCAGAATTGTTAGGTGGCCACTGAGCCTGATTCAGACAAAAGCATGACTAGTTTTCCCACAGCAGATGTTTTGTTGATACATTCATGTTAGCCCAATTTCTTCCTTTTGTTTTGTCCTAACCACTTAGTCGTAAAGTTACATATCCATCGCACCCATGTAATTCTCTGTCTACATGGACGCAAGCAGCAGTAAAAATGTTCTTTTATCTTTTATTTCTGTAGGTCAGATGACAACACAACTAGCATTCAGTCTTGTCACCACATGGTTGTAGCTCTGCAGTAACATTCTTAATCCCTCCCACAAACCTCTGATTGGTAGACTCTCTCCAACTGACTAAAATAGCCGTCCACATCTATTAGAATCACCGAAGAAGTCGGTCTGGAACCAGACTGGAACCGCCTTCGATCACTATCTATATAATCTATATCTCTATGGTTTAACCCGTGAACAAACAGAAAAGTAAGAACGTCTATTTTCTAATTACATGCAGGAATTGTTTCTACACTAACAACTACGAAAATAACGTTCCCATACATTTTGAGGGAAATGTATTTGCTCTGGGATTTCGGTCGCAGTTTTATATACGTCCTTAACGTTTTAACTCAAACAAAACGAGAATGCAAACAAAAACTGCTTGGTTAAGTTTAAAAAACAAAACTAGTTAGTTATTTTTAGAAATAAGATCATGGTTTGGTTTTAAAATAAGAACATTTGTTACATAAGTGAAGTTAAGGGCTCCTGGTTAAAAGTCCTGTGTTTGCTTTAAATAGCCTCCAGACCCAAGCCCAATCTTAACCTAGACCCAAACCCGTTGTCTTCTGTGGTGCTTAACCTGAACCCAATTTTAGCCTTATCACTAACCAGTCATCTTCTTGATGCCTAATCTTAACCTCACATTAACCTAAATTGAGCCCTAACACCAGTCACGGAAAGCAGCAAGATGGGAAAAACTATTTGGGGAAATACACAAGATTTCTTTAATTGATAAGCATTTGAAGTTGACGAGTTGGTTTGTCACCTTTGCGATATTAACTGACAATCTATCTCATGTGAAGATAAGCTTTAATCAAGAATGCTTCTTTTTTTCCCCTGTTGAGAAGGTCAGCAACAGCAAATATGGCCGTGACCACACATTTCTTCATGAATTGAGTCATTGGAACTTCATGCGGGCCATGAGGGGACCCTGTCAGTTAATTAGACGAGGGCGTTGACGGCTCCATCCATCACCTTACGTTTTCTTTCACTCCGAGTCCAGTCCAGTTGGAACATTTCCCTCATCTGTCAAACCGGAGAACATTTCCAACTGCAAAGACCACCAATGGGTGGAGAGCTAGAATGAAATCTTTCGAGCAACACACTGACATGAGCTCGACCTCCCAGCAAAGGTCATGCAGTGTTACCATGGCAACAGAGAACACCACCGGTATGTTAAAAAGGTTGCCAGGAAGGGCGTCTAAGCTGAATCCATGGCTGCGGAATTTCAGTGGGTGGGTGCGGATGCATGTTGAATATTAAAATATTCTCTCTAAATGAAGTCGGAGTAGCCGTGCCTCCATTCATTACGCCAGTCTGATGTTCCATAACCATTAACATCTGTTAAAGCCCAATGCGCACCACAACACATCCAGCTCTCTGGACAAGGAGGGTATTTTTAGACATGTACTCATTAGTGCTGAGAGATCATTTGTAATGAAGGACGGGAGGGGAGAAGGAGGCCAATAACACAGTGAAAAATGGTATCCATATTCAAATACCTGAGGAGCGAGTGGGTTTAACTGCTAGTGAAGAGAGTGGAGGTGAGATGTGAGGGGCAGGCCAATCAAAGATTTGGAGGAGAGCGATGCAATAAAATAGTCAGGGCAAGGTCGAGGAAATTATGCAGCACATTATGCATTATCTGAATGCTTCTATAAAACATAGACAAGATGTGACCTCTAACTAATTACATATGCTTATAAAACTGTTATGTTCCCTGGACCGGGATCAGGCCTATTGTTCTCTCTGGGATTAACATTCCTCCAGTATTTCAGCTGTAATTCAAATGAGATTGTCAGCTCTATTAGCAGAGCAGCTATGATTCAAAATCACGCATGTTATCGATTAATGGACTCTCTTCGTTGTGAACTGTTCATTTATTTCACTCTGAAATGATATATAACCCGCGTTCAACATGTACCATATGTCCTGTTTTGTTCATACAATGGTGGTATTGAATTGTGGGAGTGTTATCGGTTTTACTATAATGGGATTCAGTTTTAATGTGCTGCAGTAGGGAAAGAGCTGTGCAGTCCGCCTCTTTCTCCAGGTGGAGGTTAGATTGGATAAGAATATAGTGCCATTGTCTTACAAAGTGAGAACACAAACATAGATAGGGTGGTAGACAGCCACTTCCCTCCTCCTTCAGCTCTTACAGCATGTAGCCTGGTACAACAGTGCCCCCTAGAGGACACACGTTAGTTAGTTATTAAAAGTGTCTGAACTCAGAGCCACCAGAGGCAAATCCAGGTGTTTTTACAGACTGAATGTTATTCAGAATCTAATGTTAATGTAATGTAATTATCATGGTGCACTTAATTGAACATTTTTCTAATTACCAGATGCTCCACTGAATGCTTAATGTGTCAAAGTGACATAAAACCGAGCCAAAAAACCCACAAAACAGTAGCAAAAGCCACGCAATCCAAATATGCTTTTGCGTGCCCCGACCTTGTCCCATCGGGCTGGCGGTGTCACTGGCATATCAGGAAAACACAATGGAGTGATGGAGGGACTCATTTGGCAGAGCGGCCTTTGCTGCCACACAATTAGCAACAGAACAGTGGGCACACCAAATATCCAAGTGCCACTCCACAGGGAGGCCAACTGCCAATTTGGCCGGTGACTTCACTGGTCATTGTCCTCCCAGGCAGCCGGCAGAAGGGAGAGAAATGTGGACAGGTGCTGAGAAGAACAGTCACTGATGGAGTGATAATATCATAGTATCAGTATTTATATTTATTCATGATTAGAAATCAGATTAATCACTAGGTCTGCGCAGGGGACTCCTCCAGCTCATATTTTGAATGTGTTTTGTCTTTGTAAAGGTATGTTTATTAAAATTTTTACATTTAATGAGGTCCAATTGTCTTACAATAACAGGGACTGCAACAATAAATATCGATATCTAAATATGAATAAGAAGGGTATGGTATAGTTTAGAGAAATATACAATAGATCCAAGATATAACCAAGATAGCTAATTATAGTTACAAATAAGTGAAAAGCTTCAGTGCACAACTCTCTCAAGGAGAGAATCGTCAGCTTTCCACAGCCTCAGCCACCTACTGTACATCTGCCACCCACACCTCGAGAGCCTTGAGATGGATGGTGAGCTAACACGCTTAAAGAAGGTACCTTTACTGGTCCTTGAAATATTAGAAACAAATGGACGTGATGTCAGTTGGCCATCATTGATTACAGCATCTCCCAGCCGTGAAAGAAAGTGCAGGCGTTTCCCACTCATGTGTCCTTCACTTAAGATAATGTACACCGCGGGAAAAGCTCTTAGGGACGGCATTATCTGTAATTTTCTCTGCAGAATGACATGACTGTAATGACAGAGCACAGCATGCGCTCATAGGAAAAAAACAGTTGATAGTGCTTACAGACCTTACAGAAAAAAAAATGCAGACGACAGGATGGCGAAGGTGATTCAGACCACAGGGTGTTGATTTCTGGGAAAGTGGCTCAGGAGGCTGGAAATACGAAGACAGATGGTCACATGGTGCACTGGTTCCCCTATGAGTCTTCACACACAAAAATAAATCCATTTATGAGAGCTCTCTGAGTGTAATGTCACTAATTTGGGTCTGATGAAGACCACAGGAGACGAGTGCCAGCGACGGGGACTTTCAACCATCCCTAAAAGGATTTTTGAGAGCCCAGATGTGCCGTGCATTGAATTTGATTCAACTGTGTTCATCCCTACAGGGGCTTTTAAAAGGACGTCTTATCAAGTTATATACAGAGTTTTATACACAACAGAAATGTTTGGGTTATTGTGTCAGTGCACCAGCAGCATGAATACAAGCTTTGACAACAGCCAAATATTGAATAACCCCATGACAATATATTAAGAACAGTGGTGGAAAGAAACTACGGACATTTACTCAAGTATTGTACTAAATTACAATTTATTATAGTATTGTTATTCTAAAATGGGTCATTCTGCATAATGAGTACTTTGAATTTTGGAACAGTATTTCTACACAGTGGTATTGCTATACCACTATTGGTATTGGTATAGGATATATCTTACACCAGTAGTAAAGAATAAAAATGTGCAATTCAGTTTCTAATCAGACCCTATCTTCCCTATTGTTAACTGCTGACACACTGAATTTTGCCTTACAAAGGATTCACTGACTTTGACTGCTATTGATTTTTTGGAGGCACCAGACAGAACAGGCTTCATTCCAATAAGGATCAATATAGGTGTCTAGGACAGAGTCTTCTATGAATGGGGCCGTCCACCCCAACTCCAGCATCCTTCTAATGAATTTATAATTGTGTGTTTTTAGTCATGCCAGCGGCATGGCTCTATGGATGGCAAGGTTAGTCTGCCAGTCCATCTCTTTGGTCCAGACTGAAATATCTCAACAGACTGCCATGAAATGTTTTAAGAACATTTGTAGTCCCCGGAGGAGGAAGTTTAATGACACTATCAGACATCTATGGTTTTGAGTGAGATTATTGACAACTGGATTGTCATAAAATGTGGGTCACACATTCATGTCCCTCAGGATAACTTGTAATCACAATTACGACATCATCAGTTTAATTTATCAATTTATGACTAAATACTACATCGGAGGCTGACATTACCATCAGTCTCTAACTAATAAGCAAATGTTAGCACGCTAACACGCTAAGCTGAGATGGGTTAACATGGTATTTAGCATCATGTTGGCTTTGTAATTGAGAGCATGTTAGCATGCTGGCAGACTCTGCCTTTAAAACCAGTGACACTGTGACTTCACTTGGACTTGAGTCAATTTGACTTGAAAATACTTCATCCCTTCCCCCAAGCCTCAAAGATTTAAAAAAGAATGTTAAAGGAAATTGCAGTTTGCAAAACATGCAGGTCAAAATCGCCGAAGAGCGCATTATGACTTGTTTCGGACTTGAAACTCAAAGGAAAGGACTTGGGATTTGAGTGCAATGACTTGAGACTTCCAAACAATGACTTGGTCCAACCTCTGGCTGCTAGCATGCATAGACTCTTTCAACAATCTTCTTTACAACAATTATATCTGGGGGTTTCGCCCCCTCTATATAATTCCACCTATTGTGGCGACCCCTTTTATTCATAGACTACGATATGCGTAACATGTTTAAGCAAGAAATGATTTGCTGCTCTCACCAGTCACAGAATGTTTTCATATGAGACCCCTTCCAAGAAAAAGAGAATCCAGATAAAAAGATCAAAATGGAAAGTATTAAAATATATTTTAAATTCAGTTTTGAAACGTACAACCTGACATGACCTTTCACTTAAATGCAAACAAACCCACTCAGGCAGAAAAGAGGTTTAACAGCTCTCCAGCACAAGACAGGCGGGCTGATTGCAGAGAAGGAGGCAGAGTGTGTCTGCTTTTAGAGGCTGTGTTGGCTCGAGTGAAGCCAAACTGGACACAAATCATCTGGAGCACCATCCAGAGGGGTGGGCGTGTGGGTGGGTGGGAAGGCAGAGCAGATAAAACGAATCCTAAAAAGCTCCTGGCAGCTGAATAAAACAGCCCCAAAGGCTGTCAGTCATGGCATGGTGTTCAAGCCATTGGCCCCCTTTTTCTGTTTCTGGCTTTGTTCATGTCCTGGTTTCACAGCGCTTTCATCTCCCTCCTCTCCCAAAGGTGCCTGCGTAATTACTCCTGACACAAAGAGGAAGAGGCAAACGTGAATCCACAAACATTACAAAAGTAATTCATTCCTGTCGATTCACTCTATCGTTCAATTCATCGGCTAGTTTGATGAGCTTGCCTTTTTCTCTGCAACCTTGTTAAAAAACCTGAGTGCTTTGCGCTCAGTTAATCACCACCGCCATCACGCTACCCAAATTTACCGTCACTTAGCATTTAAATTATGCAATGAAGTCACCTTGCTTGATAGTGCCAGTGCTGAATATTCTAATTTCTAGACTAAATAAACACTTCACTATAAAGCCTTTAATAGCACATGAATCCTATCTCATAGCTTCAGTCTGCAGGTGCAGGAATAGACGCCACCTTTTGAGTTTACAGTCTTTTAGAGAACTGCCTGTTGCCTTGTATTTACCATGGTTATGATATATTCATGATAGCAATGAGGAGGATGTCTCTGTCCTTGATCCGGAAGGATCCGTGCAGCAGTAAACAACATTAGCGTTGGTGGTGGCAGTGGGTTCATATTGTAACCTTAAGCTTTTACAAACGTCACAGAAAAAGGCACACACTCTGACACCAAGTGTGCAGTTTATGTTTCTTCACAGAGCATCGTGGTACCTGTTTAAGTGCAACAATTTTTTCTTATTCCTCTTGAGAAATCCACACTAACATCATGATTGCATCACCTCACACATATCCTCTCCGTGCGCACAACAGCTGGGCTGTCAGAAGGTGTCATCTTTTTGCAAAAGAAAACAGGGGAAGAACTGGCTGCAGAAGGTTTCAGAGGATCCTCCTGACACACTGCCGCCTCTCCTGCTGCTCTGCTATGAACTGCTGAACTCCAGATGGGGCTGACTCTTTGACTTATTAAAGATTTACCAGGTGAGTCTGCCGTCATGGCCTTGACCTTTAAGGCCGCGAGGAGTGGCAGCGACTGCAGAAACGCGGTGAGTGGTTTGAGAATTCGAGGGGGCAGGAAGTTGACAAATGACTTCTCTGGCTTTGCCAGTTGACAGCGTTGGCAGGCTGTCAAAAGGGAGAATGCAATATCATTTGTAGTAAATTACCAGCCCACACAAAGTGACACAAGGCAGCGTAAGTCAAGTTGTTCTGACAGCTCCTTCAGCTGCCACGCAGAGCACACATCTGCCAAGAAAACCCAACACACCCTCAAACACGTTCCACGCTTTTTCTCACATGTGCCAATAAAACTAAGAACACAAAACACACACACACCAACACGGTAAGAGCCATTTTACATAAATCGTAATACAAGACAATAAAAAACATTATTTGCTTTGGAGAAAATGTACACTTCAGGAGAAATTTAACAGAATATTTCTTTATGGAATAAAGTATAGGAACCTAAACCCATCCGTGCCCGCAACAGAAATCTTGAATTTCCTTTGTGTTCCCTGAAGTGTTGTCTGGGCTTGCCTTAGCACACATCTGAAGAAATGTTCAACATATGTATAACAGTGTAACTGAAAATTTAGTTGTTTTATCATACTATACTTAGTCTTTGGGCACATGGGATAATGTTTTTAATACATACTTCAAGATATCTTAGGAAACAGACTAAATATAGTATAAGAAAATGGCTATACTTCAGAAACTAAACTACAAGGAGCACAGTCAAGTATTTAGTATCTATGAATCCATGACAGGTTGAATATCAAAGTTTTGCACACATACAGTATGCAGTGTAAAAAAATCATATGGGAGACACAATGTTTGCCTCGTTTTTCCAAACTTCCAAACTTTGACTATTGATAAAAGTGTGATTTTTCACGTGATCTAAAAATGTCAAAGTTGTTATGTTAGATACTTGCCCAAAGTATGTCCCTACCAGATTTGAATCATTTAGACCAATCAGAACAAATGTCGGGGCATTTTTCCTTATCATACTAAATATAATCTTGTATGGGTACCCACATATAGGTAATGTAATATTGTTCTTGAGTAAAGTCAAAATACTACAGTTTGGGTTAGGATGTTTCATTTTATTTTTTGATTGATGATATTTTCAAATGCTGCATCTTCATGAAAATGACATGGGAATTAGTTTACATCAGTCAGATTGACAAGACAAACCGGGACAGGAGTGTAAGGATAAAAAGGCACAGAGGCAGCCGCTGCCAGTCTATCCAGCAGTGATAAACAACAACAGCTAACCAAAGAAATCCTGTGATGTGAAAATATTATTTCTTCTATCTAAATTGTCTACTCTCAGGAGACGGGGGGTTTTGAGGAGTAAATATAAGAAGTGAGAACTAATATTGTTATGTATAGAGGAATATTTGGCTGATGTGGAGCAACATTTGCCAAGTGTGTCGTCTCTAATTTACAGTACATTTAATGTCGACCAGTTGGGAGTTCTCACATGAAATGAGTTTTATGTAACTAGAGTAGCTTGGGGGAGGATGTACTGTAGGTGTGAAGAGGATCTGAACTCCTCTGCTGACTGGAGCTGAATCAGGCGGATAAGCGTGAACACAAGGTGTTTTTCTTTAAACTGGGAGCTCAGAGACACAGCTTCAACGTGATTGTAATGGCTTGAAAGGAAAGGTGACAGCAGATCTTTTTGTCCTATATTTAATATAATCTGTAGGGGGAAGAAAAACACTGCAAGCTATATCTTGTGAAATATTCTGCTGTTGTTTAAACTGACGTAGTCTGCGAAGAGCAAAATGTGAAATAAAACAATAATTTCTACAATAATGTGGAAATTTTTACTTTTTGTTGCAATGAAAATATCTGGGGTAAATGTTAATTTGACATCAGCCAGGATTTTAGAAATATATATATAATCCAACAACACGCCACCGGCCCCCTTAGAAAAGACACCAGATATAAAGTCTATAAAAAGTATTATTATTATTTTGTAAAGTGTAAATTCCCAAAGTGTCTGAAATCCCCAAATTCCTAGAAAAAGTGTGGACGACATCACTTGCATGTTCCCAATGTTTGACACATAGTTAAATGCAGTGGTGGGCCGTCAGGGCCAGCAAGGCCTTTTCTGCTGGCCTAAACATCATCAGAATATACATTTAATTTGTATATATTATTTCCACAAATATGTATTAAATTATTCCCTATAGTCTATTCTCTTCATTTCATAGCTTTCCTCTTGGTTGCGCTGCTTCCAGCCTCAGATCGAGATTTGGAGGGCTGGCCTTTATGTTAGAGCTTTTATCCAATCATATTTCAGCCATCATGTGTTGCCAGGGTCCAAGAAATCTGCCCTTAGGCCTTCAGAATCAACAGTGCGGGCGCCTGTCGCTTAAAGTGAACGGAAACAAAACTGTGGCGTTAACCAATCAGATTTCGAGTTGGGGACACCGGGGCCAGCTAGCAGGTGTACGAAAACGTCAGCACGTCCACGTCTTTTGATTGGATACGCACTATTGAGAGGCAGAGCTATGCAGAGCTAGCAAACTTTGAACGAGCTAATTTGTGTAGATTTCTACAAGCTGGTTTTTTTCAACCCACAATGGCTGAAGGAGGAGAAGAGATCGATTTGGTCGCAGATATAATTACAACGCCATTTTCAAGACAAACTTTTCAAGAAAAGATAGACATTGTGAGAAGAGAACGACCTTGTCCGGGGTTGTCCGCCACTTTCAAATCACTAACTACGAGCGGTACCCCCGGCTCACAGCCTCCGAGAGGCACTGCACATTGTACTGCTGGGAATGCCTGCTATTTACAACTAAATGTTTCGTAAATATTAATATAACTCTGTTGTTAGGGTGATGCAACATCCAGTTATACTGCGTTTCTGTCTAAATGTATAGTTTCTAGAGCCATGGCGTCATAATGATGGTATTAAGAAGGGGAATAATTCAGGTACGACTGTGTAGGACATCACTGAAGGCCTAGGCGTGAAATGCACGGTCCGCCACTGGTTAAATGGATTGTGTTGTAAAGGAACCGTATCAGCGTGCAGGAGGAAGCAAGCATCTACTCATGGACGAGAGGCTCGTGCTCACTCATTGGCGGATGTAGTTAGGTAGAAAGAAAAATAGTTCCTACATGAAACTGCTCATAACACAGCAGAGCTAACACCTAGGAGCAGAACTAACAGCTAGGAGCAGAGCTAACAGCTAGGAGAAGCGCTAACAGCTAGGAGCAGAGCTAACAGCTAGGAGCAGCGCTAACAGCTAGGAGCAGAGATAACAGCTAGGAGCAGTGCTAACAGCTAGGAGCGGTGCTAACAGCTAGGAGCAGAGCTAACAGCTAGGAGCAGAGCTAACAGCTAGGAACGGAGTTAACAGCTAGTAGCGGTGCTAACAGCTAAGAGCAGAGCTAACAGCTAGTTAGCTAAGAGCAGAGCTAACAGTTGGAGCAGTGCTAACAGCTAGCAGCGGTGACAGCTAACTCAAAGCAGCTAGCACAAAGCACCAAGCATCACTGTGTTATAATTATTGATGCATTAATGCATCATTATTGTTGCAGGTGGTAAAGGTGGAGCCCCTTTTATTTACTTTATATACAGCTGGGTAGCCTCACCTATAATAATACATCATTATCAGTTGATTTATAACTTATATTAATCTAAATCTGTAAACAGTAATTAATGTCAAATAAATCTAATGAAGTAAAAAGTACAACATTAAAAAAACATCAAGTTTTATATGTTCAACTCATTTACTGATGCAGACCTAAACACATGCATATTATCATACAATTGTCTGCACTGTCAAAATACAAAAGTTCCCCTAATGATGGCATTAAATACAATATTACAATTGCACTCTCGCAGTGTGGTAGGCTGGGAAGATGCCAACACTATCTGACAACTCACGTGTATACTCAACTGTCATTTTGATTTTGATGTCTGCTGTTGGGCGATAGTTTTGTCTTTGCAGCAAGGCTGGTTTCTTAAACACACAGAGCAGAACACACTCTGCTTGCTGCTTCTGCAATGAGGCTGCTATGCACAGAGTAATCGTTTGCTCAGACCCCTGGGACTTTTTGGGAGACACGCGGCTGCTGTGCTCCTGACTGGTGAGTCCATTTCACCCCGGGCTACATGGTCCAGGCCACTGACTAGAGCACTGCTTCAGTGCCCACACTGCTCTCAGAGGAAGTGACCTCAATACATCCAATAACCCTGCTCGCACAAGCGCGACAGCTGTAGAAGATTGGAAACACGCCAGGTTTCTTATCTAAGATAAAGCTACAATGGGAGAGTATTCATTGTTTTGATGGTGTAAATGTCAAGGGAAGAATGATTCAAAGTCTTTTCATGCAGTTGATATCTAAATGACATCTTCAAATACAAATAGAAATATTCAGCTGGCAACTGTTGCTTGTTATTAAGGAAGTGAAATAACATTGAACTATAATAAATTGGGTAGAATGTTGACAATCACATATAGCAACAAAACCAGGCACAATATATTCATGTTGGGCATAAAATGAAATAGCAGTATCGTGGTTCTACATGCTGGCTGAAACAAAATAAAACAATTTGATTCCATATCCCACGAGTTTAATCAATATTCCTATATTGAAATGGATCAAATGTCTATCAGTGATATGAAAGGTGTTGTTCTTAGTGACTATACATTTCTCCTCAGCACTACGGAACATTATCACATTTTATGGCACGTAAACGGCTACCTGTCGTTTGGTGCTCGCAACAAGCTAATGAACATAGTGGAGCATTTAGCAGCAAACGAACCAGATATTTACCTCAGAAGTGTGTGAATATTGGAGCTACATTCATCATAGACACAAACATGTTACTCCATGGCTGCATAATGTATCAATGGGTGACATGTTTGCCATATCACGATAAACTGATAATATATTATGTTGTGTTTCCTGTTGGTTGTGCTGCTCCCTAGTGGCCAATAAAAATCTCCTAATGTAGGTATTTTGTAATGTTATTGAAATGTATGCGTAAGAAAAAGGTGCAAATTGAATCTCCACAAACTCCTTTAAGAAGGGCCTAAAAACCTTTCTCTTCAAAAAAGCATTTCTGTAAAACCTTATGTCTGTTGTTGTTGTTGTTGTTGTTGTTGTTGTTGCATTTTAGCGCCTTGAGATTGCTTTTAGCTTTGAAAGGAGCTTTACAAATACAATTTATTATTATTATTATTATTATTATTATTATTATTATTATTATTATTATTATTATTATTATTATTATTATTATTATTATTATTCTTTAATTCAGAGGGACCTTCTGGAGATCCTAATAAAACTTCCAAAGTTGTGAGGGGAATATGTTTTCTCTACATGCCTCTAACAAGGAGGATAAAGTAATCCTGGATTTACAAAATTGATCATTTCAACATCTTTTTTCTGCTTATAGCTGCTGTCACCAGAAGATATTTAGAGTGAGTCTATAAACAGAAATGGCCAAGGTTATTCAATCTACATGAAGGCAGACGATCCGCCTATGGCCTCTCTCCACAGGCACTAAGCACATTTTAGCTGTGCAGTGTGGTGATGGTTGAGTGAACATACTGAGCTGCAGGAGCTGATTTGTGCTGATTACCGGGGCCTATTGTGTGCACCACGGCCAGGTGATTGTGTGGGATCCTGCATTTGGCACTTGTTACTGTTGTTTTCCACAGAGATGCTAATCATCAAGCATGCGCCGGAGGCATGATTAAATGTCACACAGCTCCCTCGGTTTTGGCCCTCTCACTGTGAATAAACCTTTCTCATCCACAGGCTGTGGAGTCTGCAGCCACGCTCTGAACAGCCTGAGCTGCACAGAGCCACAGCTCCCCCTACAGCGCACACTACGAAACACATTCAGGTCAGTGTGCAAACTGTCTTCATCCCAAACTGAGCCATGAGTTTTGGATGGTAATGTCTTTAAAATGTTTAACCATTTGTTTGGGCAATGGTATTTTAAATGGTGTTGCATTTGTCCCAAAACACATATAGATGTTTTGTCCTATTATATTGTAGTTGCCTCTATTTGTCTTGTTTCGCCAATGTGACATTTATCAAAACACAAAAATCATCAAAAAGCAATCTTGGGAAATAGATTACTGTGTGATATAAATGATGAAAGAATAAGAGACCACGGACACTTTAAAATGGGGAAAAAGTCAGTAACTGCACTGAAAATGTTTTATGTATTGCTTCTGTCTACTTATGGACTTTCTGTACTCTAAAATAAAGTTTGCAAACAAAATGTGACCCACGGCTTTAGCTTTACTGTAAAATAAATGTTTTCATCTTACTTTTCAAATTTGATCAAAATGATCTTTATTATCTTCCTACAACAAAATATTGGCTCTGTGATACTTCAAAGTCGTATACATGTCATATGGCACCTTTAAAACAATTCTCTTCACCCGTACTGGACTTAAAGACAAGTTGACATGAGTTAAAGAGCGAAGCAACGATCTGATCTAACAAGAGTTTACGTCCAATTACGACTTTTGCAAAGTATAACACTTAATCTCTTGCTCTCTAGACGATAGAGTTATTCTGGAGAAACATTTTTTATTACACCAAGTCAGGTGTTTGTATTCTTTTCTATTGATTTTCTATTGATTCTGGAGCCAAGAAAGCAGATAGTACTCAGGTATTCTGGGATAGAAAGAAAATGGATCTTTTTGGGGGCTGCTGCAGACTGCTGAAAGTGACATTATGTTATGAAGTACCTAAGATGTGTGTTGCACTGCATGAAGCTATACAACATAAGGCTTGAAACCATGTTTAAGTTTAAAGCGCAGTGAGAAAGAACTCAGTTACAAACAAGTGGTATAAAGTGAACTCCCCAAACCAAAAGCAGTGGCTGGACCTCGCTGAAGAGATTTGACATGAAAAGATTCACATGATCTGGAAATTTACCAGGCGAAGTTCAAAAAGGGAAAGAAATGGATAAGTCGATAATGTTTGTTAGTCATTTTATACTTGGCTTATGAAAAGAGAAGAGGAATATTAAAAAATAGAATAAATACACTTATGCTTTTATTCAAGCACCCATAAGGTGCCCAGCAAACGTTTTACAATACGTTACTCACATTGCATAGAGAGGCGAGAGAAAACAAACAGAAATTTAAAAAGCAAATGTAAATATATTCACGTAAATCAATTTATAAACTTACTTGTTGATTATAAGTATTTAACAAAGATTGTCAAACATGTACACACTTCATGTCAAACACACAGAAATGTCTGGCTGAAATGTTAAGGACAAGCTCTCAACTTGAAGATCAAGGAACACTAGAATATAAAATGTGTTTCTTGCCTCTTAAGGCTGCACAGGTCGAAAACCTGCTACTGATTAATTTCATTCTCCATCTCCTCACTCAAATCACATTTAAAAATGTATACATTTCCAGTAACAAAGTTTTCAAATAGAAATACAAAAGCGAATAACAGAGATACGCATTATTTTGCTTATCATTCGGATTGTTACACCCCCGGATGTAATCTAAAAGTCGTGGAAACACATGATTTAAAACATTGAGTAAAAAAGTCAAAGTAATACACAATAGTCAACATACTCTGGAGATCCTTTTTGGATATTAAAACAGATGGCCATGATTTAAAAAAAAATGTGTTGTGATAATCTTTGATGACAGGGATTTTTTCGGAGGAGGGTTTAAGGCCATAACATACCGGGAGTGTGTTAACGTTGCGGTGCGGCCATCACAGGATCAGACGGTCCTGCTTCCACGACGCACGATTTCTTGAGTGTTGAGCCCGCGGCAGCACCCTTCCATGTCTTGCTTGAGCTTACTTGCTTCAGGTCGCTCTTCTGGCTTCAAACACAGCATTGGCTTTATCATGATGTACTGCAACATAAAAAAGCACAGCTATCAAGATTGATACAGTAGGAAATACTCACACCAGTTTACAGTCAGCAGATTTAAACGTCCTGTAGGTAGATTTCTCCTGGATGTCAATTTATCTGCCAGGTACATGGCAAGAAGTATGAATGTGAAAGGCAGACTTCAGACAGGGGAAGTAGCAGTGGAGCGGTCTGAGATATAGGTCAATGATGAGCAACAATGTTGATTTTGATACATTATTTGTTGGTGCAATGACAAAAACAAAAACAAAGCTCTTGTTTCTTTAGAGGACAGAAATGTCCCCTTCCCAAGACAAAAAAAATATTATTTTCTGGATACTAAATACTAGGGGCACTAAGAGCATGTAAACATACAGACTGATCGATATTGCAAGTACATTGACAAAATGTACATATGGATGTACCTCTGGGTGGTTTTCTGACATCACCCCAAACCTGGAAGTCATGCGGTGACAGAAAGAACATGTTAGTGCTGATTCAAATTATATGAATAATAATTACTTTGTATATTTTTTGAGAGTAATTGTTTTGTTAAATGTTACGTACTGCGGCTTCAGAGTCGGTCTGAAGGTGACGTACCGTGTTTTGGGCCTCACAATACGATTTAGGATTGATTTAGATTCCTTCGAAGAAATATGAAAAAGGATGCCAGTCAAATTTAAGCAACATTTCCAAAAACATATCAAATTGTTTGACATATTGTGAAAGTAAATACAAAGTTTAATTACCCAACATGTGTTTCTTGTTTAATACAAAATTCCTCCGCTCACCAAATTATTTTGGTTTCCACAAATAACTGTCCAAGACCAAATATTAATCCAGCTTCTTCTCAAGATGAGAATGATCTGAAATGTCAAATCATCAAATGATGGTGCCAGCCCTTCACAGAAACAGATCAAGGGCTTTCCCACCGGTTCAGGAGCGACCGGGTGAGCGACCGGGTGAGCGACCGGGTGAGCTACCGGGTGTGAGCGATCGGGTGAGCGACCGGGTGAGCTACCGGGTGTGAGCGACCGGGTGAGCGACCGGGTGAGCTACCGGGGCGCCCGTCTTTGTACATTTTTTAATTGAGCTGGAGTTTCTCTCTAGATCTCTAGAGCAGCACATGTGATGACCCTCTTGAAGCTTAAGAAACAAGCATGTTGACAGATGACATATAAAAAGCCTTTTTAAATACATTAAATAATTGTATATATTATTACCTTGCTGTCTCAGTCTGACTTTTCTTGAAGAACAGACCAGAGGCCTGTACTACGAATCAGGATGTGGGGTTTAACAAGGTAACTTCAGAGTTCACCACGCTGGGTTTTCAGTCCTACGACGATGGTTCTCTTCTTACCGGGTTAGATCGTCATGGTAACTTATGCTGCACACCTTACCTGATGTCATATATCTATTAATCACAGTCAATTGCCAGCTGTCCTTCCTGCATTTGGCAAACTACATATATATTTTAATACAATTAAAAGAAACTCAGCTGCATAAAATATTTGCCAAGTTCACACAAACCTCTCCACCACGATAAGGTGATGGTTCCCAGAGTCTTTCCTTTGAAATGTTTAATTCCAGCCTTCCTTTTCAAAGTTACCATTATTGTTGTTTATATCTATGACAGTCCATGATTAAATGAACAGACTCCTACCGTACTGTCTATAAGAATAGAGAGTGTGTGTGCTTTTAATGAATGACCATTCTTCCCCAGATAACCATTATTTTATTTGCCAACTTAACATGTACAGTACAAAGCAAAGGCTGTAATACATGCAGTGTTTGCCCTAGGTTTACTGCTTTGGGGGGGGGAAATGACAAGCTCATGATTATTTAAAACAACTGGACATATGTGAATTAATGAAAAAGTTACCTTTTAAAAGCATAATAAAATTGGATTACATGTTTCATTCCTTGATTATAAAAGCCATGATATTACAACCCCTTTGTTAGGATGTTCATTGATCGCTTGGTTAATGATTTGACCTCCTGTAAGTACAGACAGGACAGTGCCAATGTGTTAAAAGAAGTGTAGTACGTTAACCGTTTTTCGACAAATATCAATAACATCATATATAAACCATTTCATCAGATGACAGCCACGAGAACAGACATATTTCCAAACTCTCCTAAGACTTGTCACAACAATTCCTTGTGATTATTAGACGGTAACATTTTGCAAAATTATTTTTGCGAATGTCTGAGCCAACTCCTCCAGATCTGCCTTCAGTTCACTTGCTTCAGGTCGGTCTTCTGGCTTCTTACGCAGCATTAACTTGATGATTTGGTTCTGCAAAAAACAACACAAAACAATTTCTACAGAGATCTTTGTACCAACACTATTATCCTGTCATACTACAAAATCATTGAAGCTCCACTCCACAGTATTTCTTTAGCTGCTCTAGAGATGGACAGCTGTTGTAACGCTGCAAACCCTTTGTATGAAATACTGTCTCATGTGGGAAGTAAATCAGTAAGGATTATAAGAATATGGTAATATACCTCTTCTGGGAAAGTCTGCAAAAGGCCTGTGGGGAGAATCTGACTTCTGGCTTTCTTTAAAACCTGGTATTCATGCAGTGATAGAAGGATGAAAGAACATGTTCGTTAGTCTGAAATTGACAACGATTCCGTTGAACTTTACAACTAAAAAAAGACATTAAAAGATGAACAATGAATTTCCATATTATCTGCTATCTACAGTACATTGCTTTTGCGACATACAATACTGAAAATAAATCCACTAATAGTGTATACTTCACCTCTACTCTTTCGTGGCCAGAAGAGACTTTCCAAAGGAGTTCCAAGTATATCAACCCCAGAGGAAATATGTCCACTTTTCGGTCATAGGTCGTCCCCCTCTTTTGTGGTAAAATACAAACACATTATTGAGTAATTTAAATTCAGCAGCCTATCGTTATCCTTTCATTAGTCATCATCAGGGACGTGCAGTTAGGGGAGGCAGGGCAGAAAGAGCCTCCCCGTCATCATGAAAAGTAAAAACACAAATAACAATAAAATAAATATAAATGTATATTTGTCCACTGGTCTGTGCTATAACTGCATTTTCTGTATGATAATTTTGAAAGTCAAAATCGCTGAATTTGCGTATTCTCTGTTCAGATACAGGAGAGATGCGAGCCGAGGCAGCGACCAGCTGAGCCTCCCCTCGGATTGCGCAATCCCTTGCAAACTAGGTTGAGCGCATACATTTGGCGCGTGCCTTGTTGCTATCTCTCTGTATGTCGGCAATATAATGTTTACAGACACTTTGATTATGCGTCCTGACTTTCCATAGTCCAGTTAATGTATGTAATGTATGTGTGTAACACATGTAGTCTTGCTGATGTGACATAAAACCACAGTGAAAAGACGCCAGGTGAGGCAGACAGTACTCTGCCGCACTGAAGAGGGCGCACAGTGAGTCCAATACTCTCTGAGCCGCTATAAATGTAATGTTCTTTTTTTGGCCGTGTGTGTGTGTGTGTGTGTGTGTGTGTGTGTGTGTGTGTGTGTGTGTGTGTGTGTGTGTGTGTGTGTGTGTGTGTGCTGATGTGTGTGAATGCTGATATGAGATAAGATATGAAAAATAACCAGTAGTCAATGTTCATGCTGCCAAGAAAATGAATAAGCTACTCAGTTGGGTTCATATATTTGTAAATCTGACTCTGAAAGAGTCAGTGCCTCCCCAGCCATGAACCTCACTGGTCATCATGAACGATTAACTAGGTATGCTCATGAGGTCAATGACGCTTCAGCTTCCAGTTCCCTTTGTACTGCTTACATTTGGAGTTTCATTTACATTTATATTTTGTTCTATTGACATAGAAGTTGTTACATATTTGACGTAAACCTTTTAATTTTACCTCTCTCACTGCCAACAGTACAGAGAGGTGAGGCAGAGCTTCAGGAGTCTACCTAATTAAGCCCGATAGAAGGACATACTGTATCTGTTAAGACAATAATACAGAAGAATTCAAAGTTATTGTCAGTGTAGATCATCTCACTTGTTCAGGAGCCATGTAAGATCGGGTTCCTTTGTTCTCTGTTCTGTCCATCATAGCAGAGTCATCATCTCCGGTGACCAGACCGAAGTCTCCAATCTTCACTTTTCCATCCACTCCAAACAGGATGTTTTCAGGCTTTACAGAAAAAAACAGAACATGAAACAATTAAACATCAAGCTCATCCCGCAAAGTAACACATGGAGTCGTGAATTTAGAGCTCGAAAAGGATTTTATTAATGTAGTTGTGGTCGAAACCAGCATTATATCTAAACAGGAGGTGGTTACATTGGGAAGGGCTGTTTTGTCTCATTTGTTGAGATACATGATTAAATGATAGGCTTATGCTCGTCCAAAAAAACTCTAATTAATATGACATTATCCTTAAAATATCTAGTTGCATTTTCAGTTTGAACAATTCTTCACTGTAGACACTAAAAGCAGTGAGTAAAATGCTTTATTCATTTTATTATCATTCTGTTAAATCCAATGTAAATGCCATCCATTAACAAGTGATATTATGTTCTAGGGTTTCAAAACCTGAAGCTTCCTCCATCCTACCAAAAATAATATTAATAGACATTACACTCCATGAACTCATGTCACAAACATTTACAAGACAGAAAAATAATAGTTAAGCAAATTCTTCCACTTCCTTTCAGTTGTACTTAGCTCCACTCTCTTGTGTAATTTCCGGTTTCAAAAACCAAGATGGCGACGGCCAAAATTCCAAATTTGTACATTGTAAATACTACGTCCACTTCTTCTATACAGTCGCTGGCGGACGCTCATACACCTGAAGTTACATACGGCTATACACGGCAGTCTGGTCTCACCTTAAGGTCTCTGTGGATGTGCTTCTTGGAGTGAATATATTCCACTGCACTAACGATTTGCTGAGCAATGCTTAGACTTTCTTGACTTCTCTTGGAGTCTTGCGGAGACTGAGCGTTCTTCTCAGCAATCCACTCTGTAAGTGTTTTTGTGTCACATAACTCCATCTCCATATAGAGGAACTTTGCCGATGAATCAACTGCAGACCTAGAAAAGAAATAGATAAATGATTAAATTACCCTCCTCTGACTTGAAATTAAAAGTTAGGACTTAAAGGTTCTATACAACATTCAGAAAAATGTATGTAGCAGTAAACAACTATTTGCTACGTAAAGATGTAGTCCTGAGCAGAAATGTTGTAATCCAAGTTTCTCTTCTTAACACAGTTAGCCATCAGTGTTGAGAGCCGTGTGCAGGCAAACTTGGCCCAGACTCTGAATCATGGATATGCTCTGAATGCTGTAAATAGCCTGTATAAATTAAGTACATGGGACTTACCGGAAATATTTGCCAACTAAATTGTTCCATTCGTATCCTGAATCCTCCATCCAAGCTGTGTTGTATCTGACGATATTAGGGTGGTGGAGGTCTGATAATACCGCCACCTCTTGAAGAGCTTTCCTGATCCAAAGGAGAACAAAAATGGAATCAGTAAACAAAGTACTTGCATAAATACTACATAATGCACAGTGGAAACTTAATACTACATACTTACGCTTCACTGAGGACAATCTTTACTGCAAAATACTTGTTCAGCAGTTTATGTCTCGCTTTGTAAACTAGACCATAGCCTCCGCTGCCAATACGCTCCATGGAATCATAGTCTGAAGTAAACCTGTTGAGATTAACGCTATTGTTTGGGCAAAAATAATAAATATAGAAGTGTCTTCTTGATTGTACAGCAATTTTTGGGAGAGAGATTTAAGACCATATCAGTATAAAACACACATGCTTCGTTTCTTATGAAAATGTTTTCTTCATACCTTGGGGTGGATGTCCCATTCTGACTATTTCCCACATTCTTGTCTTTTACAGCATGCTTCGAGAATAAAAGAAAAAAGGTTCAGCATGTTTAACCTATGCTATGATTATTAAGTTTTATACACTTTAAGAAGCAAGACATACAACTTGTCGTCCACAACATCAAAACAGTCAAACAGCATATTGTATTTTGTAGTGATTCTCTCCACAGACTCCATCCAAGTTTGCAGCTCTATTTTAATGACTAGACAAACAAAACTTTCTTGCTCTCATAATTACACTATTAATCTGAATAAGTAGCAGAATATAAGAGGGTGTATCTTTCTTTAAACTATTACAGTTTTTAGATTGTGTTGTAAAGTTCAGACCTGATCGTTGGACGAGTTTGATGAATCAGTGAATATTTCTGAGCCACTTGTACCCGTCGCCATGCTTTGTGGCGATGCAAGAGACTCCCTAGAAGAATAAAAGAAGAGGCATTAGTACAGCTTTTTCAACATTTAGCTTTAAATTAGGGCTGTCGAATTAACGCGTTAATTTCGATTAATTAATCACAGAAAAAATAACGTGTTAAAAATATTAACGCAGATTAATCGCGCTCCTAGATGCCCCTGACTTTTGGTCGGACAAGCACGGAGCACGGAGCTCTGACAGCACCCGTCCCCGGCGCCCGTCCCCCCCGTCGCACAGAGCTCTCACAGCAAATATTGTTATATGCGATTAATCGAGATTAATTAATCACAAAGCTTGTAATTAATTAGATTAATGTTTTTAATCATTTGACAGCCCTACTTTAAACACTGTTTAAATACTAAGGTCAATAAGTGCCTTACAGTGAAGTTGACCACCTGGTTGGTTCACCATCTTCATATGCAGTAGACCATGAGGACGTCTATAATTCACAACAAAGTGATTAATTGTTCTGAATCTGTTAAATAAAATCACATCAAATCATTTAAATTATTGAATGGTTTTATGATTCTGAGAGAACAGACCTGAGCTTCAAAAGAGTTTGATGAATCTTTGAATATTATTGAGCGACTCGTGCTTTGTGATGATGATTCATTGAATTCCCTAAGGAATTACAAGGAGAGACATGACTGCAGCTTTCTCAGTATTTAACTCAATGTTCTGCTCTCCTACTTATGACAATAACGGCAAATTCACACCGGGGAGCGGCGAAGCGTGGCCTGCCACAATAATTACATTTTTCTGCGCCCGAAGTGCGTGTCCTTTAATTTCTGTCATTTTGTGTGCCACAATAATATACTACCGATGTGAACCAAAAATTGTATCCTCCTTTTTTGCTTTGTTTATGTTCGATTCATGTGTTTCATGTGAGAAGAAATTAGCTGTAACATAGAACACGTCAGAAGACTGATTGTACTCTCTAGCCGCACTTTGCCGCAAAAAGTTAAACTATCCCCAACTTTTAGTGTGGCCACACTTTGCCACAGAATCAAAACAGCTGATGCTGCAGCTTTCTATAGACATTGCATGGCAGCTCGCCGCAGGCCACACTTCCTCGCTCCCTGGTGTGAATTCGGCATAAGTGCCTTACAGTGGAGTTGATGGCTCTGACAACAAAGATGGTGCACCACCTTCGGACACTGTTGATCTGACGGACACCTAAAATGCACAGAAAAGGTGACATAATGTTAAGACATCACAGGGAAAGAAAAGGTCAATGAAAAATTAAATGCCTAGCTTAAATGTTTTACGTAAAAGGTTTTCAAAATAAAAGCACATAGGCTGTGGTAAATATGGTCTCTGTGAGCAGAATAGAGGCCGGGTAAAATCATCAATACAAATCTGCAATGAAACCTGCTGACTTTTTCACCAAACAGCCATTAGATGCATTATTTTGTTATCTGTACCTAATAAACTGGCAACTGAGTGTATAGTGATGATATGATTTAAAGGAGTACAAAATGTGAAATACCTTGCTGTCCCAGTCTGTTTGTTCTTGAAGAGCAGTCCATGCCAACTGAGCTGCATTTTGTTTGGCTTCCTTGGCAGTCTTACCCTCAGCCACAGGGTAGTCCTTGTTGTCAATTATTAATTTGTAGAAAAATCTGTGTTGTGTTTTGAAAGGAGGAGATAGTTTAGATCTTTATCTTAACATTTTATTATTGTTTAAAACTGAAAATGAATCAAGAGTTGGCAGAGTGTCTATTCAGGTTACAGAGGTAACGTTCATACTCACTGAGGAATATGAGCTGGACCGGATCTCTTCACTTCAACGAATGTATGGCAGAGGGTTTTTTTCTGACAGTAGTGGTTAACTAATCCGATGAAATTAATCTCTTTATAGCTGTTGTCCTGAGAGCTCACACTCGGGTTTCTTGTCTTATTACTGTAATAAACAAGTGATATTTCACACTGATAAAGAAGTGAAAATCAAACAATGCACTGGCTTTGTGATTTATTTACCTGGTTTTAGAAACAAGTTGATCTAGTTCCTCCTGTTGTTGAGCTGCTGTAGAGTTGTTACTCTCATCTGCAGTCTTGAAAATAAAAATAAGATACAATTTTGAGATGGTTCACACAGAGAACACAGAGAACAGCTAAGTATGTGACACCCTACAACAAAATACGCTTTTAGGCCTATGATTTGTCTTTTACTTTTAATACTAGAGGCTTGTTAAGAAAGAGGACAACAAATCTTACTGTGTCATCAGAGTCCTGATGTTCGCTCCCAAACATTCCTGTCAGGGCATTTTTAGCTGCATTAAACTTGGCTTCCTTCTTCGTCTTCCCCACACCACCGGGATAGACTTTGCCATTTAGGACTACCCTCTGGGTGAATCTGTGGAGGAATTGTCAGATTTCTGTTATACAGGCAGTCTTTAAATGATGTTAGTGGGGCTGGGGTGCACTAGATTGCATGAATCGGCACACGACAGTATTCAGCCTCTAGGTAATCATCCATGTTGTAAGTACTGTGGGACTCCACCTGGATATTCAGGCACTACAGCCTTGTTCAATTGTGATTATATTCACAGGCTGAAATTGCAACACAGTATATTTATTCAAACCTCGTACTTAAGTACAATTTTTAAGATACTTGTACCTCATTTTACTACTCCTCTATCACATTTACCTGAACACAATTACTATTTACTTCACCAATAAAGATTTTACAGATCACAGGACATAACTGATGCAGAATATATACATACATACATACACATATACATATATATATATATATATATATATATATATATATATATATATATATATATATATATATATATATATATATATATATACATATACATATATATATATATATATATATATATATATATATATATATATACATATATACATATATATATACATATATACATATATATATATACATACATATATACATATATATATATACATACATATATACATATATATATATATATATATATATATATATATACATACATATATACATATATATATATATATATATACATATACATATATATATATATATATATATATATATATATATATACATATACATATATATATATATATATATATATATACATATACATATACATATATATATATATATATATATATATATATACACACACATTCCATGAATAACAAGTTGCAAGTCCTTATGGGCAAATGTGTGAACCTCTGAACCCGCAGCGCCGTGTTTTGATACATTTATTCTGTATTTAGTTGGTTGTCTCTAACCAACAAGTAGTTTCCTGATATTTTAGAGGTTTTATGATTTACTGTGTGTCCTCCTAGAATGTAAAGCTGTTTTTCTGTAAGACGCCTAATAACCTTGATGTTGAGCCCCCACCACCAGGATAATGTATCTACACAGGTATGCACAACCCACAGGTAACATACATATTTAACTCACGTTTTATTGTGGCTGGGACCAGCAGACTCAACGTCCTCGTAGCGCAGTTTAGATTGTGTTTTCTGAGCGTACTCGTTTAGTCTAGCGATACAGTTTCCACTTTCCATCTTAAATTACATAAAACTGTGAAAGCAAAGTGCAAAGCTCACAATACTTGTCTCTATCTCTGCTGCAGTCCGGCGTAAATCCGTTCTCGGTTTCGTTTCAGTTTAATTTTAGATACCTTTAAGTTTCGATTTCCTCGCCTGAAACGTCATCACGTAACATTACGTGGCTTGACTATCTGAACCATGAATTCAATTTGTACGTAGAAACATGAATCCTGATGACAAACAGAAAAACGTAGCCCACATTTTTAAAGAACTATTTTCTGCAGCCCCTATTGTTTGTGTATTATGTTTAGATAACTGATTTGGTTTGATACACGGTGGAATCTTTGATGAGTGCCCATAACCTATGCCTATTCACACTGTTCAATAAAGACACCAAAAAACAAAAACAAATCAATTAACCTAATTTACACCAGTAAACAATTGCTGGCAAAATGCAGAAATGTGTCGTTTGGCATAAGTTATCAATTACAGCAGAATTGTTTCTTTATAGTTTGTGCATAGTTGTGTTAATCGGTCCAGTGGTGTGCACGAAATGTCTCAGGGTGGGGGAAACAATTTTAAAAAGGGGCAACTCTTACATGTTATAGGGTTCATGTTTGGTCTAAGGTCACACCAATGTCTCAGCAGGGCTGAGCTCCCACTGTTGCCATGGCTGGTTGTACCTGACTGTGGGGATGAGCACAGGTTAGGCAGGTTTTGCATAACACAGTATTAGTCATAACGCTGTGATAAGATGGCGATTGAAAGTCACGTGTGGCTATAATTATGGTGGTGGCTGTGACAATACCTGACTTACATGCCAGTGTCAATGATGTGGTTAAGATGGGTGAGCTTAACCATATCCTGAACTCCTGGGCGTGTAATTGTAACGCATGATGGAAGTATTAGGTTCAAATCCTGGTGGGAGTGTCGGCTTTACAATGCTGACTTGGCCAATGTTACATTATATTACATTACATTACAGTTCATTTAGCTAGCAAAGCGACTTACAATAAGTGCAAACAATCATGAGGATACAACTCCGAACAGCAAGAATCTTACACGTACATTAGCTTCAAATAGGTACAATACTTTAGTGTAGAACAATAGCTTCAAATAAGCCAAACAAAAGCACAACATACAGAAACAATAGAATATGAATTCAGAGTTACAAATAAGCCAAACAAAAGCACAACATACAGAAACAATAGAATATGAATTCAGAGTTACAAATAAGCCAAACCAATATAAGTGCAACATACAAAAAAAATTATATTTTGTTTTTTCATTTGTCGGAGTGCAGTCGACACAGGTGAGTTTTCAATCTGCGACGGCAGGTGTGAAGACTGTCTGCTGATCTGACATCAATGGGGAGGTCGTTCCACCATTTTGGAGCCAGGATAGCACATTGATAGTTGATCAACTAATAGCCTTATGTTTTTCTAGCTGATTTCTAGGCACAAAAACATCTAATTATGTTCCGTTAATCTAATGTGGCATTTCATAATTATTATTCTGTTAAATCTAATGTATGTTTTAGGGTTTCATAACATGGTCTAAATATTGTTGAAAGCTTCCTCCATCCTACCAAGAATATTATATTCTGAGGCTTCTAAGAAGAAATCTGGCCTTGAAAAAATTGACCAGACTTTTGCAAGTGCAAGTCAAAAAGTAATAAATAAAACATTTACACAATTTCATGGTGTGTAGTCAAACATTTACAAAGCAAAAACATAATGTCACAACTCTAGTCAGCTCATAATAGTTTTTTGTTTTGCCCTGTTCACTTTGCCACATACTAACTTCATTACAGATCCAGACAACTTCCTGGATAATGCCCTTCGGCTTGAGCCGGGAACTTGTCCAAATCCATGAATGCAACAACTCTCAACAGCCACCTCCTATGCCCAGTCAGCCACGGCATGTCAGACATTCACATTCCACCTGGAAAATGTTCCTCATCTACCTGCTATTCTGGGTTATCTATAGCTCAGGCAGCACGAACCACATAATGACTGTCTACGGGAGCCATCTTGCATTGGCGCCGTCATTGTCATGTGTCTTAAATCTGCTTTGCCCTCCAGTGTTAGTCTTCCCTTTACAGACAGACAGACAGACAGACAGACAGACAGACAGACAGACAGACAGACAGACAGACAGACAGACAGACAGACAGACAGACAGACAGACAGATAGATAGATAGATAGATAGATAGATAGATAGATAGACAGGACAGGACAGGACAGTGCCAATGTGTTAAAAGAAGTGTAGTACGTTAACCGTTTTTCGACAAATATCAATAACATCATATATCAAACCATTTCTTCAGATGACAGCCACGAGAACAGACATATTTCCAAACTCTCCTAAGACTTGTCACAACAATTCCTTGTGATTATTAGACGGTAACATTTTACAAACGTTTATAAGTCTGAGCCAACTCCTCCAGATCTGCCTTCAGTTCACTTGCTTCAGGTCGGTCTTCTGGCTTCTTACGCAGCATTAACTTGATGATTTGGTTCTGCAAAAAACACAAAACAATTTCTACAGAGATCTTTGTACCAACACTATTATCCTGTCATACTACAAAATCATTGAAGCTCCACTCCACAGTATTTCTTTAGCTGCTCTAGAGATGGACAGCTGTTGTAACGCAGCAAACCCTTTGTATGAAATACTGTCTCATGTGGGAAGTAAATCAGTAAGGATTATAAGAATATGGTAATATACCTCTTCTGGGAAAGTCTGCGAAAAGCCTGTGGGGAGAATCTGACTTCTGGCTTTCTTTAAAACCTGGTATTCATGCAGTGATAGAAGGATGAAAGAACATGTTCGTTAGTCTGAAATTGACAACGATTCCGTTGAACTTTACAACTAAAAAAAGACATTAAAAGATGAACAATGAATTTCCATATTATCTGCCATCTACAGTACATTGCTTTTGCGACATACAATACTGAAAATAAATCCACTAATAGTGTATACTTCACCTCTGTTCTTTCTTTGTCTTTCCAAAGGAGTTCCAAGTACATCAACCCCAGAGCAAATATGTCCACTTTTCGGTTATAGGTCGTCCCCCTCTTTTGTGGTAGAATACAAACACATTGACAAAATTCGCCTTCAGCAGCCTATCGTTATCCTTTCATTAGTTATCATGAACGATTAACTAGGTATGCTCATGAGGTCAATGACGCTTCAGCTTCCAGTTCCCTTTGTACTGTTTACATTTGGAGTTTCATTTACATTTATATTTTGTTCTAATTAGTCTATAATATATCCTAGCTATAAGTTGTTACATGTTTGATGTAAACCTTTTCATTTTACAGCTCTCACTGCCAACAGTATGGAGAGGTGAAGCTGAGCTTCAGGAGGCATATAGGTAGTCTACCTAATTAAAAGGACAAACTGTATCTGTTAAAACAATAAGACAGAAGAATTCAAAGTTATTGTCAGTGTAGATCATCTCACTTGTTCAGGAGCCATGTAAGATCGGGTTCCTTTGTTCTCTGTTCTGTCCATCATAGCAGAGTCATCATCTCCGGTGACCAGACCGAAGTCTCCAATCTTCACTTTTCCATCCACTCCAAACAGGATGTTTTCAGGCTTTACAGAAAAAAACAGAACATGAAACAATTAAACATCAAGCTCATCCCGCAAAGTAACACATGGAGTCGTGAATTTAGAGCTCGAAAAGGATTTTATTAATGTAGTTGTGGTCGAAACCAGCATTATATCTAAACAGCAGGTGGCTACATTGGGAAGGGCTGTTTTGACTAATTTGTTGAGATACATGATTAAATGATAGGCTTATGCTCGTCCAAAAACTCTAATTAATATGACATTATCCTCTCAATTTTTTTTTTTTTAATTTCTAGTTGCATTTTCAGTTTGAACGATTCTTCACTGTAGACACTAAAAGCAGTGAGTAAAATGCTTTATTCATTTTAAATCTAATGCAAATGCCATCCATTTACAGGTGATATTATGTTCTAGACCAAGGGTCGGCAACCTGCAGCTCAGGAGCCACATGTGGCTCTTTAACCCCTCTGTAGTGGCTCCCTGAAGCTTTGACAAAAAAAACATGGAACTTAATATTTATTTTTATGTATTTTTTAGTGCAACAGTGGACAATCTTTCAAAGGGAACATCTCTTATCTTGGAGTTCGAGGTGATATTATAACATTGAAATAAAACTGTATCACATTCTACTGTGTCTACTCATCTTGAGTTTCAGACCCCCGCCTAGCTCAGTATGCTAACCATGGATAAAACCAGAAAATGAAACGTCTCTAGGGGAATAGAGTTTAATTCTGCGTGGACAGATTTGTGAGGCTGTTGTAAATTGTGGATGAAAACACACCGAAACAGACAATTAAATATTAAATCATTTTATGTTTACTCTTTTTAAGCTATTAGGCTGCAGCTTTTCGCTTTTTATTTATTTTTCTCAAAGTGGGATACTTTTTTTATTAATTTAATTTCTATATTGTATTTTGTATTGTTTTGTGTATTTTAATATTATATTCATTTTATTTTTATTTGATTCAACAAATATGGGGAGGACTCAAATAGACCTGCATAGTTCTGTGTTTATTTATTTTCAAAGTGTGTTTTTTCCTTCTCTTCAAAAGAGTTTGGTGTTTTCCTTATATGATATGCAATATGATCGCAACAGTTTCCTTTTTTGTCATTCTGAAATTTCATAAATGCAACAAATACAGTATAACTATATATAAAACTTAAGATGTGTTATGAAATGTGCTGCGGCTCCAGACAAATTGAATCTGGTGGAAGAGGTGGCAAAATGACTCTTTTGATAGTAAAGGTTGCTGACCCCTGTTCTAGGGTTTCAAAACCTGAAGCTTCCTTCATCCTACCAAAAATAATATTAATAGACATTACACTCCATGAACTCATGTCACAAACATTTACAAGACAGAAAAATAATAGTTAAGAAAATTCTTCCACTTCCTGCTTGAATGAAAGCCACCAGCCTGAACCTTTCTGCTGTCTCCACATCAGTACTCTGCTGTTATGGCAGACGATTAACAAATAGAGAATTCTGAACTGTATACTGCACTTAAAATCAGCAGCAGAATAAGGGTTGATATAAGCCTAATACGTTACATTAATTCATTGGTAAATGGTGACGAGGGGCAAAGGCCAACAAATGTCCTGTTCAGCATTCAGTTGTACTTAGCTCCACTCTCTTGTGTAATTTCCGGTTTCGAAAACCAAGATGGCGACGGCCAAAATTCCAAATTTGTACATTGTAAATACTACGTCCACTTCTTCTATACAGTCGCTGGCGGACGCTCATAAACCTGAAGTTACATACGGCTATACACGGCAGTCTGGTCTCACCTTAAGGTCTCTGTGGATGTGCTTCTTGGAGTGAATATATTCCACTGCACTAACGATTTGCTGAGCAATGCTTAGACTTTCTTGACTTCTCTTGGAGTCTTGCGGAGACTGAGCGTTCTTCTCATCAATCCACTCTGTAAGTGTTTTTGTTTCACATAACTCCATCTCCATATAGAGGAACTTTGCCGATGAATCAACTGCAGACCTAGAAAATAAAGAGATAAATAATTAAATTACCCTCCTCGGACTTGAAATTAAAAGTTATAATAATAAGCTATATTTGTATAGCACCTTTCATACAAGAATTGCAGCCCAAAGTTCTTCACAACAAAAACATAACAATTAGTACAAGGACAGAATAAGAGCATTTACAGTACAATAATCACAGTGTAGATGTAAATGAATCTGAAGTACCATTATAAAAAGTTATATATATATATATATATATATATATATATATATATATATATATATATATATATATATATATATATATATATATATATTTATTTATTTTAGGGCTGTCAAGCGATTAAAAATATTAATATAATTAATTACAAGCTTTGTGATTAATTAATAACAATATTTGCCGCGAGAGCTCCGTGCAACGGCAACAGAGGGGGTGGGGGGGGGGGGGGGGGTTATCTGCTCCGGGGGTCGGGTGCTGTCAGAGCTCCGTGCTCTCGGACCAAAAGTATTTGCTACGTAAAGATGTAGTCCTGAGCAGAAATGTTGTAATCCAAGTTTCTCTTCTTAACACAGTTAGCCATCAGTGTTGAGAGCCATGTGCAGGCAAACTTGGCCCAGACTCTGAATCATGGATATGCTCTGAATGCTGTAAATAGCCTGTATAAATTAAGTACATGGGACTTACCGGAAATATTTGCCAACTAAATTGTACCATTCGTATCCTGAATCCTCCATCCAAGCTGTGTTGTATCTGACGATATTAGGGTGGTGGAGGTCTGATAATACCGCCACCTCTTGAAGAGCTTTCCTGATCCAAAGGAGAACAAAAATGGAATCAGTAAACAAAGTACTTGCATAAATACTACATAATGCACAGTGGAAACTTAATACTACATACTTACTCTTCACTGAGGACAATCTTTACTGCAAAATACTTGTTCAGCAGTTTATGTCTCGCTTTGTAAACAAGACCAAAGGCTCCGCTGCCAAGACGCTCCATGGAATCATAGTCTGAAGTAAACCTGTTGAGATCAACGCTATTGTTTGGGCAAAAATAATAAATATAGAAGTGTCTTCTTGATTGTACAGCAATTTTTGGGAGAGAGATTTAAGACCATATCAGTATAAAACACACATGCTTCGTTTCTTATGAAAATGTTTTTTTCATACCTTGACAGGGTGGATATCCCATTCTGACTATTTCCCACATTCTTGTCTTTTACAGCATTCTTCGAGAATAAAAGAAAAAAGGTTCAGCATGTTTAACCTATGCTATGATTATTAAGTTTTATACACTTTAAGAAGCAAGACATATAACTTGTCGTCCACAACATCAAAACAGTCAAGCAGCATATTGTATTTTGTAGTGATTCTCTCCACAGACTCCATCCAAGTTTGCAGCTCTATTTTAATGACTAGACAAACAAAACTTTCTTGCTCTCATAATTACACTATTAATCTGAATAAGTAGCAGAATATAAGAGGGTGTATCTTTCTTTAAACTATTACAGTTTTTAGATTGTGTTGTAAAGTTCAGACCTGATCGTTGGACGAGTTTGATGAATCAGTGAATATTTCTGAGCCACTTGTACCCGTCGCCATGCTTTGTGGCGATGCAAGAGACTCCCTAGAAGAATAAAAGAAGAGGCATTAGTACAGCTTTTTCAACATTTAGCTTTAAATTAGGGCTGTCGAATTAACGCGTTAATTTCGATTAATTAATCACAGAAAAATAACGCGTTAAAAATATTAACGCAGATTAATCGCGCTCCTAGATGCCCCTGACTTTTGGTCAGACAAGCACGGAGCACGGAGCTCTGACAGCACCCGTCCCCGGCCCCCGTCGCACGGAGCTCTCACAGCAAATATTGTTATATGCGATTAAGCAAGATTAATCACAAAGCTTGTAATTAATTAGATTAATGTTTTTAATCATTTGACAGCCCTACTTTAAACACTGTTTCAATACTAAGGTCAATAAGTGCCTTACAGTGAAGTTGACCACCTGGTTGGTTCACCATCTTCATATGCAGTAGACCATGAGGACGTCTATAATTCACAACAAAGTGATTAATTGTTCTGAATCTGTTAAATAAAATCACATCAAATCATTTAAATTATTGAATGGTTTTATGATTCTGAGAGAACAGACCTGAGCTTCAAAAGAGTTTGATGAATCTTTGAATATTTCTGAGCCACTTGTACCCGTCGCCATGCTTTGTGGCGATGCAAGAGACTCCCTAGAAGAATAAAAGAAGAGGCATTAGTACAGCTTTTTCAACATTTAGCTTTAAATTAGGACTGTTGAATTAACGCGTCAATTTCGATTAATTAATCACAGAAAAAAATAACGCGTTAAAAATATTAACGCAGATTAATCGCGCTCCTAGATGCCCCTGACTTTTGGTCAGACAAGCACGGAGCACGGAGCTCTGACAGCACCCGTCCCCGGCGCCCGTCCCCCCGTCGCACGGAGCTCTCACAGCAAATATTGTTATATGCGATTAAGCAAGATTAATCACAAAGCTTTTAATTAATTAGATTAATTTTTTTTAATCATTTGACAGCCCTACTTTAAACACTGTTTAAATACTAAGGTCAATAAGTGCCTTACAGTGAAGTTGACCACCTGGTTGGTTCACCATCTTCATATGCAGTAGACCATGAGGACATCTATAATTCACAACAAAGTGATTAATTGTTCTGAATCTGTTAAAAAAATCACATCAAATCATTTAAATTATTGAATGGTTTTATGATTCTGAGAGAACAGACCTGAGCTTCAAAAGAGTTTGATGAATCTTTGAATATTTCTGAGCCACTTGTACCCGTCGCCATGCTTTGTGGCGATGCAAGAGACTCCCTAGAAGAATAAAAGAAGAGGCATTAGTACAGGTCAATTACTCGTGCTTTGTGATGATGACTCATTGAATTCCCTAAGGAATTACAAGGAGAGACATGACTGCAGCTTTCTCAGTATTTAACTCAATGTTCTGCTCTCCTACTTATGACAATAACGGCAAATTCACACCGGGGAGCGGCGAAGCGTGGCCTGCCGCAATAATTAAAATGTTCTCTTTGTGTGCCACAATAATATCCTACCGATGTGAACCAAAAATTGTATCCTCCTTTTTTGCTTCGTTTATGTCCGATTGATGCGTTTCAGGTGAGAAGAAATTAGCTGTAACATAGAACACGTCAGAAGACTGATTGTACTCTCTCGCCACTTTGCCATAAAAATTAAACTATCCCCAACTTTTAGTGTGGCCACACTTTGCCACAGAATCAAAACAGCTGATGCTGCAGCTTTCTATAGACATTGCATGGCAGCTCGCCGCAGGCCACACTTCCTCGCTCCCTGGTGTGAAGTCGGCATAAGTGCCTTACAGCGGAGTTGATGGCTCTGACAACAAAGATGGTGCACCACCTTCGGACACTGTTGATCTGACACCTAAAATGCACAGAAAAGATGACATACTGTTAAGACATCACAGGGAAAGAAAAGGCCATTGAAAAGTGAAATGCCTAGCTTAAATGTTTTACGTAAAAGGTTTTCAAAATAAAAGCACATAGGCTGTGGAAAATATGGTCTCTGTGAGCAGAATAGAATCATCAGTGTCACGGTTCAGGACAGGGGGTGGACCCAAATGCAGAAAACATACTAAGAGTCTAACAAAAAAGCGAGCCTTTCATAAAACAAAGCTGAATCGAAAATACAAAGTAGCAAATGAAACTGAAACACACAAACCAACCACGGGGCAGACAAAGTTGCAAACAAGGCTGGAAGGGGAAGTCCGGAGAGGCCAGCAAGACTGGGCTGGAGGCGGACGAAGCTGGCAGGACTGCCATGAGGCGGAGGGGGCCGGAGAGGCCGCTCTGGAGGCCGGCGGAGTGGCTGGGCTGGAGGCCGGCGGAGAGGCCGGGCGAAGTCGCTCTGTAGCACAGGGGCTGGGCTCTCTAGGGATAACGGGAGCACGGGAGCTGGGGTCTCGAGGGACAGAGGGAGCACAGGGGAAGGAGTCTCGAGGGGCAGCCGGGGAACAGCTAGGGCCTCGAGGGGCAGCCAGGGAACAGCTGGAGGTCTGCGGAGGTCGGGCAGCAGGAACGGAGGTCTGCGGAGGTCCAGCAGCAGGAACTGAGGGCCGACATGACGGCGGCTTGCCCGGCCAAATCTCCTCCTCCGAGGCCTTGAAGCCCTCTGCATACTTAGAGGGCCTCTCAGGGTCAGGCGAGTACCCAGAAGGGGTCAGGGGCTGGGGCAGGAGAAACGGCGGACAGTAGCGGCCCGGCAGCAGGACTGGAGGGGTCGTCGCAGCATGAGCTCAGAAAACGAGAGTTCTCGCAGTCCGGAGGTTGGCTGCGGACAAGGCGGGCTAAGCGGAAGGCTCAGAAACTCTTGAAGCCCCTCTGGCAACTGACTCCTTCAGGCTTCTCAGCCATTTTTGCTTTAGCCTCCCATAACGACACCTCTTTAAGAAACTCCCATGGGGCTCTCTTCCACTCCTCATGGAGACATAAGAGGGTATAAGCAAGGTCATAAAGATGGCTACCCAAAATCTCTGCTGGGTCCATACTAGGTGTGATCGTTCTGTCACGGTTCAGGACAGGGGAGGACCCAAATGCAGAAAACAGACTAAGAGTATAACAAAAAGCAAAGTAGCAAATGAAACTGAATCACACAAACCAACCATGGGGCAGACACGGGCAGACACGTGGAGACACGTGGAGACACAGCAGACACAGCAGGCACAGCAGGCAACAGGCAGGCAACAGGCACATAACAGGAACAACGATCCCAGAAGGAACACTGAGACAGACAGGGATATATACACAGAAACTAATGAGGGGAACAAGACACAGCTGGGGAGAAGACACAAGGACAGGATGTAAAACAAGACACGACACAAGGGGGAGTGAAACTTCATAATAAAACAGAAAACCAAATTGCAAAACTGTGAGAATCAGTAAAAATCTGCACTGAAACTTCTACTTTTTCACCAAACAGCCATTAGATGCATTATTTTGTTATCTGTACCTAATAAACTGGCAACTGAGTGTATATACCTTGCTGTCCCAGTCTGTTTGTTCTTGAAGAGCAGTCCATGCCAAATGAGCTGCATTTTGTTTGGCTTCCTTGGCAGTCTTACCCTCAGCTACAGGGTAGTCCTTGTTGTCAATTACTAATTTGTAGAAAAATCTGTGTTGTGTTTTGAAAGGAGGAGATAGTTTAGATCTTTATCTTAACATTTTATTATTGTTTAAAACTGAAAATGAATCAAGAGTTGGCAGAGTGTCTATTCAGGTTACAGAGGTAAACGTTCATACTCACTGAGGAATATGAGCTGGACCGGATCTCTTCACTTCAACGAATGTATGGCAGAGGGTTTTTTTCTGACAGTAGTGGTTAACTAATCCGATGAAATTAATCTCTTTATAGCTGTTGTCCTGAGAGCTCACACTCGGGTTTCTTGTCTTATTACTGTAATAAACAAGTGATATTTCACACTGATAAAGAAGTGAAAATCAAACAATGCACTGGCTTTGTGATTTATTTACCTGGTTTTAGAAACAAGTTGATCTAGTTCCTCCTGTTGTTGAGCTGCTGTAGAGTTGTTACTCTCATCTGCAGTCTTGAAAATAAAAATAAGATACAATTTTGAGATGGTTCACACAGAGAACACAGAGGACTGCTAAGTATGTGACACCCTACAACAAAATACGCTTTTAGGCCTATGATTTGTCTTTTACTTTTAATACTAGAGGCTTGTTAAGAAAGAGGATAACAAATCTTACAGTAAAATCAGAGTCCTGATGTTCGCTCCCAAACATTCCTGTCAGGGCATTTTTAGCTGCATTAAACTTGGCTTCCTTCTTCGTCTTCGATAAGTACAGTGAAAATTAACATTCTCCCACGCTTTTTATATTTATTTCAATCCTTGCCCGTGAATATACTACAGGTCCAGTTCCATAGTTGGGATAAACTAATATCAAAATTTATATGGGGGGGTAAAAGACCTAGGATAAGATATACCACACTCCAATTGCCTAAAGAAAAAGGGGGACTGGCTCTCACGAAAGGAATACTTTCATGCAGCACAACTACGTCCGCTCATTTACTGGTGCAACTCTGATTATATAGCTCGCTGGAAAGACATTGAAGTGCTTGCATCTGGGTCTCCAATTCAACCACTCATACGGCATATTAAAGAAAAGAGAGACTTAGACCCAATCACAACATTTAGGGAACTTGGACTATTAGACTGGATAGCTTAGGGCAAAGGATTCAAACCAGGTAGCTCTGACTGTAGATTCAAACAATGGACAGAAAAAGGTTTAACAGCCATATACACAGTTATCCATAAGGGAGAAATGAGAAGCTTTCAAGACTTGAAAAACAGTTTTGATCTAGAAAACCAAGACTTGCAAATGAGGGATTACTATACAAAAAGGGTTAGACAAAAAGAAGAAATACACCCTATTGTAAAGATTATTGTACGAGTTTACCGTGATACCATTTCCAAAGTTATGTCAATCCTCTACTCTTGTTTGATGGAAGCTAAAAAGATTCAACACTTAATGTAAGAACTAAATGGGGAAAATAACTGAGCGAAGAGATCTCAGATGAGATGTGGCATGATATGTGGAAAATCCACCAGACCACTACACAGTCAAATAGATGTCGAGAATTTGTTTGAAAAAAACAAATTTGTTCTTTTATCACACCCAAAATCAGTGGTAAACAATCAACAAGCAACAGCAATGCTGGAGACTGCATGCATATGGAATCTAACCACACGTTTTTTGGAGCTGCACGAAAATTCAACCGTTCTGGGACTGTGTACACTCTGTTCTCTGAGAGGTGTTAGGTTCGTGGGATTCAATAACCTGTCTTGTACTGCACCTGGGACATATGGAAGGTTCTGTTCATGTAGGAGATCAATACCTGGTCAAGATTCTCCTTGGCGCTGGAAAGAAGGCTATAACAAAGAACTGGCTAAAAACTGATGCACCAGTCTACAAACAATGGCTGAACATTATTAGTGATATCCTAATAACGGAGAAACTCACATACAGTGTAACTCCCTCCAAGCACAGGCAGACATAATTGGCTTTCTTATAACGGGTTTATTTGGAGCTTTCTCTCCTCCAGATCCACCTTGAAAAGTAAACATAACAAACAAACAATGTAGCATAACCTCCTACCAACGTAAATAACTGTACAATACAAACAACTATACCTCGTTGGCTGCATGCTATAACGTGAGGAAGTCTTGTGGTGTCGTTATAAGCGCACTGAAGTCTTTTGTCACCGGTCCAAACTTTCCTCCGGAGCTCTTAAGTGTCTATTTGGTCGCAGGTGTTGCGCGTCTCAATTACATGGGAGCAACCAAACGAGACTTCCGCCGAGACTTCACAATAAAACTTATGTATACTGAATTAAATAATGTGACCAACAAATGCAACTTAAATACATTGTAAATCATGAGGTTCTCTTGTAAACTGTAATAAATTATAGATGTTTTTTCCGCTTCACTTTGTTTCAGTGACTGCAGTGATGTGATAGGGTTGCAGGCAATTTTTGCTTAGTCAGAAATTTGACAAATTGGCTGAAGGAGGGGAATTGGTTCATCTCTTCTTGTACTTCAATAACCTTGCGGTTCCATCTCGCTGTTAGCCAAGCCGGTAACTTTGAAAGCATTTGTCTGTTTTCATTACAGTCATTTAAGATTTCCAATGCCTTGATATGGACCATGGCAGCCTCACAACTACGGAGAAAATCACCAAACTCTCTTAGCTCAAAGCTATCCTCAGACCCTATCTTGGGCCACGCATGGAGCTTGTCTTGGTAGGACTTCGCAATTGTAAAGGATTACCGTATCGCTCTTCCAAAATCTCCCATGCTGCAACATAGGCAGATTCAGTTCAGAGTAGAAAATAGCCATCGATTGCTTTCTCTGCTTGTCCACTTGCATATCTACGTAGGTAGTATAGTTTCTCTTTATCTTGAATGCCTTTATGATCAGAGTTTCAAAGGAGAGTTTCCAGTCGTTATATTTCAATGGATTCCCACTGAATACCGAAGGTTCAGGAACTGGAACTCTACTGGCAGTTAAAGCACCTGCTAGTGTCTTCATCAGCTCTGTTGTGCTTTCATTTGAGGAGGTGACCACAGCTTGTGGGAGCCCGCACTTGGTTATTTACCCCCCCATCTCATCTCATCTCATTCTTCAGCATGTTTTCCACTCTTCTTTTATGGAATCTTCCTGGTCATACACCCATATCCTTGCTTGTGCTGCATTGAGACTTTTCACTGCTTCCAAATGCTGTATTTCCATCCGTTTGTCCTCCAGAGTCTTCTGTAGAGCTACATGCTCTTCTTCCATTCTAGCTCTAATGTTTGCGTCCTCTTCTGCTTCCCTTTCTAAACAACGCCTAACAGCTGCTGTATCTTCTTCAGCCAACTTTCTTTTAACTTCTACTTCCAAGCACTTTATTTACAATTGTTCTCTTTCTTGTTCTTGTAACACTTTCAGAACAGCTTGGCTTGCAGCAGCTTCAGCAGCAGCCTCCCGTCTTTTTACAGAAGACCTGCCCGAACGCTTTGAGCTGTTTTTCAAGGAAGAACCAGATTTGTAGGTGCTTGTATTAAGGAGAGAGACTGCTTCTGGCCAATCTTCTTCTTCTGGAATCCTTCCATCCAGTAAACTTGATGCTCTGTTTAGAACAAACAGACATCTCTACACACAGATCCACTCTTTGACGTATGTCTTGGTCTGGAGTTGAGACTTTACGTAGATCATCATAAACACGTTGGACATCTTCAGAAAGACTTGTGACTTCCCCAATGATGTCATTTATCAGATCCTCAGGTAAAGGCTCTGTAGATTGTGAGAATGGCTGCTTTGAAGATTTGACTTGTGCTTTCCATTTGTCATAAATGTAGTTGAATCTTTGTTGAAGCGCTATAGTTTTTTCTTCTTGTATTGCTTTACCCTTCTCTGTCAGAGTCTTGGTTCTCTGACCTCTTCTTGGTTGCTGCGCTTCAGCATCCACCGCTTGGTCTTCTGATACTTGGTCTTGAGAATTTGCACTATCCCTAAGGTAGATTGTAGGCTTGTTGACTTTGACATTTTCAACTCCACAGTAACTCACATTTACCAGAAGAAAATGTAACCCTTTAAAAAAACTTACTCCTATGTAAATGTCCCTTTAATGTTTACTTTAAAGCTGAAATGTCTCTAATGTTAACATTTTGAAAAACAAAGTTGCACTTAGAAAATTGAAAATGTGCATAAGACGGCTTAATTAAACTTTTAATGTTACCTTACAAAATACACTGGATATGCATCAACACTTCAATATCAAACGGAAAATAGTCTTCACTTATTATTTCCAAAACACACTTTGATTTAGAAATATATATAGTTCACTAGAAAACGTATTAACCCTTTAACTTTGGCACTTTAATTGTGTCAACAAATGGCAAGCTGGCCAACATAAATACATGAGCCAAACCACAGTCGATCTCATTCACAGTAAAAACATAATATTTTAGCAAACCTTTACCCAAGACAGCTTCTTAGACAACTCTTAACTTATTAGTGTGCAAGCTCTTAATAGATTTGTCTTTGAACGTTGCCTTTCAAAACTGTGTGCGTCTTCTTACGGTGTGTGTATGGCGTGATTTCGGCTCATCCTTCAGCCCTACTGATGACGAAAGGCTCGCTGGTCTTTCAGTTGCCGCATCGTCAATTAAGGCACACTCGCGTCGATGGACAGTCGAGTTTTCACTGTAACTCCCTCCAAGCACAGGCAGACATAATTGGCTTTCTTATAATGGGTTTATTTGGAGCTTTCTCTCCTCCAGATCCACCGTGAAAAGTAAACATAACAAACAAACAAACAATGTAGCATAACCTCCTACCAACGTAAATAACTGTACAATACAAACAACTATACCTCGTTGGCTGCATGCTATAACGTGAGGAAGTCTTGTGGTGTCGTTATAAGCGCACTGAAGTCTTTTGTCACCGGTCCAAACTTTCCTCCGGAGCTCTTAAGTGTCTATTTGGTCGCAGGTGTTGCGCGTCTTAATTACATGGGAGCAACCAAACGAGACTTCCGCCGAGACTTCACAATAAAACTTATGTATACTAAATGAAATAATGTGAACAACAAATGCAACTTAAATACATTGTAAATCATGAGGTTCTCTTGTAAACTGTAATAAATTATAATGATAGAAAACAAGCTAATGTCTACAGTTACATACAGGTTAAAAGTTATGGAAGACACATTTCTCAAAGGCTGGGGGAAAAGGTTAATAAGATACATATCTAAAAAGGAGGCATAAAACACTAAGTATTATTTGATTATATTGTAGAATGTCCCCACTCAGGCACTGTTGACTTTAAAATGTAATGTTTGTAATTGTTATCTCTGAATAAAACAATAAAAGAAAGTTTAAAAAATACAAAAGGTAAAAAGTAAACTGAAAACTAGTGATGTGTCCTTCCGTGTCGAGACTTCGAAGCGTGTGTCGAGTAATCCAGGAAAACTTTTGTGAAGCGCGTATCGATGCTTGTATTGATGACGTAGGTGATGACGTTCGAAGCCTCACAAACCTGCCGTACCACGTGACTGATTCAGGAACTGGTTCGCGGGTTTGGCGTGCGATTCAAAATATAAGGGGAGCGAACCGCAATTGATCCCCCTCACAATTTGTGGACTTTTTTGCGAGTTTGTCTGCAATCTATTCGAGTTTCTTTTTTTTGGGATGGAACCAGCAAGAAAGGGGAGATTTTTAGTGATGGCAGTGTGATACTGAAGCTTCAATACGTGCTTCAAACTCTGGACTACAATTCCATCGAACCACTGCTTCGAAACTTGCTTCAAATCACGTGACATATGACGTATTTCCTGAATGAATCAGCGAACTGGTTCGCGGTCCAATCAGGTGATTCGCTGCCACTGCCTTGTCTCGATTCTGACAGGTTGAGACAGTTTTGAATTTGAGCGCCTCAACACTTTATAACCGCTCTAAACAATGCACAATTTGTGGGTTGTCGTCGTAGTAGTATACGTTATTGCTGTTGAGTTGTTGGTATCGCATTTGAATTTGATCATTATGGAGCCAGCCAACTAGCGAAACAATTGTTATGCACGCCAGCATCATCTGTTCCTTGTGTGCAAGTAAAGAAACCAGATCTAAATCTGTTGAAAGAATAATGTACATCCCATATAAAAATGTGCAGCCCCGGTGGCGCAGCTCGTAGAACAGGCGTTCCCTCAATTAAAGGCGTGCCGCAGCAGCCCAGGGTTTGAATCCAACCAGTGTCCATCTGTTGCGTTTCATTTCCCTTATCTCTATCCAATATTAAACTGTACTATCATTTAAAGCCTAATAAGCCCACATTTTACCCCCAGCACTGTCTTCTCAATAATATATACACACAATCATCAACCTTTATTTTTAAATAGAAGATGATATTCAGTGTGTGTGTGTGTGTGCATCAAATCATTTTCAAGGCAAATCCACTGCAGCCTTGCACTTCGCCAGTAGAGCTCACTGTAACTGAAGCTTCAAGTAATGAACCCATTTCCGAAGCAATTGGCTGAAAAGCTTCAGTGCTTCATAAAAGCTTAATTTGCCCATCACTAGAGATTTTCCCCTGTCTGGGAACATTAATTGAGCTGATCTCACCTAATAAGGTATGAACATAGTAATAATAACTAGCGTGATATACTGTAAATAAATGTGACTGGGACAGACAGGGATATATACACACAGACACTAAACGAGGGGAACGAGAAACAAATCTCCAGAATCCCAGCTTCACCTGTCTTTACTTTTGCAATGAGAGCTGTGAAATCAAAATAGTTTACATTGCCAAGGACTCCTTCTTCAGTCGGACGGCTTCCCTGACCACCGGGGTCCACCACGGTGTTCAAGGGTTACCGCTCCTTGAGGCATCTAAGACCTTGAGACCACAGCTCATCACCGCAGCTTCAGCAATAGAGGTTTTGAACATCGCTCACTCAGGTTCAATGCCCCCAACCTCCACAGGGATGTCTGAAAAGCTCCGCCGGAGGTGTGAGTTGAAGATCTCCAGGACAGTGGCTTCCTCCAGACGTTCCCAGTTCACCCGCACTACCCGTTTGGGTTTACCAGGTCTGTCCAGAGTCTTCCCCCATCCCTTGATCCAACTCACCACCAGATGGTGATCAGTCGACAGCTCCGCCCCTCTCTTCACCCGAGTGTCCAAAACATGCGGCCTCAGATCAGATGATACGATTACAAAATCGATCATTGACCTTTGGCCTAGGGTGCTCTGGTACCACGTACACTTATGAGCATCCTTATGTTCGAACATGGTGTTTGTTATGGCCATTCCATGACTAGCACAGAAGTCCAACAACAAACGACCGTTCGGGTTTAGATCAGGGAGGCCCTTCCTCCCAATCACGCCTCTCCAGGTGTCTCCATCGTTTCCCACGTGTGCGTTGAAGTCTCCCAGCAAGACTACGGAGTCCCCTACTGGAGCCCCCTGCAGGGCTCCATTCAGGGTCTCCAAGAAGGCCGAATACTCCGAACTGCGGTTTGGGGCATAGGCACAAACAACAGTCAGAGTTTTCCCCCCCATAACCTGAAGGCGTAGGGAGGCGACCCTCTCGTCCACCGGGGTAAACTCCAACGTAGCGGCGCTCAGCCGGGGGCTAGTGAGTATCCCCACCCCGGCCCGACGCCTCACACCTTGGGCAACTCCGGAGAAGAATAGAGTCCAACCCCTATCCAGGAGTACGGTTCCAGAGCCAAGACTGTGCGTAGAGGTAAGCCCCACCAGATCCAACTGGTAGCGATCCACCTCCCGCACTAGTTCCGGCTCCTTCCCCCACAGAGAGGTGACGTTCCACGTCCCCAGAGCCAGCCTCTGATGCCCGGGTCTGGTCCGTCGAGGTCCCTGACCATCACTGCCACCCGTGTGACAGCGCAGCCGACCCCAGCGTTTTTTCCCATGAGTGGTGGGCCCACAGGATGGATGGATGGATGGATGGATGAGAGGCAACACGTAGCTTCTTCGGGCTGTGCCTGACCGGGCTCCGTGGCAAACCTGGCTACCAGGCGCTCGCTGTCGGGCCCTCCCTCTGGGCCTGGATCCAGACGGGGGCCCTGGGTTTCCTCCGGGCAGGGTCTCTCCTTTCCTTTCCCTTTTTTTCATGAAGTCGTTTTGAACCTTAGTCTGGCCCCTCGCCTGAGACCAATTTGCCTTGGGAGACCCTACCAGGAGTACTAGGCTCCAGACAACACAGCTCTCAGGTTCATAGGGACACACAAACCTCTCCACCACGATAAGGTGATGGTTCCCAGAGAGTCTTTCCGTTGAAATGTTTAATTCCAGCCTTCCTTTTCAAAGTTACCATTATTGTTGTTTATATCTATGACAGTCCATGATTAAATGAACAGACTCCTACCGTACTGTCTATAAGAATAGAGAGTGTGTGTGCTTTTAATGAATGACCATTCTTCCCCAGATAACCATTATTTTATTTGCCAACTTAACATGTACAGTACAAAGCAAAGGCTGTAATACATGCAGTGTTTGCCCTAGGTTTACTGCTTTGGGGGGATGCTGTCTGGGCTGGATGAGGTCCGTGCGACGGACAATGGTAGAGGAAACACTGACATACATTTGACTATTTCCAGCATTGAATAAAATGTGGAACAGAAATGACAAGCTCATGATTATTTAAAACAACTGGACATATGTGAATTAATGAAAAAGTTACCTTTTAAAAGCATAATAAAATTGGATTACATGTTTCATTCCTTGATTATAAAAGCCATGATATTACAACCCCTTTGTTAGGATGTTCATTGATCGCTTGGTTAATGATTTGACCTCCTGTAAGTACAGACAGGACAGTGCCAATGTGTTAAAAGAAGTGTAGTACGTTAACCGTTTTTCGACAAATATCAATAACATCATATATAAACCATTTCATCAGATGACAGCCACGAGAACAGACATATTTCCAAACTCTCCTAAGACTTGTCACAACAATTCCTTGTGATTATTAGGCGGTAACATTTTGCAAAATTATTTTTGCGAATGTCTGAGCCAACTCCTCCAGATCTGCCTTCAGTTCACTTGCTTCAGGTCGGTCTTCTGGCTTCTTACGCAGCATTAACTTGATGATTTGGTTCTGCAAAAAACAACACAAAACAATTTCTACAGAGATCTTTGTACCAACACTATTATCCTGTCATACTACAAAATCATTGAAGCTCCACTCCACAGTATTTCTTTAGCTGCTCTAGAGATGGACAGCTGTTGTAACGCTGCAAACCCTTTGTATGAAATACTGTCTCATGTGGGAAGTAAATCAGTAAGGATTATAAGAATATGGTAATATACCTCTTCTGGGAAAGTCTGCAAAAAGCCTGTGGGGAGAATCTGACTTCTGGTTTCCTTAAAAACCTGGTATTCATGCAGTGATAGAAGGATGAAAGAACATGTTCGTTAGTCTGAAATTGACAACGATTCCGTTGAACTTTACAAATAAAAAAAGACATTAAAAGATGAACAATGAATTTCCATATTATCTGCTATCTACAGTACATTGCTTTTGCGACATACAATACTGAAAATAAATCCACTAATAGTGTATACTTCACCTCTACTCTTTCGTGGCCAGAAGAGACTTTCCAAAGGAGTTCCAAGTATATCAACCCCAGAGGAAATATGTCCACTTTTCGGTCATAGGTCGTCCCCCTCTTTTGTGGTAAAATACAAACACATTATTGAGTAATTTAAATTCAGCAGCCTATCGTTATCCTTTCATTAGTCATCATCAGGGACGTGCAGTTAGGGGAGGCAGGGCAGAAAGAGCCTCCCCCGTCATCATGAAAAGTAAAAAAACAAATAACAATAAAATAAATATAAATGTATATTTGTCCACTGGTCTGTGCTATAACTGCATTTTCTGTATGATAATTTTGAAAGTCAAAATCGCTGAATTTGCGTATTCTCTGTTCAGATACAGGAGAGATGCGAGCCGAGGCAGCGACCAGCTGAGCCTCCCCTCGGATTGCGCAATCCCTTGCAAACTAGGTTGAGCGCATGCATTTGGCGCGTGCCTGTTGCTATCTCTCTGTATGTCGGCAATATAATGTTTACAGACACTTTGATTATGCGTCCTGACTTTCCATAGTCCAGTTAATGTATGTAATGTATGTGTGTAACACATTTAGTCTTGCTGATGTGACATAAAACCACAGTGAAAAGACGCCAGGTGAGGCAGACAGTACTCTGCCGCACTGAAGAGGGCGCACGTGAGCCCAATACTCTCTGAGCCGCTATAAATGTAATGTTCTTTTTTTGGCCGTGTGTGTGTGTGTGTGTGTGTGTGTGTGTGTGTGTGTGTGTGTGTGTGTGTGTGTGTGTGTGTGTGTGCTGATGTGTGTGAATGCTGATATGAGATAAGATATGAAAAATAACCAGTAGTCAATGTTCATGCTGCCAAGAAAATGAATAAGCTACTCAGTTGGGTTCATATATTTGTAAATCTGACTCTGAAAGAGTCAGTGCCTCCCCAGCCATGAACCTCACTGGTCATCATGAACGATTAACTAGGTATGCTCATGAGGTCAATGACGCTTCAGCTTCCAGTTCCCTTTGTACTGCTTACATTTGGAGTTTCATTTACATTTATATTTTGTTCTATTGACATAGAAGTTGTTACATACTTGACGTAAACCTTTTAATTTTACCTCTCTCACTGCCAACAGTACAGAGAGGTGAGGCAGAGCTTCAGGAGTCTACCTAATTAAGCCCGATAGAAGGACATACTGTATCTGTTAAGACAATAATACAGAAGAATTCAAAGTTATTGTCAGTGTAGATCATCTCACTTGTTCAGGAGCCATGTAAGATCGGGTTCCTTTGTTCTCTGTTCTGTCCATCATAGCAGAGTCATCATCTCCGGTGACCAGACCGAAGTCTCCAATCTTCACTTTTCCATCCACTCCAAACAGGATGTTTTCAGGCTTTACAGAAAAAAACAGAACATGAAACAATTAAACATCAACCTCATCCCGCAAAGTAACACATGGAGTCGTGAATTTAGAGCTCGAAAAGGATTTTATTAATGTAGTTGTGGTCGAAACCAGCATTATATCTAAACAGGAGGTGGTTACATTGGGAAGGGCTGTTTTGACTAATTTGTTGAGATACATGATTAAATGATAGGCTTATGCTCGTCCAAAAAAACTCTAATTAATATGACATTATCCTTAAAATATCTAGTTGCATTTTCAGTTTGAACAATTCTTCACTGTAGACACTAAAAGCAGTGAGTAAAATGCTTTATTCATTTTATTATCATTCTGTTAAATCCAATGTAAATGCCATCCATTAACAAGTGATATTATGTTCTAGGGTTTCAAAACCTGAAGCTTCCTCCATCCTACCAAAAATAATATTAATAGACATTACACTCCATGAACTCATGTCACAAACATTTACAAGACAGAAAAATAATAGTTAAGCAAATTCTTCCACTTCCTTTCAGTTGTACTTAGCTCCACTCTCTTGTGTAATTTACGGTTTCCAAATTTGTAGATTGTAAATACTACGTCCACTTCTTCTATACAGTCGCTGGCGGACGCTCATAAACCTGAAGTTACATATGGCTATACACGGCAGTCTGGTCTCACCTTAAGGTCTCTGTGGATGTGCTTCTTGGAGTGAATATATTCCACTGCACTAACGATTTGCTGAGCAATGCTTAGACTTTTTTTTCTTCTCTTGGAGTCTTGCGGAGACTGAGCGTTCTTATCATCAATCCACACTTTAAGTGTTTTTGTTTCACATAACTCCATCTCCATATAGAGGTACTTTGCTGATGAATCAACTGCAGACCTAGAAAAGAAAGAGATAAATGATTAAATTACCCTCCTCTGACTTGAAATTAAAAGTTAGGACTTAAAGGTTCTATACAACATTCAGAAAAATGTATGTAGCAGTAAACAACTATTTGCTACGTAAAGATGTAGTCCTGAGCAGAAATGTTGTAATCCAAGTTTCTGTTCTTAACACAGTTAGCCATCAGTGTTGAGAGCCGTGTGCAGGCAAACTTGGCCCAGACTCTGAATCATGGTGTAAATAGCCAGTATAAGTTAAGTACATGGGACTTACTGGGAAGAGCTGTAACTGCCAGATGAGCTTCCAGCTGAAATGTCACATTGGTATTCTGAATCCTCCATCCAAGCTGTGTAGTATCTGACAATATTAGGGTGGTGGAGGTCTGATAATGCCTCCACCTCTCGAAGAGCTTTCCTGATCCAAAGGAGAACAAAAATGGAATCAGTAAACAAAGTACTTGCATAAATACTACATAATGCACAGTGGAAACTTAATACTACATACTTACTCTTCACTGAGGACAATCTTTACTGCAAAATACTTTTTCAGCAGTTTATTTCTCGCTTTGTAAACAAGACCAAAGGCTCCGCTGCCAAGACGCTCCATGGAATCATAGTCTGAAGTAAACCTGTTGAGATTAACGCTATTGTTTAGGCAAAAATAATAAATATAGAAGTGTCTTCTTGATTGTACAGCAATTTTTGGGAGAGAGATTTAAGACCATATCAGTATAAAACACACATGCTTCTTTTTTAATGAAAATGTTTTTTTTCATACCTTGACAGGGTGGATATCCCATTCTGACTATTTCCCACATTCTTGTCTTTTACAGCATGCTTCGAGAATAAAAGAATAAAATAGGTTCAGCATGTTTAACTTATGCTCTGATAATTGAGTTTTATACACTTTTACACACTTTAAACTATTACAGTTTTTAGATTGTGTTGTAAAGTTCAGACCTGATCGTTGGACGAGTTCCATGAATCAGTGAATATTCCTGAGCTACTTGTACCCGTCGACATGCTTTGTGGCGATGCAAGAGACTCCCTAGAAGAATAAAAGAAGAAGAGAATAGAAGAGAATAAGAAGAGAACAGACCTGAGCTTCGAAAGAGTTTGATGAATCTTTGAATATTATTGAGTGACTCGTGCTTTGTGATGATGATTCATTGAATTCCCTAAGGAATTACAAGGAGAGACATGACTGCAGCTTTCTCAGTATTTAACTCAATGTTCTGCTCTCCTACTTATGACAATAACGCCAAATTCACACCGGGGAGCGGCGAAGCGTGGCCTGCCGCAATAATTAAATTTTTCTGCGCCGAAGTGCGTGTCCTTTAATTTCTGTCATTATGTGTGCCACAATAATATACTACCGATGTGAACCAAAAATTGTATCCTCCTTTTTTCCTTCGTTTATGTCCGTTTGATGTGTTTCATGTGAGAAGAAATTAGCTGTAACATAGAACACGTCAGAAGACTGATTGTACTCTCTAGCCGCACTTTGCCGCAAAAAGTTAAACTATCCCCAACTTTTAGTGTGGCCACACTTTGCCACAGAATCAAAACAGCTGATGCTGCAGCTTTCTATAGACATTGCATGGCAGCTCGCCGCAGGCCACACTTCTTCGCTCCCTGGTGTGAAGTCGGCATAAGTGCCTTACAGTGGAGTTGATGGCTCTGACAACAAAGATGGTGCACCACCTTCGGACACTGTTGATCTGACGGACACCTAAAATGCACAGAAAAGGTGACATAATGTTAAGACATCACAGGGAAAGAAAAGGTCAATGAAAAGTGAAATGCCTAGCTTAAATGTTTTACGTAAAAGGTTTTCAAAATAAAAGCACATAGGCTGTGGTAAATATAGTCTCTGTGAGCAGAATAGAGGCCGGAAATACCTTGCTGACTGGGGAGTCTGTCTGTTCTGGAAGAGCAGTCCATGCCAACTGAGCTGCATTTTGTTTGGCTTCCTTGGCAGTCTTACCCTCAGCCACAGGGTAGTCCTTGTTGTCAATTACTAATTTATAGAAGAATCTGTGTTGTTTTGAAATGAGGAGATAGTTTAGATCTTTATCTTAACATTTTATATAAAAACTGAAAATGAATCAAGAGTTGGCAGAGTGTCTATTCAGGTTACAGAGGTAAACGTTCATACTCACCGAGGAATATGAGCTGGACCGGATCTCTCCTCTTTAACGAATGTATGGCAGATGTTTTTTTTCTGACAGTAGTGGTTAACTAATCCGATATAATTCTTCTCTTTAAAGCTGTTGTCCTGAGAGCTCACACTCAGGTTTCTTGTCATATCACTGTAATAAATAAGTGACATTTCACACTGATAAAGAAGTGGAAATCAAACAATGCACTGGCTTTGTGATTTATTTACCTGGTTTTAGAAACAAGTTGATCTAGTTCCTCCTGTTGTTGAGCTGCTGTAGAGTTGTTACTCTCATCTGCAGTCTTGAAAATAAAAATAAGATACAATTTTGAGATGGTTCACACAGAGGACTGCTAAGTATGTGACACCCTACAACAAAATACGCTTTTAGGCCTATGATTCGTCTTTTACTTTTAATACTAGAGGCTTGTTTCCAACCCACACTTTTAAATATTTATGACCACTTTTACAGTAAGCCAGGACAACAAAATGTCATTTGAATTGTACATTGTATAATCTCTAAATGACAATAAAGTGTTTTGATTAATTTGATTGTTAAGAAAGAGGACAACAAATCTTACTGTGTCATCAGAGTCCTGATGTTCGCTCCCAAATAGGCCTGTCAGGGCATTTTTAGCTGCATTAAACTTGGCTATCTTCTTCGTCTTCCCCACACCACCGGGATAGACTTTGCCATTTAGGACTACCCTCTGGGTGAATCTGTAGAGGAATTGTCAGATTACTGTTATACAGGCAGTCTTGAAATGATGTTAGTGGGGCTGGGGTGCATTAAATTACATGAATCGGCACACGACAATATTCAGCCTCTAGGACAGGGGTCGGCAACCTTTACTATCTAAGGAGCCATTTGGCCCCTCTTCCACCAAATAAGATTTGTCTGGAGCGACAAAACATATTTGATAACACAGCTTATAGATTTAATATATAGTTATACTATATTTGTTGCATTTATGAAATTACAGAATGACAATAAAATAAACTGTTGCTATTTTTACCTGTTTTAACAAAGGAAAACACCAAACTCTTTTGAAGAGAAGGAAAAACTGGCATGTTTAGGCCTACTTTGAAATAAATTAAACACAGAACTATGCAGGCCTATTTGAGTCCTCCCATATTTGTTGAATAAAATAAAATAAAATGAATATAATATAAAAATACACAAAACAATAAAAAATACAATATAAAAATGAAATGAATAAAAAATGTAGCCCACTTTGAAATAAAAAAACGTATAGCTGATTAAAAAGAGTAAACATAAAAAATAGGCCAGTTTGCACCTCATTATGTCCGTTTTAGTGTGTTTTCATCCACATGGAGGTGGTGATCATTTATTTGGCTTTTAAACAATTCGCAACAGCCTCACAAATGTCCCACAAAATGTCTTCCAACATTACATGTTGCTCATTTCTCACCACATATCAAGCACACAGGTAAGCCAGCATTGTTGATAGGGAAAGGGAAAGCAAATGTATCTGTCCACGCAGAATTAAACTATTTTCCTCCAAAACTTTTTTTGGTTTTATCCATGGTTAGCATACAGAGTTAGGCGGGGGTCTGCAACTCAAGATACGCCACCTGCAGGGAAAGGCGGTGCCCATAGACGCAGAAGTTGATGAAATATTAAAAAATATATTTTATTTCAGTGTCATATCACCTCGAACTCCAAGATAAGAGGTGTTCCCTTTGAAAGATTGTCCACTGTGCAACAAAAAATACATGTTCCATGTTTTTTTTTGTCAAAGCTACAGGGAGCCACTTCAGAGGGGTTAAAGAGCCATGTGGCTCCTGAGCCGCAGGTTGCCGACCCCTGGAGGAGGTAATCATCCATGTTGTAAGTACTGTGGGACTCCACCTGGATATTCAGCACTACAGCCTAATTCAATTGTGATTATATTCATAGGCTGAAATTGCAACACAGTATATTTATTCAAACCTTGTACTAAAGTACAATTTTTAAGGTACTTGTACCTCATTTTTGAAACTTTTTACCACTCCTCTTTCACATTTACCTGAACACAATTACTATTTACTTCACCAATAAAGATTGTACATATCACAGGACATAACTGATGCAGAGAATAACTAGTTATTCCTTATATATTAATATATATGTGTGTGTGTGTGTATATATATATATATATATATATATATATATATATATATATATATATATATATATATATATATATATATATATATATATATATATCATTTGATAATTATATGGCATATATTTATTGTAGAAATTGATTACTTACTGCACTGTGGACATTGTAAAATACCAAAGTACCAAAAAAGTATTTTAATATGCATTATGCTGTGTTTATGTGATAAGAATGGTTTAATTGTGATAAATCTGAGACACATTTTAAAGAATATATGAGGCAGTAATGACTCAGGAATGACCCATGCCTTTGTGCCGTGAATAACAAGTTGCAAGTCCTTATGGGCAAATGTGTGAACCTCTGAACCCGCAGCGCCGTGTTTTGATACATTTATTCTGTATTTAGTTGGTTGTCTCTAACCAACAAGTAGTTTCCTGATATTTTAAAGGTTTTATGATTTACTGTGTGTCCTCCTAGAATGTAAAAATGTTTTTCAGTAAGAAGCCTAATAACCTTGATGTTGAGCTCCCACCACCAGGATAATGTATCTACACCATACCTGTCAACCCTAACCCGTTTTTCCCGGGATTATCCCGTATTTCTAACCTTTAAAAAAAAGAAAAAAGACCTAATTAAAAAAGGTGTAAAGTGTCCTCCGGTACAGCAGGTGGCAGTATTATGTTTAACTTTAGCTGAAAAACGTTATCCGCCAGTAAACACACAGAAGAAGAAAACAGGAACAATAACACAGAGAAGAAGATGAAAAGAGATGGATGAGTCACAGTGAACGGGAGATAGATGGAGACGCAGTTGTACCTGCCAAACAAGTTAAAACTTTATGCAAGTAACTAGACAAATGGGAGGAGACCTTCCCTTATTTAATAAAACGCAGAGTCGGGCAAACTCGTGCTTATTGTAAAGTGTGCCGCTCAGATGTTAGCATCGCACACGGCGGAATAAGCGATGTTAGTCAGCATGAAACATTGTCCAAGCACAAGCACAAAACATACACTGTCAATGACTTCATGTGTGACAAGAACTGTGTCGGAGGCAGATCAAGAGACCAAAGCTGAGGGAAAGATGTCGATGCTAAAAATAATGTAGCCTTCATCTTCTGCGTTGATTTCAGTCGCAGTGACGCGGACATGTTTCCAGACTCTTCCATCGCAAGGAAGTCCTCGTCGGGGAAACAAAAGCCACACAACTCATCAATAAATTGATGATAATAACTAATAAATAAAACAAATAAATCTTATAAACATGTCTGTACAAGTAATACTTTAAATAAACATGTATTTCCTGAATTCCCGTCCCTTATGTGTTTACATTTACATTACATGGGGGCTGGTGGCTGAGAGCTGTGAAGGTATGGACGGACTCCGCCAAAGAAATTCCCTTATTTTGAAATTCTCATGTTGACAGGTATGATCTACACAGGTATGCACAACCCACAGGTAACATACATATTTAACTCACGTTTTATTGTGGCTGGGACCAGCAGACTCAACGTCCTCGTAGAGCAGTTTAGATCCTGTTTTCTGAACGTGCTCGTTTAGTCTAGCGATATAGTTTCCACTTTCCATCTTAAATTACATAAAACTGGAAACAAAATATAAAGCTCACGATACTTTTGTATACCGTCCTATCTCTGCTGCAGTCCGGCGTAAATATGTTCTTGGTTTCGATTCAGTTTAATTTTAGATACCTTTAAGTTTCGATTTCCTCGCCTGAAACGTCATCACGTAACATTACGTTGCTTGACTATCTGAATCATGAATTCAATTTGTACGTAGAAACATGAATCCTGATGACAAACAGAAAAACGTAGCTTACATTGTTGCTTTTTAAATAACTATTGTCTGTAGTCCCTGCTTTAGGTATATTGACCTTTTGGATGTTATTGTTTATTTATCATGTTTAGATACCCATTTTGATTTAATTTCATTTAATTATCTACATTTTTACACAGTGGAATCTTTGATGAATGTCTGTCTATTCAAACTGTTCGATGAAGACACCAATACATTTAAAAATCGAAACTAAAAACTTGCACCATTTATAAAATAAAAAAAAGAACTGCTGGCAAAATTGCAGACATTATAGCAGCACAAGTTTGTGCAGAATTGAGTTAATCGGTCCAGTGGTGTGCACACAATGTCTAAAGGAGGGCAATAATCTTAAACAGGATTAATCTTAAAAACATGTTATAGGGTTCATGTTTGGTCTCAGCAGGGCTGAGCTCCGATTGTTGCCATGGCTGGTTGTATCTGACTGTGGGGATGGTATTAGTCATAACGCTGTGATAAAATGGCAATTGAAAGTCACGTGTAGTTTTACAATGCTGACATGGCCAATGTTACCATCTTACTGTTTGTGCTGTAACAATAGCCAGCCAGTCACAATCACAGCCACAACTAGGCACTTGAAGTAGCCACAGGTGAACTTTGGCCAACCGTAGGGGCACTGCATTTAAGCCGAATAACTGAGACATAAAGTGTCTCTTTAAGACAGACATATCATGATCACAAATAGACCATTCTGCTCATCACATTTCTGCACACCAGTGACCTTCTGCTTATTCCTACCACAAAGCAGGATTACACCTGACAGTCTTTGACCCGTTTGATGCCCTTTTATAATCTTTAGTGGTTTAGGATGACGGAACTACCTATACCTCTAAATGTTTCTTAGACCTTAATCTGAAAATCAAACAAAACTCCAATTTGATCTTGAAAGAAAATACTCATATATCACATATAAGTGTTATTCCTTTGTCAGAAATGCTGTCTCTTCATATCTGAACACAGTCAATGACATACGTCTTTGCACGTCTGTCCGTCCTGGGAGAGGGATCCCTCCTCAGTTGCTCTCCCTGAGGTTTCTTCCATTCTTCCCCCTTTAATTATGGGGTTTCTTTTAGGACGTTGTGCGATGCGAGGGTCTAAGGACAGAGGGTGTCGTAACCTGTACAGTCTGTAAAGCACACTGAGACAAATGTATCATTTGTGATATTGGGCTATACAAATACATTTGATTTGATTTAATTTGATAATCATGAAGTACAACAAGCATTTGATACATGAAGATTTTCTGGAACGAGGGCACATTCCTTAATACAGACTCATTTTAATGTAAAAACAAAGCAGTTCATCAGTAGAGGACTCCACATTATCGAGCCCCCACTAAAATAATCAAATTGTGCAAAATATAACAAACTATTTATTACAAAGCAAAGGGTGTAATGTTACATCACATTAAACACATTTGACCATTTTCAGCATAGAATACATTATTTCAATAGCAGTTGGTAACAGGACCTGATCATTAGTTAAAAAGTAATAATTGTACTCAGCTCATTCCACGTCAGATCAGATGGAGGTTCTTGTTTAGATTTGAGATAAAAAAAAAAGAAAAAAGCCATTTGACACCATTAGAATTGTATAGTTCTTTGCCCCTGGGAATGTTGTCATTTTCACCCCCTAAAAACATCTCAGGCAGGAAGCCATTTTCAGGGTTCAGTATCTTAGTAAATGTAACTCCTACAGTCATGACATTTGGTAGTGTCACAGATATGTCGTACACGAGAACCAAATGATTGAAAAGGCACAAGCAGAGGAGGTACTTTTCAATACTGGCCTTTGAATTGGTCGTTTTGGGGCCCCAGGCAGTCCCCTAAAGTACATACATATGGACATTTCCATATTTCCAGACAGCATCACAGTCATTGATTGACGTTATACCAAATTTCATGACAAGCCAAGGTTGCAATTGTTTTCCTTTTTGAGAAGCCAAAATGGTGAAGTGGACTCATTCCTCGGACCAGGAACATTTGTGTGAAAAGTGTTGCATATGTGGACATTTTGTGTGTGAAGTTACAAGTTCCTTCCATGTCGTCTTCATGTTTACATTTAACAAGCTGAGGCTTACTATTAACCAACTACCCATGCATAGACCTGCATTGAGCAATGTAGACATAAACTGAAATATCACAATAAGCGTAATGTTTATTTAAACACATGATGGTGCTGTAATAATGGCTAGTGAGGTGAAGATTAATGCTACTTACAGGTAACATTGCTACAGCAATCCTACAGCACAACAATGCTGCAAAATGGTTCCTCAAGTCATTTATTCGCAGAAAGGAAGCGCTCAAAAGTCACTTCAATGTCTTTGGAGCATGTAACATAGAACATGTAAAGTTGGCACTGAAAAAATAGCATCTGATGGATCTCTCTTATATATCCAATGACATTCCTTTTCAATCACACCTGATGCTAAGAATCAGATGTACCAGAGAGGTTTCCTCCAGTGCTCAATATACTATATGCATGGTAAGCCATAATAAGCCTATATCTTGTTCAATTTAAACATGGAGACAACATGGAAGGAACGTGTAACTTTACACACAAGATGCCCCCATACAGACCCCTTTTCACACATATTCATGCTCCTAGATATAAATCCACTTTGTGCCACATCTCAGATTCTGATGGTGTGGGGTATATACTGCCTGTGGCCCCAAAATGACCTATTTGGTACTTTTTTTATTACATTTTCCAGTTCCAGTAATGAAAGATATGTCACCTGCTTGTCCCTTTCAATCATTTGGATTCTGTGCCCCTGATTTGTACAGAAGCCTAATGCATTAACTTGAGGAAAAAACATTTGCCTTGTTTTTCTGAATTAACGAGATTTATTATCTCAGAATTCCATGAAAGGTTTTCACGGAAAAAAACAACTCTGCTACGTCTTTCTAACCAGATACCTTAAAATCCTAAGAGAAGCTTGTTTAATTGAGAGCTCTATTTCATGAAAGCAAAGATGTCCTGCCTGTTTAGTTTAAACCAGCACTGAGGAACCTATGAATGACGTGAGTGCAACTGAGGCCCTGTGTCTCTTGAGTCACCATGGAGTCAACCTGAATGCATTTCAGATGCATCATCTTATGTGAAGCATGCTTCATCGGTTCAACTGATCCTGGAGAAACAATGCAATGTAATTTATAACAAAACCATCTATATTACTTAAAGACAAGTGTATCTCCCACTGTCTCAAACCCAGACCATATTAAAACTGTATTCATGTAACAGGCCGGACATATTTGCTTCCATGAAATCGAGCTCTGAAGTAAATGAGAGCTTCTCTTGGGATTTTGAGGTGTCTCGTTCATTCGGGAAAACAGAGCAGAATTGTTTTTCTATGAAAACGTTTCCCACAATTCTGAGATAACAATTTTGTTAATTCAGAAAAAAACAGGGCAAATATGTTTTCCTCGAGTGAATGCGTTACACTTCGGAATGACCAATTCTCTGATTAAAGTGCACATGGTTATGTGCCTTTTCCCATCAATAGTACATAATTATGATACCTTTCGTCACATCAGTTCATGAAAACATGATTAATTATTATTATTAAAAGAGACCCTCCCCATAGCAAATAAAAACTTTGCAGGAAAAGTATTATTGAATATGATGCTGAATATCCATGTGTGTGACTACTGATGCTTTCACCTGTTGTTTCACTATTTCCTTGTAATAATCAGAAGGTTTTACCGTCGCGGCACATATCTTTAAGCATTGTGAGTGTACGAGTGCACTCTTCCAAGTCCATCTTTAGTTTACTTGCTTCAGGTCGGTCTTCTGGCTTCACACACAGCATTGACTGAATGATTTTGTTCTGCAACAATGAACAAAAAGAGCAGTTATTGTGATCTCCATGATATCAGTGTCTACGAGGCCCCACTTAACTCAAGCTGACTCGGGCAACCTTTCAAAGTAAAATCATCTGTCCTACTTGATATTTAACATTTTAACAGTGCAGAGCCCTTTACCCCAGAACTGCCTACCTTTTGGAAAATATTGTTTCATGTGCTAAGCAAAAGAAAGAACACTGCTGTACCTCCAGGGGAAAGTTGGGTGGAAATCCTTGAGGAAGTTTCTGGTTTCTGACATCATCCCAAATCTAGAATTAATGCAGTGAGAAAAGGGAGGAAGAACATGTTATTGGCGTAATACAAATCGATAAGATGTCCAAAATGTCACAGATGGCATTTTGACATGTCACAGTCGGGAAAGCACAGGTGTAAAGAATGAAATGAATGATGGCTAAATGGCTGGAATTGATTGTGGAATCTCAATAACTCACCGCTTTTCTTTCATGGCCAACGTTCCAAAGGAGTTCAAAATATATCAACCCCAAAGCAAATATGTCCACTTTTCGGTCATAAATGCTGCTCCTGCTCTTCTGTCATAAAACAAGAGCACAATAATAACAAAAGGCAATTTAGCTCTACAGCACCACTAGTGTTAAAATATCCAAAGGTCTCTCTTTGATAAGCAATAGTTAATAAAACAGAAGACTAAAGTTAATGTCAGTACATCTCACCTGCTCAGGTGCCATGTATGACGGGGTTCCTTTGTACACCGTTCTCTCGATCAGGTTCTCAGCATCGTCGTCGTTCTCATCAGTGACCAGACCAAAGTCTCCGATCTTCACCTCTCCATCTTGCCCAAACATGATGTTGGCAGGCTAATCAAGGGAAAGAAATAAACAAACTTGTAGCTTCATGTCTGATGTGGTGTATCAGATCACTTCATTCACTTCGTCTCACCTTCAGGTCTCTGTGGATGAGCATCTTGGAGTGAATGTACTCGACTCCATTGACTATTTGCTGATTAATAGTTAGACTTTCTTCTCTTCTCTTGGAGTCTCGCAGAGATTTCTTCACATTCTGAACATTTTTCTCGTCTATCCAAACTCTTAATGTTTTGGTGTCACACAACTCCATCTGAATATAGAAGAACTTTACCGGTGAATTACCGGTCGACCTACAAAAGAAGGAACAGAAAAACTGTGAAATGACATACCTTCACGTTTAGCAAATTAAGTACAGGACAGCAGTGTTCCTTTAGAAGACTATGACGAAAAATGGGAAAAACATTTTGACTAGAAATGACTAAATGTTGTCAATGTTTTCGTCAACTAAAACTACGAATAATAAAAAATGACTAAAACTAATAAGCACTTTCAACTCAAGAGTAAGACTAAATCTAAAAAACTAGCTGCCAAAATGAACACTGCAGTACAGTAAGGATTAGTCGACATGTCTTACAGTGAAGAGCTGCAGCTGTCGTCTGCACTGTCCCATTGGTATCCTGAATCCTCCAACCAACACGTGTAGTATCGAACAATATTGCTGTGATGGAGGTCAGATAATGCCGTCACCTCCCGTATAACTTTTTTGATCCTATTGAGAACAAGAACATGGCTCATGAAACTTTCAACTCATTTTGCACTTTGAAAACTAACAATAAAAAACAATACATTGCTTGTTTGAAAATGGAAACAAAATGAAACAGCTTTCATTCTTTACTTACTCTTTGCAGCGGACAATCTTTATAGCATAATACTTCTTCAACAGTTTTAGTTTTGCCTTAAAAACATGACCAAAGTTTCCTTTGCCGAGGCAAACTATGGAGTCAAATTCAGATGTAAACCTGTTGAAATGAACACAAGTATTGTTCAGGCAAAAAGGTAAAAATACATATAAGATGTCAAAATCAAGCTAATATTGTAATTCAAGGTTTTCATTTTCCATACCTTGAGATCACTGACTGGGTTGTTGTTTTCTTACTCGGACTATTTTCTGTTTTCTTGCCAGTGAAATTGGCCATATCCTTAATTTAAAAAACAAAAGTCACGATATAGAGATACAAATGTTAAACAAACAACAACAAGATAAACTAACATGATTAATATCTTCTTACCTCTTTGCTGTTTCTGGGGGAATTTTGGAAATTTGCTGCAATTCTAACAAAAATAAATAAAAGAATCAGCAACAACATCATGTGAAATATTATGTACTGTAGCTTTACAGTGAGTCTGACAAGTTGGTTTACCTTATTCTTGGCTTCACACCAGGACTTTGAATCTTTGTAATTGGAAATAGGAAAATATAGCCAATTATATTTAAGCATACAGTCAAATCCCATCATATAGGGTCCTAAAGAAGTCCACCTTTACTTCTCAGAGTACAATGTTGTGATGAGAACTAAACTAACACGGCTGCAATTACTCACACTCTTCGTTTTGCTTTATCACCAAAAACATGTGTAATCCGAAAAAGCATCCTGGTAATTAAATAAATCAACCACGACATAATTAAGAGGATAAATAAGGAAATAACAGACCTGATCCCCAGGAGGACTGGATGCATTTGTAGTCGTTGGCACACTTTTAGATTTAGCATCACGTGACTCCCTTGGAGAATAAAATGAGACACTTTAGTAGAATATTCTCAACATCAAACTTTACCATATGCTGTGCTTCTCAGTCCATCCCTTACGTTGTGCTTGGTGCTGTGGACAGACTGGCTGGCGCACCGTCATCGGACAACAAAGATACCTGAAAGCACAAAGGATGAGCTCGGCTGTTACATAGTATCATGCTTCGTAGTGATTGGGGATGTCAGTTTTGGTTCATTTTACTTTCGATAGCTAGACACCCATTAACCGCTAACTAACCTAATCATTTTTAAGAAGAAAAAAAGCAAAATGACGTGAAATCCATATTCATTTAGGGGTGCTGAACCAAGTTTTAACAAATGTCACCTTAACCCAATTATCTACACTACACATTTGGAAGCAAAACAAAAAAAGTTGATGCATAGTAAATTTGTTTGCATGCACAAACATGGTTACAGTGGTATGTAAAATGACATTTACAATGGACAGCTGCTCCAAAGAAATAGGGGGCAGTATTTCACCTTTTAAACTGGGTCCATGCAATCTCTAATGTTCATATTTTAGTTGTAGTGGTTTGGCATCTTTATTGTATTCTAATGTATTCATTATATTGTGTATTGGGTTTACTTCTGTGTAATGCCTGTCAGTCAGTGGACAAGAATACGCATTTGACCAAACTGCTGAAACTCTGAGAGTTGATCAAAAAACACTGCTGTCTTATAGGAGCTAGTCAGCTAGCATGCTAATGTCAGTAAATATCTCTGTAACACAACACATAGACGTCTTTGACATGACGTCAACACTGTTACCTCTTCACATTCTGTTGATAATGTTAGTTCATTGTTTTAAGTTCAAATTCTGGCATATCTTACACATTGAACCTTTAAAAGAAAGTAAGCTGTGGCTATGGTTTCGTGGAGCAGAACAACTGATGGTTACGTAAAAGCCTCAGAAATCATATAGCCTGTTCAATAAGCTACTTGGTGGCATGTGGAAAACCATAAATTATTATTTTAAAACAGAAAAGATTAAACACCTTTCCTTCCTCTTCTTGATGCACCACTGTATTTCTCCTCTCCAGTCTTGAAAACAAACTATGATTGTATATTGATTCATGGATTGAAGTGCAGCTTGTGTAACATTTGCACTCAAACTTTCACGACAATATTACAGACAATGACAAGCAAGTCAATTCCTCTCTGCCCTCTGCACTTTTCTAGGCCTTTCATTGAGCCAGGAGAAACTATTGTGTATTACTACTTACCTCTGTAGTTTTACTGCCACATATGTCATGATAAGCAAGCTTGGCTGCTTCCTCCTTAGCTTCCTTCTTTGTTTTCCCAGAGGCAGCTGGATACTCTTTATCACCAACCACGAAGCAACAGCATCTAATATCGTAAAAACGTTTAGTTAATATATTTTAAAATCGTGACAAAATAGCTACAAATGTGGATGCAGTTCAGAGGCTTACAGAGTCGCATTATTTGGTCCTGGTCTTATTGACTCCACAGCCTTTATAATCAGCCTGTTCTTCTGACCATGTTCATTGAGCCAACATATGTAGTTGGGTTGAATGATACTTGTCTGATGAACCGGAGCAGCAGAAGCTTCAGCCGCATTTTCTGTCTGTTAAGATAATGACAAATAATGACAAAAGTGTGCCATAAATCTATACTTGGGAATACAAAAACATACACATGCAAGTCAATAAAGAGGTTAAATAATCTTACACGGTCAACTGCTTCCTCCAACAAGCACTTCAGGGCATTGCTAGCTGCACTCTGTTTGGCTTCCTTCTTGTTACTCCCCATGCCATCGGGATACGCCGTACCATTCACGAATGCTCTTACGGTAAATCTTAGAAGACATTATAAAAAAAACCTTTGTTAAACATGCAAGATGATGAAAGAATGAGGTGTGTTGTAGGTTGCACTACAAAGACATGAATCACTTGATTAACATCCCCACAGGTGAAGTTATTAACTTATTTTGTTGGACCACCTTAGGCCCTCATTGGGAAACAATGCTGCCGTTGTTTGGGGTAGTTGCTATTGAGATGCCGAAGTTTATTGTTTATGAATGTGGCACAGACGATATGAATGGAATTACCTACTTAGTTATACGTGTTATTCCATACACCATCATTTCAAGGATTTCTAATTTGAATATTTTTTTTAAAAAAAGGCACAAGATCACCTAACCCCATATTAAATATATTAAATATAATTGATTATTTTAATTCAATTTGTATTGTAGACTGTATTCATATGATTCATAAGAAGGCAATGGGACGTTTATCTATGTTGCACATTTCATACAGAAAGGGCAACTCGAAATGCTTGAAGAAGAATGAAAACAGCTTAAAAAATAAAAACAGCATAAACATTAAAATGCAAATAAAAAGAATCGGAATAATAGATAGGTCATGAATATTCTGTGTAATATACAATCCACTCTGAAAATATACTTTAATGATATCACACATCTTGGTAACGTTATAGTGAATATTTTTTTAAAGATTGTGTTGTTAAATACCAAAAAACTAATTTCAATATGCTTGTCCTGTATGTACGATACACATATATCTTACAAAGACAATGAAAAGGAAGAATCACTAAATGTGGAACCTGTAAATGCATCTAAGTATAATGTGTAGCATCATAATATTTACAGGGTGGCACATAGTATGTTATACATGTGCTGCTCATGCGTACTCAGCTGCACCGGTGATCTCGTGCCTTCTAACGTTATGTTCAAATTAGAAAGGCTTGAAACTGAATAGGGGTTGTTTGTAAACATGCAACATAAAATACATATACAATAACACATATAAATAAGTGCGAAATTACATACATATCCTCTGTGCCACATAAACGTCAGCAGCTCACCAGTAGATGCTCCAAACAACGGCAGCTGATGCGGCATGTCAGTGGCGAAAGTGCCAATGCTAGCCGGCGCTGCCACTATTTGAGCCAGCCCCAACTGCACTAATCTTGCAACTCGAACAAAAGATGCTCTATAACTACGAACAACTCACTTCCTAAATATGTCCCAGATAACTTCAAATCCTGCATTCATGTCTTAGAAAGTCATGAATCCCACCAGAGAATGAATGCGACTCACGTTCTAATGTGATCAGGGCCAACAGATCCGACGTCCTCATATCTCAGCTCCAAGCGCTCTTTCTGTGCATACTCGTTTAGTTTAGCTACGTCCATTATACACAACACAGTCAGACTATCATCTCTAAGAGCAAATCTTAGAATACTAACTATACATGTGCCTGTTCCTCTTTACGTCTACGCTTCTTCGTCTTCTTTATACGTCGATTCAGCCGAACCCACATTAAGTTTCGTTTTCTCTGCTAACGTCACACATCATGGCCCCTTCAAATGTCGTCTGAATTATCAAACGCGTTGAGTGAAAACTATCACCGTGGATACGTTGTTTATAAAATCGGGATGTAACTCTTTAGTTGATGAAAAGTGTTATGTGCTTGTTTTGGCTAGCAGTTAGGTAAACTATTCTTTTAATAATATTTTTTTGACGGTCATTATACTATATTTTAAATAACTCCTGCTTGACTTTTGTTTTCTAGTTGAAATGTTTGTAGCTTCAATACAATGTGTGCTTACATTGCTTAGACCCATGGGAACTGGAGTTATTAATGCTATAAAAAACTAATCGTTGAAGAGGGTTTTTGTCAAGCAAGTAGTTGACCCATATAAATTTACAACTGAGGCAAAATGGCAGATTACAATGACACCTTACATTATGTTCAGTAAAGCAAACCCAGAGTAATTTATTGTATTATAAGTAGCTAACAATATATAATATAACAAGGTATACATCTTCAAACATTTAATGAAAACACAGATTGCTCTTGAAACATGTCTAAAAAATGTTAGTGCATCTTTTCAAAATATAAAACCTAAAAAAGGTATCCTAAATTTCCCACAGGATTTCTAAATGTAAAAAAAAAAAAATCAAGACTGCCACACACAAACAACATAAACAGTGAGGTTCTTCCACAGATGGACAACAGACTCAAATGTGGATATAGATACATATTCCTCCACTTCTGATCACTTAAGTCCCTGATTTGCTTATCAAAGCCAAGTGTGATGAGCCTCTTACACATTGTAAAATGCTGTCTGCACTCACTTCCACATATAATGTCTCCAGGGTCAAACATTTGTAACTGATGTTTCATTGGGAACTACTGCGCATACTATTTTTTTATCAAGTTCATTCGTGATCTGCTGCTGTATCCCCGGGACAGTTAGAGCACAAGTCCTCTTCATCTGTAAAAAGAAAAAAAATATATATATCTGCAAAGACAATAAAAACAACAATACAACTACAGCCATGTTGTCATCACTCTTACCATTGTAGGTGGTCCCACACCATATGCAGTAAAAATGGATTCCTCTCAAATAGGATGTCAAAATTTGCAGTTTGTCAAAGGACTGTAACAGAGAGGCACATATAAAATACATTAATTTTACTCTGGATTAATCTCCACAGAATCCTACAAGATGCATTTATCGCACCATATGCCAGTATAGTAACTGTGTACTATACACTGGCAGACTATGCCACTATGTCCTATGTTGGCAACAAGTCTTTGCGGTAATATTATGACATATTACCATACATTTATTTGACGACCAAATTGATTTGGAATCATATATTAGGATTACACATTACGTCACCGATAACAAGGTAAACTAAATACTGACTGTTAATTCCACAATTTCCTCTTCATCCTCTTTGTCCTCTTTTTCCTCTTTTTCCTCCTCCTCCTCATCCTCCTCCTCCTCCTTAACACCATCTTCCTCGTCATCAGTCTCTACTTTAGGCCAGTACCAGTCTTCCCTGGGGACAGTGATGCCCTGAAAAGCCAATTGAGACAAAAGATTCAAACACAGAAAACCACCAGTGCTGTTTCTATACTGTGAATTGACAAAATGTACATATTTGTTATTCTCTGGCTTAAGGCATGGTCATGTTTTGTATTTATTCTCAATGCAGAGAGATAGAGATCTGCAAAAACAGCATTAGCACTGTGATGTAGTGATGAGCCTGTGCTATAGCATTCCTCTAACCTTCTGGCTGTCAAGCTGCTCACAGGCTCGCTGACTCTTTCTGAGATCTCCTTCAATCTTTCGCTCCTCTCTCTCTGTCCTTACTCTTGACCTGGAATAAAGAAACACAACAGCACACACGCAGACTATGAAACATTTGTATTATTAGGAGGGGGATAATGTTCAGAGGCATAGTGCATTTCATAGACGGCTGCAAAATTCACCTAAAATCTTCCAGAGACTTGGTCTCATTGTGTTGTTTGGCTCGTACTTTCTGACGATAATGTTCAAGGTCCTCCTCTGCTTTTCTTTTCTTCACTTCTTCCATTCCAATTCCACCTCTGTCTGATTTAGCATTCAAAGACAAGTACACAAACACTGTTAGCCATCAATTGGATTGCACATACTGTTACCAAATATACTTAAACGGTGTAAACTTGCCTACCAGTTTTAATATTTAGAGGAATTGGATCAACCCTCCCAGCGCCTGAAGAAGTAACAGAGATTAACATTAATATACACAACAAATGTGAAACAGATTTAAAAATAAGATAATTCAGTAAAGAAGAAACTTGCCTGCCTTCCCAAGGCCTTGACCAACTTTGTAACCCATTTTCTGCAGAAGTGCAAATCCCTTGTTCTCATTGCAAATGGTGTTTTGTAAAGCTGCCTCTCTGCTTTCCTTCTCCTGCTCCTTGTAGGTTTTCTGACGGTTCTTGATGTTCGTCTCCATATGCTGTGTCTCCTTCTTCATAGCCTGTTTCACCCGCCTAACCATGCTGACACCTGGCTTCACATCTTGTCTGACAGAGGAACATAGAAACAGTTATTGTGATAACACAACATTGCTGTAAACTCCCACTATATTTTCACAACTGACACTTCTTTGAAAATTCCCGAATTAACTGTATGTGTATAGGACTGATACCACACGGCAATACAATACATTATGTAATGTATTAGCTAAATAAAAAAATTCGACCATGATTTCGACACCCTCAGGTTTTAATATAAACAGCAAACACAAGAATCGCTTACATTTTAGTGAGAAATGCATCAGACATATAGTCCTCTTCCTCATCAGACATTATGGCCGCACAAAAGAGAAAATATTTGAAGGAAAGAACAGCTACAGCGCTAAATTAATAACCCGACTGTGTATTTGTATTTGCTTTACTGATGTTTGGTTCGCTCGAATATACATTCCGAGTAGCTACAAGGTAGGTAACGAGTACACAGTTCCGGCAATTTTTACAAATAATTCAGAATACGGTATTTATTTTGAAGGTACAGAGACAACTGTGGGGAAATTATACACATAGTGTAAAACATTTTTCTTGTGCTTATGTACCAGCAGTATTTTCTGAACATTATTTCCTTGGTTTCACGTCGGACAACTTTAATGCGACACCGCCGATTCTCGTCGTCATTCAACCTGGGTTGTCGAAAACAGGTAGGATGAACAATTTGGCTACATATATCCCATATTTCAGGGAGGTGTGGTTGCTGAGGTGTTTTTGAACAGCTGAATGTTTTAAAAGATGATGATAGATAGCTTACGCCCAGTCTGGGTGAGTGTGTGTAGCTTTAGAGTATAGCTTGTTCCTCATAGTAACTAGCTAGCTTATGTTGCTAACCAGCTCGTCTATCAACAGCTGGAGGCAGGCAGCTGTCAGCGCAGAACAGCATTGTGTTAACTCTACCCAGCTTTGACAGTTCAATTTGCAACACGTTATACGTCAAAAAAGCACGGATTTAAAAACGTCTAAAGTAGTGACAACAGCTATAACTTTATAATTACTTATGTCTCTTGTATTCACCTGCTAAAGGCATTGCAAGGGCAATACATGTCAACAGATATTTAGTAACTAAAGTGGTGTTACGATACTGTCTAGGTGGAATTAAAAGAAAGGGCGAATATTAGAAAAGAGACATTTACTGACAAGGCACACCCCCTAATATTACATTGCAGAGGCGAGGGTGTACAGCAGTGTGTTAAGAGGTCCTCGCCATGGAGCTGGCTCACAGTCTGCTGCTCAATGAAGATGCCTTGGCCCAAATCACTGAAGCAAAGAGGCCTGTCTTCATCTTCGAATGGCTCCGCTTCTTGGATAAAGTGCTTGTGGCAGCAAATAGGGTGACTATCGAGACTTTGACATTGTTTTTCTGAGTGGCTTTCATTACAGGCAGTTTGTGACTTTGTTTTGCGTCTGACTGGCAGGTGGATGTGAAGGAGAAACAGAAGAAACTGGTGGAACAGCTGACGGGACTGATCAGCAGTGCCCCTGGACCACCAACAAGAAAACTGCTGGCCAAAAACCTTGCCACCCTCTACAGCATCGGTGACACCTTCACTGTTTTCCAGACTCTGGATAAATGCAATGAGATAATCAAAAGCAAGGATGACACACCTGCGTACTTGCCTACAAAACTGTAAGATCCCATTTAATCGCAGCAGTGTGTATTGTTATTGGCTATTTTACACATATTCTGCGTTGAGTGTTTCAGGCATATAATGTAGACCCACCTTCAAGGGTATTAGCAGTTAAGCCAAATGTTAATCTGCAGAACGTCATTTTATGTTTTAAAAGGGGGGATTAGGTGTACATGAGCCGAAATTATGTTGCGTTTCTTGCTGATATTAATGGCATCTCACAGCGGTTGAAGCTGCATCAGTGTTGTCCTGCAGGGTTTTATCCATTATTCTGTCATACCGGCTTTTACCACTGTGCTATTCCTGTAGTGTTTCTGTATAGATAATGTGTTTGGAGCTATGGGCTAAAATCTATATCATGGCACAGGGTAATATGCTATTGTTATCAATCGCCAATCAAATAAAAGCCACTTTGAATGTTTTAAAAAGGAGATTTATGTTATGAATGTAAGAATATCTGCACTTAAAGGAAACCCACAGTGTGTATTTCAGTATTGCAGTTCAATTTCAAGATATAAACTATATATACACACTGTATATATGTTTAGTTCTCATCTGATTTTTGCATTGCATTGCTTAAAGCATTTAAAGTGAACTATAATGTATACTTTCATTTTAATGCATACAGTAACCTTTCTTGCAGTGCTGCAGTGGCATGTATTGGAGCTTTTTATGAGAAGATGGGCAGGATGCTGGGAAGCTCCTTTCCAGACACCATTAATAATCTCTTGAAGGCATTAAAAAGTGCAGAGGTATGACTTTCAAGAGTACAATAATAGGAAATGAAATGCAGTTTTCCATTGTCTTAAAGCAAGAAAGTATTTGGTCAAATGTTAAGCTGTAAATATAGGAACAGAAATGGATAACTAAATAGACTTATTATTAAGTAACAGATGCGACATTTATTTAACTTCTCCTGTTTTCACATTTTTTTTGTTGATGTAGTCCCAAGGCAGAGGAGAGATCCTTCTCAGCCTGCAGAAGGTGCTCTGTGGACTGGGAGGAGCTGCAGCTTCATGTCACAGGGATATCTACAAGAATGCACGCTCTCTACTCACAGACAGGTCCATGGCTGTACGCTGTGCAGTTGCAAAGGTTAGTCTCAGAACAATGTCTAACAGAGCTGTGAAAGAATTTCAAATGACACATATCTTTGCTATGTCATTTATGTTGAACAAACTCATGTGTTACGAAAATCTCCTTCTTATTGTGAAATACGATTTTCTGTTTAGAAAACATGACAATTGTGCTGCATATTGTACACGTTGTGTGGCCAGCAGTGGTGGAACAAGTATTCAGATCTTTTACTGAACTAAAAGTATCAATACCGCAGTGTAGAAATACTCTAATGCTTTTGTACTTTTACTTAAGTTACATTTTGAATGCATGAAAACTAAAGTACAAAAAGTAAAAGTACTCATTATGCAGAATCCATTTCACAATCACATACTGTGTATTACTGGATTATAATGATTGATACATTAATGTGTTAATCACTTTAATGTTGCAGCTGGTAAAGATGGGGCTAATTCTAATTACTTTATATACTGCTGGGCAGCTTAATCTATAATAATATATCATCATTTAATAGTTGATTTATATTTTGTATTAATAATTTAAATCTGCAAAGTAGCTAGTAACTAAAGTCATCAAATAAAGGTAGTAAAACGTATGACATTTGCCAAGTATAAAGTAGCATAAAATGGAAATTACAAAAGTACCTCAAAATTGTACTTAAGTACAACACTTGAGTAAATATACTTAGCTAATTTCCACTACTGGTTGCCAGTGTATTACAAAGCTATGTATAGGCATCCATATTGTTTATATGCATCATCCGTATGTCTATAATAAGGTAGATGTACACTACATGCATAATGAAGAGGTTAATAACAGAACTCCATCCTTATGCTTCTGGTCTGATCAGTGCCTGTTGGAGCTGCAGAATGAGGCCGTTTTCATGTGGACCACAGAACTGGAGAACGTGGCCACTTTGTGTTTTAAAGCCTTGGAAGGTTCTAACTATGGCGTTCGGGTCGCAGTGGCCAAACTGCTGGGGACAGTCATGGCTACTGCCCTGATGCCTAAACAAGCATCCGGTAGGTTAAAGTGTTGTGTAGTTTAAATCCGGTTACCTTCATATTAAGTAGACTAGCTAACCATTTGAGTACTTGATGAGCTCAATACCTTTTTCCTCAGTGATGCGTCAGAATGTGAAGCGGGCCACTCTGGAGGAAGTGCTGGAGCTCATGGCCACAGGCTTTCTGCGTGGTGGATCGGGCTTCCTGAAGAGCGGAGGGGAGATGTTGAAAGGGGGAGGCTCTGTGAGCAGGGAGGTGCGGGTGGGCGTCACACAGGTGAGGTGAATTCTCAAACATAAGAACCTGAGCCTGCGTTGTCTGAGTCAACAACTTCACACGTGATCTTTCTCTTCACTTTTCTCCAGGCCTATGTTGTGTTTGTGACTACACTTGGTGGTCAGTGGCTGGAGCGCAACTTTGCCACGTTCCTGTCCCACGTTTTGGACTTAGTGTCTCACCCGCGGGCCACGCAGACGCATGTTGAGGCTGTGTACTCACGCCGCTGTGTTTCCTTCATGCTACGTGCCACCCTGGGGGGCCTACTTGGAGAGAAAGCACAAATAGCAGCCGGCAAAGAAATCTGCCAAGCCATCAGCAAACAAATGAGGGCTGTGGGTAAGGAGGATGGGGGGGAAATATCACGGTTCAGAGCATTACAGAGTAAGTACTCATCCATTATTATCACTTTTAATTCCCCCTTCATTCAGTTTCTTCGATTCTTGCATGGTTTGCGCTTGTGTTGTCTACAGAGATTGTTTTTCTTTTCTGTCTTTTGTTGTGTGCGGAGATGGCTTTCCCTATTTCTGCTTTCCTTCTTGCTTTCTGCCTTTTTGTTTCTTTGGGCTCACTCTCCTCTTTCTTTACTTTTCTTTTTAACCACAAGCAGCATTATAATGACAGTAACATTATCAATTGCCAGCTCAGCATCTGAGTTACTCATGCTTGCATTGTTGCATAGCCTCCATGGGCTGTTTGCCATTCTGTTATTGCATTACAATCCCTAAGGAGCATGACATAACTCTTTCTGACTGTCGACATCTGGCTTACACCAGCAGAAAAAACTGCATGTGCCTCTAAATTCACAGACACATAGTAGGAACAAGCCATTTCTCCCCACAGCAACAAGACAACATATTTGCAAGTTTGTCCATCAAGTTTTATTGATTTCAGTTTGTCCAAATTTCAATTTTTTTTTCTGTATAACAACACATCAATCATTTTTACAATCACCTTTATCTCATTTAAAAAGGATGATTCTTACTCTGATTTGCTTTGCAACCTTTAAACTGATGTTAACTATGTCAAACGTACATTCTCTTGTTCATATTGATGTTAAACTTTGACAAAGATGTTGAATGTCGGTTTCTCTTGAGACGTGGTCCTGGGCTCTTCACTATACTTGCTGCTTGTATCTTTTCCAACCAGCTGGATCTGTGAGACTTCTTGAAATAGACCTTGTGAAATTTCTATGTGAAAAATGTTTCCTTCCTTAAGATATGATGGTAGTGGGGCATCCTAGTGTATGTTCCCTGCTTTATTCTATAGCTGGTTCCCAGTATCCTGAATTGTATGGAATAACATGACCGCCACAGCTTTTAATCTCTTCCTAAAGTCATTTAATTCCTTTCCCTTTCATGTGATCTGTCTTGACTGATGCCTATATAGAAGCTCTGAGGATTTAAATTCTTCATAATCGAATCAGTCATTCTAATAATTCTGATTTTACTGTTTTTCTTGTGTCACTTTTATCCATTATTACAGCGATAACCAACTGTTTGTACCTTTTTTTGTTTGAAAGAAACCCCTCAGATATCTGTGTTTGTGGCATATAGCAGCCTGCTCCTCAGATTCATAATGTGTGACAGCAATACACAGACTAATGTGGCCAGCCAGTTATGTTATTACAATGTAGTTTTGTATTTATCAGAGGATTATAATTAACTTTGTAAATAGGACACAATGTGCCTTGTTTTTAAGAAAAATATCAATCCAAGTTACAATTCAGTGCAGGTCACCTTATTCATCAGTGCTGCACACATTCTTAATTAGTAACATATTATATTTTTTAAGGATCTTTGATATTGTTCAACTTGAACATTTCTTGCTTTTTGTACTGACAAACTCTTCTTGTTTGTTTCTCTTTTTCTGCCGCATGTTTTTCCAGAGGCTGTTGTGAATGACATCAGTGGAGAGAACAAGGCTGGGGCAGCTGATGTGTCAGCCAGTCAGCATGTCATGGTGTGTGCGCTCAAAGAGCTGGGCAGTCTGGTTCACAGCTTGAGTGCCACATCTTCACCACTCATCCAGGAGCCTTCTATAGGTGAGACACACACATATTAAATAGGACATTCGTCTCAGTGCTCTTAAGTAAACACAAGCCTGGAGTATATATATGATGATACTGCTAACTGGAGTGAAAGTGTGCTAACTTAGCTAACTTGTATTACATTGGCCAGCCTCTTCTGTAACTTTGGTAATGTGTTTTTAACATTTCACCATCTATTAAACAGAATATTAGCTGCTAACAGCTATGTAAATGTCAATCATTGACTTATTTTACTGACTGAAGTACATACAAATGCTCACTGTACATGAAAATGTTGCATTACTCTTAAAGGAATGAAATACGTTGGAATCTCCAGTCAGAGGGAATTAATTAATACCGGATTCATTCACAACTTATTCCATGTCCTCTTCCCCAGGACTCCTTGAAACTGTAACCTCAGTGCTGCTGCACCCGAGCATGGCAGCTCGTTTGGCTGCTGCGTGGTGCTTGCGCTGTGTTGCCGTGGCGCTGCCCTATCAGCTGACCCCGCTGCTGGACCGCTGTGCAGAGAGAATCAACAACCTAAAGAGTTCACCTGAGGCTGTGAGCGGCTACAGCCTTGCGATGGCTGCCCTGCTGGGAGGCGTACACCAGTGTCCGCTGGGTATCCCCCACTCCAAGGGCAAGGTGTGTAGCCCCAGAATGTAATCGTATCGGCTCCTTCTCTTGTAGAACTGTCATTTGGGTCTTTCTACTCATTTTAGCCCTGATTGACCTTCTGTACCAGCCTCATTGATTGCCCTGTATATTTTAAGATTGTGTCCTTTTCATGTAGTTGGTGGTGAGTATAGCTGAAGACCTCCTAAGGACAGCTGCTCAGAACAGTCGACTGTCCCTGCAGCGCACACAGGCTGGATGGCTGCTGCTGGGTGCCCTCATGACTCTCGGTGAGCCTCCCAGACACACCTCTCTTATCTCTTGGCTCTGATTCATCGCCTCCCTCTCTCTCGCTGATAACATTTCCTCAACATTGTCTTTGTGCCTAGGTCCCTCCCTCGTGCGCTATCACCTTCCCAAGATGCTGCTGCTGTGGAGGAACGTGTTTCCTCGCTCCCAGAAGGAGCTGGAGGCAGAAAAGGCTAGAGGAGACTCCTTCACCTGGCAGGTCACCCTGGAGGGCCGAGCTGGAGCACTGTGTGGTAAAGAAACACACACCGCCCCGTATACCTGCACAGGCTCTGTAATCTTAGCACAAAGACACAATTCTGATCAACACGCCTGTTCCTCTCTTCTGTAGCCATGCGTAGCTTTGTGGCCCACTGTCCCGAGCTGCTTACAGAAGATGTGATCCGGAGACTGATGACTCCCATTGAATGTGCCATGACCATGATGTCTCAGTGAGTGCGACGCAGTTCATTCGATTCAATTCCATTCCATTTTTGTTATGAGTTATAACCAGTTCCTGCATTGCTTTCATTGTTTCCGGAAGATATATCTCATGATTGTAATGTTTCGTCAGCGTTCCTGCCATCATTAAGGTCCATGGTGCTCACCTGAAAGCAAGTGCAGCGATGGTGAGGCTCCGCTTGTACGACATCCTGGCTCTATTGCCTCCCAAGACCTACGAAGGTAACGCAGTCACTTCTGCATTTTCATTAAGAACATTCTTGGATGGTGTTTTTAAACACAGTATTCTTCTTGTGTAGGCAGCTTCAACGCCCTCCTGAGGGAGCTGGTGGCAGAGTTCACTTTGACTGACAACTCGGCCAACACCACCACCTCCTTGCTGCGCTCTCTCTGTCACTATGACGACAGTGTGCTCATGGGTTCCTGGCTACAGGAGACTGACCACAAGTGCATAGAGGATCAGGTGAGTAAAATCATCAATGACATGATGAATCCAAAATATAATGCATATTCTGAGAATATATGTAGATGGTTGGTTTGGATTGTCATTCATTTTGTAACTTGGTTATCAATAACTATCTATACTTAACATTGTTATCTGGTGGTCACTGTTGATACTACTGTGTGATCGTTCCTAAATAGCTGCAGCCCAACAGTGCGTCTGGCAGCGGAGCTCTGGAACATGATCCCTCATCCATCTACCTGCGTGTTCCTGTAGGCGAGGCCATCCCAGGGCCTCTCCCTTTGGGTGTGTCCGTCATCGACGCTTCAGTGGCTCTGTTTGGTGTGGTTTTCCCTCATGTCTCCTTCAAACACAGGTGAGGAGTTTAGTTGTTGCTGTGGAGATATGGATATACTTGCAACATTTTGCATCTTATCTTTTTGTGATATGTTTGCCTTCTTGTTGGTTTGGTTTTATATCTATGCTCACTGTTACAGAGCTCCTTGTGGCATGCTTGTTTGTAATAATTTCTATATTATTCAGGCTGCAGATGCTGGACCACTTTGCCGAGTGCATAAAGCAAGCTAAAGGAGTTCGCCAACAGGCTGTCCAACTTAACATCTTTACTGCAGTGCTAAGTGCCCTTAAGGTGAGAGAACATGCTTGATATCCTCTTAAGACAGGAATATCATGTTTCATTATTAAGGTAAGGAGAAATAATGTATCTCCTTCGTCCTTCCTGACTGAAGGGTTTGGCTGAGAACAAGAGTACTCTGGGTCCTGAGGAGGTGCGTAAATCGGCTCTGGCCCTCGTAATGGGAGCATTGGACAATCCCAACCCCATCCTGCGCTGTGCTGCTGGAGAGGCCCTGGGCAGGATGGCTCAGGTGGTGGGAGAGGCTACCTTCATCGCCAGAATGGCACAGACCAGCTTTGATAAGTAAGAATTTCTTTAGTCTCTCTATTTAGTTATTTGTCCTGTTAAGAGCAATGGAAAACACATCACCATTGTAATCAGTTACAAAGAAAGTTTTTTCACATTTTATTGTAGGTTAAAGATGTTTTCATAAAGATAAAAGTATCAGTCTTTGGTCAATCCTTGGCTTTCATCGTCTCTATCGTCTCTCCTCTATTCCCAGACTGAAGTCTGCCCGTGATGTAGTATCAAGGACAGGCCATTCACTGGCTCTCGGCTGTCTGCATCGATATGTTGGAGGAATTGGCTCAGGCCAGCACTTAAAGACCAGTGTCAGCATCCTATTGGCTCTGGCCCAGGATGGCTCCTCTCATGAGGTCCAGGTACAGTGAATCGATAAGATTGGATTTGAAAATTCACACACAAAGCAAATATCTTTTTTTCCTGTAGTTTTTTCCATCTGAACTGGATTATAATTTGTTTTTTTCCTATCTAACTTTGTTTCATTTTTCACTTGTGCTTTACACATTACTAATTTGGTTATCCTCTTTTTTATTAGACATGGGCTCTGCACTCTCTGGCTCTGATTGTGGATTCCAGTGGTCCCATGTACAGAGGCTACGTGGAGCCCACGCTGTCCCTGGTACTCACCCTGCTCCTCACTGTGCCCCCGTCTCACACAGAGGTGCACCAGTGTTTGGGCCGCTGCCTTGGAGCTCTCATCACCACTGTGGGACCAGAATTACAGGGTAACTGCGGCAGAAGAAAAATCCCAAACCTCCTTGTATAACCGTGACCCTCTCATTTGACTCGCCATGTAAATGTGATTTATCCTTTTCCGGGCCAGCAGGTGGCAGTGTAATCACACTACAGGCCACTAGACTAGACATGCTGTGTATCTAACGACTAAAAATGCTATTCCTAATCTGTGTCATTGGGTTTGCTAGGAAATGGTGCCACGATCTCCACCATCCGCTCATCCTGCCTGGTTGGTTGTGCCATAATGCAGGACCACTCCGATTCCCTCGTGCAGGCAGCTGCCATCTCCTGTTTGCAGCAGCTGCACATGTTTGCTCCACGCCATGTCAACCTGTCCAGCCTGGTGCCTTGTCTCTGTGTAAGACATAATGAGACATATTGGGTTACCAACTGTAGTAGATATAGTTTGTTTTGATCTTAATAATGAGTTCTTACTGTACTGTGGGATCCCTGCAGGTGCACCTATGCAGCTCTCACCTGTTGCTGCGCCGTGCTGCCGTGGCCTGCCTGAGACAGCTCGCTCAGAGAGAGGCTGCAGAGGTCTGTGAGTATGCCATGAGCCTGGCAAAGAGAGCGGGAGACCACAATACAATCCGTGAGTACAAATCGTGAAACTGACATGAGCATTCTGTTTAGTTACCTCAGTGTGACACTGTGGGGTGAACTCACAAAAGGATTGTGCGACTGTTGCAGCTGCTACGCCTGCACAAATAAGACTAAATGAAACCGTGTAATTATCATAGCGCTGCCAAGCAAATAAGCGTCTTGGTGCTCCTGTGCTATTTGCACATATTTAAATGAGATAATATGAACCTCATTGCAAAATCACTCCAATTCACAAAGATCAGACTTTATTGGCACGTTAACGCTGTAATATCATTAGAGCAATGTCCTTTGTGAATCAGACCTTGAGACCGGGCAGTTCACAGTTGCAAGTGATGCCTAAGTCATGATGCTATGAGCCTGTGACTTTTACTGTGTTGACTTTGTCCCTGGTTTAGATCTGAAAATCACGGAGACCGGTCTGGAGGGCGTTCTGTTTGGAATGCTTGATCGGGAGACGGACAGGAAGTTGTGTTCTGATATCCATGATACACTGGGCCACATGCTGTCGTCGCTCGCTGTGGAAAAACTTTCTCATTGGCTGAAACTCTGTAAAGATGTGCTGGCAGCCACCACAGGTAAATCTTCTAATCAAAGAAATATGAAAAATTACTAATTCTGTCTCCAAGAAAGAATTAAGGCTGAAACAGAGAACAAAGTAAGCATCACACAGCAATCAAGTCTGGTTCATTCTACAGCCTTCAGTTTCTTTCTTCAGTTTAAATGTTTTCCGAGCTTTACGGGCCAACGGCAGCAAAGGATAGTAATACATTCATTCAAAGTATCAGTCATTCATTTTCTAGTAAAGCATTAACCAGCACAAATAAGTAAGTTAGCAATACTTCACATGGTTGACTAAATCTTCTCCTTTTAACTCCTTGTTTCATAAATGTGTCCTTCTCCTCTTTCAGATGTAGGAGGACCTGTTGTATTCGAGGTGGAAAAGGATGAGGAAGACTCGGAGAAAAAAGACGAGATGGACGATGACAGCATGTTCACAGGCCTGGGCGAAGATGACAAGTCCAAGCCCTCTGTGGCGCCGCGCTGGGTGACGCGGGTATTTGCCGCGGACTGCTTGTGCCGCATCATTCTGCTGTGTGAGAATGACAAAGCGCACTTTGACCTGGCAGCTGCCCGCTCTGCACAAGCCAAGAACCCCAAAGGTATTATTCACCATGCTGCCAGAACAGAGCAGCTCAGAGTTCACTTCAAGGATTTGTGATGGATTTATGCCACCTGTGATCTGTGTCTGGGCTTCAAATTGATTTTCTAAAATCACATACAAATATTAAAATAGTAACTAGTAAAAAGTATTTTCAACTATCCAATAGTCCAGCTGGCTGTTTAGTACAGGCTATGTGAAGATGGAACAAAGCTAGAGATACGTGAGTAGAAGTGGGAGGGATTTGTTTTTCCTGTGACGGACAGAGGAGCCAGTATTTATATAAGCTCCTCCGAAATAAGGCGACATTCTACAGACCAGACAGTAATGGCACAGTGTAGTGATTTTTGGCAGCTCTGGAAGCAGCAGCTACAGTAAGCCAAATTTGGTGACGGTGTCTGTTTGTTCAACTAATCCCTTGAAACGTGCACTTCAACTCAATTAAATAGCCTCAAGGTCAATATCTGGATTTTTTGAGTCGACCTCTAAAACTCAGATTTGTTGTTGAGACCTTGGAGGAATTGTACTTTCTAGCTGATGTGTAACCGATCATCAAAGGATTACAAAAGCACTTAGAAGTTCTGTTTTCTGCTCACTGAGGTCACATTCCTTACAATGATAATGTGTTTCTGTTCCTCACACAATCCTTGTTGTTCCATCCAGGAGATCAGTTGGTGCTCCATTTGTCTGACCTCATCCGCATGGCCTTCATGGCGGCAACAGACCACAGTAACCAGCTGAGGATGGCCGGCCTGCAGGCCCTGGAGGACATCATTAAAAAGTTTGCCTCCGTACCAGAGCCCGAGTTCCCAGGCCACGTTATCCTGGAACAATACCAGGCCAATGTAAGTCAGAAGTACATCGGATTGCATTATGCTGCAAAAGTCCCAAAATTAATAGCAACACAGCAAATGCAAAACAAATTGAAGATGTGAAACATTGTACCAATCATGTGTGCCTTTAGGTCGGAGCTGCCCTCAGACCTGCATTTTCACCTGATACACCGTCTGACATAACAGCCAAGGCATGCCAGGTAAGACCCCCTGCTTTGTTAACGAACATTTAGAAGCTATATTAGTTATATACAGTTTCAATTCATAGCCCTTTTTGAGGTCTGCAGTAGAGCTGCAACTATTATATAATCCATAAATTGATTGACAGAAACATAATCGCCAACTATTATACTATATAAACTGAATGTCTTTGGGTTTTGGTGTAACAGAACAAGACATTTAAAGACACACCGTGGACATTTTTCACTATGTTCTGACATTTTATAGACCAAACAACTAATCGATTAATCTAGAAAATAATCTGCCAATTAATCGATATCGTAGCCCTACACCACAGAAACATAACTGTTCTTTGACACCCCCAGCCATTTAATGCCATGTATGATGGCTAATCAACTTTGAACGCTCTGTTATGAAATGCAGGTTTTACATTTTTCTCGTTAGTAGTTGTAAGGCTGTGGGTGTTGTAAGGGATCAATTTGTTTTACCACTTATTACCTTGACCCCTCTGTGACTACAGGTGTGTAGTACGTGGATTGGTAGCGGCGTAGTCAGTGACCTCAATGACCTACGGCGAGTACACAACCTGCTTGTGTCGTCGCTGGACAAGGTGCAGGCGGGGAAGGGCTCATCCAGTCAGCTGTACAGTGAGAGTGCCACCACAATGGAGAAGCTGGCCGTGCTCAAAGCATGGGCTGAGGTGATACTGAAGACCCCTCAGACGGTCCCGTATTTGTTATACTGCAAATGATGTACATGATAAAGCTGACGATGCACACTGGCTTTCTTTCTCAGGTGTACGTGGTGTCGATGAACATCAAGAAAGAGGCCGAGTCCAAGCCAGCTAAACCAGTCCGGTGTGGAGACGACGACGACGACGACGAGGATATGGGCGCAGACGTGCTTCCTCCTGACAGCCTCATCACTTTGGTGCAGCCAGAGCTGCCGTCACTGAGCCGCCTGTGGCTGGCCATGCTGCGAGACTACGCTCTGCTCACTCTGCCTGCTGAGTTTTCCAGTCAGCTGCCCCCTGACGGTACAAGACAGATTCTTGCTTCATGGTGGCGTGCACACAACAGTGTAGATTTGCAGTGTTTCTAATAGTACATGGATATTTAGCCCACTTTAAGAACTACATTTTGAGTTCTTTGCTCGAGTTTTGGTCCCATGAAAGTTGTGATTTTATTCTCCTGAGAGCAACTCCAGACCTAACCAAAAACAAAATCCTTCAATATCTTTTGGACAGTTTCTGATGAAATTTCAACAAAAACATCTTAATCTGCTTTCACATGATCAGCGGTGAAACCGCTCTGCTGCTGTTTTTTCTAAAGAGAGAGCAGTGCCGCCCGACTAGGGCGGAAGCGCTAACCTTGGAGTCGCGCACCGTTCAAAATTGCCAAAAGCGCTGCACTCAAAGTTCAAATTATTTAAACTTTGACCTCGATTTGCGCTGACCTTTCAAATCGCAACCAATGAGATAACAGCTTTATGAAGCGTCACAGGGAGGTAGCCATAGAAACGAAACTAAAACTAGCTGCCCTTAGCGCAGAGAACATTTCCTATCATGTGAAGGCAGCTTTACTATCGTACTGTCAGATGAAATGTTCCAGCACATTGCTGTACCTGTCATGGGGCACTTGTTCTTAAATTAGACCTACTTTTCAGGAGCTTATACGTATATGAATGTCTGTGTGTCTACTTTTCACAATTCAAATCACATTTCAAAGTAATATTGTCCAAGCAAGTTTGTTCTCATCATTGTGTGTCTGTGTTCAGGTGGAGCGTTTTACACTCCAGAGACTATAGACACAGCAAGAATCCACTATCGCAGTTCGTGGGCCCCCGTCCTGCATGCTGTGGCCCTGTGGCTGAGCAGCACTGAGTTTGGAGCTGGTGAAGAGAAAGAAGAGGTCCCCTCAGCTCTCTCCAGAGCTCCTGCAATCACTCAAGCAGCCTCCTGCACCGTAAAGCCCTTTGAGGAATCGGTCAAAGACAGGATGCATCTTATGTTGGGTAAAGAGACGCACATCATTTGTTATGTCTGTACGTCCCATTCTCGTGAACGTGATATCTCTAGAACGCCTTGAGAAAACTTCTTCAAATTTGGCGCAGGCGTCAACTTGGACTCAAGGATTAACTGATTAGAATTTGGTGGAAAAAGGTCACAAAACACATTTTTTGGCCATAACTCAATAATTCATACGCTAATTATGCAATTTCACACAAATGTCAAATAGGATAAAATGATGAGGTGAGGACATTTTGGACAGACATGGATGTCAAGTGGAACTTGAATGGTTAGCAGAGGCATACAACCACAAGGTGGTAAATCTAGTTGTTTCTCTCTTTGTACCTCACGGGAACTCAATAAATACTTTTTCATAGCCACTGCTTTTTGTTAACCCACCTCGCATGTTCCCACAGTGAAAGGGGCGGCGTTGGATGGAAAAAGACAATAGCATCACACACCCTAAGTGCATTTCTGTGTTCTGTCTCTCAGGTGTCAGTATAGAGTTTCTTTGCTTCCCCCGGCCCGAGGAGCCCATTGAACATGTGATGTCCTGCCTGCACGCCCTATTCACTCTGCTAGAATCTCCATGTGCTAAGATCCATATCGCAGAGGACCAGGTAAAGTCACAAGTCACAGCGCAGAAAGGACTTATGTAAAGAAGAGAGACATGGTGGAAGATTTGTACCACTCTCCTAGAATTTGAAATTTGTTTAAAAATGTATTCTGAATTACACATTCAGTGAAACAGACTTTGTAATTGCTTATTTGTATTTTTGGAGCTGTTTTTCATTTTTGCTCTGCATCAATTTGCAATTCAAAAGCAACATTACTGTCATATGTTAACAGAAATTCAAGCACTGTATAAACCAAAAATACCAATTCAACTAACAAAGCTCTTGTTCCGGTGGGTGGCTTTGATGATTTCATATGTACTTATACAAAGTATCAAATAGAAAACAGGATTTCATGCATGGCCTCTGTTAATTACACTTTGCAGCAGTTATTTCTTTGGTCTAGTTCCAAGTGATATATTTACCAGTGACTGATCACCACCTCAGTGAAAATATCTGGTGAATACCACAGGGTCACGTGATATTTACTGACTTTACGAGGTGACAAGGATCGTTCCAATGCTCTATTAAACAATTGACTGCCACACAATGGATAATGAGATTCTGAGGGCTTCAAAGAATCCTTTTAAATTCAGAAAGAAAGCAGGTTGTATTTCTTGGCTACATTTGGTGGAGCCTTTGAAATGGGACATGTCTTTGTCGGCCCTATGATATATTGGGTCTAAAAGTGTGGACTTCAGAGGATCCAGCCCCTTAAATTAGGTAACGACATGTGTCTCTGCTGCTGCTCCAAAGTCATTACAGTCTCTTGTCACGGACTAGAAACGCACACTGTTTGTGTGCATGGGAGAGGTGATATAATTCACGCTTTTAGCCTATTTTATTTGGTTAGCAAAAGAAAAGTATATGAATTTCTATTAACATGCCGCATTATTGTTATTTGAATATGTTTTTATTGGGATTGAAACTAAATTTAGAAAAACTGCTTGTGGGTCGTTTGGCAGAGAGCCAGAAGAGTGTGCCGTGTCGGGCAATCTGAATATCAGTGTTCACGTTCTCAGTGTTTCGCAGGGACATTACTGTAAATATTTTTTCTGTTGTAGCTGTTGGCAGTGGAGCTCCTGAATGTGCTCCACCGACTGCTGTTGACCCGGGATCCTCCCGCTGTACAGCTCCAGGTCACTGCTGTCGTACAGGAGACCATCAGAGCCGCACAGGACCATCTGCAGCGACAGAAGGCCAGCAAGGGTCAGGAACTAACACATTTTACATCACATTACACTTACACACTGGTATAGTCTGTTATATTCATAGTAAGTAGTACTGTTTGAGTGATCTTGGTCATTATTTTATTTTGCTCAGGCAAAGAGGACGAAGGCGAGAAAGACTCTCAGCCCAGCCTCGGGGAAGGAGCAGACACAGGGGAGCTCGTCCCCGGCAAGTCTCTGGTGTTTGCAGCCATGGAGCTGCTCGTGTTCGTCCTCGTCCGCCACTTACCGCAGCTCAATGCACGTGTGAAGGAATCACCCAGCCACTCAGTGTCAGTGCCACTCAGACCTCAGCGACTACCCGAAGAAAGCGCCCGCCTGGTGGCAAACACAGTTTCCATCCTGGCAGAACTGCCCTCGCTCTGCTCTTCTGCTGGTGAGGCCTGAAGCAAACTGCAAAAACACACACACACACAAAAGACACATACAGAAGCAAATCGGCACAATCACGGTACACATTGATAGCAGGTTTCTTTTCCAGCTTGGATGTTTTATTTAAAATATCAGCCTGCTTGGCCTGCATTGTTCAGGTTTGTGTATGCTAATGGTAAATTAAACTTGTAAACTCAGAGTGACAACGTTTCTGCTGTGGTGTCTTTGTGCCTTTCAATGATCATATGGCATTATAAGATGCTGTATGCAATTGTGTGAGATTAAGAGTAAGTATGAATATTATTACCTTAGCAATGTGGCGTTCACTAAGAAATGATAGCCCATTTCTCAAAGTTTCTTTTTCGCCTCCACAGGGAGCATGACCATCCTCCCCACTGTGCTCTTCCTAATCACGGGGGTGCTGAGGGAAACTGCCGTTAAGACTGCTGACAACTCTGTGCCTGTGACTGTGTCAGCGGCCCTGCAGGCCATCAAGACCATCATCACCTCCCCACTGGCCCGGGTGGAGAGCATGCAGACACAGTGGACCGGCCTTGTGAGAAGCAGCCTGGCGTCTGTACTCGAACACTCACAGCCAGGTAATCAAATATACACACTCGTTTGATCATGACCTATCTGCGGAGGGGGCAAGAAAGAAGCATGCCATCGTTATTGATTGACAGTATGCATGTTTGTTTGTGTATTTCTGTAGATAAGTCCAGGCCTGACATGGATGAGGTCAGCATGTTGACAGCGATCACACTCTTCCTGCTGTCTGCCAGCAATGAACTTGTAGGAGTAACCGTCCTGCAGAAGGGCTGCATGGACTGCTTCCGAAATGCCCTCAACTCTAGTGATCCCTGGGTAAGCACCATACAATCACAGCTGAAGTATGAGAAGCTCAGCCTGGACACATTTTGAATGCCTGATCAAAATGTGTCTTCTAGATGTGTGTGGCCATGTTAAAGTGAGGGATTTCATTATTTTTGCCACAGGTTCAGGCACGGTGTTACCAGCTGCTGTTGTCAGTGTTTCAGCACTCCAGCCGTGCACTGTCTACGCCGTACATCCACGCTCTGGCTCCACTCATGGTGGAGAAGCTGAAGGCAGTGGAGCGCAGTCGGCCGGGGACTGCTGCCGAGCTGCAGGCTGTGCAGGAAGGCATCAGGGTCCTAGAGAATCTGGTCGGCATGGGTGAAGAGCAGAACCGTAAGTATGGCTCCGCTAAATGCACCACTGAAGAACCGTATTTGTTCCATTACAGTGTTTAGCTGCATTAAAGTAGGTCTCTTAAAGTATTATAGTAGTATCAGTGCCTTTGGATGTGTGCTGTCAAAGAGCAGAGCAATAGTGCATTAAATGCTAAATTTAAACTCCCTGCACCGGTTTACTGTCAATTGTACTATTGATTTCAACATTATCCTATATCATATATTCTTTATTATTCATTCAAATTGTAAATAGTGTATTTTGTCTTCTCAATTATCTCCTTATTGCTTCTTCTTGGTTTGTTTCCTTAGTAACGCAAACTGCACTGCAGAAAAATGCTATAACAATTTGATTGATTTAATATTTGTGTTATATTAAACTATGGTGTATTGTAGTTTTTTGTTTGGTGTTCAAACTGTTTATATTTGAGATGCAGTTTGTGCTTTGCATCACATATTAACTACAGATTATTTTCATAAATAAAATGTCAGGAAACAGTAGATAGATCTGTTGTATCATATCGGTTGGTGAAAGTGACACCAGTTGGGAATTTGGCTTGAAGAGTTTATTTTCTGTCAATCATCTACATTCTATAACCTAATAATAGTTCTAGTTCATCCAATGCATGTGTCAGTTTATGCCAATGAGTATTGAGTTTGAATTGTGGCCTCACTTCGATTTGTGTTCAGTGCAATTAGTTCTGTTGAACTAATTAGTTTTTGCTGTTAGTGATTTCCTTTTTTTAATGTCTCATTGTTATGTGTTTGATAGGGGTGCAGTTGCTGGCTCTTCTTGTACCAACACTCGTCTCCTACCTTTTGGATGAAAATGCCATCTCCTCTGCGCCCCAAGTATCAAGAGGCTTGCATGAATTTGCCCTTCAGAACTTAATGCGGATTGGCCCCCTCTATCCAGCTGCCTTCAAGACAGTAATTGGTGCAGCACCTGAGCTTAAAATCCGTTTGGAATCTGCTATAAGGGCCAACCAGGCCAGCAGCAGAGCCAAAGCTGCAGCCAGGCTAGCTCAGCCGACTGTGCAGGCTGCACCAACCATCAAACTCAAGACTAACTTCTTCTGAACTCCCCAAAATGCACTGTATACTCTCAGCCTAAATTAATGTTGTCTTTTGGGATTTTTGAGTATCACATGTCATGTCTGTATCAACTACAGTTTCTTAAGTGTATTTATTTATTCTACATCTCTTATTTGTTTTTGATGGAGGAGACCTCTTCTTAACGCCAAGAAGGAAAATATGTAAATATAATTAAAGCATTTGAATGTTCACTTAAAACAAAAAGCTCACTTTAAAATCTGTAGGAATTTTTGATTGTGTGAATGTATCATTTCTGCACATTTCTAAAGGGACGCAATTATTATTATTATTTTTAATAATTTTTTCCTGATCTTGTTCTTTCTGTCTAGTAATCATCCCTCACTATCCAAAAGTTGATGTGTACTGTGCCATTTTTGCTGTGATTTTGCGTCACCATAAGCGTGGCTTTAATTATTTTCTTTTTGATTCCAATCATGCATGTTCGTTTAATGGAGCTGGTTTAGAATATGACCTTAGGATTTGCTGATTATTACTGATGGATGTTTTCTTTTTCTTCTGTTTGAAAAGGTGTTTTTTCTCTTAAATTATGTTGTAAACATTCCTGCTACATGTTCTTAAACATAACTTAGAAATTGCTTTTGATCCTTATTTTGACCTCAGAATGAGATTTTATTAGAGCCCTTTAAATATTAAATGCAAACTGTTTTGGGCAGAAATGGTTATTCTGACAATGGGGACAATGGGGTGATGCTACATAATTTAACATATGTGCTGCATATCATACATACTGTTGTATTGCTTCTAACTTTTGTGGTCTATGTGTAATACCTACATGAATGGGTGAGCACCAGTTACCATCATAAATTGGCAGATTTGTTGAAATTGTCCTGTTACATTCCACCCCCATTTTTTTGAAATGTGAATAAAGTTGCTTTTGAACTCACTCTGTATTTGGTTAGCCGGTGGTTTAACACAGTTTTGTTTAAATAAATACTTGTGCAGGATCTGTAACGGAATGTACAAGATCGTGTTACCTTTCTGGTAAAAATGGGTAAAATGAACAAGGGTGGTCCTTCGGGTAGTATGGGTAGTAGAAACGAGCGCTCCCAGCCAACATGCTGTGGGCGTGGCCGTTGTTACTGACGTCATTCAATGACAGCTAGCTGTCAGAAAGTGAGTTCATTCCCTCAAGCCGAGGAGACCGAGCACAGTCGATAGGTTTTTGCCCTTCCGTTGATATCTAGCACCACGAACCAGCGAGACAACGGACAGACCTTTACACCGAGCCCGGCCATGGACGAACAGGCGGGGCCCGGCGTGTTCTTCAACAACAATAACAACTCTGTTTTACCCGGCGGTGGGAAAGGACCGCTGCCTGATTGCGACGCTGGGGAGGCGGCCAGGGCGCAGTACAGTATCCCGGGGATCTTGCACTTCCTGCAGCACGAATGGGCCCGTTTCGAAGTAGAGAGAGCACAATGGGAGGTGGAGCGGGCCGAATTACAGGTGAAAACCACCACATTTGATGTATACACGGCCATATATTAGTGGCATTATCGGGGCATAGTGCTGCTCCTTTCTAGTAACTCACGTTGAGTTTCTGTGTTGGATTGTACTGGTTACTAGGCTAGCTTGTTAGCTTTAGCTCAGGAGCTAAAGGAGCTGCAGCGCCCCCCCTGACCCGACTGCACGACGACTGTTTGCGACCTCTTTACTATGACTTAAGCTACTAAACTTGCTTGCTGCCTTTAGGAGTTGGAGGAACAAGCGTTTAGACTAGGCTTATAAGAGAATATGTTTAAATAGATAACTAACTGATAGCTACATTTACTAGCAAAGTAGTGAATGTGAAGTGCTAAAACGTTGTGTAGAAACACACAACTGCTACCTGCCTACTTCTAGCTAAATGTATAGCACAACGCCTTGATTTGTATTGCATTTTACCTCGAAACCCCCAAAAAGAAACTTGGAGAAAAGGTAGTGCTTTGATCACTTAAGAGCTGTCAGTACCGACTGACAGCTTTCAACACACAATAGACTGGAGTCAGTATGTCTTGTTTATGAATCTTATCATAAGCTAGCTGCCATGATACTGCCACTCCTGAAGAGAAAATTAAAATGCTGTCTGTTTGATTAAGGCTACAGGGCTTTTAATTGCTCCTATTAATTGATGCACTATTTTAATAGTATAGTTGACCCTTACTTAATGGTCAAACGACTCAGTTATTTATAAGATATAGGAAGGCAGTATTGTTAGTTAGTTTAGGTTGCTTAAACTAGACGAGAATGTCTTGCAAATCCCCAAATTCACTACTGTTTTTCAGTCCAACTAGACTTTTCCCAGGTTTGATTGCACTGTTAGGAGTGTACAAAGTGCTTTACAATTCATCTCACTGTATCTTTGCAGTTGAATTGGCCGACAGGAGTAATAATTTATAATATTTGTTTGAACTTGCATTAGAAATCAGCTTCCAACATGATTGACTTTTCATACTTTTAAGTATCTACAGTAGGGAAAATGACTTTGGACACCATGTGCCAGATCATTCTTATCCAGCATTTGAATTAGCATTGTCACAGCTTATTACTGTTTAACTTTTGTCTCCTTGCCCAATGTTTTGAAGAAAATGTTTTTTTTCTTGCCATCATTTTGACCTAGTTGTGTGGCCATAGTTGTTGGATCACAGAAAAGAGCCAACACTGACTCTCAGGGTCTGGCAGTAGGCAGCTCCATCGACAGAATGGCCTCAGTTTACAAAGAGACGAGAGGGAGACACTGCATTGTTTTTAGATTGGTGACGTATACCCTGCTCAGTGTAGTAGGGTTTTGACTCATCTGGCTCGTGTATTAAGCTTCCTGTCTGCTGTCATGAAGCAAGCTTATCAGTGAAGCGGCAGCAACTGCGGCAAAGCACAGTCAGGTTGCTAAATGGCTTATTGGGAGGTTAGTTTGAGGCGGCAAAACAGTGCGCGCTCAATTTGAGTTCTTGTTTTTGTTGCACCTAACACCAATTCAGAGGCTGGTTGATGTTTTGAACATATTTGAACCTACAGTATACAGTACTCATTAAAACGCATGGCTTACTCACAGTTGTACTGTAGCACTGTACCTATCTGAATAGATGTTTCAAGAATGAAATTGTGACCATTACTGTTTCTCTTATAATATATTTCTGTACCAGTGCTGTTGCACTATACTGGAGCATTAATGACAAATCAGCAAGTATTGAAAAGCTTTGAAAATCCACAGGGGATGTAACCTTGTTGTGTCCTTGAGGGATGTGTACAAATTGCAAACGTATACGGTATTTCTGCCTATATATATATATATATATATATATATATATATATATATATATATATATATATATATATATATATATATATATATATATATATATATATATATATATATATATATAGTATTGGTAGATTAGCCTTCAGTGAGAAACAAAAGATAGAAAGGCTTCTTTCTTTTTTTCCCGATGAACCTAAATAGACATGTATGAATAATGAAAAATTCTAGTAGGCATAGAGCCTTAATGGAAGATACCATGCAGCAGCTACTGTACCGTATGTTCTTTTTGGTCCACTTCCTTCTGCAACATGCTGCTCGTAGTGCTCGATCATGTCCACACACTTGAGTTTTAATCACAGAATCAAAGCTGACATGTTATCTTGCATTTTTTAGGATCGTTACATAAATGGTTTCAGATCAAAGACCATTAAGGACGTACACAAAGCGATTTCACAACCCAGTGAATTCTCTCCTCCCAGGATTGTTCTCGTTGGTTGCATAGACATTGAATGGAAGACAGTTGAAGCTGTGTCTTACGTCGCTGTTTCGGAGGAAGGCAAACCCCTGGGCTTGTAGGAATGTCGTCCAGCCAGCCTGTTAGGTCATGCTCAGTCAGAGCCACTCCTCTCTGCTGGAGCAGCACAGAAACTGTACTGTACATGCCCGACTTCTCTTGCTGCTGTGCCGTTTCTGTGAAATGCAGAGGCTGCTGTCATTCATGATTAGACTCTAGTTGAGCGGTCAATCATAATCAATTGATTGCCCCAATCATATAACTAGCAATCTGCTTAGCTAGTGTTAGGTTACAGATTAATTTAGTTTATTAGTCTTTTTTTTTATGCTGAATGACAACAATTTCCAAGAAACTTATGAGCTCATCTCTGGTAAACAAACGATTTAAAGTGGTGCTTTGGCATTATTCTTTGTGGAGACACGCAGTTTTAAAGATCTGTCGAATAAATCAACTAATTAATAAGTCAGCAAAAACATCATAGTGTTCGTCGATGAATCATTTCTTTAGTCAAGGACAGCCCAACTCTTTATAAACGGATGATATTTTGTATGAAGGGTTTGCAAAAAAAGTTATGTTTTGTACATTAAGAACAAAATGCTGTAAAATAGTTTCACCAGACTGACAATTGAAAAGGCAGAAAAAGACAAAGATACCTCTGAACAGTTCAACAAGAAGAGAAGAAATCAGCAGTCATTGGTAAACGAAAACTGGAAGCTTAGCTCAAAAATGTGTGCAGGTTTAAATGGGAACAGGTTTCAATGTCAAGTGCAAAAGTAATGCCTGTAAACAAGCTCAAATTAAAAGTCGTGTTGCTATTCTTCAAACTTTAACAGAAATAGAAGGTTGGTCTAGTGTTGGCACTATTGGAAATGGACCAGGGAATATCAGCTGAACAGACTATGGACTGAAAAATGACAGTTTAAACCTATTCCCTCTAACCACTGAGCAAACTGCAGAAGGCCCAAAGAAAATCGGCTTCCCAGAATATTTAGAGCCTAATTGCATCGTTGTGGTTCAATAATGATCTCGGGGTCACTTACGCTTTCCTGGACTGGAAAACAAATGGGTATTTAGGGTAAAAAATGGTTACAACAGTATTTTCCCCTGCCCTACTAAACTGTGAGGGTATTAGACTAAATGGAAGTTTGAAGAATTAAATTCTTCTTTTGGGGCCAAAACTATTGTAAATGTCTATTATACATTTGGTGTCTGAATTACAATTTTTTTTAAATCTCTGTTAAAATAGCTATTATTGAGAGTAAGGAGAAAAACCTCAATATAAAAGCTGATTCTATAGTTTTGAAAGTTAGTTTATATTGTGATATTGATTTGATTCCCCTGCCGTACTGATTAGTACAGATCCTTTCCAGACTGGATGACTGATAATGAGTCGAGTTACGCCCTGTACAGGCCAGCCCGTGCTTCGGTGAGCTTCATCAGCTCTCCAGTTATGGGGAAATCCCTGCTCCATAGGGTATCTCTTTGCCAGAAGTGTCTTGTCAGCAGCCATAATTCGACACCAGGAGAAGGTTGAAGGCGACTCGGGGTGTAAGGTGGCTCTATGCGGGTGCAGACTGAAATGTGGAACGCCCCACTCATCTTTTTTTGGGTAGAAGTTGTTCTTGTATTTCTAAATGAAAGGCTTTTAATGAGCAAGAATATATTGTAGGTCATGTTAATACAGTTATCTTCATGTCGGAGAGGACTGCAGCTAAGTGTGGAGCAGCCTAGAATTAGCCTGCCTCAGTTAGATGACTTATTACAGTGATCTCATGTTTACTTTTACTAATGACAAAGCCCCAGGCATATTTAGCTCAATGGTGTTGCGATAAGAAGAACCGAACCAATGCACAACCATACTCATGCATGTACCGTGGCATTTAGATATCCAGAAATGGGTGTCACCGTCATTCCTCAGTTGATACTACGTCCACCCCCCAGCTGCAGTTATTTTTGTTTGCCCTCCCAGTGTGCGCCTCAAAATGGGAAAGTACAAAAAAGTACATGCCTCCTGACCAAAAATATACCGTTTTCTCAATGTTGTTGCTCTCAGATAATGACATAGAAACTTTAGGCACCACCATAGAAGCGAATGCTACATAACTGCTCACATCCTTTCTCTCCAGCCTGTAAACCACAAAGAAACCTCCTCAGTCATAGGTTTAAGATGGACCACAGTAATAATCACCAGAAGCACCACAAAGACAGTCATTGTAGTCTATATGAAATATTCACTGTTCAGATAATAGAGAGGGATTTAAAAGGGTTTGTGTTTTTTTTTCTTTGACAGAGCCTGAAGGGACCCTTGTTTATTAACTAAAGCCTGGTCCTCTGAGCTTTGCTCTACTGTCCCTGTTGGACTCCCACCAGTGCCTTTCTCTATGCTGCAGAGCGGCCTGTTAATTCCCCTCTCCTTCTTTCATTCACACTTACAGCCTTCATCTGTCTACTTGTGCGGGACAGCTGCCTGCTTGTGCCACAAAGTTGTCTGCCTCCCCCAGTAAATCTGAGGTCGCCAGTCTGTCAGAGTTGTAAATTGGTGTATTCACCAGATCAAATTGCTGTTGTCTCAATGTGTTGTTGTGGTGATGATATTGTTTTAACACATTTTGATGGCCCAACGGTGTTTTCCTGCTTTTTAAAGTAAGTGGCATCTACGTCTACATATATATCAGGCAACTTGGTTGTGACTGGATATGGAATAGTTTTTACATTGATGTATGAATTTTAACCTTAAATAATTCGATACAGAAGAAGAGGACAACCATACTGATTTGCAGTATTTGTCAAAGTGAAATCATTTTATTCTGCAAATTGTTTTTTGCATCATAAGTATGCAAACTGGAGTGTAAGTTCACTCTCTTGATAAACTATATAAATGATCATTGTTTTTGATGCTGGCTAGTAACAGGACAGACCTATTCAGACCTACAATTTGAATGCGTTTTACAATATCAGAGTCTTTGTTGAATTATTTGCTCCTATTTCAAATCTTCTTTGTTCTACAGTGAATCTTTACTCTCTACATTGCAAAGCTGTTGTAGATGTTGCTTTCTGCATATTTCTGCCAGGACCACACCTAAGTCACACAACCTATTTGTCAGAGAATATGCTGATGATGAAAAATGTAGCTCTTTGCCTGCATAAAGTATGTGTGCATGTGCGCCATGAACCTTATTTAATATTAATGCGGCAACATGGGATGCAGCTTCCTTGTCCTCAAGAAGCCCAACATACTGTCTTTTGTTTGCACCCTCTGTAAAGTAGCACTGCAGTGTCAACTTGACGTGAGCTGGGTGACGGCAAAGTGTAAAATGAATCTCAAGTGGAAACTCGTGATGAGATGAAAACCACCAATCTGTGACTCGGTAAGGGTTTAAGAAAGGAGAGAAGGTGTATTTTTGACCGTGAGCCATCTCTGGCAGTGTAAGGATTCTCTTTTGTTTTATGGGTATTGTACAAGAGGTGAAAGGCACAGTTGGCTCATTCCAGGTAAATGAGCAGAAAATCTTTATTAAATCCCAGTTTGAGCAGCTCACTGTCACACCCTGACCCTCCGAGCAATCCTTAATCTGTGCCCGTGGACATGAGCGCGCTGGATCGATGCAGTGTCTGCTTTTGAAGGGGAGAGCTCCAGCCACGATCGCAAGTCCTCAGTATTTCACAATGTAGCTCACTGCTTCTGTGTCACTCAAGGAGCGAAATGGAGCAGTGGATTAAGCTAAGCAGTTTGTTTGACACCTAGTCCATCAGATGGCTGTGTAATACTTGTACAGTATTCAGTATGTAGCTTCTTCTTTTTTTAGATGCTCTCCGACACACGATGTGGAAATATGACCAGTTCTAGTGCAGAGACTAAAATGACCCTATGAGCAGAGAAGGAGGTGAAGAGAGACAGCTGGATGGGAAACTGGAGTTTTTAGTAACTGAAGCTGCTTAAGGAAAGTGAAAGGATAATCCACCTGAACTCAACCTTCATTTTAGAAATAGTTATTTTATTCTTATCGCCCAACACTACAAAAAATACTCCTCAAAAACCAAGCCAATCCAATCCAACAGATCTCTTGAGACTGCTTCTCTGTATTTCATACGTTGAAGTATGTGTGAAGCTATCTTTGAATGTCTTAATTAAATGTATTTCATTGTATTTTAGGGACAAAACAATCTGACCAATCTATAACAAATGAATTGTGTTAGATGGACACAACAATAATAACACATTTTCTCTTTATCAGGACATGAAAGGAAAACCATACATTTTCATTTGGATTCTGACTTATAAAGATGATGCCGTTTCTGACCAAAGACAAAAATCTTTAAAGTCATGAGAACATGCATTTAACAGCAGTGCCTGACAAATGTTGCAGTTGTACTGTAAGTGGCCATAAATATGAACCTACTTGAAAGAAGCTCTTTTAGAGGTTATGTTGATCTGTGGTGATGAACAAATTCAAAATACTCAGCTGTAGCCACGTCACAGTTGTACCCGGCGCCTCTGTCTTGCTGCAGTTGTTTTTCTGCCTCTATTCTCTTGCTGCTAGTGTAACGGCATGTGAGGAATGTACTTGGCTAGTCATCAGGTCGGCCATCGTGGTGCTCATTGGTTTGCGGTAACTGTGAGAGTAAATCCGGTGTTAACTGAAAGAAAGGTTGTTTGCATTGTAAATGTGGGATTTACACCAACCCGTTTCCCTTCTTCTTCGGCTCTGACCGCGGCCAACGAGCCAGCATGTGTGACCATTTTGTTTGTGTGTCAGCCCTGAGGTTGTATGAGTGTCTGCTGCATTTATTTTACAATAGTGAGCTCAGTCTTGCTGCTGAGATATACTGGATTTTTCACAGCGTTCACTCTGTCTAGATTAGATAGCTTCATTGTTTTATAGATATCTTTGGGGATGATGCATAACAAGTCTGGAAGAAAACATGTCTGGAATTCACAAATCTGAGACTTTAAGGTGTCCTCTAGTTATAAATAGAGGGGATATCCTTTATAATCATCATACATTCATTGACTGAAAAGTAAAAAGGAAGATATACAATTTGGTGGTATTGTTTGCCTCTGAAATCCACTGCCAACAATGTGGCCGAAAACAAGCTACAAGTTAACTGTCAATGTCGTTGTGAGGACTCTAAAAATGTAGAAATAAAACCATTTTCCTGCGCTTGTTTAACTTGGTGGTCCACCAGCCAAATTTGACTAACTTAACTCCAGCTAAATGGCGCGTGTGCAGTTTTATGTGTTTCTGTCTTCAAATTGTCACTAAGTAGGACTGGAAGCTTCTGTCAGTCCATTTTTCCTCATTTAAATTGACAGCTAAAGTAGGATTGACTTTATGCCAAAGTAGAAGGTATTGTGATCAACTTTCTTATTTTAGCTTACCATAATTTAGCCAGTGACTGATGTTTATTTTCCTCTCTAGCTATTGGCCTATCTCTTGTGCCTCGTTTTCCTGTCTCTGAAAAGCCCTGCGCTCTAGATGGACGTCCCGCTCTACATGTCTCTTACTCAGACAGACTAAGGAGCCCTTATCCAGCGACCCAATAATGCAGGCAGTGTGAGGCCGGGAATTAAATGCTTCCTGTGTCTCTTTATGGCCCGAGTCGACTCATTGCATTCCTCCCAAGGTTAATGTTTGATGGCGGAGAGATGGCGAGCCAGAGATTCACAGAGCTGCACTCTTCTCTGTCTCTGGCACCGCAGGACGCCAGGGGTCCCTGGGCCAGCGCTTCATGATAGGATAAGGAAGTGAATCGTCGCTTGCTATATCAATCAACGCAGATATACAGTTTGATCCACAGTGAAATGTGCATCAAAATGAACTGCTGTTCTTACACTTTGTCATCCTTTTGCTTATGACATTCTTGAGGTGAGGCTTTGATGTGTGGCCATGCTTCAGCTCTCATCGTTGAATTAAGTAAGATATTCTGATGACATTATGGCACTTTTTATTGCTAATTTATTGGGGTTTTTTTTGCCTTTCTGCTCAGCATTTGAGCCAGACACATCGACTGTTCAGCTGGACATCAAGAGACATTAAATGAAAAATATGTCTGCAATTAGCCTAATGAAGTATTTGTAGGTTCTGCAGCCCAGTTGCATGTGATACAGTTCAGGGCAGTGGTCCTCACTGATATTTGGATTGGAGCCACTTCGCCAGAGTTCGTTCATTTGGGAGCCACACAGTCTGGCCCAATCCAAACGGTGATCATTTTCCATATGAAATATTTTGCTAATGCCTTATTTGTGCCCCCTTAACGTGCCTCGTCTCCCATCTTTCTAAGACAGCACAAAATGATCCTTGCTTTATTGAATGTAAGCCAATTGTTCTTCTTCTCAATCCACCTACAAATCAATATTTTCCATCTGGTAAAAAAATGAGTATGACTACTCAGGCTTTGCTGGTATTTTCTCTATTTATTGTCTGGCCTGCTCCATGTTACTGTAACTGAGCTTATATATGCACCAGAGGCCAGAGTTAAAAACTTTTTTGGAGCCTTCTTCCTTGTTTTGGCTTTCTGTTTTAATGATCAATGATACTGGCACAAGGATGCATACTTAACATTGTCAATCCCGAATGCATTAGTATAGATCCAGCTGATGCACATAAAACAGGGTGAATAAGAAATCGGAGACTGTGTAGAGGTAATGGGTAGAGTGATGTATGACGCACCTTTTCAAGAGCATCGATTGTTGCCATCTATGCAGAGATGGTACACTCCTAGCATGTGACCGCTGCCAAATAAACTTGGTTCTGTTTTCACTGTCAAACTGAGAACCAGTAACCCTAAATCCTAAAGGGCTCTGAAGCAGGAAGGTTGTTATGAGTTCCTATGCGGAGAACTGTGGATGGCAAGAAATGCCGGTATTAATACGAGGCAGATTGAAGCGCTGTCATGACTCATTATTGCAGGCAGCAGCAGCGCCACTTTCTATCCGTGTGAAACTGTGATCTAGCCCACTCAAACTCGCACCATCCTCTGCATGTAGAGTGACATGCAGGGAATCAAGTCAATATGAATTATCCTTAAGATGTTAACGTGTGGTCTTGGAATTTGAATCTTTCCCAAGACAAAACTAGAATTCTCTTGTTGAAGGCAGACACGTGAAGTCTGGCTTTCTGTGCTTTTCTCCATCGTGCTGCAGTCCTTCTGTGCTGATGCTTTACTCTTTTTCAGATTTTGCCATTTGTGTTGATCCAAAATAAGTTTTAGACATTGTGCTCCAGTGTTCTCTTCTCCGCATTCGTCCCTTTGCTGAAACCCCTAAAATACTGTGTACTGTTTTGGTTTCTCTGCCCCTCAGAATATATGTAGTGGAAGACAATTCCATAAGGATGCAACTTACTCTAAGAACATTACAAAGCTTTGAGAAGAACAAAAGTTATTTCATTTTTATTGCGCAACTTAAACATTTTATAAAAATGGATAATTCATTACCTAAACTAACTAATTAATTATTAGGTGATTTTTCTTTAGCACCAACATAATTTAACCAGAATGAAGAGACATTAATGGCAATACTGAATTAAGACCAAAATATGATTCTGTTTTACAAAAAATTATTAACCATAGAATTGTTAAATTCTTTGGGGGAGAAATGCTTTTTAACTATAAGAGGTAAAAACCACACCACAGTTGCTGCATTCAAGCTAGTTAAGGCTAATGCTGCTAGCTGGTGTACAGCTAGCCTTACCCAAAGCTAATTTAAAGACCTTTTCCTACCCGTTTCCTGTAATTAGAGAATCAATGTTGATGCTCCAGCATCTTAGTAATCTGAGTTTGTTATTTGCCTAGAAAATAACTCTGCCGATAGTTTGTTTCATTTCAAAAGCCCTGCACTACTGGAGAAAAAAACCTAACAGCAACACAGCGGAGCGCTCCGCTTCTTTTTCTTCCCCTCTTCACTAAAAAAAAAAAAAACACACACACCAACTTTTGTTTTGACAAAAAGCATCCATACGACGATTAGGTCGTCCTCAGATCCATGGTGGTCAGTAAATTACACTTTAATTTCCTTATTTTCATACAAGAACAAACTTTTTCTCTGCTTTTTTTTTCTATTAGTCAGATCATGACTCATGAAACCAGTTAGCTTAATGTCAGTTATGTTTTAGTTGCAGCTCAGGCTAAAGACAGGAGTCGATGGTTTTGCACCGGAGTGAAATAGATTCTGAATCAAATCGTGACACCAAGAATCTGAAGTGTGAGATGGGCAAAGATTCCCACTCATAACAATAATAATAACAATAATAATAATAATAATAATAATAATAATAATAATAATAATAATAACACCAGATAAAGTAGTCCTGCTGAAAGCTAACCAGTCCAGCCTAGATGCCTTTGAGTATCAAAGAATAGTGGTTTTTAACTGTCTTGACTTACTTTAATACATTGTGATGCTTACAATGGTACAATGTCTGGTTCCTGCTATAAGATGGATACAGTTTTACACAATGTGTGATCTGCTCGGTTTGATTTATCTGCTGCAGATCATTCCCTGCATGCTTCACCGTGAGCTAGCCCCTACCACTCTCATTACAAGTGTGTATGTGTGCGTGCACACACACATGCGTGTTTGTGTGTGGTACGCAGCAATGCAATGCAATGTAATGTAATGCTGACTCAGACTGAGTGCGTCGACAGCTGTTGCCTGTTACTGAAGAGAGACAGTGGTGTGCAGAGGGAAGGGATTTTTGAGGAGGGAGGGGGGGAGGTTGGTGTGTGGGAGAGTGAGTAGGTTAGATTAAAATAGAATAGAACAGATTGGCTTTTTATTTCCCATCATGCCACGCATATTGATTTGACATCATCCTATTTCAGTCTCGACAGAAGTAGTTGTTCTCAGATGCTGCCTCGTGGAGGTTGTTTTTGAAGTCGAGTCTTTGTTGCAGGCTAGCTCATATCTAAGATGCCAAAACACTTGATACATTGACTCTATTTATAAAAGGAACTACTGTAAATCTTTTAGTACTTTTCAAATGTGACCTGACTATCCTATTTTTGTGTTTTCAGGCCCAAATTGCCTTCCTGCAGGGGGAGAGGAAAGGTCAGGAGAACTTGAAGAAAGACCTTGTGAGGAGGATCAAAATGTTGGAGTACGCGCTGAAGCAAGAGAGGTGAGTTCCTTACCACCCACTGCTGCCTCAGCCCACCCACAATACACACAATACCTAAGTTTCAAACAACTGCACTGTTTCCATGTTTTCCATGCTCCTAAAAATAAAGTCCTGCTTCTGAGAAATATGGAAAAGTAGAACCTGGCAGTGTCAGATTCTCACTGATCAACAAATGAACATCTGCTGCACCTGCACAGAACTAGCACACTCCAGAGTGCAGCTTTGTTGTACTGTGTTAAAGGGTTGCTTCCGTTTAAGCCCAAAAAAGTCAGCTTGCTCTTGTTTATATTCTATGCATACCAGTCTGATGTCTCAGCAGAAATAGTATTCGAGTGAGAGCGCCAGATTCCCCCCCCCCCCCCCCCCCCCCCCCCCCCCGAGTCCTGCTGGTGTGATGTCTCTGGACAAGAGCATGTGTTGGTATGAAGACTTTGTTTGCTGTCAGATGCTGATGACTCTGCAGTGTCCTCAGTAGAAGGACGGGACAGCAAAGGAGGAGAGAGGAATTCTCTCACCACCCAAGACGAGGTCACCGTCGCAGCTTTCTTTCTCCAGTAAACCAGAAGAATGACATTGTTCTCATTCCCATGTGCATTAGCCCGTCGGCGTCACACAAAAGGTCTCTGTGGTAGCTGTGGTGATGCACTTTGCATTTCCCGTCCTCCTTGACGCATGGCTGCACCCTGGGACAGAGATATATCGCTGATTTCAACACTTCTCTTGTGACTTTGAACCACCGAGTATGTCATTCAAATAGACTCTGTATCAGTAGACCTCTACAAAAACTGAAGAAATAGTCCTTATTTATTTTGATAATTTGAAGGATAATTGTAGTTTATTACAAGCTGGGTCATAATTGTGTAGTCTTGGCCATCATTCCCTTGATGGTAACACATAGTGGCCAAAGTAATTGCTGGAGAAAAAAAACGTACAACAGCTTGAGAAACAAGAGCAGTCAGATATTTAGACGTATTTAATTTAATTAGGAACAGAAGTGGAAGGCAAACGATAAAATCATAACCCAAACTGTCTGTCATTAACACCCATCACAGGTTACAGACTGACATCCTGGTCCAACTTTAACCCATCATACTTTCCAGTAGTTCTGTGTGTGTGTACACAGTTTTCCAGTGTAATTAGTTATTATTGTTGGCATTTCAGGTGCATTCTTGTCAGTTTTACCTCTTGTGTTTCCCCCATCAGACTTGAGTTGCAATGAGCCAGAACGATCCTTCTAACATGAATCAAATATGAGCTGTAGCTCACATTTTGACCACTCGCTTGTATGTAGTGTCTCTGTTTTACCAGGCAATCCAGTCACTTTTGTCTCCTTCCTGAACAATACCCACAGAGGAAGTACTTTACTGCGTTGTGGCCAACGGTGGAAGAATCTGGTTCTGTTGGACAACTTCAAGCTGGGAATGTGTGGAATTCTATGAATGCAAAGTAAATCATTGCTGATATGAGAGCGAGTTAGTCTCCCTTGCTAGATAAGTAAATGTTTCAAATAGAAAACAGGGTTGAACATTTGATGGGTAACAAATGAAACCACTGACTGCAGGTGTCTTGGTTTGAGCTGCGATGTGGGAGATTGTCTGCTTTAGGCTAATGAGAGCCTTGACGCAGCTGATGTCGATGGTGTCAAGCTCGGAGGTTAGTTACATTGTGCCGCCCTGTGCTCTGTGAGGCACATCACCATTAGGTTTGTTAAGTATGGAAACGTCCTCTGTCTGTTTGTAGTGTATATTTATCTACTCTTCTCCACTGAGATCATCGCATACTCGAGCCTCGGGAGCAACGTTAACCCAGAATCACTAATACTTTCCCCGGTTGCTAAGCAACAGGTCACATCTACAAGAGTATCTGAAAGCAATTTCAGAAATGTCTTTCTGGATGTGGGGTGCACCCGATTCAAAATGAATTTGGATGGGGGTTGCCTCCTCTGGATCACAGGGTGTGTGAACTCAAAGGTGTGAGAGCTCTGCTAGTGTTGACTCTTCACCCTGCGGGTGGGTGTGCACTCATTGGGAGAGCTCAGTGTTGTAGCGCTGCCATTTTACATCCGTTTCTAAATGCAGGTGAATTTCTCTGTGAATCGCCTTTCAAGGGAATCATTGTGCCGATATTTTGTATTGTTTAACGCCGTTTCTGTCAAAATTGATTTATAAGTAATGTTTTTGTTTTACACGTGTGAAGAGTGATAAAAGTTTAGTGCATGAACATCAATTTGATTATCATACATGTCATTGTGCATACAATTACAAAGACGGCTGAAACAATTAGTCGATTAATCTATTGAAGATTAACTGTCAAGTAAATTTTGGAGCCACAAATGTCCTGGTTCAGTCTTCTGTGATAGTGAATGTAATGTCTTATCTGAATATTTAAAAACAAGCAATTTTAATATGTCAATTTGGGACCAGGGAAATGAACATGGGCATGTTTCACTGTTTTCTGTTGGGTAAAGCGATTCAATAGAAAATGAAAATGATTGTTAGCTGCAGTCCTGTTTCCTGTATCATGAAACATATTGCTATCTAAAAAGAATGTTTCCGTTAAATGTTGTGATATGCCTTTTCAACACAGCTCTACATACAAGTGAAGCTGTCTAATAAGAGAACGCTTTTATGAAAAGTAGAGCAAGTTGGTGTTGGGATGACTTTCAAAGCTTATGCAGATGCCATGCATAATGAGTTTTTTAAATAGCTTCTTCTCAGACTTTTTTGATCAGCCCCGTTTGCTTATTTGTCTGCCTCCACCTCTTTTTTTTTCTCTCCTTACAGAGCAAAGTACCACAAGTTAAAATATGGGACAGAGTTGAATCAAGGTGACATGAAGCCTCCGAGCTACGACTCTGGTAAGTCTATGGTGGCTCAAACAAGCAACTCCATCTCTTCATACTAAATCACTGTGATTGTTGAGTTCACATACCTCAAGTGACAGGACTAGTACGCATGCGACGGCTGCGTTCATGTTTAATCCTTTTGCCTCGATAGCTTTCCTCTCCGTGTCCTTTTCTGAATGCAGAGTGCCATTGTTGTTACGGATGTACTACTGAGCAAATATTGAGCTGTTGAAAGAGGCAATCTGGCAATGTATACAAATCAGTTGTCTTGACGTTGATTTAAAGATATGTGCAGATTGAGGGCGTACATGACGCTTCATGTAAGATACGTTTAGAACAATAATACTTTCACTCTGATTTCTGACGCACACTATAAACCTTTTTATTGTGTTAGTTCACCCAAATTACTGAACATATTTATTTTTGTATCTGGTATCAGATGCATCATATGCAGACATGCTAATAGTTCTGATTTTATTTGCCAAGGTTTGGGGATATCTGCCTTTTGATATGACTCCACCCAAATATGTGGTGCTGGAAACATTGAAGATTTGCGTTTAAGAACATTCAGTGTTGTTCTACACAATCACTTATTAAAGGACTATTTATTCTGTAGAAAGTAGTTCCAACAAAAGCTGTTAACAGTATCTTCTGTGGATCATCCAAAATATTGGAAAAATATATGATTTATTTTAATTTGTTAATGTAAATAGAGCTGAAACAATTGGTCAAATAAATGGTGTGAAAAATTCATTTTTAGCATTTTGTCTTGAAAAATAATTTCAACTTATTTTGAGCTTCTGAATTTGAAGAAAAGCAAAACTAGGAAGAATGCACATAGCCTACATAAATTAAGCAGAAGCTACTTTATCCACTCAAGTGTTAATTATCTAAAATGTTGCTCTCACTTTTTGGTGTTCACCCGTTCATTACAGTACATAGTCTTACCTCACAGTGCAGTACCTCTGGTATCACTGTGATACCTGTTCCTTGTTATATTATTGTAGTTTAATTGGCCTCTCATGTTCAAGCGCTGTCATTAAGTCAGATTGCGACATTTCCTCTCATCTCTATTCATGAGATGAGGGCTGTTCAAAGCACCCTAACCCTTGAAGTGTTGATGAACGAGGAGTGGGAGGTGTTGTTCGTATGGTGGTGCACCTGCCCGCTCCTCGCCCTCCTGAATTAAGCATGACCCACTTTTTGAGGCACCCCGTCTCTCTGCCCCACCAAATCAACCTCTGCCATGACGCACACGCACACACTCACTCACCCCATCTAAATCTTATTAACGCATCTCTCTCCCCCTTGCAAAATTCCCAGCTGAATCGCCGAGTGCTGACGTTGTTTATTATCAAAGAGAGCTTTGAATCCCATCGTTGCTTGATTTGTCAGAAAGAGTGTGTGTTGTTGTTGTTGTTCGGGATGCAGACACACTTTGTTGCTCTTTGCAGTATGTCATGGGACGTGGTTGAAACAGAGACCAGCCATTTTGAAGGTGTCGGAATGCTTAATTAAATAGCAAATGTCTTGTTGTAGCATCAGGAACAAGTTGTTGCTAATGAGTCTCTTCTCTGTTTGTACTGCTAGTGCTGTGTACACAGTTCTAGTAGGGCAATAATGACCTACTGGGATGTAAATACTTGGATCAAGGATAGCTATCTAAGTTGCACATGTTGACAAATGATAACTCTGATCCAAATCCACCCACGAACAAAAAGGTAAATGAGCTGGAGTGTGAATACTGATTATACTCTTGGCTGCGGCTGTTTCAAGAATGTTTTGTTATTTTTAACATGCAAGTGTAATTTCACTGGCACAATTTCAAGAGAAGCAATATCCTCTTCTATTTAACTCTAGTCCAATGTTGACTTGCTGAAAGCAACTGTGCTGTGTGTAGTTGCCAGGATGCTGCGATGCAGGAATGTTCTGGTCGTGTTTACAGAGTGGAAATAATGTCAGAGGCTGTGGTGTTTGTGGAGCCCTGATTTGTGTCCTCCTCATCTGCAGATGAGGCCAACGAGAACGAGTCTTCCGGATCGCTCAACAATCAGCTGTCCTGGAAACAAGGCCGTCAGCTCCTCAGACAGTAAGTGCACTTGCTTTAATCCTTCTGTGACAGTCTTCGACCCAGAAAAACTAAATCGCTGCACTAAAATGAACTGTATAGAGACACCAGGTCCCTAGGTACATTTCTCTGCAGTAGTATTGTCACTTGTGTCAGATTTAGGCTTTTATTAAGGTATACTACTGTGCCAGAAGCGCTATGGCTAAAAAAAACAGTGAGGAAGAGCTCCCCCACATGGGCAGCAGCAGTCATTACCTGCTCTGTGATTTGTTTTCTCTGGTGTACCCAGCGGGCTCAGGGAAGTTTAGTTATCACACCATCGGGCAGCCTCACACGTCAGCTGCCCCAACATGCCGGCTGACCAGACAGCCAATTTATTCTTAACTCTGTGTGAAGGGACAGATCAATAATGTGCTAAGACGCTCCTTCAGTCAGACGCCTGCTCTGCATCCTTACATGGTAGGCGTAATATTTGATGAGTATCTCATCTTGCCTCAACAAAGCTGATGCCATCAACTGCCAGAGGACATGACACTTTTGACAGTAACAAGTACTCATCTCTGATCATCTTTGTTTGTGTAGTAAATGAACTTATTCATTATTATTCTCAAAGAAGAGTTAATTTAATGGCTCTTTGCAGCAATATGAAAAACTCATTTACAATGTTTCTGCATCTTCTCATCAGATCTTGCTCCATACTACACTATACATACACATGTTTGTATTCATTTCACAACAAATGACACTTTTATGGGCTATACCATTTGCAACCAAGTTTATTTACCTCATTCCAGGTACCTGCAGGAGGTCGGCTACACAGACACCATCTTAGATGTAAAGTCCCAGCGGGTACGAGCGCTGCTAGGATTAGCCGGGGACGGAGGCGGGAGGACTGGGGAACGGACCAGTACAGAGCCGTTAGTCAATGGGACAGACGCATCAACAAAGGGCACCAGAGGGTAAGTGTTCTCCCCTAAAGCGATCTATAGAGTGATCGGAAACAACAATGTTACAAGTCCATTGCATGCAACACTGTGTGGTTCATGTTTTAAAAATGTAGCTAAACAATAAACAAGCTTTGGTCATCGCACCGGCACTTCTATGCATCGAAAGAGGAAGAGGAGGTTGTAAAGCCGGTCTGTGGCCGCCGAAGCTCGAGATCTGCCATCAGTGCTTTTTGTCTTTGACAGTCCATTTTCGATTGACGACCACGTTTCCTTCATGATTGTGAACTTGTGAAAGTGGCCTTAAAGGGCAACACACACCAACATTTGCTACATGTGTGTTGTACTTGAGACTGATGGGGTGAATCAGTACAGATACAACTACTGTTTATTGATACTGGAGCGTAATATTTGGATGTGCATCATTGTTCCTCCACAGAAAAGCTGAGCTCTCTGACACTAGCGCTGTACTGGAGGCCTTCAAGTTCATTGAGAATGCAGCAGCTGACTTCAGCGATGACGATGATGACGAGGATAACGATGGGAGGGACAGGACTAATGTGGAGTCCAGGACGGTAAGGAAACAGTCCGCCCTCATCTTCTGAACTTTCACAACGTCACGTAGAAGTTGTCTCGGTGCTTTTAATAACGGCCCTTGTTATTTTTCCCTAGATCCTGAGGAAGAAGCCGACGCCATCGACGCCAGCCAGTATGGACACGAGCGAGGACCCTGACACAGAGGAGGCAATGAAGGGCTTTGACTTCCTGTCCAGCCAAGACGAGATGGACACCTCGCCGGAGTCCAGAGGCAACGGGGACGGCACAGACTGGGGTGAGTCATGGATCTGTCAAGAACAGGGAAGAGTTGGAATTGGTTGAAAACCCAGATACAGTAAGAGTAGCTACAATATCAGAATGCTTATTTTTCTCTTGCACAATGTTGTCTTTTTTTAAATCAGTAAAATAAAAACACAAGTTTCAGAAATAAAATATTCGTTGATTGTTTTCTGCTGTAATCTTATAATTTGCCTGCTTATCTGAATTTGACTTCTTCTCATAGTTTGGTGACTGTTGAGTACTCGTCATTCATAAATCACTCTGTGGTCATAAATCATGACGTTTGGATGTTTCTCTGTTTAACCCATAGTTTGTGATCTCTTCCACTGTGTGTTCCCATAGTGACCACAATGTCTCTTCCACTCCTGTGTGTCGTCAAATAGACCTGATTCCCTTTGAGTGTCAGTAGTCCTTAGACTTAGACCAAAAGCCAGAAAAGATGGGCTTGATGTCATGCTGAGGTGTTTCTTTGTATTTGAACGTGGGTTTGACTATTCGAGTCACGTATACAACAATTTAATTATCACAAAGATTTGACGTGAGGATTTTATGATTAGTCATGACATCAACTTCCCTCCCACCGCTCTCACTTCTTCCAATATAAAATAAAAGCTAACGATATTAAACGAGATAGTTATAGTGAGTCTTGTATCACTGAGGTGGTAGTGGCCTGTTTAAAGAAAAGATGCTCCTCTCAGGTCTTAAAGGCTTACTGTGAGTGTGAGAGAGGTCTCTGCACCTTGCCCACCCTGCCGCGCCACGTGGGCCTCAACCAGAGCAGTTCCTCAACAGCCTCTCGGTCTGGTTTTGTTCCCCCTGTGTAGAGAAGGACGAGCAAGGTCCCATTTCTGAGGCCTGGGACGTGGACCCGGGCATGATAACCAAACTCAAGGAGGAGTACAGAAAGGAGCGCAAGGGGAAAAAGGGGGTGAAGAGTAAGTCCTGTCAGGTGTCGCTGCCTCCCTCCTACTCCTCTCTCTGTAGAGCCTGACTTTCAGCCAAAAAGCCTCAAATCAAAAACAAAACATCTTGGCTGTTTTTTTCTCATCTCCTTCTTGAGCTCCTCCTTATTAAGCCTTCAACTTGGCATCGCTCTGTCCTGTCTATCATTTCATACTGAATGTCTCCTCTGTCTTCTTGTGAATGTGTACCGTACATACAAAATGTGTCACCTTTTTAATTTTCCTACCCAAACTGTAATGCTTGTTGCATGATTTTCTTTCCCCTTTCAAATGTGTTGATTTACATACACAACATCATCATCTTGTCCTCACTGTTAAATATCAGAGATTAACGTGAAAGTTAGTCGTGCTGACACGTCCTTCTCTGTCCCATATGGGCTAGTGCTAATCTCCACAATGCTCTGTTTCCTACATTGGTATGTTCTCCAGTCAGAATAACATAATCATCACCTTCATCCTCATCCGTCAGCCATGTTGGTGCTACAGTCATTTTGCTGCTGTTGTAAATTGATAGCAATTACAAGTTTATTCAGTGACTCCGTGAAGTGACTCGGCTGAACACCACTGCTCTCAGAGTAACGGCCCACTTCAGCCTCATTCAGTGGCTCTTCGAGAGCTCTTCGATTTCACATGTGTGATGCCTAAACCCAGCTTTGCTCTAATTTCCCTTTTTTTCTACTACGATTGAGTCATGAGATCCAACAACTCGGTACATCTCACTTTCTTCATTTGATTGACACACCATTTTTTACACTTGGCTTTCTCCTCGTCTGATGTAAGCAGAAATCTATTTTTGACCGTCACACTGTGTCGGTACTTTAACACTTTTGTAAACATCCATTCCGTGGTTCATTAAATGCTTCTGCCACACTTGAAGTAAACATCTCAACACCTTTTCTACTTCTTCAATTCATCTAACAAGGACTCTGGTGCTTCTTCCTTTTCTCTTCTTTTGCATACTATATTTTATTAATTTAACTTCTTCCCTTTCAGTGCTGCCTTCCTTCCATATTCATTCCGTGTTCTCTTTTTTAGCTTGTACTCACAGCTTTTTAATTAAATAATTTATTGTTTTCGTACGTTTTGCCTGTTTTTTTCCCTCTCTCCGCTCGCCATCACTGTGTGTCGGTTTGGTAACTCTGTTGACCTGACTCATTAAACAGGGCCAAACCGGTCCAAGCTTCAGGACATGCTGGCTAACCTGAGAGACGCAGAGGACTTGTCCCACATGCAGCCGCCACCATCCACCCCTCAATCCCGGCCCAACGCGGTGCGGTTCAACGAGCATGATGGGAACCGACCGGATGAAGGTGCTCGAGCTAAAACTCCAGTAGATTGCAGCCATCAAGTGTTAACTCCTTGTTAGACTTGCTTAAATGCCCTTCATCCCTGGCTATATTTGTATTCATTTGATCTTTCCCCAGTTGAAGCGCTGACCTTCCCGCCAACCTCTGGGAAGTCGTTCATTATGGGCGCAGACGAGGCCATGGAGAGCGAGCTGGGCCTGGGGGAGCTCGCTGGACTCACCGTGGCCAACGAGGCCGACAGTCTGGCATACGATGTGAGTAGGAAGATGCAGAATAGATTTTAAGAGCCATGGGACCATTTCTCTGGGGGAAACTATTTCTGTTCATGTTCTCATGCAAAACATCCACCCTACCTCCCGCCTGTAATCCACAGCTAATTTTCCAAGTCACATCACAACAGCTATTTTTATAGGCAGCGTCAGGGAAGCTGCTTTGAAAAGTATAGGAAGATGTCAGTGATTTTCTGAGACTACATTTACAACAGTAAAGTCAAAGTCAGATGGTTCTAAAAACACTTGCGTAGGTTGTAGCATGTTTTCCTTTTTTCTTTTTAAGACGTGTGATTTCAGTGTGATAGCGAGCTTTTACAGGGGAAAAGTGGTTAAAGGATATTTATCAAGACGTACAAAGAACAGGCATTAATGAAAAGTAATACAAAGTTATTTTTAATAACAAAAATGAATTCATTACAAACTAGCAGTTGAATTCCAGAAGAAGTCTGGACAACATGTTGTGTATTTCAGTGGCTACGATATAATCTCATGGAGAGCGTTTGGCTGAAGGGTCTTTGTATGTATTTTATCACACCTGCTCAGGAGTCTCTCCGCTCCGGCTCGTGCAGCTGCTGACTTAATTCTGTAAAAAGTAAATACTTTTTAAAGATTTATACAGAATTAGTGACTATATTTGGGACAACAATTACTTTTCATTAGGATAAACTCGTTTTCGATGGATCATTCTGTAAAAGTATGTCACTAAAGATGACTTGGAGAACTGCTGCTGTTAAGCGATCCCAAATAAAGGGGGAAAATGTATTTACAGTTGCTGACTGCACCCCTAAATGACAGACATATATGATGTACCTTTTGGGTTTTTTAATCTCACCATCACTTCATTTTTTTATCCATGAATTTTGCAACTACTGATTATATCTTATAACACTGAAGATTGGAACTTGAGTGTCTGCTTTGATGTCTCCTCAGATTGGCAACAATAAAGATGCCATGAGAAAAACATGGAACCCCAAATTCACTCTGCGGAGCCATTTTGATGGGATTCGTGCTCTGGCCTTTCACCCTGTGGAGCCCGTCCTGGTCACTGCTTCAGAGGACCACACGCTCAAGATGTGGAATCTGCAGAAGACCGCTCCCGCCAAAAAGTAAGAACGTCTTCACGCAAGTTGAACACCCCCAAGCACTCTTCCAGTTCAACCCAGACCAGTATCCTGTGATTATCTGTCCATTCCTTCCTTTATGAACTCTGTTAGAGACATTAATACATGTGGTTCAGTCTCTTTGTACCTACAGCGGCAGAGGGAACATTATTACAGAGAAAAGCTCTGTTGTTGATTACTCATAAGAAAGATAGCTTTTCTTTGTTGCTCCATCATTCAGCTGCAGGAAAGAACTGACAAAAGACTCATTACGTCAAGTCACAACTCTGCAGCCCACACACAGTCTACTGTACTAATATCATGTGTTTTATTTTAAGAGGCTGAAGTCAATTTACAGTCAAGGGTTCAATAAAACAGCATGAAACAGTAGCAGCTGATTATACATCAAGTTATGGCTTTGTACAATTCAGCAGCAATGAATTTGAATGTATTCATCGACACATATTGAACGCACAACATGTAATTTCCTGCCAATAAGGGGGCTCTCAATCAAAACAATGGACGGAGTTTGGTGACTTCAAGTAGCGGGTTCATGGGATTTTGTCATTGTTCATCGTTCAGCAGTATTTTTTTACCAGAAGCCGAATTATCCGCACAGGTCTCCTCTCCAAAACTAACGATCCCTGTGATTTAAAACTGTTAAAAACACTGAATAATTAAGCAGATTCACATTTAAAAATCAGTGTTTCTCCAACGCTGTTAGACAGACACAGCACGTCCCGGAGGGCTAGCCACGCTGCCGCAAACGTTTGCTCAGCTTGTTTCTCTGACAACTTAACATCCAGACGTCTGATTACTAAAATCCTTCATCCGGTTAAAATATATTGTTAAAACGACCAAGATCTAAAAAGTGTATTGTAGAAATGTGTCTTAAAACTGTGTAAAAAGTCTTCTGAAGACAACCACAATGCTGACGCCTTCACAAAGGTGATACGTCGCCATTAGAGGCGACCAAATGAAACGTTACCTTGATTAGAATTACAGATTTCTCTAGGTTTTAAAAATTAAAAAAGCTAATGAAAGTGCACAACTCTACAAAATATATAACATAGCTGTAGTCGTTTTTAAATATTTGAATGCGGTAAAGTTGCATATTATAGCTTATAAACTTGAACTGCTGTTTGGTTTTGTATGTTCCATTAATGAGCACATTGTTTGTCCCCAGGAGTGCATCTTTAGATGTGGAACCGATCTACACTTTCAGGGCCCACAGGTAAAAACACTGCACATGCACAAACACATTTATTTCCCATTTTAGCGATGAAGAACAAACAAGAAGTTTTGCTATTTCATTTGTATGTGAACCACAGGGGGGCTGTCCTGAGTGTGGTGATGAGCAGCACAGGGGAGCAGTGTTTCAGCGGAGGGGTTGACGGGACTATACAGTGCTGGAACACCCCCAACCCCAACATCGACCCCTACGACTCCTACGGTAACCATGGCGCCATGTGTTTTGTTTGAATTAGAGGATTTTATAAATCAGATCATTGTAGCTGACTTTGATCGTCTTTCTGTGACAGAGCCATCGATGCTGCGGGGAGCGCTGTGTGGACACACTGACTCAGTTTGGGGTTTGGTGTACAGCAGCGCACACCAGCGCCTCCTCTCCTGCTCTGCAGACGGGACTGTGAGACTGTGGGACGCGAACACCACCTCCCCCGCCCTCGCAGTATTTAACGAAGACAAAAGTACTGACTTCACGCTTGTGTCATGACTTTGTTTTTCTTCATATGTCCTTGAATTGAGTAGTTAACATGAATGTATCTTGTCTTTCTGTGTAAAGAGCTAGGAGTTCCCTCCTCAGTAGACCTGGTGTGCAGTGAACCGGCCCATCTGGTCTCATCCTTCACTAACGGGGAGATTGGTCTCTTCAACATGGAGACTCGCCAGCTGGTCCTCAGTCTCGAGTCCAATTTGGAGCCGGGTAGGTTTGCCCGATAGAAAGCTGCGGCATTTAGACCTCGATCAGTAAAATTCTCCATTGATATCTAAGCTAATAATAATGATAAAACACACTATATGATCATAATGATGGAGAGTCTGAAAATATGGCTCTTGAGTAACATCTAGTGGCAGCTGTAGCATTAGCAGACCCATGTTCTGATCCACGTGTTTCTGTTTTCATATTTCTATATTTGTTTGATTTACAAATTCCAAGTTAACTGTCTATTATGTCACTGATGTCACTGTGAATATCATAAGAATGTTCTGTAGCATCACTAACTTGTTTATTACGGATGCACCGCTCACAATTTCCTTTGCAGTTTACACATTTTTAAAAGTCTGACCTGTTGATTCCAATTTTCTTTTCTTTTTTTAAGAACTATAATTGGCAGCATATGCAAACATTTTTGGAACTTTTCTCTCATGGAAAATTGAAATTCAAAGATTTGTACATAATAAAAGGTTGATAATACATTTTCTTCAAAACCGCTCCAAGTTCCAGGACTTCCTGTTGTCAGAACCTTGTTTACAAGGTTGCTCCTCCACGGCTTGTTTTGGACTTGCTGGTATTAAAATTGCGAGCTTTATATCTTCTTCACTCACGCTGAATAACTTCCACACCGATGCTGTGTGCGGCACCTAAATAATGTAAATTTCACCAGCAAAAAATATATATGAGACTAATCGGCCTCCACACATGCATCATAATATCTCCACACATCAGATTTCTAGTTGCTCAGATTGATTCAGTCGGTCTAAATTCCGTCTCCTGCTGTTTGATGTCTAACATGCCTGTCTTATTTTAACCAGGCACCCCCTGTCAGATCAACAAGGTGCTCAGCCACCCGACTCTTCCCATCACCATCACCGCACAGGAGGACAGACACATCAAGTTCTTTGACAACAACAGCGGGAAGCTGATTCACTCCATGGTGGCTCACCTGGATGCTGTCACAAGCTTAGCTGTAGACCCTAATGGACTTTATCTCATGTCAGGCAGTAAGTACCTCTTAATCAAAGTCTCCTTGTGGCACTGCTGTGTTGGGTCTGAGGCAGCGTTTAATGTGTAGCTGGATATGTCTAAATATGAGAAAATCTAAACTTTTTAGAATCCAAAAAATCATTTTATGTGGAAGTACAATATGTGTACACTTTTTGTGTAGCAGTAGCAATATTATTTGTTTTTGCAGCAGGTGAGTAAATGATATGACTAATTCAGTCGCAGATCCTTGAAATGGGACCAGGAGCGTGGCTTGTAAAGGTTTGATCATTTTAAAAACAGTCTGATCCTTTTGTAAGCATTTATCCATAGACAAAATGAAAGCTGATGAAACACATTTTTAGATCCACTTTTGTAGTATTGTCCTGAACATGTTAAAGTAAAGCCATTCAATGATATCTCACTTTTAATAATAAATTAAACAAGGTTTTCCCAGGCCCCATATGTGCAACAAATCCACTTGTTTGCAAGTTTTAGGAGAAAACTGGCTCTTTACTTGTAGAACTTCCTTTATTTTTGAGTTCCCCTACCGCTTTTAACTCGTCATGTCCTCTGCAGGTCATGACTGCTCAATCCGTCTGTGGAACCTGGACAGTAAAACATGCATCCAGGAGTTCACGGCTCACAGAAAGAAGTTTGAGGAGTCGATCCACGACGTGGCGTTTCATCCGTCTAAATGCTACATCGCCAGCGCCGGAGCAGATGCTCTCGCCAAAGTGTTCGTATGACGCGGAGCTGCGCGTCTCCCTGCAGCCCAGCTCTCTGACTCAGCCTCCCATCATCAGGGACCAATAGAGACACAGGAGGGGGAGGACCTTCAGGCATGGGTCCAGTCCTACCTCTCACAGCCCACTGGTTTCCTGTCAGACTGGCAGACTATGTAGCCGCTAGCCTCAAAACGGGCCGTGACTCTCAATAAAGAGGGTCGGCAGGGAGGGCAGTCCGGAGGAAGACTGCTCTCTTGTCCCCCATCTACCATCCAGGCAGGCCTGGGTGTGACCAGCCACAGCTCCCACCCCCCCCAGACAGATAAACCTCCGTAGCTAGGAGGCTCAGGACAAGTGTTGGAGTGGAGAAATGAGGTTTCAAGCCGGTCTTCTGCCCCTGTGACTTCACGCTCATCCCAAATCCCTCTGACCCCTCGACCTTCCCTCTCAGACACACCAGGTCCGGGCTCTTTTACTCCAAGTCAGGTTTTGTGTTGTGTTGTTCCAGAAATGTGGGGTACTAAAGGCTCGCTGGAGCTGTTGTGGAAGCCTCTCACTTCTTCTTCTCTGCTTCCCAGACTGACTTTTGCTTGCTGGCCTGCCTTTTTTTTTCCTTTTTAAAAACACGTATTGACAAATGTGCCTTTGCTTTAAAAAGGTCTTGAAAAATGTTTTTTTTAACAAGCTTGTTTTTGGGGAACCAGGGAGGGAGGGAGGGAGGGAGGGGACGGCGGAGAAACGGAGCTGGTTGTCACAATGTTGTCGATTTTAACATTGGATGTAAAATTACAAATGCTTATAATAAACAAAAATATATATTCAGTCTTAAAATTTACTGTGCAGCGTGAGTTTGAGTGCTCCTTTTTGATAAGTGTGGTTGGGGAATCAATTGTGTGCATTTCAAAGCTGGTAGAGTGATACAGACCATTAAATATAATGCCTGTTTGTTAGATTCAAGTAACTGTACACTTCAGAAGTAAGATTGCAAGCATACGTGTCCAAAGTAAACCATCTTGGTTATATAATTACAATTCAAACTTCTAGATGTCCATTTTAGGAATTACTAATTGATTTTGGCCAGTTTGCTCTTGTGTGAATTGAATGGCTTGTACTGTATGTAGTTTTTCCCCAATTGTGCGGACATGCTCGACTACAATGTGATGTATCATGTCCAGATATTTACAGTAGTCCAGTGTTTAGCAGGAAATGAGTGCAGTACTGTGGGACAACTTTGAAATGAGTTCACCATCCAACACTGACGGAAGAGAAATGTCCCTCAAATTCCAGTTTACTGTAAACTGTGTGGACAAAACTTTCCTGGGTAAAAAAAAAACTAATCAATCAAGATATTGTACGTGTAGAGTGCAGCTTCAAATGAGCCATTTTCTCAGTCACTGGTTTGTATATGAAAGTATGTTCAAAATAAAACCTGCTGTAAAATGTTAACTGGGCTCAGATGTTGATCATTTGATAAAAGTGAAAGGTGTTTGCAGCTTGCAGAAACCAAATGTGGTCATCGGTGCAGATCAGGTTTTTTAAGAGTCTTGTAAATTCTATATTTGTTTACATTTTGGCTAATTATACGTATGCCAAATTAGCCATTAGCGGTTCCTGCTTGCTGTGTATTTATGGATGAACACACAACTGTCACTGGGTTAGTTTGATCCCAAAGAAAACTTAAAAATGTGATGATTCTCAGGCAACTTCTGGAGATATAAGTGTTTCTAAGTGGATTTATGGACAATTACTTGCAATTTTGGCAAGAAATTTACAAGAAAACCGCCACTTAAGTTCTCATTTTCTTTATTTTATTAAAAATTGCAAAAACAATATTGATCAATTATGAACATTATTAGCGAAAGGCTTTTAATATGCATATGTACAAACGGGACATAACGGGAAGAAAATCATAAATACTCTTTCAACAAAACTGAGAAATGCCTGCAAAGTTAGAAGCAACCACACTGTTAGAAAACAAGAGTGAGGAGACAAATTGCTTTATTCCAGAGATCACTCTTTACAAAGATATACAAGCTCCTCTTTCCTCACTTCTCACACTAGTCTTTGTTCCGTGTTGTTGATTTGACTTTCACATAAGCCTCATTTCAACTACCACTCACACCAACAGTATCGGCACCATAGACTCTGAGAGGAACTTTAACAAAGTCCCCACTATCAGATCTCTCCTATCAGGGAAATTAAAAAGCACCAATTCTAAGAAAGTTTATCCTCTTTACAGAGAATCGTATAAAAAGCACCATATTATTATTTTTTATGAAGTATGTTAAACCGTAAGAGGAAGTGCTAGGCATGCTTTAAATCTACATCTCTGTAAGCACCATATCCCAGTAAGGTAGCTTTATGTTTGGTCATCATTTTGGTACCACTTCCTAGTAAGGCACTCTTTGTGAAGGTTCTGTAAGTTGTACTGGGTTGCCAAAACTCTCTTTGGCTTCTTCCAGCATGTCGCTGCAAGAACACATGCTTTTACAAGCTTGTAGTTACACATTTAATCCATCAAATATGCAGTTACTTAACACTGAAAAGTTGGTACAGAAGCTCTTTTCCAGAAGGCCTGAGGTCAAACATTGGAGAGGTTTGCATGATGAACTAAAAAGACGAAGATGGTTTAATGCCGGTGGAGGATTTAAACCATCTACTGTAGGGAGATATATTTTACAACCCAAAAATGCTCTGATTAATGCCTTCCAATCTATAAAGCATTAGTAAATGATTTCTGCCATGTTTTCAGTTTGGCTTGTTTGTCTGTTATTTTCATGAAACTTGGTGGAAAGGTGTAGCATGAGCCAAGGAAGAACCCATTAAATGTTGTCTTTCATCCGAATCACGGGGAGGATACACACATTGTTTTTCACTTATGGAAACATCCTTGGCGTAGGTCTGCGCTCTCTAAGTGCCCTTCTAGGTAAACCCTTAGTTACAACTTATGAACCCTTTATAAAGCGTGCCTTATTAGTACTATAATTAAATTATTAGGAATACACTTTTTTGCCTTCAACAGAGAACAACTGTCACCACAGTACACATAAGATGTAACTGTGAATGTAAACCATTTACCATCAGCACCATCTGTATATTTGGGACCGAATGCTGACTCACTTTAAGTCTTGTTTTGTCCAAACCCACAATCCTCACCTAAATTCAAATCCCCTACTGTTCAAATATGGGGCACTGCAGCCAATCCAGCACCGCCATCTGGGCAACAGAGTGAGTCAATTTACAATCAGTGTTCTGTTAAGACGGCCCAGGATCAAGATGTCCCTCACCCGTGCGTACTCAGTTTCTGGGCTGAGAGTTGAACTCCTGGCAGATGTTGTGGATGATCTTGGGTACAAATTTGTAGAGGTTGTCGAACTCGTCCACGAAGAAGGAGTGCTCCTTGTCGGGGTCCGTGGCAATATACTCCAGCTCATCCTGGGCTGCCCAGGCAATGCCGATGGAGTAGGCGATCACACCTAGATCACAGGAGGGACAGTAGATTACACACACAGGCCTCACATGTGTTTGTCACTTGTCAAACACACACTGAATGACACCTTACTGTGTACTGACACACAGCAGAGGAAAGTTCTTTTGTATAATTGTATTGTTGATTCTGGGTCAAAGCTTTTCCTCCAAAGTGTTACCCGCCAACCGTATCACGGTTCACAGAAAGAAAATAGTTCCTACATGAAACTGCTCACAACAAGGCCTGTGGATTATCTCGAGTAACCGGATCATGATTTCTGGAAAGAAACATTGCTGTTGAATTTTTCAAATAATTTTTTTGACACTTTGAGCCCCACAAGCCGAGTGTTATCTAGTCTCATTATATTGGAGAGAATGCAGATATCCATTTGCGTGATACCTCCAACACTCTGCAAATCACACCGGAACAATCTTGATTGATAAATAGCACCACAGGTAAGAGGAAAAATATGTATTTTGGGGTGAACTGTCCCTTTTAAGAGCAATCAGTTTTTTACATTATTATCATGCATTTTAAAGTACACAATCACTGCTTGACTTGGCTTTATCTGCCTAAAATCTCCTTCTTTTCCAGATTGTGGTTGACCTCTAACCTTGGCGATGGACAGCCAATGAAGGTGCCCTGACGTCATCATAGGAGCGCCCGTCTGTAATGACAATCATGATCTTGCGTTTGTTGGGTTTGGATTTGCTGAAGAGCTGCTCTGCGGCATAGGTGATGGCAGCACCGGTGCTGGTCCCACCGCTCCAGTAGTTGATGCGTTTGATGGCGTTCAGCAGCTCAGCCTTGTTGTTGTACTGGCCGAAGCCAAACTCCAACCTCTGCTCGTAGGTGTACTGCACAGCTCCGACCCGTGTGTCGGTGTCAGAGATCTCAAACTCCCTCGTGATGTTGGCCACAAACTGCAAGACCGTGCGGAAGTTGCCGGTTCCCACGCTGCTGGAGCCGTCGATAACGAAGGCGATGTCGTTCGCGTTTACGCAAGTTTTGCTGCACATCAGGCGGTCTGTGTCACACACTCTCTTCACCAGGGGCTGCACGGCCTTCCTCAGAGAAAACCAGCTGGACACGGGCAGGGAGAAGAAGCCGTTGGTTCGACACACAGCCTGTTGGATGAAGGACACACTTTGTTATTAAAGGGGACATTTTCATTTTCTCATACTGAGAAAAATATGGTGCACCTTTGCAAAGGTAGTTCTCAAACCGTGGGTGGAGATACTCAGATGAGGGACGATATATTCTAATAAGAGCCGAATGTGAATGGCTGGTTGAGTCCCGTTTTCTGACCTAAGCAGCCTACAAAGACGAGCATGGTCTTATTTCACAGTCTGTGGGTTTGTAGGCACTAGATACCCAAATGTATGAGCACAAGCACTGAAGAAGTGAGTTTTTCATGATATATCCCCTTTAAAGCCTCGGCACACCTGTGTGACAATACTCCACCTTGTCAACAAAGTTGGTCTCAACCAGGTTTTGTTTCTCGTTGTCATCGGGGCCCTCGATGGTGACGAAGAATATGTTGATGCCAGACTCCCGAGCGAGCCGAGACGCCTCCTCCACCTTGTCCGTAGGCCAGCCGTCCACCAGCACCACGGCCACATTAGGAGCTCCTCCGCGGTTTCCATTGGCATCACTGAAGTAGTGCTTGTTGATGTAGGAGAGGGCCTTTCCTGTCAGTGCACCAGGGGGCAGCAGAGAGACGGTTAAAATGACGCTACATCCACTGTCTATACAAGTCTGTGGTTGTAATGAAGGAATGCATTGGGGAGAAGACAAGCTGAGGGACAAGAACCAATCTGTAGTTACTTTACAAATAAAATAAAATAAAAACACATAGACTGTACAGTATGAAATGAAGCAAAAGGAAAATTGAAAAACAAAGTTTACTTTTGAAAGTGCTCATTATGTACATTTAGTGGATTGAATTGTTTGGAAACTGTATATCTTTCTTAACCAATATGTGCAGAAGTAACCTTCTAAAAACGACTGTATGCCAAATCAAAACTTCATATAGTAGTTTGTGTACAAGTGCATTGCTATAGCTGTATATCATCACAAGAATAGTGATATCCTATCATTTAGTCCTGTTGGTGGTCTGACGATGGCAGAACAGGAAAGGCTCTGTTGGGGAGAAGCTTTTACAACCACTCGCCCTGTTGTATGATTAGAGAGCACTTCTGGGAAAACACAAACAACACTATTTGAACGTGAATGCAAGTCATAAAGACACATGTGGCAGCGGATGCATGCTGATCCACCAACCAAAGCAGAAAAACAGCACTTTCACTCTGAAAACTGACCCCCATAGGCTGGTAAAACCCAAATGCTTTTTGGAAGAAAAACACGGTTTACAGGAGTCAGGACTATAATTTAGCTAACCGTGTTTTTCAGCAAATTTAGATTTAATTCTATCCTTGCATGTGAAAATGTGCCTGGCTTGTAAACCAACGCGATAATTGAACCCCTTTTCACTTTCACACTTTTGTTTGTAGGCATCTGGCAGCTAACATTGGCCACTCACCTACATTGGAGAGGCCTCCCTTCTGCGCAATCTTTTCTACAGCTGACTTCACCTCTCTGGAGTTGGAGTAAGACTTCAGACTGATCTCTGTCACAGGGTCATCCCTTCAGACAAAACAACCGGCAATCAAATTATGTTTACTTATCTAAAAATGGCAGATAGTTACACAACAGGAACAGTGAGGTTACCCGTATTGGATGAGGCCCATCATGGGTCCAGCTACACCCACATTGATGGTCTCAGCCACCTCAGACAAGAAGTCCTTCTGGATCTTAAAGCGTCTCTTCCCAATGCTCCAGCTCCCATCCATGAGGAAGACCAGGTCCACCTTACAATCTGCGAAAATAGGACACAGCCCGGGGTTACAGCAGATTCAATAATGTGTTTGGTAATACATTTGTTATTATTTAAATGTTTAACATTTGAAACTTTGATTCCCAGTGACAGACATTAAAGGCCCCCTGTCGAGTTTTTGACCACTGGTAGCTGTTTAGAACAATTCTCTGCACACATTTTCTCCAGGATTGTCAAAATCTTTGGCAATAATTCATGATTTGAAAGATGTAATAGTCAAACATAAATTCTGTGCCCAGTGGCTTTGAAGAAGTACGAGTGACATACTTGGGTCTCCCTGTGACATAGGCTCAGGCGCTCTGGGTACAGGTTCCTGCTCCCTCACGTTGAAACCTGAAAATCAAGAATCAAGAATGCTAAAAATCTGCTCTTTAGGCTTCATACTGTAAAGAAGACTTTTCATACATGTATGTCCTTTAATAATCATTGATACGTGCATTCTCAAAATTATAGATCCCATCCCTTTAAATCAAACAGCATGTATATTGGATGGTGGGAATGGCAAATTAATCATGTGTTGGCAATATATATTTCTAGATTGTTCTACTCTCTTAGTACAAAGTAAGAGAAAAGGTCTACTTTTGCAGAATCAATTTGAAAGTTTGTAAAGATTTCCATTGAACACAACACTTTTTAAGCTGTTTTAGAGATCCCAAAAGTTAGCCAGTATTTGTTGTGGCAAGATAATTATGCCAAACAGGAACTGATTTTATCCTCAGGCAACCATGCCAACCCTTCAATTACAGGCTGAGCAGAAACCCAGATTTCCTTGGATAGGCTCGGTTTGGTTTGTACTTCCATCCAAACTGAGGATTTACTGGCAAAGTGACTCTTGGGGGGCAGAAAAGGAGTAGTGTAAGCTATCTCACCTGATTCATAAGGATTTACGTCTGGCTTCCAGGCATCCACTGGTTCCACTGCATAGATGATATCATACAAGCTCAGCATTAGCAGCATTTCTTCCACAAAACCACTCACCAGTGGTAATTACACAAAAAGTTGATTTCCTTGTCATAAAATGGAAGTTATTGCATCTTTTTTGTAAGCTCTACTCATTATTATAAAGGTAAAGCAGCAGCAGTTGGGAAGTAGCATTGCTTTATAGATGCTACATGATGTGTCCAAGCTAATGCTTACCTGGATACACACAGGTGTTTTGTAGCCACGGTAACCACTACTCACCTCTAGTATGGGTTGTATCCAATGGCACTTTACGGTTGCCATCTGAGTCAGTGGAGCGAGGCACTAAAAGTAAAGACATCATCGGTGATGACAGACTGTGACACAAACAAGTGTAAACACACGAAGGCGTTACAGCCTGCGCCCATCAGCTCCATCTTTCATTTGGTTGGATGTTTGGTGGTATTTTTGTGGTCCACATTGGAAATGGCTTGGCCACTCAGTTTTCCAAAACCATGTCCCTTCTACGTACTTAGACCTGGAGGCTCGGCTGTGTCATCAAACAGCTGGAACCATGGCCTATAATCTGAAAGCGAATACTTTTTTTGCCTGCTCTTTTTGTCTCTAGTCAATGGTCCATATTGTAAGTGGTTTCTGTTTTCTGGTGTTTCTTGGTGACTATGAATAAAAACAGATCAAATGTGGTTTCCTGTTAAAGAACTTAAAGGAATATTTCAACATTTTGGGGAATACGCTTATTCACGCTCTTGCTGGGAGTCAGGATCTTTTTCTAAGAGGCGGAAGTGCACATCTACCCAATGTTCTAAATGTGACTTTTTAATTCTCTATGAACTCTAAACAAAAGGTACATATATTGTGTGTTAGCAACTACTTACTAACACACAATATATGTACTTTCAGCAGTTCTGCCTCTTGTGGCCAACATGAGCATTACAACAAAAACAATTTAAAAAGGATCCCATCAAAAAAAGTCACCTGCCAAAACTGTTTTCATATATGGAAAACCATGAAATAACTTAAAAACATTATTAACATTATCCTGGCAAAACCTTTTTTCACATGTTCTTAAGTCATAAACAGGAGAGAAAACAATTAATCATACTTCGAATATGGATCACCAGAATGTTTTGTTTTTCTCATTTGTCTCACAGGGCTTCCGTACGAATGAAATTCGTCATGTGTCAGAAAATTAAATGGAACATGAGGATGTGGTCATGTCAGGGGAGTGGTGTCACTGAGAGAAAACAGTCCAACAGGTTTTACATTTACAATAAATAAAAAAATACGAACAAATGACAATACAAAAATCTGAACCCCAAGACTTGTTAGTTCCCGGTAAATAGAATAGAAAAACACTTACGGTACGGTCCAAAGTTATAAAACCAGCGTTCATATTCTGAGATATCAGGCCTGTGATCCCGAGCTAGAGGAGGATGTTGTGAAACCCGTTAGTATTCCCACAATGAACTTCAGAGGGAAAAGCACACATTTCCATGGTTGTGATTGGTCACATATTTTCCCCCAACCAATCCCATACCAGTGAAAACAACGGCTTTGTGCAGAATTATCACTCACAGTGTCTCTCTCACACATGCACAAACAATAAACCTGCCCTATGATCTTCTCTTCCACACTTCACAGAAGTCTCTCATATGGCAGGCAGATGGCATGTGAAGACAATGTCCTGACACATTGCATGTACTTACAACTGGAGCCAATTCAACACATACATGGTCAGCAGATACCTCACTGTATCAGTCACACAAGCATGCTGTGTTTGCACATGCAACACAAATAGATACAAGGTGTAGTAACATGCCGCTATGAAGGGGGGTAGTACACACCAAACTGTCATGTTAGACTTGGACTTACCTGTGATCTCAGGTGTGGCTGTCTCACTCCATGTGTATCCTGAGTCTGGAGCTGCATAACTAACATCTGAATGTACAGCAGATAAGATGGAGGCATCAGCAATTACAATGGATACATTTAGGGTGCTTACTGTTGCCTTAAACTAATGATACAGACATCAGCCTCTGCTGCACTTTGTTTTTAGTGCTAATTAGCAAATGCTAGCATGGTAAATTAAGAAAATGGCATACATTATAGCCGTGAAAGATGGATGTATTATCGGAAGAAGAATCTTTCTTAATACATTCATGTTGTGTACATGTTAGTGTGCTGACATTAGCATTTAGCTTGAAAGCACAGCTGAATTCAAGAACAGTCACACGGAGCCGCTAGCACGGCTGTAGACTCTTGTTGACAGACATGAAAGTAAAGGTTAATACAATCAAAGTCACCCACATTTAACACTTGACACCTTATTCCAATGGTATGTATATATATATATATATATATATATATATATATATATATATATATATATATTTAAGCAATAGCTCACGACAGGCCGTGGTATATGGTCATTATATCACAGTTACGGGCCGTGGTTCGGCCCGACGCGAAGCGTAGTTTGTCTTTTAGGAGCTTTTTTCTCTGGAGATAGGCACCGATTAATCCACTCCTCCAGAGTAAAGCTTTGTAAGTTTACAAAGTACAACGGACGTAATTGAACAGCTGTAACGGTTGTAGCTTTTTCTCAGACGCGGAGGTATACTGACTTGTTGTGAAAAGTAACTACAATTCTACCCGTGATATAGGCTCATTATACCACGGCTAAGAACCAATCAAAATCCTTTATTTGACATGTCCGTTTTATAAATATATATATACAGTATATACAAATGCAGATATCTGTTTATAGAGATATCTGCATTCTGCATTGATGTCAGAAGTGTTCTGGTTCTCGTTTGTAGTCTGAGTAATATTGACTAATCCTGTTCCAGCAGGCTTTGGTTGCATTTGGTAACCAGTCCGTGTGCAAAAGAGGCGGAACATATTTGCCGAAATGCAATCTCGGACGATGATTTCGCTTTTTATTGGTTTAAAATGAGCTTGTAAACTGGTTAGACGTGGTCTCTCAACTCAAACTCGCTTCACCCGTCTAAAGGTGTTAATTTGACTGTGCGCAGAGCACATAAGAGGAAGTCTTGGCCCCGATATTTGCTAGCTACACCAAAAATACACCTGAAATATAGACGGAATCGGAGTTTCGGCCTTCCGGTGGAATCGCAATGCATGCTGGTGTAGCAAGCCTAGAAAAGTGAGCACCAACTCTACAAGGGCCGCCATATTGGATTTCTTCTCTACGTGTTTACATTGTATTTAGCTTATTCTTCAAGCGTGTTTACATTGTATTTAGCTTATTCTTCAAGCGTGTTTACATTGTATTTGGCTAGTTTTTAGTGTGTAATCATCGCTCTTCTAGTTATGGGATTTGGACACCGACATTGTGTGGTGAAAGGATGTTCAAACAGTGGGAGAAAGCTAAATAAATGGGCAGAATCTCATTGTGAGCTTCACGATTGCACTCGTTGAAAAATTCCGACTGCAAGCCCCCGTTCGAACTATTTCCACTTCCAACAGCACTAAAGAACAATGATAGAAGGCTAGCATGGACCAACGCTGTAAAGAGACAGGATTACAATGGGAAGTCTTGGGAGCCCAAGAAATCTTCGCGGATTTGCAGTGAGCACCATGCAAGGAAAACCAACAAGTGAATTCCCTGATCCTGAACTCGACCTGGGGTATGTAGTCTATCTACTTGATTTATATATTGACAAATGTACTTTCTATATATTGAGTTTTATAATAATTAACAAACACAAGTTAGGTATATATTTATAATAGCTTACCCTGCAACACAACTGCAATAAGCACTTATGATATCGCCAGTTTTCTTGACTGCGCAGATCCATGCCAAATGTGGCCTATGGGAAACTTTCATTGAATGAGAACATTTTGCTTTCAAAAAGTAATACTCAGAATCTGCGAGAGGATTGAAAGATATGTTTCAACCAGCCAGAGTCAAACAGTCTAAATGCTTTGCCTTCTTTGTATTCGTTCAAAGTTCGTTTATGAAACTCGACATCGTTCCCTGGGTGGTCAGACATTAACAATAATGTTATATCGCTGAGGTATATCGGCGGCCAAGAAGTCATGCTGTTGTTTTCATTGACCCAGCCATCCTGCAATGTCAAGGGATCAGGCACTGAAACGCCACTCGGCATAACCAAAAGCTTAGTCTTTTCTTTTTCTGTGATTGAAAGCCTTTCGTTAGCTGTTGGTTGCTCCTCAATGCCCGTCTCTGATGCAGCAAACACCCTGGCAATAAGCTCGAGTTTTGTTCCTGAAACCTTTAAATTCCGCTTGCGACAAAATACTTTCAAAGCTTCGACTTTCCACATCTGAACCTCATCATAAGAAAGGAGTTCAGAACTCATTGTAAAGTAGTAGGTTTGTTTACAACACGCTTGAAGAATAAGCTAAATACAATGTAAACACGTAGAGAAGAAATCCAATATGGCGGCACTTGTAGAGTTGGTGCTCACTTTTCTAGGCTTGCCACCCCAGCATGCATTGTGATTCCACCAGAAGCCCGAAACTGCGATTCCGTCTGTAGCCCCCAGAGACCGATAGCCGATTGGTTCCAAATTGGAAATAAAATAACTTGTCGTATTGAGTCATTTGTTTGCAATGTGAGATGTTTTTTTTTTGCAACTGATTTTCAAAGTAACTCTACTCCAGTTCACTTTTATTGATCACCATAGAATAGGCTGTGAGACGAATCAAAGCCTTAAAGCCTGACTTTAAGTGAGAATTTTATAAAATGTCTTATATTAATAAGGCCATATAGCTAGCACGAGATTAATCAATTAAAATCTTAGATTTAGTTTAAAGATTGCACCCATACCAGTCTGTTGTTTTAGTCTGTTTGAACATTAAAGAAAACCTTTACATGTATATTAGAATAAGCTCATGAAATGTTAAAGCATGATCTATTTTGTATTTGGTACCTGCTGGTCGTCGAGCTCCTGGGAACCAATCAGGACGAGGAAAGGAAGGAGGCGCCCAATCCCTTCTGGGAAAAGCTGTGCAGAGGAAGATTAGAAAGCTGTGTTGAGGACAAGCAGCAATGTGGAACATACTTGTGACCTCCACTAAACCTGCCACGTTATTAGTGGGGTATGCACAAGATGTTCAGCCCTGAGTCAGACACTAATCATACAGTAGTCACTCTGACAGACAGTGACTGAGCAGCTAAAGGTTGTTTTCAGTGAAGCTCAGACATAGTCTTTCCTGTGTAGAGAGACAGAGGTGCCACATGTGTTTCTAATTTTTCTGTTTTCTACCTGCTGCTCTTGGCATCACAATTTGTTCACACAGACACAAACTTGTAACGTGGCAAAAACACCAGGCAGTTTAATTGGCCAGACTGTTGCATGGCCTGAGGTTAATCGAAATGTGATTGAACACTAGAAGCCCAAACAGCTGAGCAAAACCACAACAGTGCATGGCATCTGTCTAAACTGGCTGAGCCATGACAACACACGTCAGTTAACCACTCCCTGCGGTGGATGGGTAACTTACACAAACACACAGGCTGGGCTCTGAGGTTCCCATCCAGTGGCAGCGAGAGAGCAGGGCCTTTGTTGACCGGGACGGGCTGGGAGAGCCCGGCCAGCGGCGCAGTGAAGCGTGGGAGTATTATTCTAAAGTTGGTGTCAAACTAGGGACAGTGTAGATAGTAGGACGCAGAGATTAGCCTAATCTGTGGCTGGTCAAAGGCTCAGCGCTCTACAGCAGACAGTGGTGTTGTTTTTTCTGATGAAATAGGTGCTTTAAATGGATTGAGTTTAACTCTCCTGATCATAGCCCCTTCAGTGGTCACTGCGGCCAGAAGGTCAGAGCAGGATCCAGGATACATGATCCTCACCTTGGGTTGTAGCTCAGTCTGCAATATGTTTGTTTCATAATGCATTATGAAAGAATTATAATGTGATCGCTGCAAAATATTTGTATTACCGCCTTGTGGTTGTATGCTTTCGCCAGCCAGTCAAGTTGCAGTTTACAATCATGTCTGCCCCAAATTCTGATCATTCTTGAGTCCAAGTGGACGTTTGTGCCAAATTTGAAGAAATTCCCTCCAGACGTTCCTAGGATATCATGATAATGAGAATTGGACTGACGGACAAAACATAATGCCTCCCACCTCGGCCTATTGCCATGCGGAAGCATAAAAATGTCAGTGAGTGATCCGCACTATTATGAAACCTTATTCATCATTATAAAATGCTTTATAATGTGTTGTGAATATTGAGTGCTTATAACTGTAATTTTACAGTGATACAAGCAGATTATAACGCATTATAAGTATGTTTATAATGTGTTATAGACATCATAGAAAGTGTTACCCATATTTGATTGCATTTTAACACCAACGAACAGAATCTCGACATGTTGTACAGAAGTCTCTTCATGAACCTTGTCAAGTGGTCATATCTAATAACAAATATGAGGCTTAATTGCATCGTAAGATTTCTAGAAAGCTGAGCAATAATTGAAAACATCTGTTTGGGGCAGCCGGGTGGCAAAGCGACTTGGGAGAAAACCTTTTAACTCATAAACTCCAAAGGCGGCAAGCATCCACCCTGCTGAAGTGTCTTTAAGAAAGACGGCTCCAAGGGCGCTGCTGTGTAGCTGATCCTTACCTCTGACCTCTGACCGCTGACCTCTGACCTCGAGCTTAAAGAATTTCCCTAAGGGTTTCAATAAAGTAACACATTCTTATTCACAAGCTATGTGAATAGCTACTCTCTGCACTGCTCAGATACTTTACTCACTCTCGGCAGGAACAGGTCAGTCAGTTAAATGATGCCCTTAGCTGGAAACGGCTCACACTGCATTTTAAGAATCATATCATACAATCAACCATCATTTAAATGGATATAGCTCTGTCTAATTTTAGGAATCTATGGTTTTGCATTCCACAAAAGCAAAAACAGAAGAGCATTCTTCAGCGAGCCAAACCTAGCCTGGTTTGAATGGCGAGAAGCTTTCTATTCTTGACAGGCTGGAGAGAGGACCCAGATCCTGCAGCGCTGCGGATCGGGCCATACGTCTCTCTGGAAGCAGCACCGGGCCACTTGGTGCTGCAGCTTTCATCTCTCTCTCCCTCTCTGCAAACATTTACGAGGGAAGGGAAGAGGCCATACCAGATGGGATCTGTTATAGGATGAGTTGAGAGTTTGCTGCTGTCTCAGAAGAGTGGAGATACGGCACAAGATGAATTCAGAAGGATGAGGCGTATCGAGATACTAACTGCTCATTTTTTCTGGCCACACCATTGGCAGATTTTTATAAAATAGGCCTCAGGGCACAGATATTTTCTGATGCTTTTGCATCTTTTCTTTTGTGTGCACACATCTCTCTGTGGTTTTGTGTCTCTTATGGGCCACGCATTGAACCACGGAATCCCACAGAGGGTAAACATTAGTGCTGCTTTATAAAACATTTCAACCAGGGTTTTATTGCCCTCGTTGTTCTTGTTTGATCGGACTTCTCTACGTCAGTAAGTGTGTTTGCTGGTGCAGTTTGATAGTTAGTCTGGAGATACTTACCGGGGTTTGACTGGCTTATGGTTGGAGTCCGCTCGGGTGGAGCCGGCTGAACCCTGTTAAAAGCTGTTTGTAGCAATGAGAAACAGCAGATAGAATAAGAGAGGAAAAGGAGGCAGAAGAAAGCTTCAGTTCGGGTGGCTCCATCCACAAATGCAGCCCAGCTGTTTCACTTTGAGTAAAGGCATTTTCTCCGCAGCATGATATCAGAAACAAAAGGATTTATGCTGGGCGTATTTACAGGCCTTCATTTGCCCCTTTTCATCTCGGAAAAAGAAAACATGTACAAGAGGATGTGCCCGATGACAGAGAACAGCGGTCATCGTGAAAGGAATGTTAGCTGAGATGCTTGATGGAGTGGATTAGTGTTGACCCCGGGGTGAAGATCACAGGGGCTTATGGGTGTGGATACGAGGGTCAGACTTACAGCGGTCCACGTCTCCTGGATTCTTGTTCCAACAAAGACATCTGTCCCCTGTGCAGCTCTTGGCTCGCATTCCCTGTCAGTCCCACCATGTCTACCTATTTGTTACTGTCTGTGTGTGTGTGTGTGTGTGTGTGTGTGTGTGTGTGTGTGTGTGTGTGTGTGTGTGTGCACGTGTGCATATGTATGTGTCAATGATGAGGCTGACCTGGGCCAACTGGAGAGGATGGCTGTCTCCTGATAGCCGACCCGGCCTCTGGTCTGCGCAGACCTGTGGCCAGGATTGGGGAGACAAATGTATTACGAGACAACATGAAATCACATTTATCTTTTTATCTGCAGTGCACTTATAATGTTGACCTTGAAAGACAACAGAACAGGAAAGCTCATTGTCATTGTAATAAGCGTTAGTTAATAGATAATAAGGCTTTTATAAGTCCTTCATAAGATGCTTGTTAACATCATTATGTGTTAATAAGATAATATAAGTATTGTTAATAGCATCATAAACACATTTAATTACAAGACATCTATAAGCCTTATGGTTTTCTGCAGAATCAGAAATCCTTTATTTGTCACCCAGCAGGGAAATGTACATGGTTACAACAGGGACAGTGCAGATGAAAGACAAAATAATATAAGTAGGCTAACATATTAATAAAAGAGGTGAACACATATGTAATAACAACCATGGTAGAAATAAGTAGCTTACATAAAGAAAGTGAACTAGAAAGTAATAATAACAATAATAAGTGTGATTGCACAACAGTGGTATTTGAGTCAGCATTGTGTGTGTGGTGGTCTACGGGGGACTGTGGAGATTGTGCAGCCTACCACTGAACGAGTGTCCATCATCCTCTTATAATTGTTTTTAATAGCATTACAAACACATTTATTGAGTTTAACTAACCTTGTGCTTCACCACTGTAATATTGTATTTAAATGTATTTTTTTAATTCACATTGTTCCAGATGGGAGAGCTGCCAAAAGTTAACTATGACATAATAGGTAAGTTAGTTACACTTAATAAATGTGTTTGTAATACTATTATAAACAGTTTTAAGAAACTCATATTTACATTCTTAAGCATTTTATAAACTGTGCTAATAATAGAAATAATAATCTAACAATAAACACGTTTATTATGCTTTTATTAACACCTGTACAATCTTATTAAGACATAATAATGTTACTAAGCATCTTATCAGGACTAATGAGAGCTTTATTACCTAATAACTAACAGTTATTACAAGGACCTCAATAAAGTTAGGCTTCTCCAGAACAATCTGGTCCCGGTGTTAGAAGACAGTAAAAGTCTTTTAAAGCAGCTATGCACAGACAGAACAGAGATGCCATGCATAGTTTAAATATATGAATACAAGAGAAAGAGGAAAGAGCAAATGTTGAGGCAATCCCTGGTTAAGATAGAATGAACGAAGACACATCAGGAAGATCAAAGCTTGCGTTACCTGCGCTGATACGTTGTGGGAATCTATTCGGATAGGCTCCTCCTCTGAATACTTTGAAGAAATGCCACGGTTTAGTTAAAGTTTTATAGGCGGTGTAAAGGACTTTCCAAGAGCTGCAGAATCAGTGAGTATTGACATACCTTGGTTGGGAATCTTTCCTTGACCGTTCTGTGACTGTCCTATCCCAGTGTGGGCAAATTCAGACAAAACAATTGTAATGTAAATACAACATAGTTTTGGATTTAGCATAAACCGCTAACCCGGGTCATGGTCTTACTGTTTTAAGTTTTATGGCTTAAAACAACTGAACTGATGTTCATTCCTCACAAGCTGTGCCCATAATAATGACAAACGTGTTGTGAAAGCAGGATCACCGATACCTTTAATATAGATTAGGGATGGGATGATAAAGGATTTTATTGCGGATCAGGATAAAAAACACTCCCAATAAATTGATAGTGGGGAATTCCCATTATCGGGATTATATTTGAATATCCTCACGTGAGTTACTCGACAAGCTGTGAGCTCACTATCACGGCAGAGAAGTGAAATAATTGTTATCATGTAAGATATTATTTCTGATTATATTATTTAAGATTTTAATTTTACACTAAAATGATCACTAAAAACACATGTGTCCTATCTGTGATATAATACAAATATTTATTTCTTAACAAAATGTAAAGTAAAGTGATTCCAGTATGCTTCGAGCATATTTAGATGATTATTAGGATAATATCGAGAATCGCAATTATTTTGGCCAGAATATATATATATATAGATATTTTCATATTGTCCCATGCCTAATACAGAACACATGATTAATCCTGATGCACACTATTCCCATAGGACACCCCATGCTTGATGTAAACATATATTTCCGCATACATCCCAGTGTAAAGCAACACCCCCGCATGCCACCATGTCCCCTGTTTGCTTTACTTCACTTACTTGAACTTGCGGTTGCCACGGAGGCAAGGTATGGGTGACTGCTGCCTAGATAGAACAAAGACAAATGGGGTGCCGATAATGGAGAGGAGAGAGGTAATGTTACAGAAAATGAAAGAGAGACCGTTGGGAGTTGGCACACAGCCCATCTAATTTACACACATACCTTAAGATATTGCCGCATTGTCTACTCACTGTAGCTGCATTTCTATCCAAAACAGGGCAGATGACTCACAGTGATTACCGTCTGATAATGGTTTCATTTAATAAGAGTGATGAAAGGTCCGGTGATCAAGTATACAGAGAAGTCAGTCAAGCAAGTGAGCAGCAGCGTAGAAACTTCATCACAGACCCGCTGTAATTTGTCATGATTGCAGTTGTGACTTCTAATTACCAGCTGCAATCATTCGTCTTCATCACTCAGTTTCACACAAATGAATGCTTGTTCTTGCAAACAAGCATTTCTAGTTACAAGCTGCTAATGTTAGTTAGACGTCAGCTAGGCGGCGAGCAGTGGATCTTCTGTGTGGATCGGTATTATTGGCTCATTAACAGCACCCTGCATCCAAGTAAATACACGATCCTGCACATAACATACATGGAGCCGTTGATTTAGAGGAAAGAATGGGCTCTTTGTACATGTATGTATGTATTTGTATGTTTACAAAAAAGGATCATGTGTGTTTAAATCACCTGCATCCCTGACTTTATGGACAGCAGCTCGAGGCTTGGTAGTAGTGGGAGGTGGTGTAGTGGTGGTGGGAGCAAGTGTGGTGGTGGTGGGTTCAGGTGTCGTAGTTGTGGGGGGTTCAGGTGTCGTAGGCAGAGGTGTGGTGACCGCAGGGGATTTGGCCTCCTTTTGACCTAAAAGGTGAATGAAAGATTATTAGGGCGGTCGTGTTCAAGATGGATGGACGGGGAGGAAGAGCGTCTACAGTAACGGTTGTGTTGTAAAACATTCTTGACATTCTTCACCAGACTGCAGCGCTCCGACTTCTCATTCAACCTGAGCGAAGTTCAACATGCCAGACTCAAGCGCAGTGTCACAGTGTTTTGTGTCCAGAACACACTGATTGTAGACCAAAAGTCGGATGTCTGTGTTAAAAAACTAGGTTAAAGTTTTTAAATCTCTATTTTACATTTAACCTTTGTTACCACAGTATTCCAATAATTATATTTTAATGTGAATGACACTATATGCTAAAATATTGGGAATGAAAATGCTGTTGAAATAGCAATTATACATTATACAGTCTAAAAGAACATCATTGTGTCTAAACCTTAATAATACCAAATCATTGCTTACTGGTCCTATTCATATTCACTTAAAAGATGCATGATGCGTGTGTAAAAATAACCCTCCTCTCACTTGTTTTCACGTAGGTTGGTCTTGAGGGGACGTAGTCCAGAGTAGATGGGTAGATCACTCCTTTCTTGGGCTTCCCCACTGAAACAAAACAGAGCCAGCTGTTGGTTGGAGGCAGAACTCTGAAGAATTGTGTTTAACATTATTTACTTCGCCAATAATACCTGAGACAACGAACGACTCTCTCCACTTAGGTAGAGACAGAGAGCGCACCCCATTGGAATTACTGCCTTTGTAGATGTTCTGCCCGGCCATCTTCCTCACTATCACCTTTCCTCCTGTGTTGGTGATGATGCCGCTGTGGAACCAAAATGTATTGTCAGATATTACTGTTTAAAGATTACTTTGACTGCCATAAAGACGTCTCACATCCATCACTCCGCTGCTAACCTGTGGATGGCAGCGTTGCAGATGCTGGAGATGGAGGCGAACACGCCTGTCCCATAAACTTGTTGCTTTGTCTCCTTACAGTGGGCAGGACATTTGGCTATGAACTCTGGGAGATTGATCTTTCCCGCTCTGACATCACAGTCTATGTCTGGAACAACTGTGGAGGGAAGAAGAAGCAGAGAAAGGTGGTTGAAGACAAGATATTGAACGGGTCAAGATAGATTTTTTAGATGTTGAGGTTACATATAACCATTTTTTCGACAGCAGTGTAATTACTTGGTCAATAATTGATTAATTAAAAGAAAGAAAAAATATCTGCAACTGTTTTGATAATAGAATAATTCTAAAGCAAAAATATAAACCATACGACGGTGTATTAGGGCCATTGTAGGTCAAATAAATAGGGGGGAAGGGGGTTGAATCTGAATTTCCAAGACTGAAGTCGTTTTTTTTTGTCAAGAAAAAGGTTTGACTTTGTATATGAATATCTTTGAGCTTTGGAGAGTTAATCAGATAAAACAAGCAATGCAGAATCAGAAAATACATTTTCTATGTCATAAAATCTGTTTTCTATAAATAAATATTGAAAAATAAAGATACTATTTATTTTTAGGTGAAATAAATGCGACTGCAGTTGAGACAATAACACGGGGACTGACTGAGATTACAGGTTTGCTTGTTGATGTTGTCTACCTTGCTTTGGTTTCTTGTTCTTTGATCCATTAGGCTTGGCCCAGCAAGCATAGGACAGGAGGAGCACTGCGGGTGAGGCAGAAGCAGTTTCACATAATAGCAGGCAAAGTATCACAATCATCAGTGTGTTTACTGTACACACAAGACCTCTGTGACAGAGGACGCTGCTGTTTGATGGTGTGAATGTGCAGAAAACAGATTCTGGAAATATAAAACATTGTTGTGGAGGATGCTTTATTTAAAACTAGCATGACAGACGGGTTGCTCACCGAGGCAGATGGCAGTGAGTGATGCTCTGATCATGATGGGTGGTGTTCTGGCTCAGCAGGTCGGCCAGATGTCCTTGTCTAACCTCCCAACCTTAAAGAGAAAGAAGAGAAGCTGGAGAATTTCACTGTTATCCTCTCAGACTCATTTCCTGCTTCCTGCTTCCTCGCTGAAATAAACTTTGGACACTTTACTCAACATGTGAGTGTGAGAAGTGTTGTAGTGTCATCTGGAAACAAGACAGAGATACACTTGTGCCACTGAGATACACTTTCCAGAGATGTTTGATAAATAGCAGACAGACTAACTACACGCCGAGCTGAATGACTCATCTAGCATCTGTAAAGCCAAATGTGGCCAATTGAACATTTAGAAAACATTGACTGTAACTCACGTTTGTCGCTACTATCTAATCAGTCAGATCAAATGTGGATTGTTTTTCAGCGTAGCTCAATGTTTCTTGTTTCTTGTTTCTTGCTCCACAGCGAACATCTGGGCTGAGACAAATTAGTATGTAATAGATCCATCTACGGAGTCAGACTCAATTAGAGAGTACACACAGACACAATTTAATGTGTAAGGAATAGGTAACTGTGTCCAATCAGATAGCTGTCTTTGACACTAACAACCACATCAAGCTGCATCCCAGTTTGAAATACAGTCTGTTTACGGTAGACACAGAAAACGTCTTTCTATGTCTGTCATTTCGATTCAAAAGGTATGAATCAAAGTGGAAGCCTGTGTTAACAAGAGCAGAAGTAGGTCAAGACTTCATTACAGGTCTGTTGGAGCAATACTAGCGCTACAAAAGCAAAGTCAGACAGATGGTCAGAGAAAGTCTTAAACTGGCTGGGAGATTAACTAAATATGAGAGCTACTCCAGTCCATGCTCCGCACCAAGGTGGCACGATGGAGCTCCTTACCGGGGAGGTGATGACTGATGCTTCGCTGCTATCAGAGGAATGCTGTACCGCCTATGAGGGCGGCGTCCCATCTGTCACTGCCGCCACACACCACCAGGTTCAATCTGATCAAGTGGTGAACATGTGATCATACAGCGACCTCTGAGGCATGGTCAGATGTGATGCAGTTCAGACTGAGCAACATGAAGTATTACAACTGAAAAAGCTATTTATAAATGTACCTGTCTTGTCCGATCTGTGACTGGAGATCGCTGATTGGATCCCAGAAGGCTAAATCTTTAGATCTAGTCCTTATCTCAATACAACTACTGAGGCACTCTTGAGCAAGGCCTTTAATCTCCAATCTTCCCTGGATATTTAAAGGTTTAAAAATAGAAATGGCGATATGTCATATGCTTTAATGTGTCTTTATCCTCAATGAGTGTAACTGCTAGAGGGCAGGGTTGTACATACTATACCCATATTTTCATCATCAAATAAAATCAGTCGATCACTCATTAGAGCACAAAGTGGCCATTGACAGAAACATTTCAGAATATGAAGCTAGTGCCACAACCGGTTAGCCTAACTAGCAAGACTGGAAATGGGGAAACAAGTCCTCTAAAGCTCAGTAATACAAGTTATATTTAGTTTGAAAAGTTTGGAAGTGTAAAACATCAAGTTTTAAGTGAGGTTAATTAATGCAGGGCTATCACTTAGCCAGACACAGTGATTTACAGGAGCGTGTCAATGTTCCCTCAGATCAGTACCTTCACATTGCCATGCCATCGTTCGGTCGGACCATTATTCCAAACCACAATAGTCTGAAAAATGTCCCAATGGACCGAAAGCCCATTTCTCCATTTGTCCGTCCTGGGAGAGGGGTCCCTCCTCAGTTGCTCTCCCTGAGGTTTCTTCCATTTTTCCCCCTTTAATTATGGGGTTTCTTTTAGAAAGTTTTTCCTTGTGCGGTGCGAGGGTCTAAGGACAGAGGGTGTTGTAACCTGTACAGTCTGTAAAGCACACTGAGACAAATGTATAATTTGTGATATTGGGCTATACAAATAAATTTGATTTGATTTGATTCTCCAAAAATACAGAGTCTCACTGCAACAAATATTAGCGCATGGCTAATTATTATGCAGAATGATGTCATCGGACCCTTCAAATAATATGTCATCGGCCATATTGTTTTTCCTACTATGGCGAAGGTATAACCCGACCTTCTCTGCCTCTGGTTGGCATACCCTGATATTCTTACCCTAATCCTAACTAATCTCACTCCTCATGCTTAAACTTAATCAACTAAGGCAACAAGTAGTAGCCAATCAGAAGTAAAGTATGCTTCATGCCTTTGCCATAGAAGGAAAACACATTGGGAAGGTCCAATGACTCATTCTGCATAATAATTAGCCATGTGCCAAAGAATATTGACATATTGTAACATGGATAAAGATGAGGGAACATGGGGCTGACCCTGTGATTTACTACAGGACCCCAGGAATTCACTTTGTCTAGCCAAGAAATAGTCTGGCACACAACCAACCATAAAACCACAGTGTGTTGTTTTTACACTTTGGTTTGTGAACTGATTAAAAAAACTTTTTTAGGTGTATGAACTTTTGGGTTTTATAACCTTTGGACACAGCCAGGCCAGCTGTTGGCCTCTTTTTCTAGTCTTCCCGCTGGCTGTAGCTTAGCTTAATATTCCATTTCATGTCCTATATTTCATCTAACTCTCTGCAAGAAAGTGAATAAGTGCATTTCCCAAAATATTGAATACTTCTTTTAAAACTCAAGAGGTAATCACCAACTGTCTCCGAAATGAAAGCAGTCTGTGCTGGATCTTCATCACATTGGTTTGAAGTAAACATAAGTGAGCAGTGTAATGATGTAACATAACATATCATGTAAAGGTAAAATTAAGCAAGCTGCGGTTGGCAGTGATAGGAATTTCCCTGATGCAGCGCTACATTTTTATCTGACATTCATGAGCACTGACATGATTTTTCCACAGTGTTGTGCTTTGACAGGCAGATGGATCCCTGCTGCACAGTCGGTACTACAATTTGTCCTCGCGGGGGAAAAAAGCGGCTTCTGGGAACAAGCTGGGACAGATATGCTACATCTACAGCACAGGAGAGAGACCCGCAGCATGTGAGAGGTGAGTCAGCGCGCTTCACTTGGTAATGCAAACCACAAAACAGATCTGTCATACACCTGTGAGGAAATTCAAACCGTGAACACCACATTCCCCAATGTACAGCTAAGCACAGAAAGAAGTTTCGTTCAGTGACACTGTTCCTCTGTAAAGTCCTTTGTCCATCATTGTAGGACGAAATTAAATGTGCAGAAAATGACTGTTTCAGACCTTAATTTGTGTTCTCAGTGTGAGCCTCTAAATGCCTCCCTCTCCATGCAGTGAAACATGGGGCAAATCATATCCTTTGACAAACACTGTAGGGAGTTTCCTGTACAGTAGATAATAGATCCTGCGGGGACTTGCAGAGACACAATCTCGCACACACATTCAACTAAAGGATAAAATAAACAAACGGAGATCGAGATCTGGGATAACTTATCGCATTCTCAGATAGCGTTGGAGAAGGAAACTATATGTGAGGCCTTTCAGACTCACCACTTACCACCCCCATAAATCACAAACAGGGCGGGTTAGATGTTGTGTAGGTGTTGCATATTTTGATACACCTGTCCTAAAATTAGATAAGGCATGGGCTGTCCTAAAGCACAGCTTCAGCTGGCCTTCAGCTGCTATTTTTCTCCAAACTGAGCATCTCCTTTCTGCTGGGTGGGGACACAAATCAAACAAAAATGTAAGCGAAGTGATTTTCACAGCCACTGCAAAAGATGAAAGGTTCTGCGTAGGGGCCTCAGTCACTTTTAAACCCTGCACTTTTAAACCCCTCACATAGTTTGAGGAATTAAAGCGCAACTCAATTCTGCATAACATTCTCACTACAATGTGGATTACATGCACACAACACTAAGATTACAAGGCCAAGCAGGTTTGTGCAAAGACTATTGGTCTGCTGTTGCAGAGAAATTATTACATTTTCAGCTCCTGCAGGCAAATAATAATGCAGATTGAACATCACACCTGGCAGGAGTGTCAGAGGTAAACAGTGACTATAATGCAAACAGATAACAAATAGCTGTCTGTGCCTATTACAAAAGCCAGCATACAATGGGTTCTCAAAGCATGGGCAGACCACACACACATCTTAAAAGTGTTGTTGATAAGCACTGATAATGCACTACAAATGTCATTACTTCCAACTTTTCCATCAGTAATGGTGAACTTTAGGGCCATACAGCTTCATGCCAAAACACAAAGACTGTATTTAAATATATCTCCATTTCAGAAGCACCCACATTCCTTGTCTGGGGTGGCCAGTGTGAATGCAACAAGGATAAGTACCAAAGGAGACTGAGGCTTATTTGAGTATCATGACCTTCCTATAACTTGGTTTCACAGTGTTCCTGACTGATGGCATGCAAGCAGTGAGACTATATATACACACAACCAGTGCCAGGGAGTGTTAAATCCGAGCATTCACAGGTGTCAGAAATGTACTGTAAGCATATTAGGTGTGCCAAGTGTTGTAGCAACAAGCCAACTAAAGAACCATAGAAAAGATCAGACACAGGGGAAAGCAAACATGTCTCTACAAGGTCATTGCTGTAGCCTTTTGGGCTGCTGCTGGGACAGTATTTGTTTATCAAGCACAGAACAGGCTGAAGTACTTTAATTCTCGGCTCTGGCTTGAGTGCAAGCCAGAGCCTGCAGTCTGCTGCTGGACATATTGTATAGAGATCACCTGCGCTTAATCAGGCTCTTTCAAACGACACAAAAATGTCAGTAAGAATACACAAAGAAATGTCAAACATAATGTGCAAGAAATAAAAATATAAAAGTTGAACAATTCACTTCTCAGGTTTGCTGATTATTATAATAGCAAAACAAGTCATTTAAAAACTAAAGGCTTGGGATATAAATATAAATAAATACACTTTTCACAGATCATCTTTTATAATCACGAGGCTAGAGTATACATGATCATGACATGGCTCATTCAGCTAAAAACCTCCTTTCAGAAAAGAAGAAAGGGGGGGGGGGGTTACTAAAGAAAATGTAAAAAATGGAGAAAAATAAAGAGAAAGTAAAACAAACACTGACTTTAATCAGTGGTAGCCTACGCTTATTTTGACAGCCTGTCAAATCCCACAAGCTTGGCTGAAATTAACCAGTCATAAGTAATGTATAGTCATGTATAAGAAAAGAGTTAATAAAAAGTAAAAACGCAAAAAAACTCGTGCAGTGTTGGTTAACATTTCTTACAGACATGATTATCAAAAGTACTAATATTCGCTTGGACGCACTGGACATCAATTAAGCGCAATTACGCGTCATTAAAAAAGAAAAAAGAAAAAAGAAAAGGATAATTAATTCACGCCACGCAGCAGCAAACACAACACCCCACTTTATTTATCGAGCTAAATTGTAGCTTTCTGTTCAAAATCCTTTAGTAAAGTAATGAAAGTAAACTTACCTGAGAACATAAAATAGTTCCCAATGCGTGTAATAAATGTAATTCCCTGCGCAGTTTTCCCACCGAATCCTTACGCTTTCATTGAAAAGCAATTTTGGAGCAGCGGGCGTGTGTGCAAGCGATGAACTGTTCCACCTGGACTTTTACTCCTGCATGATCGGAGCGCTCATTAAAAGTGGAGAACGGGACGGGGCCAGAGCTTCGCCTCTTTGCCCTTCCCACTTCAGGCACCCAGCTCTTCACTCAGGCAGAAGAAGATCAGTATCCCGGGGCCATCAGGAGAGGATGCAAAGAACTCAGCAGTACAGCAGTGCCAGCATCCTTTCGTTTGTTTGACATGGTGTTTTAACACAAGAAGCCGCCACATATAATCATAGTTTTAGCATGCCCAAGGAATGAATGTGCTTTATGTTGACACTTTAAGCTGCATATTTTCTGTTATATAAGGGAGGATAACTGAGCTATGATTCTGGTTTTCAGTTCTGCAACTCATCCCATCATCTGACAGAGAAATAAATAAACTACAGTGTGTAAACTCTAACCAGAGCAATCACTCTCCTGCAGCAAATAAACCAATCAACACCTGTTTGAGAAACAGACACTTGAAGGCGCTTTACTTTGGGGTTTGTGGCTTGTGTCTGCTGCTGTGGTCTACAGTAGACGCACACCCCCACAACCTCAACTACTCCAACAGTGAGAGCCTGTTGGTGTTTGCAGATTGTCACACAAGTGGCAGCTATTATGCACAATATGGATGGTTATGCTGAAGCTGATTGCCATTTTGATTTAAAGGTCTTAAGGGCTGTTGTAAAAGAGCTCATTGTGCGTGTGATTATGGTATTTGCAGAAACCACCTCGGGAATTTTTTTTAAAGATTAAACCTTCATGGCTCAAGTAGATAATTGCCCATTAATGTTGCTAGAAAAAAAGATTGGGTGCTGTTTCAGGGTTACTCATTTCTCTTTCAACAGTACCATTAGTTAGAAAGATTGTAGGAAGGAGAAAAGTTGTCCAAATTCACCACACCCATGGAACAGTGGAAGAGTTTTTAGTTTTCTGTGAAAATAAAGAAATAAAATAGAGCCACCCGGCATTACCTGACATAATGCATAAGGGAATGGAGATGTAAAATGACACAATCTATAGGCAGGTGACGAAGTGTACTCTGGCATCTATCGTGGAATGAGGGTTATATGGGACATTTGATGGCATGAGTGCCCTCAGGGGCAGCAAGGGTCGGTTTGTGCCATCACATGCTACAGTGAGGACAGTTCAGTGTTCCCAGAAGTTATTGTGCATCTGTCTCATTACATTACTGACTGCACATTTCATCAGCTGGCGATATTTTCCGAGAAGATTCAGGTAAATCAGTTATGCGTTGCTCCACATTATATGTTTGCTGCTACCAATTTGGATTGAAAGACTCAACAATCACAAGAAGTCCTGGCTACCAACAGAGGAAGTAGTCTGTGGTCACTGTCCACAGCTTCACAAAGCTACATGACAGTGAAAAACAAAATATTGTATAAGGAGCGGGACATGCAGCATATTTAGCTGCTCAATATGTGACTGCATGTCTAATCGACACATAATTAAAACATCACTAAATGTGACAAAAATCATCTCGACATAGTAGCTAATTATTAACACACACTCTTTTGGACAGTTGTGATGTTATATACGGTATTTTAGCTACATAACCACATTTTTGTTTATTGAATGAATATGAAATCAATCAGTACCTTCATGCTTTCATGCCAATAAAGCCATTGGATTAAAATTACTGCTTTAAAAAATGTAATTGTAAGAGCTGGAAATGAAAACTCTAACAAGTGTGAAATCCCCCTTGAGACTCAAAAAAGAATTTAATAACATTGGTGACATACAGTTCATTAACATGGGTAAGACCAAGAAATACAAAAGATACTCTTAATCTCCCCTTGTAATTCAAGCATTTGGTGAAATGTCTTCAGAGCCTGTCACACCAGTACTCTTCTGTTTCAATGTGTGAGGGCAGGTCAATGTTGAAGACCCCCTGTGGGTCAGAAGGAGGAGTCTGAGGAGGGCTGTTGACCCCTGAGTCGCTTTCAGGATGGGATGTGGCATATTTTGCCACCAGCTTCTGGACAGGAAGGGATGCAGCTGGGGGCGGGGCCTCAGCCTTGGGTTTGATGTTCTTAAAGTGTTGCAGGCGCACCACCTCTCTGCGCTCTTGCGTGCACGGCAGCAGCACAGAGACGTCCTTGCGGAACTTGGAGCTCATTCCGAAGTAGATAAGCGGGTTGTAGAAGCTGGCAGACTTGGCGAAGAGACGGGTCATGATACTGGTTGTGCTTGGCACATGGAAGCCCCAGGCTGACCACATAGACACGACTGCATATGGGGACCAGGCCATGATGAAAGCTGTGCAGATTACAATGGAAATCTGGAGAGGAACATGAGGAAACAATTGTCAGGGAAATGTGATGTTTATTACGGACAGGACACTTTTAAATAGATCTTTAAAGAGTCTCATTTTCCTTTTAAAATCAAGCCTCTCTAATAAAAACCTCAGAAATAAACTTTTCTTTTTCACCCTACCCTTGTGACATCTCTCTCCACCTTCCTTTGGCGGGCGGTGAGGAAACCATCAGCTGTCATGGCGTTAGTGCTTTTCACTGTGTTGATAATGGAGACGTAGGAGAAGAGCATGACCATCACAGGGATGAAAAAGCAGGAAATGAGGATGGAGATGATGTAGGACTTGTGGATGGTGGAGTAATTGGCTTTGGACCAGTCCACCTCACAGGTGCCATAACCTCGATCTAAAGAGCAGAAGACACAAAAGGTCAGATCAAAGAAATGAAGTCGTATACGTATACTTTCTTCTGTCAGATGAGTGTGTGAGAACAAACCTGTGTAACTGCCCCAGCCAAGCAGTGGAGCAACAGACCAAAACATCGCTCCGGTCCAAATGCAGATGAGCGATACGGCAATGGTGTTGATGCTGATACAGTAAGCTGCAAAAACACACAAAACAAAGAACATTATTACAACAGAATATTCCCAAGTTATGGAACAGATTGTGGGATGGTTTGAAAAGGTTAGATGTTATGACTTTGGTGAACGCAGGACAAAAAAAGTGAGAGGCACTTAAAGATGCAGCATTCTTGACTTGTTATGAATGTCAAGATGGTGACATTTGTTGAACAATGAGGTCTTTTCTTATATTAACAGCCTTTGCAAACATCTGCGACTGAAAAGAACCTCTGTTGACAAAGTACACATAGCGTTGTGTTCAGGGGAAGAAAGAAAATCAATTTCTGAGCAGCGCTCACATATCCTATGTCAATAAACAACACGAGAAGTGCAGTGCAGTTTGTGAGAGAGGATTGGCCATAGTTTTGTTAGGCTGAATTAATTTATGGTGTTGCTTGGATCCCTGCAAGTTTGCCTGGCCTAAATTATTTTAATTTCAACCTTAAATCAAGTTGCATTTTTGGTATTTTCTGATTTACATCCATATCTGTTGCTGTTTGTCGTAGATGCAGCCGCACTCTGGTACACAATATATATGATGATATCCCACATGTACAATCAATGTTCACAGTGTAACCATCAATGTAAAAAAAAAAAACACACAAAGATTTATATAGATTGTGTTTTATGAACAGCCACAAACACAGTAAAAACTCTTATGCTGACAATAGAGGCAGACGCTCAACCTAATTTCCATATAATTAAGACATTCTTCAGCATCAGTTACATCCGAAAATAGAAAATGGCACCTCAAGTTAACCTAATGACATGTTGGAGAAATGTAAATGCAATTGCTGGAGACAAGTGGTAGTCATTTCCATAGCTGAACTCGGTAATAGGGCTGCATTAGCACTGAAAGAAAACACTTTTCTTTCAGATAAGAACTGCAGGAATGTGAGGCAGGCAGAGACGCTGGTCTGAGGCTTTCTATATTTTCTCTCACTTGAATTCACGGAGGTTAGATCTGACCTTTGTTTGGGTGGCATCCCTTGATGTATCTGGTGACGCTGATAACGGTCAAGGTGTTGATGCTTGCGAGGCCGAAGAGCAGGGTGAAGAAACCATCTACCTGGAAGGAAAGCAGGGAGAGGGGTTGGTGAATCTTCTTTATCTTTAAAATAGATGTGAGTGCTCATTGAAGCCTCAAGATGTAAATCCATCGCATGGCTAATTGTTCCAGCTCTTCGTCTGTCTATCTTTATCAGATAGAGATGCTGCAGCTCAAGGGCACTTCCTGCCTTTTGGCCAAAATGCTCCAGACCCAGAGCATTTCCTCCGATGTGAGCTGCAGGCTTTTTAACTTGCACAATCAGAACTGGGACATTAAAATAGGAACTTTTACTAAAGCTGTTAATAGATTTCCACACAAATACATTAAACAATGAAGCTTTTCAAGCATTCAGTCCATTGTTAGGATGATTATCTTTTAATCACAGCTCTCCTTAAGGGGAATTATGCTACTGTGTTTCAGTCTGGCTCCAACTGTGCAACACCTAGCGCCCTGCTGTGCCATTTCCAGGTGACATGGATCAGTTTAGGTCTCTGATTACGCTCTTCATCTTCCTTAGTCCTAATCCTATTACTGTCAGTCATCATGTTTTTTCACCCTCACATTCGCCAGATTACTGGACTGTCAACGTCTTCACAAATATGATTTTCATTCAGCACCTTTTCTATTTTTAGAAGAATTTAGGAATTTAGGACCGTGGCTTCTTGAAATTATGTAATTTGATCCTCCAGATCAATTCACAGTATTCTCAGGGTCTCTCTTCTGTCTTTGCTCATGAATTTTGGATCACAGAACAAGTTAAGAAAAGTAATGACTTAAATTCAGAGTATTTTTTGTACGCCTTGTACTGCTTTGACGATCCTTTCCCCTGTATTCCCCTTTGCAACATCAAAGCGTCCCATAAGGCTCTATCATATTCAATAATGTCTTGTCCCATAGTGTGCTAAACACAGGGATCTGGCCCAGCTTGCAACGGTTCATGTCCCATCATGCTCCATGCAGAAATCTGCTAATGCTTGTCTCCTTCACCTTCTAGTTCCTTCCCTCCTCTATTTCTGTCACCTTTTACTTTCCCCTTATTTACTTATAACGCTCCCTCTCTCAGCCCACCTCTCCCAGGGGAAGGTGAAATGAGAGGGGCATACTGCTGCTGCTATCCTAATATTTCTCCTTCATCTGAAAACCTGCAATAGGATGCCTCTGAGATGAAGTCACCTCAGTGGCTGTACTGAAGCTTATAAGAGCAGCAGACATCGCTTTACAATATCTCTCCCGCTCAGATGTTGGGGTTTACACTCCTGAGACTGAAGGTGTTTTGGTTACACCAGCTTGTTTTTGTTTCCTTATGGCTATCATGGTTTCCACCACAGCTTGCCTTGAGCAAGAAAAATACCAAGCTAAAGTATGACAACTATTTCATTTCAAGCTGAGACTGTGGGAGGAGGAAAACATTCTTTGAAATGACAAACAACAACTCCTCCAATAATTTAATTCAAATCAAATGTCAAAATTCAGCAACGTAACACCCCGTGATTAAACGATGCAATAATGTCTGCAGATCTAATTTGTTTCCTGTTTGGTTGTTGACAAGAGCCATGCTGCTTGAAGAGTTTCCCCCATTTAAAGGCCTCCTCAGTGGTAATCTTATTACAGATTTAACCTCCAGCCCACATGGCTACTAGCATAATCCTTTGCACACACACACACACACACACACACACACACACACACACACACACACACACACACACACACACACACACACACTTACTGTAAGACTTCAACAGATTATTTTAATGTACTTCATTGATTGGGATTGGCCCAAGTGAGCAGATTCATCTGTCTTTTGCAACTATGCATAGTCATCAGTTTCAGGCAATTTCAAACGTTTCTAAATGTTTTAATACTGCAAATGACATCACAATTTAAGATTAGTTGGGAAATATATATAGAACATTAATTAATAAGTAACTCTTTTAAATATGACTTAAATCAAGTATTTCCTTGGTGTGGCTTTTACCTGGCAGGTCCAGATCCAGGTGATCACATACCCATTATCCTTGAAGATATTAAATATTTCTAGGATCCCTCTGGAGTAGCCGAATATGGAGATGCTGGCATCAGAGATGGCAAGATTTAAAGTGAGGATATCTGTTGACTGAAGTGAGGCCCGCTGTCTGTACAGGACAAACATCACTAAACTGTTTCCAAACCAGGACAGCCATCCTACAGACAAACAGACAGCATTTCAGGGAATATTTAGTGGCCCACATATTCTTTGTTATAACATAGTGTAGTATAGTACAAGAGCTATGTAGAGTATTATACAGTACAGTTAGTAGTATAAAAAAGTATATCATAGTATAGTATAGTACAAGAGCTATGTAGAGTAGAGCATAGCATAGCATAATAAACAAATGTGGACCACATCATTGTATTGTATAGTGAAGTGAAGTAGAGCAGAGTGGAGAGCATTGCAGGCTACTGTGAGTAAACAATGCTGCAGGGATATGGTGCTAAAAAGAATGTAAAATTGTAGACACCATACAGTATAGAGCTATACGATGTTTGCTGGGGGTTCAAAGATTTGCTCCCATTCTGGCAATTCAGGCAGGCATGGGCTGGGTATCAGGATCAGCACAACCTAGTCATATGCATAACACAATAATACAATTTCATTCATCATTCAGTATAGTATATTATTGTGTAATAAAGTGTGGTGTTGTATAGCATAGTAGTGTTGTATGTTATAGTAGTGTATATTGTAATATAGTATAATGTTTTATAGTAGGCTATATTATATTATAGGGACAATAAAGTATAGAGTAGATTAGATTATAATAAAGTGGATAGAATAGCAAAGTTGTCTATGTTGAGAGCAATGCAAAAAAGGGTAAAATTCCTTCCGTGAATGTACACATTCTCGGACAATAAATGTGATTCTGATTCTGAAGTCAATAAAGTGGAATATAGCAGAGGACAGTGCAGTACAGCGTAGCATAATAGAACACATTAAAGTAACGCATAATGCAGTGGAGTGGAGAAGAATAAAGTAGAACAAGGGTTTTCAAAGACTGGGACTTTGGGCCTCCCCTCGGACAAAGCTTGGAAAAGGCGCGACCTCACCCTAAACTATTAATTTAAACTAATAATTATGAACAGAGACCAGAATAGTGGAACTACTCTGTATTTGAATAAAAGTGGCGCAAAGCCAAGAGAAACCCTTGCCTTTTTATAGCTCAGTCTGTGTAACACAAAATCCCTTGACAGCATTAGTTCAGATGGTCAGTGTCACCAACACACACTGACTGTCTGACCGACTCTTTGTTATTGACCCTTAAATAATGTGGGACTCTTTCTTGCTAGTGTTCGGCCTAAGGGATTTAAGGAACAAAGCAATTTGTATTGTTTTGCTCTACAGAGTTATTGAAGTCAGAACAAGTTTGAAACTAAGAGAAAATATTTCAAGCATTCAGTCAGTAATTTAAACGTGCCATTTCATAGGCATTAATCTGGGGTGCTTTTTTGTAGTATAAAACACAATGGATAATGTTTTTGACTTGGGCATTCTCCATGAGTATACAAAATAAAACACTACAACCTTTTCAAGTTATAGTGAATTCTAGTACATGATGGTTGACTTACCCAACACTAACAGATAGATTCCAATGATGGTCTCTCCTTGTTCGGTTAGAGGGGGGTCTGTATTCAGAGTACTGAGGTTATTATTTCTCCATGGAATATTTACGACCTTCACAGGTAAACCCTTCAACATTATTTCCATGGCCTGAGTTTCGATGCTAATGCATGAATCCTTGCTGTCCTCTACAGTAGCTCTGCTCTGCTCTGCTCTGCTTTCAGACTGTGTAACAGTACGACTGACCGGTTAGTTCATTTTAAATCCAGCTTAGTACACTAATACCTCACCGTTCACTGTCCAAATGATTGCACCTGTAATCCTATCTATTTATTAGCAACTAAGCAGATAATGACTTTGGGTGGAAATCCAAGATAATAGGGAACTGTCTAGTCAGCTAGTCTACTGAACAAATTATATTTGGAGGGGTTTCATTTATCTGGAATTAATCAAAGTCCTATAGAGTCATCTCACACAAAGACACTGAAAGGCCCTCAGTCCAAACCTACACCAATGCTGAACTATTGATCAAATTACAAACTGCCTCTTTTGCAAATGCTAATTTGTTAATCGTTCACTCACCTGCTGCCGTTTTCCAAGAAATGTATGTGAATGCAATCTTGTTTAGGAGCCAATTCTGAGGTTAGATAGTGAACTTTTCATCACAGACTAAGGATTACATTTATACAATATTTCCAAAATTATTTGTATCATTCTGAGGATCTTAAAATAAACACGATCCAAAAGAAATCCAAATTATATTTTGGCTCAGTTTATTATCAACTAATTAAGTATTTAAATAATTTGGTTACTATCATTATTCTATTTCAATGGATATGGTTATAAAGCCAGCAGCAAAATAGCTTAGCTTAGCACAAAGACTGGAAACAGCTTCATACTTACTGTAACGATATCTCAGTGGTATTAATCTTCTCATCTAACTCGGCAAGAAAGCCAATAAGCATATTTTCCAAAATGTCTATTCCAAACCTCTCAACTATTGTTTGCTCAAATACTGGTCCTACAGACCAACATGGGGAAACATCTTGTCACTTTATATTGTCATGAGGTGGTGTGTAACACATACGTCATCCTAACCCATTCAGAAAAATCGTTATGTTCTTTGCACTTGAGTCCTGCACCAATGATTACTAAACGGTACCTCCTCTCCAGAGACACGTTCTAGTTTTCACTAATCACTTCCATTTATAAAAAGAAAAGGTCGTGGCAGTGTGACTGCACTTAGCTAAAATGTTGAGCACATTCATCTATATGTAAAATGAGAACATATGAAGTATAATTGAGTCAGTGTGAGCTGATATGTCACGGACAAATTCACTGTGCTCTGATGTCACTGTGAGAGCATCTGGAACCCACTTACAGTTTAACAATCAGAAACCATTTATTAGAGGAGAGTTTTGGGATTTCACTAACATGATATGATGGTCCAACTGTACTGATTAAAACCATTTTGTTGTGTCTGGACATACAATTGCACCACATCTTCCCTCCTCCACTCTTCTGCTCTTCACAGTGAGCTTCTCTGTGGCAACACACCGACCGAAGGGGTAACCTGAATCCCCCCCCACTCGGTCTGTGTTTAGATCACAGTGTGCACCTTGTTTCTCTCCTTTGGCCGCCACAGAGCAGCTCTGCTGGCCCTCAGGATGTGGAGGGAAGGGCCGCCGCTGCTGCCAGATGCCTTGGTGCTTCCGAGTCCTCCTCATAAAAACCTTTTCTTTGAGCCTTCGAAAGCCAGTTCGGGGAGAGTGACAGAGCTGAGGGGAAAGTAAACCTCTGACCCCAACTGTCACCCGTCCAGCAGTAAACACTGAACCCAGTCATCGCTCACCCCCACCTCCACCCAGAGACGCCCCACGACACAACTTCAGCACTGCAGTGATCCCTGTGTGTGCAGCCCAGAGAGAGGGAGGTTTCCTGATGCCTCTGTGGTGTGAGCCTTCTGGTTAAAGTGGATAATGTGATAATGGTTGTTGGAGGCATCGTGCAGAAAGCTCATAGCCAGATGTAGAAGTGCTAGTCTTTGCTGCATGACAAGTGTTATTGTTTCTAATGGGAAGTCACTTTGTTTTTCATGCCTGTCTCCACGGTGAACGAAGAATCACAAAACTAAGAACAACAACAGCAAAACTATATCAAAACATCCGTTTACAAACTCTCACACAACTCGTGCAGTATAATCCAAGTCTCATTTCTCCAGTCGTATGCTCACTACTTGAAAAAAACAGCATTTTTTCTATTTGAACTATTCGAAACACTTTGGACTTGCACGGACAAGTAGCACGCCTGCGCAAGCGTGAGACTGTTTGTTTCAAATTGTAAGGTTTTAGTGAAAGTGCTGGGTTTTTTAAGTAGTGAGCATACGAGTGGAGAAATGAGACTTGCATTATACAGCACGAGCTGTGTGAGAGTTTGTAAACAAATGTTTTTGCTGGTCTTAAACGAGGCCACTATTTACTTCAATTCATCAATAATGTTTTGCTCTGTGTTTTGATTCTTTGTTCACCGTTGAAGGTGAAACAAAGTTTTCTTCAAGAATTCAAGGTAACACAGGGTAACACACGCAATTCTATATAAATGGCCATTTTGTTGGACGCGGTATCCCTCTAACAAAATGTTCATGAATGATCTTCGCACTTATAGTTGTTAGGAGTGCCATCCTCTTACAGGGAAAGTGAGGAGATTAGACTGTCTGGCAGGAAGCAAGCAGCGCCTCTCGTGCCGTCAGTGTTGAGGACAGCTGCTACTGAGATTACAACGCTGCTAAGCTAACAGGTCAAAGACCAAGGAGGACCGTGCATTCAGCAGGTGCCAAGGACAACAAAAAACTGACTGTCTGCAGCAGACATGAGACAAGTGTGCGAAGGCAGAATCCACAGTCTATAGACGTCCAGACTTTATTCTCTGTTCTGGGAAACATCCATCCTGACACATTCTTTGCACATGAGATTTGCAAAGCTAAGCACAAAGCAGTGGCACGTACTGCACACTGTACAATGCTCAGGTGTTAGCATGTTACAGGAAGACATCAAGATCAGCTTAACTCCTTTGGCACTTGTGTGTGTGAAGCTTGGCGATCTCAGTGCAGCCACAGTGGGCCACTGTATCATTAGTCTTATGATGATTACTCTCTCTCACCCTCTGTGTGTCGAGCGAAGCCGGGGATGTGAGGTTAAAAGCTCACAATTTTCCAAATGGAAAATCACAGACACAGATACTATTATGGAGGTGTGTGTTAAAGGCTACGAGCTGTCTGAGGGCAACAAAGCCTCTCTTCACAGAGGACATACACCAGGTCAAGAGACCAAATACAGGATCTGCTTAAAAAGGTCTACACACTTTCTCTCTCCCTGTCACTAAACGAGGCGCACAGGGACTGCTTGTATGAAGGCTCCACAGAGTATGGAGGTAAATGGCTTGCCTGTCATTTTGTGGGTCAATCTGTGCATGATATTAGTAAAGTATGTCCTTCACACCCGTAAAAAATGTCTATACTTCCTTTTGGTTCACTGCTTTTTAAAGACAACATGGTCTTCAGTTGTTAAATTGGATATTTGTGACAAAGTTTGTTCAAGGATGTTTGTCGGAATCTGGCCTTTTTTATTTGTTTCCTCTATCGTGGATGGTGGACTTCTAAACATAAGAATCAAATCAGATCTACATGGATAGAAAGATAAATTACTTTAATCTGGAAAAAAACTAATTAGGATAAATAAAAAATAGAGAGACGTTTCGCTTATTTTCAGAAACAGAACGACTAATTCAAAAGAACATCCAGCTGGCTAACAGGTGAAGATGGCATAGGTCCAGTAACAAAACCCTATAAAGCACTTCTGCCTGCCCACAGCAGGTTCACACCTCCCTCTCAAAGGGTTGGAATCTCTCAGCAGTAACATCAGCTCTCAGAAGTGGGTCCATTTGTTATTATTTCACAACTTGTCATGTCACTGTGTAAGCTTGGTGATGCATTAATACAACACATGGAAGATGTTGCACAGAAATAGTCTAGAAGAAAGTCTACATTTCTTTGAGTTATTAACTTAGCGGATATACATTTGGATGATATGGATATTACATATTATTATTATCGCTGACGCTTTTTCCAAAGCAAGTTACAATAAGTGGTAAGACCTGGAACATTGTGAAAACCATTCATGGTAGAGCTGTGAGATTTGTGAAATGCTCCTTGCAAGTAAAAAGTTTGTGAAATTGCAGTTGCACAGTTCATGCAGTCACTTTACCACAAGTACAAAGACTGGACTGTTTTTCTCTCTTACTCTTCCCCCTGAACCAAAACAGTTTTCTGCCCTGACAAGGCCAGTCAGAATCAGCAGATGTTGCTGCTTAAAATATAATTTCTTTAAAAACAAGTGCATGATGTTACAGAGCTTTTGTTTTGCTGACCTGTTGAACTTCAACACAGGAAAAGAGCACTTTGTATTACGGTTTTATCTGCAACTATTATTATCAGGAGAAAGGGTCTGCAGTGTTGTCCGAAATGCTTTTTACACAATACCCCATAATCAACCCCATAGGAAAAGAATAGATGAATGGTTCAGTATGCATTTAAAAGTGAACACAGGCTCTGTGTCGAGCCCAGGAGAGCGATGTGCATTGGTTTTGTGGCTCAAGATCTTTGGCTCTGAACCACATGCAAACATTTACTTGGGCACTGCGTCCAGTTTGCAATTTCTCCTCCAGAGTCTGTTTGTTTAAGCAGGTAACTTATGTAAGTAGGTCTTATTGAGGGTTGAATACACGCCATTCCCAAAGGGGTCTGCACATCAGTTTTGACACGAGGGGATATATTGCCAAAATATGGATGCGGAAATATAAATGCTAATGAAACTCTACATCCTGTTGGGATATGGACAGTTTGATGTCTGACAGACTGTAGCTTCTGCTTTCACTGGTGCTTACCTGGAGTAGCTCCCTGCTCTGCTTGGCACAGTGGAAAGACTACGTATAGCTCTTTGCATCAGCCTCTTTGGTCTGAGTGAAAGGTGTGTGCTCAGAGATTGGACTCTATACTGTCCTCTGGACTTCTGGGGATTGAGGAGATTGGGGACCTCCTCTGAGGAGGTACAGCTGCAGGAGCCTGACAAACTGACAGCCTCTCACATCGCAGATCTCTATGGAGCCCACCTGTCCCCCAACTTGATGTGTTGTAACACATGAGCGCCTCTGTCGATAGCAGAAAGACGTAAACAATCTTGAAACTGTCAGTTAGGATCAAAGTTGCATCAAACAAGTATTTTAAATCTCCTTAAAAAAGAGTGACCCCGTTAACAACATGGATGTTCTCAGCTGTCCTGACGCACCATCAGGGTCGCTGAGTCGACCCCTGTGTGACAGGAGGCTACTGGGCTGCACCATTATCCTCTCCATCAGCTACAACTTGTTATCCTTAAACATGACACTCCGATGACCCATGACACATTCCTGTGTGAGCCTAACTTAGAAGGAACAAAACAAATTTTAAACTGACCTGCTGACCGCTGTGTGAATGTGGCCCCTTCAAGGCCCCTCTTCAGCCTTTGGCTATCAAGTACTGAATTTCAGATGTAGTTTCCTCCGCCAAGGATGTAATGTTTTTGGTTTTCTTTGTCTGTTTGTCTGTTTGTCTATCAGCAGGATTACAGAAAAACTATCTCCGATTTTCATGAAACTTTGTGGAAGGCTGTAGCATGGGCCAACAAAGAACCCTTCACATTTTGGAGCGGAAGTTTCACTTTCGTTAACATTGCAAGATTAGGAATTATTTTTCTTGTTCTAAATGTTTAGAGGATGTAGAACATTATATAAATGTGAATGTGCACTTAACCAACTGAATCACCCTCCTTTTATAAGAGAGTCCATTCATTTACACATTGGGCATATTCCCATTTAGGGTCACAGTGTATATGCCAGCAGGTTTTAAATAGAAAGCAACAAAATGCTCCGGACACAATCATTATTCAAACTCATAACTAGATATAATTTAAGGAAATAGTTCAACATATTGGGAAATATGCTTATTCACTATCTTGCTGAGAGTTAGATGAGAAGATGGGAGCGGTACACTATCAATCTTCTCATGTAACTCTTGGCAAGAATGTGAATAAGTGTATTTCCCAAAGTATCAAACTGTTATTTTATAGTGTCTAGAACAGGGGTCAACGTTTTTCAGGCCAAGGACCCCCAAACTGGTGTAGCATGGAGCAGGGACCCCTACTGTAGCGGTAAACGAGGAGGAGGGGGTGCTGTCCGAGTTGTTGCTTTTATAAAAAAATGTTTTGCTTTATCTACAAACCATTTTGCGACCCCCCATGCAGTACCCCTGTTGAATGGTCTAGAACAGTCTTTCTCAAAGAGTGGTCCGCGAGTATATTGGTAAAATGTCACATTTGAAATGAATATATTATAAGTTTCTCAAACTGTTTAAAAATTACTAGTATAGACTAGAGTGTAGCATAGATGTAGCGTAGCTATGTAGGTTTGTTTTACGATCTTATGTCATAAATGATCTGCGCGGTCAATTTGAGCCGCGGTCAAGACAGGGTCAGTTAAAAGAAAATGTAATCAAAAATCTGACGCAACAGTGAAGGTGCATCGTCCTGATGCAGGTGATTCAGCAGCTACAAGTGTTTCAGCCGCAGCGACAACAAGAGGTTCTGTGTGCGTTACTGAGTCCCAGGAGAGCGGTTCGCCGTCCAACTACCACCCGGCTGAAAGCTGTGAAACTCGGCTTGAATGTGGAAAGTCCAGCGCTAAAGTGAAGAGAAAATATCACAGCGACTACATCAAATTTGGATTTGTTTTGGACTGGAGATGAAGAGGATCCCAATCCACACTGTGTTTTGGGCTACGAGTCGTTTTGAGAGTAAACACAAGCATTACTTTGGGGAACCTTCAGGATCTTTTGAGAGTAAACGTGATGAATTTAAGAAGCATATGTCGAAGTTTGCATTTTGCGTATCTCTCAGTAGCAAACGATCTTGCTGTGGGTAAGTTGTGGCTCTGTACGGACATAAACTCAGTAATAAATGTAGTCTACATTTCATATGAAAGTCTATCAGCATTCACCGTTTAAATCGCATATGAACGAAATGCTTGTAGAATCCGTAGTTGTATTTGTATTGTTGATTTAATGTGTGAACGAGCGATATAGAGAAGCTCACATGAAGCTCATTATTAGGCTGTCATTTGTAATATATTGTTGGAGTGGTAAGCAGGCCTATTGTTTTTGGATTTTTGGGGTGTTAGGTGGTCCGTGAGTGTTTTTTTTATTGGTTAACTGGTCCTTGGTCTGAAAAGGTTTGAAAAACACTGGTCTAGAAGCAAATGCTAATGAGAACATGCAAACCATTGGGGCATCGTGTTGCGTCATGGAAAACCCAATACATTTCCGTTTGCGGGGCGCAGCGCCCCTCCAAGACAATGGTAGGGGAAACACTGCAGTGACAGCGATAGACACTAGAAAAATAATTAGTGTGGGAGGCTTGAAACCCGCACGTTGTTTTTCCACTTGCTGGTTGCGTTTTACGGAAGCTTCGGTAGAGAATCCGCCATAACACCCGGACACAAAGGACTCCATCAGGACCACATGGAGAGAAATGAGAGGAAGCAACAGGAAGAGAGAAACAGTGTGGGAGGGAGGGGTGTAAGAAAGCGAGAGACAAAGAGGAAGAGAGGGTTAGGCGGGTATTTATAGAAATGCAGAAAGTGGCCATGTTCAGGTGTGGTCCTGCTCCCAATATTCTGCTAGATAGCTTCAATTAAAATGATTTATGATACACAGAATGAACATATGCATGTCAAATATGCACAGCTGAGGTGCACTTGGGACAGGGAACAAATATGCATGATGTACAAAGATGGACAGATGCACAGAGTGGATGTGTTGAAACTAATTATTTTCAGCCAGTTGATTTCCATATGTGTATGTTAAACCTTCAAGGGCCTGGTCTAACTTAATAGGACGTGCTTCCATGACCACCTGGACAACATGCCAGATGGTTTGTATAGTGACTCACTTAAGCGTGCAATGCCCAGCTGTAAAACACCTGGCATGATCTGGGCTTCCACTTAAAATACCAGCCACATGGTATTATATGTTAACAGTGTCTGTCTTTGATAGAACAGATGAGCCAACAGATCAGATAGACACTCTTCTGATCTCCCTATCTCAATTTAAATCTTCTTAACCATTCCTCATAACAATCTGTTTTGAAGTCTAGTTCAAATTTACCTGTCTCATTAATCAGGAAAGTAACACCACATAAAAACCAGAGCTGCCATAAATCTAAGTGATGAAAGAGAGATAGGATATATTAAATTCACCCATCCTTTGAGTATCCAAGAGGCATATGTCCCATAAATAATGCCTCCTGGTGTTACATCAGCCAAGTTATTAATGTGATCACCGTTAGTAACTTAATCCATTCCTTCCAGCATGACACATATTAAAGAGTGCTAAATCTTTGGTGCAAAAAGAAGCCAAGAAGCTGCAATAACTGATTCTTTTGGCCACTTGGGGGCAGCGGAAACAAGTTGTGAACACAATACTGACATATCATCACCTTAAAGGCACAATGAGTACAACTTTCCTAAAAAACAATGTTCAGACTCATAAAACTATCCCTCTCAATAATAACTTATAACCCACTAGAAGTTTGTGGCAATGTCTGTATCTGCAGACCAAGCGCTCTGCTTTTAATTTCTCTTGTTTTAATTTCGCTCTGTTCAGGATGTTTCTGGGCGTCAACCTCTAAAAAAAACGTAGCTACCAAGTGCCAGATCGCAAGCACGGATCCCAGAGGAATATGGGGTTGGCTCTCCCCCACTGGGAAACGGTTGCTAATTCCCACATCCAGCAGTTACAGAGACAACATGATCATTTATTTGGATTCATGTTTGTGGCCACCTGGTGAATGTCCAATATTCACTCTCTTTCAGCTCTGGTTTTGGTCTCTACAAACTCCTGAGGGAAATATGTTGATGTTAATTGCTCCACTATGTTCACCAGCGAGGTAGTAGGTAGAGCTCTTTCTCTAAAAACAGCTTCCTTCTGCGGCCCAACGCTACGAGAGTGCTCAGAGTGAACCAGAACAGTAAAGATACAGACTGGACAGCTTAATCAAAAGCTTGTTATTCCTAAACATTTTTTAAAGGAAATTCTCATCACATTGATGATCATTTAATTTCTCTTCTTCTTTTTCTCAGTTTTTCTTTGTTTTGCTTTGGAATGTTTTTACTGATTGATTTTCTGCTCATTCTTTGTTCTTCTTGTTGTCATTATCTTTTGTTGTTTTTATAATGTTAGCATAGTTCTCTTCTTCTTCTCCTTTTTCTTCTCCTTAAGTCCGTTGTATAAGCCTGTAGCTTCTTCACCTCTCTTGACACATTTTAATTTTTTTATTATTTGGATTTTATGCAGTTGTATGTGTATGAATGCATAGAAAAAAATAATATATATTTTGTAGCATGTCTGTCATAAAAGCCTAAAATCTTGTTTAAATGCTCGTAAAGCCAAGGAGAGGTTCGGGTAAAAAATAATCTGTATCACCATGAGCGACAACTTTCACATTGTCAAATTGCTGTCCAATGTTCTGAATATCCTCATAATCACAGGAAAGTGCCACGGATTACACAAGTGCTCTTCCTCACTTATTAATGCTCTTTCAAGATTTTTAAATACACCTCTCACCGTGGTAACAAGCTCTGTGGCTGCCAGGCTTGGATGACTATGCAATATGATGCCAGTCATCAGTAGTCCCACTGGGCACATTGCAGAGGTTAATTCACACTTTACTTTAATTATACAGTAATTTACACAGGATGCTGCAATGGTGCACATTAAACTTTATAACCCTTGGTGCTGTGCTACCCTATGATATATCAAAATCCCCACCTAAAACATCTAATAATCACTGCAGTCATTTACTAGCTTGGATTTTCTTCCTGTTCCGCATGAGGTAGTCAAAATGGCATCAGTTTAAAAGTAGTTTCCAGATGTAGCTTTTCCTGTGATTCAGCCCTTATGTATATATCCTCAGTGACATATACTGTATGTGGGAAGTTGAGTTTGCTTCAGAGCTCAGTCTGTGTTTACTGTGCCCAAAATTCAATACAGAATCACTGTGAAAGATGATGAGATAGATTTTTAACATCAACTCAGAGTGACCCCGTTCCACATCCCCCCAGCAGACACCTCCTGATGCTGTGGATAAGGAGGACTTTTGTTTTGCAGGTCATGTGGCAGAGGTCAAGGTCTGCTTCTCCTAGAAAACAAATCAAGTTTCAGTTCCAGGCTCATGCACAGATACTGAAACAGCGGTGAGATTTTCTATCCAGGAAGCCATTCCTGGTAACACAAACTACAGCTTTCATTCCACAAACCAAATCTAAATATGTTTGCATGAAAATAGGGAATATTATAAATCACTTCAAGCTATCCCCACAGAGGCACAAAGTGACACGGTGTACCACAAAGTACAGATTAAAAAAACACCACAACATGTGTGATGTGTCTGCCGTTTTGTGAGCAGTGTGAGATGCTGTGGGACACAGGGAGATAAAAGAGCCCCAGGCCTGTTCCTGGGCTTGTGGCCAAGACAGTCTGTTTTGAAACATCCTGATGAAACTAAACCTCTCCGTGGGCTCATTTCACCAGGACGCTTTGATAGATCTTGATGTCCCGCACAACAGGACACTAATGTGTGATCTAATGCTTAAGAACACAGTATGTTGAATGAATCATGTTAAATAGGTAAACATGACTGTGATCACATTAAACTGGACTTCTATGATGAGGGAGTGTACAATGTAAAAGGCTTGAGCTTCTATAGAGAGGTTTTTTGCTCTCTGGCTTTGTTGACGTGGACTGAAGTCGTATTATCATATTTCATATCTATAATAACCTTCCTTTCTATATTTATTGAGATCGCTGAAGGAGACTTACAGTAGGCATGCCAACATGTTCAGATCTGCAAACCTGTGACTTTGCAAACTGCTTCAGTCCTTTTTGGTTCTATTGCTAATGCCAACGCAGGAATGTGTGTTTTGCTTTCAATACCTGCCAAAGCAGATCATATTCAAAAGGCCGACATTTAATTGCTTTCATGTTTGCACATACCAAGCCCAACACATACAAAGCGTGTATGCTTTGGGATTCTGATTTGACTGAGAAGGTCATTAGCAAGATGATTAAGACATTTTTTTATCACAAAGAACTGACCTTCTCTGATTCTAATTTTCTGTGATGAGGTTTAGCTTTTAGCCATGCTAGCAGCGTATAGCTCTAGGGCTGGCAACGTTGGTTGTTTGGTGCACCACTTTGGCCCTGACTGAAATATCTCAACAACTATTGAATGGAATAACATGGACTTTTGTACAAATATTCATGGTCCATTCAATCTTACTGACTGTGATGATCCCCTGACTTTTCGTCTCGTGCCATCAAGAGGTTGACATTTTTGGTTTTGAGTAAAACATCTCGACAACTAATGGATGCATTAAAATGAAGCTGTTCTTTGTGTTTTGTGCTATTTACCATGCTAACAAGCTAAACTAACATAGTGCAAATGGTAATCATAATGCTAAGCGTGTTGGCATTGTGAGCATGTTAGCATGTTTACATTAGCATTTAGCTGAAGGCACAACTGTGTAAAAGTACAGCCTGATGGAGCTGCTAGCATGGCTGAAGACTAGTCATGTTTAAGTGTAGGTTATGGCTGTGTCCCCATAATTCACTCATTCATTAATCCCTATATAATAGTGGACACTCAACAGTTTAACCTCCAGCAGGTGTCACATATCTTTTTGAGACTGAGAGCTACCTGAAGGGTAGAGAGTAATATGGAGGGCTAGTGTTTGATATAAACTTCCCTAATAATATAATAATATATAATATAATAATGAATATTATTAACAAACTACATTGGGGGGCTGTCTGTCTAAATCCCCAGATTACTGTTAATGATTCATCACAATCATTAATGATGTTTTTCCATGTGATCATAGAACAACACAGATATATATCTATTTAAACATGAACGTTTAATGATTCATGTTTCAACATTTGAAAGTAATATAATATCACATTTTAGTACAATATTATAGTGAGCAGTAATTTGAGAATTTGGACACTGACTGATCATCATCATTGTTGGGTCATCACTGAAAGCTGTCACGCAATGGTAATTTTTGCATCATTTAAATGTGGCGCATTGCATTGTAAGATTCTTAGCAGAAAGTAGTGCACATGCCATGGATTCATTTAGGTATTGAAAATGTCTACACTCAAATAAAATGGTGGACTGTAAATGTATTTCACCAACAGGGAGTGACAGTCGGCACAGCCTTTGACTGAACAATGTCACGATATGAGATCAGATACTTTTTGTAACCCAATCAGGCCTTCCAGTGCTTTAGGTGGTTGTAGCTGCAAAATGGTGATGAATAGGTACTGTTAGAACTGTCCTGTGTGAGTTCACTAAAAGTGCAGCTGAAGTTCCCCATCACTGTCAAATAAAAACATTTATGTGATTATAACATATTAATACCTTCAGTCATTATATTATATTATTATTATATTCAGTCATATATAATATGATCATAATCAGATTTAAAATTAAAATAAAAACAGTTTTTAATCCTGGACCGAGAGAAGAGTTGGAGTGGGCTGGTTGTCTAATTGCTGCACAGTGAACCTGACCGGGGTCAGAGGTGGAGCTGACTCCTGTCCTCACATGAATGACCCGAGGGAAGGGCAACAAAGGGATAAAAAAGGGGAGTGGGAAACACGGAATGACAGTCAGACAGAGCATTATTCTTGTGAAAATGCTCAGTCCGCACTTCACTATCACTTTTCATCAAGTGTTTTGGCTGCACAGGAGTGGAAGGAATGCACCGCGGGGCAGCCTGCAACTCACCTTGACAGTGAGTGCACCGTTCGCCTCAGCATCGTCTATCGCCCTTTCCTGCATCCAACCCCACGTCTCAACATGTCCACCTCAGTCCAAGGCCAATGTGTATCCTGAGCATCATCTGGGGAGGATATTTTTCCACACAGGATATCACTATTTTGTCAAGAGGGCCACCCGGATGTGAGACTATAAACAGACAATTTTTGTGTTGACAAGCTGCCCTGACAAGTCTCAAGTCTTACACATCTGCATGTTTCTATGAAGTCAAAGACGAGGGTTTGGCTCCTGATCACCTCACAGAAGTAAATTAAATAAATGGCTTTTCAGGTCATGTGCGGGCATGACAGAGTGTTCTCTCACCTCTGTCCACCTCGCTCTTTACAGCTTTAAAGCTTTGTGGCTGCAGGCTGCGGTGGGAGGAAAAATACATGAGCTTAACTGGGTTGACTACAAGGCATGCAGACACCGATAAATTCATTATTTTGCTTGTTCAAAATCACTTATCTAAAATCCCCAGTGGCTTAAAATAATCTCCTTCCTCTCGTGATCAATCATCCATGTACATTGCTACAACACTTTATAAAATGTTGCTTTTCCAAAAGCTGTTTCCTTGTAAAAAAAAAGGTGCTGGAGTCCCAAATCAGAAAGTGTAGGACCAGCTATTTCTGACCTTACCACAGACCTATCACTCAGCAGGAGTGAAAATTGGTTACTCTAAACTCTTTTCTTTTCACAAATACAAATAAGGCAGCAAAAACAAACATCTCCTCTGGGTACCTCTCATTTTAGCTTTGCTACATTGTTTCTGGATGGCATTCTTTCACAATTGTTATTTATGTTACCTTATTGAAGTTATTCTCGATGCTCCCAGATGTCATATCTGACCATTATTTAGATTTAAAGACCTGGCAAAAACTACAAATGTAGAGATACATTCTCAGTAAAGAGACAGTCTTAAAAAGTAAAGAAATTCTAAGCTAAATTTTCCTTATTGCTCCGAGCTAAGGCTGACCTGATATATATATATATATCAACATCTCCTTTTTCCACCCTCACACACTCTCCGATGCACACACCATAAATAAACAGCAAGCAAGAAAAATAAATTTGCTTATAAAAGACAGATGTTGCCATTGGATACAAGATTAGACTTGGCTTGTAGCCTCCCCTGAGGGAGAAAGATAACACTCGCATGGTAAATGAAGTTATGTATTGGGTGTGCAGGCCGGGGGAACAGTAGCAGCCAGTGCTGGAGAGTGGACACACTCAGCCCTGAAGGCTTTCCACTGTGTAAACCTTGAACCACATTTTCAGACTAAAGGTGATAAAGGGGCCAAATCCAAATTTGTGAAGGAAGTCCCTTTCCACCAGCTCAACAATTTACAATCAGGCTTTTCTTAAAAATAGACTTGCTCACTCATTCTCCGACATGCTGCTGCACACAGTCAGTGCACTGTGTCTTTCACCATCTAATACTGTAAGGCAGGACGATCGACAATTTATGTCAGGTTTATAATAATACCTCCATAATCTCAAAGATCCCAGCAGCCTTGAAGTGAGACACATGCATTCACTATAACAAAGCTCTCCCATCCACATGCTGTTTTCATAATGGGCCACTTGAAGAAACACTCTCACTGTTTGCTCAGTCAGTCAGAGGTCCTCACTGTGTTGACTATTATTCTACTCTCTACAGGGTGGGCTATTTCACTGGAGGTATCAAATGATCACCTATTCTGTTTTCCCTTGAGTGGATGTCATGGTCAAAGCATCAATGAGCCACTGTGGAGGTGCGGGCCTCTGACACGCAACCAAAAAGGGAAGCTGTCAATCATCTCCGAGGTTTAAAAGCACCTCCATAATGCTCTGTCTTCTGTCAGCTTGAAAATTTAAAGCTTGTCGTGAACGTATGATAATTGCTCTCTACTGTAATTACAGGTTATTTTAACAGTAACAGCTTGTAAGAATGTTGATATGAGGTGATAAACTCATTTTACTACCTGCAGGCTTTTATTTTATATCCTGACATGTAATGTTCTTGCAACTAGTCCGTCATAAAGACCATTTGTTTACTGTGCAGGATGCTCAGTTGAAGAGCAAACAGAGGAAAAAAGGTGATGACTAAATCCCAAGCCCTAACACTCTCCATTCCACTTCTGGCATCGTGAAAGAAGCTCTTCAGTCATGACAAGTTTAAAAAACACACTCCAGCTAACATCTCTCCCCGAGGGAAAGAGAGTAGTCGGTGTGGTTGCAGCTCCGGGAGCAAGTATTTTGCATCTTGAGCAATTATTTTTAATTTCTTCTCATGGTTTGGAAATAAAAAAACTTGGACGATGACCTTTTATTAATCAAATAAATAGTTTGCATTTGCATAGTCTGTAAACATCTGCAGGAGCAGATGATGCAGCTGGCGGCCGCACAAACCACAGGCAACACCCCCAGCTGACCATAGGAAGGGCCTTTGGGAGAGAGGTGGGATTGAAGTTTAGTTTTTCATTAGAAGAGTTTGGAGTGCACTGAAATAAAAGCTCTATGACTGACCACAAGCATTTACTAAGCCATGCCAGCTGGTGACCCGTCCGAGCTGCAGCCTTCTTATTAGATGGCGGTTTGTGATGGGGTCTTGACCAGAGCTGCATAATGTAGCTTCGCTTATCAACACTGTGAGCTTTCCTCCGAAGCACGTACATGCAAGTACATGAACACGACAAGCAGATGCTCCTACAAGTGTAACAATCTTCCATACCCCAAACTACAAATTTAATCCAATCTATCACTCAACCTGACAGTCAACACAGCAGAACACAGTTTATTTTCATTAATAGCAATTTACTGCATTCCACACATCTGTGGTTGCAGGCAGAATATTGGCTAATGCTAGATGCAGTGTGAACACAGGAAGGAGTCACGTAACAGGTGGAGACAGGGCAGCAGCACCATCTACCTACAGACAAAACATTTTTAAAAAGGGAGTGACATGTTTGCTCTTTTGGGGGAAGAAGGGATAGATCTTTAAAGAGAATATTTATCGATACATGAATTTTTTTTCTTTTTTTAAAAAAAAAGGTAAACACAATCCGATTTAAAGAAGAAAAGAAAAAGGATAACATAAAGCTGGAGAAACTTTCATGAATGTATTTATTGATGCAAGAGGAAAGTAGGAAGCCATTAAAGTCCTGCTTAATTAAATCGTTTTTAACTGTCATAACTTTCTGATTCATTAGGTCTCCTACTTTCAAATACAATCAATTTGTTTTTGTATCTACAAATTATAAGTGCAAATGGAAAAAACCTTTTATATAATACAAATGCACCCATTTGGTGAATCTTCTCCCCAACTGTTATCACTCTTGCACTCGTACATAGAGCACTTGGTGATCAATACCATCAACATGTCAACACATCGGGTAACTAATGGATGTGGATGTCAGGATTTACAGAAACTTGCTGCCCTCTTGAGGCAAGAGAAAGATAATTTGTATTTGCAGGGGATTCTTAAGAATAAATTATGAAATTTCAAGTACTAGCAAGACAGTGTTTTAGGAGTGTAATTATACAGTAAAGAAACTCTTTAAAAAACTTGCAAGCAAACCCTTCCCATAAAACAGGAAATGTTTCCAAATGTTGTAATATTTATACATTATAGATTTACCAAACCTACAAAAGTGCTCCAAGTTTTTAAGTTCATTTATGACGTATTATACCCGTAGAGGACTCAACTGTTATTTTATTAACAGTTCTTTTTCAAGTGGAAACTCAGAATCAAGTTCAAAGAGCTGTTGTGTCTCCAAAATCTTTGTTCCATTTGGTATACATATTGAGAGTCCCTGGGCTAACACTGGGCTTAACGCGCTTCAGGGAATCCTCAAAGTCTTTAATCTTGATGTTACGCATCTGTGGATACAAACAATAGAGCATTACTATACACTTAAATACTGTTACATAATGACACTTAAGAAAGAAAATACCTGTAGTATTGTAAGTAGTTTAACAGTATTACCTCACTAGCGGCCACACTTCGGACTTGGTCTGGCCCCAACTCTGCAAGAGAAGATTTTCACATATAAAAGAAGCCGATTTAACTCGTCAGGCTAAAATATACACAATCCGTACCATAATGCGAGGAGGAGGTCTTACCTCTAATCGGCCCGAGCGCAGCATCTTTGGCTAATGACGTGAGATCACTTCCTGAATATCCTGCACTCGCTCTATCAAGTCACAAGCCCAGGAATTAATGCATTTATACACACAAAAATAAGGCAGTAAAGGCTGTATGGTTATGCAAATATGAAACTCACTTTGCTAGATATGACAGCTCAGTTTTGCTCAGTGGATTCCCATGCTTTCCCAAAAGGTTTTTCATCAGCATCAATCTTGTCTGGAGGGACGAGAGTTACATCCTTACTCAATGAACTTGCATCATTTCAAAGCTAACAACGACACTGACCATAGTAATAAACTGTGACAATGGTTCCAATGCAAATACCTCCACATCCGGCAATGCCACATAAATCCTTTTTGCGAAGCGTCTGTAAGATTAACAAAAGTGGAAAATTGTTGAGCTTAAAACAAAAAGAAATACAGATTAATTGTGCAGCATGTGGATTTGCATCGTGTACCTCAGTACTGCTTCATCGAGTTCTTGAGGCCTGTTGGTCGCTCCCATTACGAGCACCCTGTCGTCCCCTCCGTGACTGCACCTGAAACCAATAACCGTCATGAAAATAACACCGAGCTGTCTGAGGTAACGGGGACATGAAGCACTCTGGAGCCGGTTCATGATCACATTGCAGCGGCCGCTCTTACCCCATCAAACTCAATGAGGAACTCGGTTTTTAATCGACGAGAGGCTTCGTGTTCTCCCTCCCTCCTTTCACAGAGCAAGCTGTCAATTTCATCTGAGTGAAAAACAAAATGAGGTTTATTTATTAGCTGCAATTGGAGGGTATTTGGGGCACAAACAGTTAATAAATAGAGTAATACAAACCGATAAAGATGACAGACGGCTGCAATTCTCTGGCAACTGCAAACAGTGCTCGTACAAGCTTCTCGCCCTCTCCCACCTGTGTTGGGAATGACAAGAAAGGTTAAAAAAATTAATCCTAAGCCAAATGTAGTGTAGTGTGTAGACCTATTCCAGACAGAAAGAGTTTTCTTACATATTTAGAGGTCAGACTGGCAGCGCTGATGTTGAAGAATGTGGCTTTTGACTCTGCTGCCACTGCTTTGGCCTTGTAAGAGGAAGCAAAGACTGTGATACAACTGATAATAATGAGACAGGACTATCATAACAGCTACATGCAACTTATAAAAACACAGTTTTATCTGAATGTTTGCGGTGTTGGTAAGAACACTCAACTTACCAGCATGGTTTTCCCATTTCCAGGCGGGCCAAATAAAAGCAAACCACGCGCCGGCGATCTCAGGCCAGTAAAGAGCTGAATGGCAAAATGTGAAAATTAAATGAGTTAAGTTCAATTTAAATCTGAACATTTTGAAATATAGTGAGCAGAGACTAAATGTTTATAAGTGACCACCTCTGGTCTTAAGGCAGGGAGGATGACAATCTCCTGGAGTGCTTGCTTGGCCAGGTCCTGACCCGCAATGTCTTCAAAGGATACAGCTGCTCCACTGCAAAGAACACAGAAAGCTACTTTAACTGCAGAGAAAGTTTTTATTTTTATTTGCTTTCCACCAACACCTAACCCTAACCCTAATTTACAGGTGTTATATAATAATAAAAAAAAACTATTTACATAGCACATTTCAACACAGTTACAAAGTGCTTTACAATAACAGCAGAACACATTTAAAACACAGAGACAATAAAAACTAAATAAAACGTCATAAAAATAAACGAAAATGTCATAAAATAAAAATTAAACCACCGAAAAAAAGCAATTTAAGTTTTAAGCAATTAGAGTTTGCACCTCTGATCTTCTCTGGCAGGTCATTCTTAAGTCTACGAGCCCTGAGTGCAAAGGCTCTGTACCCTTTGTGTATGAATCTAAACCTTGGAAAAACAAGGAACAACGCATCCGAGGATCTCTGGGTGCAGGAAGGGACATTAGGGCAATAGAAGATCTGATAACTTGCGACGAGGCCTTTCAGAGCTTTGTAAGTAATCAATAATATCCTGACAGAAATTTAGGAGCAAAAGGAAGCCAGTGTTAGGAAGCCAGGATCGGTGAGAAATCTGATCATGTTTCCTAGCCCGAGTCAAAATCCTGGAGAGTTTTGGATGAGCTGGATTTTTAACTGATGCCAGCACAGAATTACAGCAGTGCAATCGACTGGTTATGAAGGCGTGGATAGCGGTTTACAGATTTTTGGTAGAAAGAAAAGGTCTAATCCTTGAAATGTTTCTGAGATGATGAAAGCAGGATTAAACCATTGATTTAACATATATGTGTTATAATAGCATGCTTCTAAATACCTGTCAATAATTTCATTCATGATCAGGTTGGCCAGTTTGCTGTCCACATTCTTGAAGTTTTTCATATCCCTCTTTGGGGGCTGTTTTACAGCTGTAGATTTTCCATTTAGAGTTTTTCCCACTCGTGGAGTCACCTGAGCAGGAACTCACATTACACACTTCATCAGAATCAGACAATTTGAAATAACTCACAACTAAATGTAATTTTAAAATGACCTTTGAATCAGTGGGTCTGGATGGGGGTCGAACAACAGTGGAGGGCCTGATGTTGCCTCGCACTGCAGGCTGGCTTTTAGGCACAGGCTTTGGTTGTGGAAGAGCATGATTTGAGGTCTTCTGTGGATCACTCCTCCTTTTAGATGCCATTGTTGCCTCTGTGAAACAAGAACAGCAAATTATCTTCAGCAACAGCTGAAACTAGTGAGTCTAGACTTTAGGATATCCAAAAGCCACGATGAATCTTACCTAAGAGAGCGAGCCGATCGTTTGCCATGTTGAGATTGGTGACCATTTTATCTTGAAGTCTCTTTGATCTGTCATATTGCTCTCCTGCTAAAACACATGGAGTATAAGGCTAAAAGCATGTCAACTCTGAATATCGTGTAGGCCTACAGTACATCCAGATGTTAGGTTTGTTTCCCACATACCTTGTACCGTGATCTCTACTGCAATACCCCTTTCAAGCTCAGAAATCCCCCTCTTGTACCACTGTACAGCCTCCTCTTTTGCTCCTGTTATCACAGGGAGTTGTTTATTACTGGCTGTCAACACGCCACACTTCCGATGAGAAATATAAAACACAATGAACTAACCTGCATCATCTTCGTCGATCCTCAATGCCTTTGATACATACTCGAAGGCCTGCTTGTGGCAGTTTTTAATGACTTCCCCGCTGTCTTTGCTTTTACTTGCCATTGTTTTGGCCGACATTACTCTCACGTCACCGTCTCCTTCTTTTCAGTTGTATATCAGAGTTAGCTACTTTTAAAAGAGGGCAGTCAAAAATAGCATTTATAATCTGTTACATCCGAAGTCTTATGTTTAAAAAAAACAATAATTTTGCCACATATGTCAATGTAGCTTAGGTTTCATTACTATACAAACATTTCCAACACTAGCTAGCTTCTGCTTCCCCGTGTGCCCCCTTGATATGTGTCCCCGAGCTAGTTCCGCAAAAACAAAGAGCAGAACTTCCATTTGGACTCATTAGAATGGAAGCCTATTTCCGCCAGTTAAAACATATACAGTATATCCCCGTGGAAAGTCATAATTACGAGATAAAGAAAGTAGAAATTATGAGATATAACTTCATAATTATGAGATTTAAAAAAGTCATAATTATGAAATAAAAAAGTCATAAAAGTCGAAACTCTGAGATAAGAAGAGCGCATACGTGAAGGCGCTGTCTTCAAAGGTCCTTCATCACCTCGTTGACCCCACCATGCCAATGACAGGCAGTCCTAAATAAGGTAACTATTACAGGTGACTTTTGTAAATGTTAGATGTTACATATAGCATAAGTGTAACGTTAATTTATCAGTCTCTGCAGCTAAACTACAACAATGCTGTTCGTGAAGCTTTGACAATACCTGTTATAAACTATAATATGTGTATAATAGTGTTGTGGTTCACGCCACTAATGGAAACAGTGTAAGCAGGCCTACTGCTGCGGTGAGTTGCTTCATGTTTCTCGGAGGCGGCTGTGTCAGCCTCCGCATAGCTCTTAAATTAAGAGCCAGTAAGTGTTATATCAGCTACAATACACCTCTAATTTAGTTGTTTGCATGCAACAAGATGTTTGAGATTTATCAATGTACAATGAAAGGTTTGTATTAATTAAAATAAACATGCTCATGGCATATTCAACGACTTTTCATTCCTAATAAAAATAGCATTTTAAAACCCTGAATGTTGAACATGAAGCTTATTGATGATTGACTCAACATCCAGCCAAACATGTTATAATAAACTAGTCACTGCAGGTGTTCAGTGTTCAGTGATGTCATAAGCTGCCTTACAATAAAATCCAAAGGAGTGAACATTTCTCCTTAACCACTTTAAAGGATTGGATTTGTCATATCCCAGGGCTACAGAGTCCTATTTTAAGTATTAAAAGATTAATAATATACATGCTGAATATGATTAATAAATATAATAAAATGAAAACAAGTAAAAAAGGTTTTCTAAAAATCAACTGTTTAGATTTGAATTATTCAAGCTTTAATTTTATTCAACAGCGGTGCAGAGGCTTTTTGAACTCTCACAAGATGGATGAGCTCTGTGATTATTTAAGGTCACCGCATGTGCCTGAGGAAGACATACAGCGAATGGAGCAGGAGAAGGTAGTTTATAAAGGAAATGCTTAATTTTTACATTTTACAAATAAACTTTAATAAACCCTAAAGTTTGGAAGAGCTTTGTAAATAATATATATGCTGTTTTTTTGTTGTAGTGATTTTATTCACTTGACCTAAAAAAAAATCTTATAATATTTCTTAATTTTAGATTGATTCCAGTGTTGTACATCTCATGACATGTGACCAGCTGAAAGAGTATCTGCCATCCTATGGTGATCGACTGGCTGTTTTTGGATACCGACAGAAGAAAAAAGAACCCAGCAGCCGCAAGTCAAAGCTTTTTGAGCGACTTAAAGGAAAGCTCTCAAGAAACAAAGATGATCATGTGTCTGAGAGAGCGCATCAAACCCCTCCAAAGAGTGCTCAGAAGAATCAAAGGAAAATTTTAATTGGATGGATGGATGCATTTCAGAGAAGGGGAATTTGTGCAGGTACACTCCAAAAACCGTGGAGGAATAAAGAGTGTAAAAACAGAACCTTATTAAAAAGGCTGTGCACTTGTTTTTTCCAGATGGAAAAAATGCAGAGGGGAACCTTACTTAATTTTGACATTGATTTAACAGACTTTCAGTAGCATTCATTAGATGATAATATCACAGTCAGGGAACTGAATGAAAAGACAAAATTACCTCTTACATTTCTATTTAACAACCAAGACGAGAGACATTGCCTGTGACATAAATCTGGTGGAAGACTATAGTGATGCAACTGCTCAAGAAGGTGAAAAGATACATGACGAACCTTTAATATTTATCACTTGTCTGCAGACACATCTACAACAGACACTGTGGAGATAAATACTTCAGATGTCATTTTTCTTGGAAATGGCACAATTTCTGCAAATGCAAGCAGTGACAGTGTTTCCATTTACACCACAGTCAACTCCACTGATGCGTCTAGTTTGCCAGAACATGAAACATTGCTTCATGTTGGTGCTTTAGAGGATAGTGGCATTGTGACTTTCCACACAGAAAGCATCTCTCAGATGGAGTACTCCAGTCTTGACACCTTGCCTCTCTATGGAGCTGTCTTTGGAATCATCCATGCCTCCCTCCATGGATGTGTGGCAGAAACAAGCCACTCAGAGAGTAAGAGTGAAGAAAATTATTGTTCTTCATTGTGGACTGATTCTCAGAGAACCTATTCAAGTGTTTTCGGAGGAAAATGTCAAAGAGAATGACTCACTTCCAAGCTATTCTTCCTGATGGAACGCTTGTAAAGGCTGTGGATGATGGAGGTGTTAGATATAGTGTCAGAGTTTTGGAATGACTTTTATGAACAGTGCACTATGGGAAATGGCTTCAAAGTGCCATACCTACGTCATGATTTTGGTAAACAAGAATGGGAAAGTGTAGGCCGAATAATCACATTTGGCTGGCAAAAAGGGAAGAAGTGAGTGATCCTGCGGACATCTTTCTCAAGTATGTGTCCGAGCGAGTGATTTGAATCTTGTCGTTCAGATTTTGAAGGTGTGGACCAAGAAAAATCTGATCTGGCAAACCATAATGCTAGGCTGATCTACCGCCATGATCGTAAACTACTTGGTAACCACAAGCCAATGAAACAAAGGAGCTTCCAGGCAGAGATCGCAACTAGCCTTATTCTTCTGCATTCACACCTCCCAAGAGGGTTCGTGCTGGAGTTCCAGATGATGTTCGCGCGGACCAGGTTGCACACTGGCCTGTGAAATGTGACAAGCGGGGTCGTCGCAAATTCTGGAAAGTCAATGCGACCACCAACCTCTGTCAGAAATGTGATGTGCTTTGCTTCACTGAGGAAAGAAATTGCTTCAAATGTCTCCATTTGGCCGAGGCTAAACTGCCACACATGCTGGAAACAATGGTTCTGATAATACAAATGTTTATGTTTTTACACTTTTTTTAATGTGTTTTTATCAGGTTTACTACATAATTATGTTGCTCAGTTTTCTAAAAGCACAATAAGTTGTGAAAAAAGACCTTCCAGTATGAGGCAGTCTTATTTATTTTTATTCAGTTAGCTAATTTTTGTGTTCAGAAAAATTTGAAATGTTTTTTTTTTGTTAAACCTAAGAAGTAAAGTTACAATTTTGTGAAAATGCAAATAAAAAGACTAATCTTTGTTACCAAACATAAAGAGACTCTCAGGCTGATATATTTTTAAATGAAGAATAACTTTTCCATTATGCCCAAATGTATTTTGAAAACGATGTCAGAAATGTATTGTATGTGGTATATTTAGTCTTTTTTTATGTTCTTTAGGTAAAACGTGTGGATTTTTCATTTTTACCCAGTTCTTACACAAAGCCAATCTAAGGGCAACACATTACTTTGTTTGTGTCCATTTATTTTGTTAGAAATAACTGAAATTATTTGGTACATCTTTGATCTCAAACAGCCACACTTATATTTTCATTCATCACAGGTTAAAGCATATTATAATTCTGACAATTGCAATCAGTTTGTTTATTTCAATTTTACCTGGAATTTAACAGGAAACCGGAAACTAATATAACAATAATATGAAATATAAATTGTGACACTAGCCCAGGAAAGTTAATGATCTAGATCTAGTTCATCAGCTAGATCCATGTACAGGTTAATGGTTTCAAACACATTACGCGTGTCAAGGCAGAAGTGAACATTCTCCAGGTCCACAGAGTGCAAACACTCTCTGCCTCCGTACAGATGAGGGACTGCAGCAATATGGAGGGACGTCCATGGGGTGATCGTTAGTTATGGACTTGGCGGACTCTGTGGTTGTTCTAAGTCAATACAACCTCATTAAGTTCTTCCCAGGAGGCAAATAATATTCAGTCAACAAATATTGGGCATTGGTGAATACTGACTTTGTCAAGTCGTGGTTTGTTATATATGTGAGATTTATCTTCTAGTTATAATATGGTAGGTTGGCACAATCATATTACTAACTGTATAATGTACTGCAGCTGTGCAACTAATGTTATATCTTTAAAGCTATACAAATGTGGATAAACCTGTAAATAACAAGGGGCTTTTAGATTATTTTGTCATGCAAATTATTATACTGGACAACTCTGAATACCCACATTATTGTTTTTGCCAACCAGAAACAATGACTTATTCATTCTCACGCAGGAAGTTAATTTTTTACACATTAATTTGTGGCTTAAAAAAAATATTCAACTCATTCAACAGACTCTTTATTTCATAGTGTCATCTACCTGTATTGTTTGAAGAAAGCAGAATCAGGGACTTGTCCAAGAGGTTGTCTGAGAAGTAGCCATCTTCTCTCAGTTTGTCAAATAGGTCTATCCAAAACTGGACACACTCACTTTGCAAGGTCAGCCACCATCTTTCAATACAGGGGGAAGTAACCATGTGGGAGTCACTGGGTAAGGTACTGTGGCACTGTATCTTTTCTCATTTAATCCCATTTATTTTTCCATTTTACTTGCCACCCAAACGTAACACTTTGCTTTGCCACTTTCCCAGCATGGTCTAAGCGGGCTTTCATAGTTAGACGTTCTTCCTTGTACCCTTGTAGAAATGCCAAGTGATTCATCATTATCTGTTTGTATCTGAGGTTTAGATACATTTCAATGTACAATGAAACTTGTCTTTAACTGTCTGTGCATATGACAATCAATACCTTAACTTGACTCAAATGTCTTGTTTATTAATCAACTAATTGACAGTATTTCAATTAACTAATTTAAGCCTTACACACATTACTCTTTTGAGCATTTAGCACCGATTATAGCCTAACTATCAAGATTCTAATTAATTGGAGACAAAACCGTTTTGTTTTACCCCATGTAGAATATAAATATAAAAATAACGCATTGGAAGCTCAAGCTCTGATTTCTAAGTGATCTTATTGGTTAAATGTGTTTTAACGTGCATTCTGTGTGCACGTGATTGATAATTGAGTGTGGTATTTCAATGGCAGAGTTTGGCAAACAACACACAGTTTGGTTTTGAATAATGAGTGTGAATAAAGTGTGTTTTGGAACATCACATTTAGTTTAAAGGAGACAATGTGCTTATGGTTTAGCACAGGGGTGGGGAACGGCCCGCGAGTCCATTTGATCCGGCCCTCGAGGTCATTCATAAACACACGCAAAAAAATCAACAAGAAAAAAATAAAAATCTAGACAGCATTAGAAGGGCAATTGACTGTTTTTCATGGCCACGGTCAGGGTCCTTGAACACAACACAAGCGGAACGTGCCATCACGTGGTCACGTCATGTCAAAAAACTTCAATATTAAGCAAGACGGTCATTAACATCAGTGAACGCAACATGGAGAGTGTAAAACAGAGAGGTGGATGCAGAATGTCGCACTTTCCAGGAGAAATGGACGAACGATTATTTCTTTGAGGAAGTAAAAGGCCTGTGTGCCTAGTTTGTGTGGACAGGCTTGCGGTGAAACACGAAACATGTCAAACTGCACGAGCTGAAAGGACGAGTGTGTTTGGATAAAGTTAACGCTCTTCGGCGGAGTTTGGCCCAACAAGCAGCTCTCTGCAGAGCGGAATATACAGACATGGAAAGATAGAGAGGTAGACCACCACACCAAGAACAGACTATTCCACCACTGCTGTGCAATTATCACTGCCATGTGCAATATTCACTTTATTTTCTATCAACCACTTGGTACTTATATTATTTTTTATTCTATTTATTATTAATTATTGTGTACTGCCTTTTTACTTCATATGTTATTTTGCTGTGACAAGATACATTTCCCCGTTGTGGGACTAATAAAGGATTGTTGATTTCTGATAAAACAGAAAGATACATGGATAAAAAAGTTGCATTTAGCATAAAAGAAAAGTGAAATGAATGGTCTGTGTCTCAAAACATTTTTGCAGAGGTTATGAGTTCAATAATTAGTATGGCCCTCGAAGGATGTTGTAGAAAATAAAATGGCCCTTGACATGAAAAAGGTTCTGCACTTCTGGTTTAGCATATCTGGTCATTAGATGATACTTGAGTAAATGGTTTCAATAATTGTGCCACACGTACCGGTTTTTGTGTCTTGGCAATTGCAAAAAACTGTAATAGGCCACAAATAATGAAATTATTTTAATTCTAAAAATATAATCTGAAAATAATCTCTAGTAGCCTTAACCACACCTCTTAAAATGTTGTTCTCTATGCTTTATTTTAGTTAATTTCATATCCCTATTCACCAACTCACCTGTACCTGTGCTCAAAAGACATCCCAATCATATTCTGGATTATTAAATAATGAATTTACAATCAGAATATCAATAAATACAGATGCAAATAATAAGGGCTAGAAGAGTAGATATATTTCAATTTATTAATGTTATTTTAAACCTCTTTACATCATTAAATCACTTGAATATTTCTCAACCACTAAATATTTCTAAACCAATCAAATCACTAAAATAAAAGTAATTATATGGCAAATATTACATAAAGTAAATAGTAAACAAAGAAGGTAAAATAAGCAAGTATTTGAAACCATATACATGACATTCATTACATAGGTAACATCTTTTCTTATATATCTAGATTTAAATATTTCCATGCAAAAATAAGTAAAACAAAAGAAATATTAGTTTATTCTAAACTAGGGACGATATTGACCAGTCCTGCTTGGCCTCCCAGCAAATGTTTTAAAGAAGAATGCTTGATGTTAATACAGTTTTGTTGTCATCATTGTTGAATACTGTTATGGCCAATGTCAAATCTCTGTGAAGTAATTTGAATGATTTACAGGATTGAAAATTGTATTTTGTTGTATGTATTTGCTTGTTGAGATCACTTTTCTTAATAAATTCAGATTCACATCAGAGTGGAGCAATGCAGTATGCAGTATATCGTTGATTGCATGAGGTACAGGCGATCATTACAAATTGGGCCTTATTAGTTTGTTTGAAGGCTTTTGAAATGTTTAATATTTTTTATAACTCAGCCATGCCCACAAAATAGTGGTCTGGAATAACCCTCAAAACATCTAAACGTTCTGGAACAGATTTGCTTTGAATAATCAAACCCCAATTAATAATTTACATAATTATATGAATATATAGAAATGTGTTTCTATACAAAATGATATGACACATTGTAAAATGGGCCTTTCCCATCCTACATATTAGTTCAACTTATTGTATTGCAAAGATACCCAATTACAAAAGTCAAGGCATATGATAAACAGTAAATGTGTTCTTGGATGAGAAACTCTTTGCACTTTTCAACTGTCTTAAAACACTGAGATGATTGCACACAAGGTCTAAATACAGAAAACAAGGGTTTAGTTAGGCAGAGTCTTGTTATTCAATACAAAATAAATTGCATCATCTTTATGGTAATACCAAACAACCATTTTCAGAGATACATTTTTTGATTCCCATTTTTATCATCAGACATAATCTTTTCCACCAATCACTCTCTGGTGTCTAATCAAGTAACCAATCAAAAGACTCTGACGTCACCGTCATAACACTTACAGAGACGCCCCTTACCTGGCTCGACAGACAAACCAGTAATCCTCTGATTCTGACTGTGACAGCTGCCATATTTGTCATTGCTTTACTGGCTGTACGATATTTGCACATTACAAAGATTTTGTATTTTGTGCCTTTCCAAATTTGCATGATAATAACGCCAGACTGTCTAAAAGAACTGACGTTAGCTGCTTTCTCCGGCTAACTTATTAACCGGTAACAACACAACGGCCAGCTGACGGAAAACTGAGCTTGTTAGCCAGCTAGCGGTCTTTCCAGTCGAACTGCCCTTTGTCTTTACAAGCAAGTCAACTAGCTGGCATTATTTTTCCTCTTGGTTGGCTGACACCGGCTCCTGCAATTTTCATTTTTTTCGCCTGACAAAAGTTAAGCAAACCAAGATAGGCGGCTTGGGAACCAAGATGTCGAACCGAGTGGTGTGCAGAGAAGCAAGTCACGCCGGGAGCTGGTACTCTGCCTCGGGTAACTGTCAACATAGCACCGTCTGTGTTAGCAAGCTGCATGCTAGCTAGCTGTTTTTTTTTTTTTGTCAAGTTAGTCTGTTTTATTGGTTTAGTTGGCTTTTTATTTTGCTTAACCTTCATTATCTCGAGATCATAAACTATCGAATTAATGGCTTGTCACAGCAGACGGTGACTGCTAACATTTAGGGTTATAACGCTAATCCAGTTGATTAAAAGTCGACTAGCTAACATTAGCTTCTAGTGACTGCCTCATCTCTTGTTATCCCGTTTGGTGCATGGTTGGTTTGAGCCTATTCAGCAATTCTCCTCCTCGGACCGTCGATGGAAATCTTCCAAAACAAACAGACACATCAGCATTTCTGACAAGCAATACAATCTTTTTGACATAATAGTAGCTAACTTGGCTAATATTGCAGAACTTCCTGGCCTAGCTGCTATCCGGTTAAAATAAGACATTCCCCGAAACAGCTTGCCAGCAACATTTTAAGTTAAACTGCTGGTATTTTGTGGTCTGGTTGGTCTCTGACTCGCTTAGATTAGGGGCAGAAACACTCGCTGCCATGAAACAAAGGACTGGGAAGGGCAGTAAGAAAATGTAAAGTTCATGTTGCACCCCTTCCTCCATTTCACTAGCTACCTGCTAGTTTCTTGTTATTCAAACTCCAAAGCCTGCATGTTTATCTATTTTAAGCTTGCCTTACTTCATTGTTTGTAATAACTGTTTTCGACAGAACATACACTAACGATGTTTGTATTGCATATAAACAATACTATGTCCATAAAATACATCTGAAAGGCAGAACTAACGTTAATCTGCCCTGATCACCATGTTCTTGTTCGTTTTTACAAAACTAATTATACTTGTTTGTTTTTCCTGCAGACTTAATTATATAAATTAGTCAGCTATGATTGATTGATGTTGACACAACAGCTCTGGGCACTGGTAAAGACTAAGACTGGTAGTTTGTGTAGTTACACAGGCAGTTCCAGTTTAGACAGTTAGGCGAGTTCAAAATGTACCATAGCTTTATTGCTTATCCTGAAACAGAACACAGTATGGTAGGCTCTTTGACGGTGAAAGGTTGAGTGTTTACTTAAAACGTCCAGTTTATCATTCCAGTTGATCTACATTTCTCACCCAAAATAACATAACACTTATTGACAAGATTAAATTAAATCCCCTCAGGGATTATTACTGTGACATATTACCTTAATTTTTAGTGAGCTATGCTTTTAGCTTGGCTTTGTCTATTAAATCCTATTTACATTGTAGACCATTTGTGTTTTTGGTGCTAGCCTGCGATGTCATTCTTAGTCTTTTAAAAGAAATATATTTAGAGCTGGTCTCTTTAATCCAGTGATCTGAATTTATTTTTTTCTTGTTAATTCTCCCTTTTCAGGATCCCAGCTGAACGCACAACTCGAAGGCTGGCTGTCCAAAGCAGAGTCCACGATCAGACCTGCTAGAGCCATCATAGCGCCGTAAGCACACTTCGAATACAATCTGTCAAAAGGAATCTGGGATGCCTTCTTCTAATTTGACATGTTTTTATTTGCAGGCATGCAGGGTATACCTACTGTGGTGCTTGTGCAGCACATGCCTACAAGCAGGTTGATCCCTCTGTTACGTAAGTCATTCAGTTTTCATATCTATTGCTTGCATAAGAAAAGTCTTTGTATTATCTTAAATTTCCCCCCACAGATAGAACAGATGTTAGTTTAGATAGTAGTGTGCTGGTGGTGTGCCTTTTGTGAATAGAGTGAGTAAGATAAAATCCTGTTGCCCTTCAGTCGTAGGGTGTTCATCCTGGGACCTTCACACCATGTGCCCCTCTCCCGCTGTGCCCTGTCACCTGCAGAGATCTATAGAACACCTCTCTATGACCTGAGAATCGACCAGAAGGGTATTCACTGTTTTCACTCATGACATTGTGATTGTGACTTTTTTTGTGTGCGTGTTTGTCGTTCAATCTCAGATGTTAACACATGCTAACAGGTTTATTATTCAGGAAGGAACTTTATAGGTCATGTGAGGTAGTAACATTGCAGTTTAGGTTTGTTAAGTGTAGAATGTAGTCCAGCGTTGCGGGAGCTCCAATGCGCAGACCTCAAGCCATCTTGGGAGGTGATACACTTTTAATCATCCACCATGGACCAGACAGTTCCCTCACTATTAAGATAAAGGCTTTGTAAATGATGAGGTTTTTCTCAACTAGAGACTTATCAGGAGGATACCTACGGTAGTTTAAATGAGTGTGCGGCTCCAAAAATGACTTAATCACTAGACATGGTCATCATAACATGCACAAATTAAAGTGAAACTCACCTCTGTTTTACAGTTTATGCTGACCTCTGGAAAACTGGGTTGTTTGAGCGGATGAGTCTGCAGACAGATGAAGATGAGCACAGTATTGAAATGCACTTGCCTTACACTGCTAAAGCCATGGAGAGGTAATGCACATAGGAGAGGCATTCATTGAAACTAAAGAGTCAACATTATAAACGGACAGAGAAAAGGGTCTCGTGGATTGAAGCTTTTTCTTAAAGTTGCCCTGTGAACAAAATGTTTACATTCAGTGTTTCTCACCAAAACACATTGTGTGTCTCCTTGAGCTCTAACAAATGTGTTGAATGCATTTCCTTCCTCATAAAACAATTGCAATACGACGGTGTATTAGGGCCTTTGTAGATAAAAATAATAATAATTAAGGAGACTTTAAAGAGACATTGCTGTGAATTTGGAATTTTCAGAAGAAAACATACTGTTTTGGATGAGGTGACAGCAACTACAATAGACAGATCCAAGGATATCACATGTTCTACACTGTTGCACCTCCTCACTAACGTGTGCGTGTACCATTCCCTGTTAACCGGCATGCGTCTGTGGTGTGATGAGGTTAATCAAACCTTTCAAAGTGAACACTATTTTCCAGATTTCTTTTCCTCATAGATTTGTGACTTTAATCTCAGAAGTTCAAATCAAATTTATTTATATAGCCCAATATCACAAATTATACATTTGTCTCAGTGTGCTTTACAGACTGAACCGGATACGACACCCTCTGTCCTTAGACCCTCGCATCGCACAAGGAAAAACTTCCTAAAAGAAACCCCATAATTAAAGGGTGAAAAATGGAAGAAACCTCAGGGAGAGCAACTGAGGAGGGATCCCTCTCCCAGGACGGACAGACGTGCAATAGATGTCATGTGTACAGGATAAACAACATAGTACAAATACAACATTTGACAGAAATTATGTTGTTAAGTTCAGGGTTTTTTCTCACAAATTTATGACTGAGAATATTCAAGTTTTTTTTTATCCATAACTTTGTGAGTCGTTTCTCAGAATTTGTGGTAAAATGTACATGTGGTTTAGTGGCTCCGTCATTTTTATTTATTTCTTGCCTACAATGGCCCTAATACGCTGTCGTGTTTGCAAAGCCGATTTTTTAAAAGTACTGCATATCCTGCATTGTTTACATCCATGTTAACTTGCTTGCAGTCTTCTTCCCTGCACATTGCAGCATATTTTGTCATGTTATAGTCACGTGTAGATCAGTGGAAATAATGTGAGACCATTGGCAGGAATGTGTAGTTCTGCTCATTCTTTTTATTGCCGTTCTTTACACACTGGAAACCAGAATCACGTTGTTTTAGGGACACATGGAAAGTGTGATTTGCATAATTGATAAAGCCTTCTGTTAGGTTTGGCAGGAGTTGGAGGCATTTTTTCTGGTTCAGAAAAGCAGGGATCAGGTAGTATGAAGTGAACCAAGCAAATTAACTAAAACCTGCAGGGTTGACGTAACGTAGGTGTTGTAAATACAATAGGGTACAAAGGTGCAACTCACCAGTAGGTTGGCAGTTTCCCATTAGTTTTCAATGATGGATGCTCTTTTAGAAAATAAAACCATTAATGCAGATTTTATTTCCACCCATGCCCATGGGACAGAACTTTTGACAGTGAGGTGCAGTTATTGTACTCAAGTTTTTAATTTAATAATGTGATGTTGCAGCCACAAAGACGAGTTTAGCATCGTGCCTGTGCTTGTGGGTGCCCTGAGTGAATCCAAGGAGCAGGAATATGGGAAGCTGCTCAGCAAGTACCTGGCAGACCCTTCCAACCTTTTCATTATCTCATCCGACTTCTGCCACTGGGGTAGGTACAGACAAATTAAAGCACTGAAAATCACATTCTCATTCTATGAGTGTATTCTACCATTAAAAGTATAATTTGTTATCTGAAGATTAATTCGGTCTAAATGTCATACCTGTGAAATGTCTGTATCTGATGTCCATTTCATTAGTGGATTCTATGTTTGGACTTGGGATAAGAGATATTAGTTTTTAGCTTAGATAAATGCAATTTTAAATTGGGGTCTCTTTGTATATCTAAGTCTATTTTAAATGTTGCGGCCTAGTTAATATTGACGTCAGATATTTGAACATCAAACAAAATAATTCTGTGTTTTTAAAGGTTCAACGTGTAATTCCAAGCCACAAACAAATGGGGGGCAGTATTTCAATGTATACACTGGGTCCATACAATCTCTAATGTTCATATTTTAGTTGTAGTAGTTTGTCATATTTATTGTATTCTTTATATTGTGGGTTTACTCCTGTGTAATGCTTGTCAGTCAGTCGGTCAGTGGACAAGAATACCAAAAGTCGACCAAACTGCTGAAACTCTGAGAGCCGATCAGAAAACACTGCTATATATAATCACGACTGTGCTTATCTATCTGTTTACTGGGGCACTAATGTTAACCGGGGTTGTAGTCTGTGTAATGTTACGTTAGTTTGTTTGTTGGACTAAGTCCAAAGTGACAAAAATTAGGAAACAGCCGCATATTCGTCTCATCTTCTTGGTGGCTGCGCAGCCAGGAGAGCAGCCCGCCGGGGGAGGGGAGAGGTCGGCCGAGTCGGCGCTCTGCACCCGCCTCCGTCAGACGGAGCCTCAGTTGGCAGCCCAAAAGACTCAGCCAGAACAAGCCCCAGCACCGACAGTCACAGCGGGCTGCTGGACCGGTGTAACGGCAGCAACAGGGAGTTTGCAGCCTATACTTCTTCTCCCTCTGGTCTGAGGCAGACTCGAGCTACAGTGTCTCACTATCACCCCTAGAGGACTAAGTGGTATTACAGACTGGATAGAGCGGAACTAGTCAGTTGGCATGCTGATTTCATTAGATACGTCTACAATACATTACGTCAACATTGTTACCGCTTCACATACTGTTGATAATGTTTGTTTTAATGTTTTAAGTTTAAATTCTGGCAGTATCTTACACACTGAACCTTTAATGACTGTTGCCTTTATGAACATGTGACGATGCTGGAAGGTCAATAAACTATAACATTATTTCTCTTTTGAAGGTCAACGGTTCCGCTACACATACTATGATGAATCTCAAGGGGAGATCTACCGGTCTATCGAGCATCTTGATAAAATGGTAACCACTGAGAAATATATGATTAAAAATTGAGATCGCTTGTGGAATACAATGTGGAAAGAAAGATTTGGATCATGAACAGCACACATGTTAATTAGACATTTGTCACAAGTGCCAGTCTCATAATCATAGTCATTTACAATATTTCATGTGCTCTTAATGTGACTATTTAAATACACCATGTTTCAGGAAGTTATAATACAGAAGATCAGAGAGGATATGGATATAGATTTCTCTTTTGTTGTCTTGTGATCATGAAGTTTCTTTTCTTGTGATAACTAAGCTTGTTTTCTTGAACACACAGCATACATAATTTACTGCCTTTGTATAGATAAAAAAAAAATCATTCAGTATTTATCAACCAACATAATTATATTGAGAAACAAAACAAATCGAAACATTACTTTTTTTCTCTGCTTGTGAAGGGGATGGGCATTATAGAAACTCTGGATCCCATGTCTTTCACCAACTACTTGAAGAAGTACCGCAACACCATCTGTGGGCGGCACCCGATTGGAGTGCTTCTAAATGTAAGTACCACAGAAGAAGAGCCTCGTCAGGTTTATCGTTATTTAACATTATGTAGGCATTTTGATGGGGGTTCAATTGACACGCCTGTACGCCAAGTTTTCCATCCTACCACATGTAGTTCATATTGTTAATTTAGAGCCCAAAACTCTACTTTTTGATACAACAAATACAACTTGATTTCAGACAGAGGTCAAATAAAGGAGATTCTAATTTCTAGCCTCTAACTGCTGATTTGTTGGCAGAAATGACAACTGTGGCAACATAAAAAATACCCAATTATATGTTTCCAGCTGACTCTCTATAGAGGATCCCTATCTAAATATATAAAACAGAGAACACAACAACAAACTAATTGGTTTGTTGGTTGGTTGTTGTGAGAATGAGACACTGTATCCTTTGTGCCTGACTAAGTGCTGATGTTGCTGTTTTGCAGGCTGTGGCTGAGCTGAGGAAGTCTGGTTTAGAAATGAACTTCTCTTTCCTGAACTACGCCCAATCAAGTGAGTGCAGGAACTGGCAGGACAGCTCCGTGAGTTACGCTGCCGGGGCCCTCATCGCTCATTGAGGTCAACTTCCGCAGGGGCCACCGCAGCGCCGCCGCCCTGCCCTTACTATGTATCGCCATAACCTTGAACCAGACATCCTCCCTCTCACCCCACCCCCAGATACGCCCACCCTTTGCAGGAAGGACCTAGACACTCAAAGCCAATACCGTCTTCTTTCTCCGTCTCTCACTCAGCTCTCCTCCACCTTTTCTCCACCCTCGTCTCAGTTTGAAGTGTGTCTCAGAGCTTTTGGTTGAAATATTTAGCTTGAAGTACAGTTTTGAGATTGTGTAGGCGGAAATGGTTTGAGGAGATGGGAAGAGTGCGTGTCATTTTGGCTCGGCGTAAGCTTTGGGAGGGGGAAATCTTATTTGGGTTTGTCCCAATTAGTTTTCCCCACAAAACTATAGATTTGTAAAAATGCAATCTTTACATTTGGGCTCTTGGCGATCGATGCTCATGTAATTTGCCTCAGAAAAGGAATGAAAATAAAACTGCAGATCTTAATGGAGCATATTGAAATTTTGCCAGATGAAAATGAAATGAGTGTTTTGACTGACTGCTTCAAGCTACATGCGACTTACACTTTGAAAACAGCGTCATAGGTAATTACTACCATCGCTCAACATATATTGTAGTTGCTAACAAAGGGCTGCACCCAACAAAGTTCACTAACTCCCTAATGTACAAAACCAAAAACATTATTACTCTTTTTATTACATTTTTATCTTTTATTCATATTTTATTCCTTTTTATTTCTCCCATTTTTTTTAGTAGTTTTATTAGATGTGAAAGTATTTACTCAAGTAGTGTGTAGATTTGAACAAAAGCAGTGTTGTCTGTTTGGCTCTAAATCCATCAACATGGTTTGCCCAATAAATTAGTGTGTGCAACACTGCTTCCAGATTCCAAGTCTATGCCTGTAGCATTATTGATATGTTGTGTGGGGGGCCAGACTCCAGTTGTGCTACAGAAATGTAATCAAAGCAGGATATTGTGTAGATTCCTCCAACACTGACACCTCTAGTGTCTGTTTACACTGCCACCTTGAATCTTTGCAGTTATTGACTTGTCAGGAGACTTGAAAATGTATTTTATTACACATTCAGTTCTGCCACCTGATCAAAGTGGAAAAGGTTCCAGATGATCTGCTTACATTGTTGGAAAGGTCATTAGGTCTGTTCACAAGGTAGTCATTTACTCTTTGTGATTTAAGAATGCCAAAGTAATTGGGAAGACATTAGTCATCCTTATTTAAAGGTTTTCTTTCCTTTGATGTTGCTTCCGTGTGTAGAACAATTCAAAATACCTCTCGAGGCAGCAGGAGCATCGATAAGACAAGGTTAGCTAAAACAAGTATTACATGGTCTGAGGTTCAAGATCAGCACAAAGGGTTAAGAATCTACCCAGAAAAGGGACACGCAGTATATTGCTCCCTTATTTATTTTGGAATCTATTAAAGAAAAAATATCAAGCACGAGGATACATACAAAATAAAATGTTTCTTTCTTTTTCAAAGTAATAGAATATGTATGTAGGTCAAATAGTTGCATGGATGATCAAAGGGCATACTAATGCATAAACCTGATGATTCATTGTGGCAGTATAGGCATTTAATGACTATATGATATCGGCAACACACGAAGACGTTTGATATTTTTATATCTCTGACTGACTTTCACTGATGCAGTCCTCTAACGTTGGTCCGCCCCTCTCCACACATCACATTTAGCACATTAAGCTACAATGTCTGGTTGAAACAAGTGTGCACAGACTGAAAGTCTGAAAACCTCTGACTCACTTAACCGCTGATGCTAATTTAAGGGAAACTAGTAAAGCATGACACACTGTGCTATTGTGCCTTTTATCACTGTTGCACATATAAATATAAAGTGTTTTCTCACTTTTACTCTTATTTTAGGATGTGTACTTTCAGTTTTCTTTCCTTCTACATGTACCCTCGCCTCGCCTCACCCCCCCCCCCCCCCCCCCCCCCCCCCAGCACTCCAGGAGTGTGTGACCTGTCCCCTCATCTGTGGCTCTAAAATGGCACCAACTGTTATCTTCTTTCTCCATCAGGGAGTGGTGTTTCTTTTCGCCACCTCACCTCATTCCTGTAGAGACAAAAGGCTGAACCTCAACACTGTTCATTGTTTTGTTTATGGATCTTTGTTTGTGTTTTAGGAATGTTTTTTTTTTTGTATTATGTTTTTTTTTTTTCTTTTCTTAGAGAATGGGAACTTACACGTCACAAATCTAAAATATACTAGTTAAGTACTCCCTACATGGAGTTTTTTTGATCTCAGGTTCCACTGACAAAACATCCCAAAAGGCTCTTCAGATAAAGCCGTGGATTCATGTTACAAAACAAGTAAAATGTACTGAAAAGCACGTCTGCTCTGGTGTCTGGTTCTTCAAGTATTTACAATCACACAGAAATCTACTAACTTGGTATGTGCATTTCATTTTTTAATCACTGCCTTAAGATGTTTATTCCTCTGAAGTTGCAATTGTTTTTACAGTGGAGACTTTTAGAAATGTCACCAGCAGAGGGAGCAAGGTGGTTGGAGGAATGCAGTCAAATTGACACACAGTTCCTTCATATCAGAAACTAAAAAATCCAGATAGTATTGCATATTCTATGTATATACATTCAGTTGCACGTGTTTTAGTTAGCTAAACCTAATGCAGTCTAATATAGTCCTGTAATATAGACCTTCATAATGTTCCGTTGTTTTGTTTTAGAGCGCCGTTGATTAAACCTTTTGATCATTTTGGAGGATGCACTCTGTTGTGCTGTTGAACTGCATTTTATTATACAGAGAGGAGCTTCTGTTATTTTGCCTATCCTCATTGATATGAATGTGGTGGACAAATTATTAGAGACACTTTGTGAGTATAACACGATCCAGTTCAACAGCTCCATCCTCAAATGATCCTCGAGTTGATCAAAGAGATGACAATGATAACCTTCCAAGGGTTTATTGCAGGACTGTTGTATTGGTTGTATCTCGGTGTACCTAATATACTAGCAATTGAGTGTGTGTGTGTGTGTGTGTGTGTGTGTGTGTGTGTGTGTGTGTGTGTGTGTGTGTGTGTGTGTATATACTGGCACACAACTACTACAGAAGATGTTACTCTGTTATTCTACCAATTCATCACTTGTTTTGTTCCGACCACTGATGTACACACGGGAAGTTGTGTGTACTACAACTGAATATTAATGAATGTGGATGCAGGTAAAACAAGTTTGAGGCTATACAATAAAAAGCCAACCAAATGCTGCTGCCTTCCAAATGTCTTCACCTGGCATCATATATCAAGCATGTTTTATCTTTAGGTAATATTCAGTTGCTGTTTAATGAGTCATTAGGAAAAGTTAGTGCTCAGATCAGGAAGAACAGGTTACTGGTCTGAGACACTATTTAGACTGAGATCGGACATTAATCATATTGATGTCACTATTGTACTCTAATTATAGCTTAAAGGTACATTGGGTTGTACATTTCAAACCACAAACAAGATACAAAAAACTTGTTTGTATGCTGTAGTGAACTCTGCTCTACTGATCATGTACTCACAGGCATGTCTGGTTATGATTCCTGAAGCTATAGACACATTTATTGTAAACATTTAATCTTGATTTTGATGACGTCATTATGAAGTTATGTGGACTTAAGTCCGTTCAAGTGTCTTGCTACATGTCTAAACGTCTCACTTATTCCACCCACTCAATGGTGATTAATAGGACTGGAAAAGCTTCATTTAAAGTCAGAAGCTCACCTCAGACTTCCTGACACACTTAGTAGTAAAATAAGTAAATACAAACAGATCTACATAACGTGAGAGGAGTTCAGGAGTGTGTGTCTGTAAACAGGATGGACAGCCAGAGGAGATTTTCAGCTCGGGACATTTGGTTGACTTCAATCAGATTCCATGCAAATTCTGTTCACGCCTCTCGTAGCTTTGGGAAATTTAGTTATTTTAAATAAGTGCATACACTTCAAGATGGAAAAAATAATCATAACAGCACCTCTGGCAATGTTTGTACCTACCCTGGAACTGGGAGCACACTCGCATTTCAGCATTCTGACACACCTCTCCGTTTGCTTTGGGAGGAGTCATACAGGCTGCTTTCATCCATTTAACTTCATACAGACTCCAAAGAAAAGATTACCGCAACACTGCGAGATGCACTGCTGTGGGGACTTGGTCAGCTTTCTCAGCTGTGGGATGATTCTGACAGGACTCTGGCACTTGGTCCATCTCAGGAAGACGCAGACCTCTTATGGGCGCCACATGAGACTCTCTCCTCCGGTGAGGACGGTCCCAGCCAGACTAGCCTGGTTCCTCCAGGAGATGCCAGCTCTCCTGATCCCCCTGCTTTTAATGCTCACCTCACACAAACCATCCAGTATGGGGAAGTACCTGCTGCTTGGGACCTTCTGCATCCACTACTTTCAAAGGTAAAAGCAAAGACAGAAACCTGGTTTTGGCCATTTAATGTGCATGTGGATCGTGCATCGTGTTTAGGAAGGTACAGACCCCCATTCATTCAAAGCACAAGCAATTATACAGGATTGATTGTATAAGAGGACATATTTTTCTATTTGATGTACTAAGTCAGTTTAATTTTGTTACTTTTCACATTGGTTTTATGAGGTTTATACTTTCACCTAATTTTTCTCTTATTTTGCTTGTGTTTATAAATATATTTAGTTTGATATTGTCTTATATCTACAGTATTTTGTTAGTCAAGGCACGTTTATCTATAGCACATTTCAACAGCAAGGCAAAGTGCTTTCCATAAAACATTAAAAGCATTGAGACAAAATGCAAAATAAATACAATGCAATTATAAAAGTTCATTTAAATACAATTTTAAAACAGTCATTAAAGAGCCAACACAATCTAAAATAGAATAAGACAGGTATAAGTATATTATTACACTTTACATGTCTTATATTGACTCATTGTTAAGTGCATAATTCATGTGTTCATCATGGATCTAGTTGATTCATTACAAGACAATGTTCTCTCCATATTGGTTTATTATAGTAATGATCCACAAGTGAAACATGAAACTAACTGTATACATTTCTTTAAACTGAAACTCCTGTTCTTAGTGCACAGTAATAATGATTGCAACCTTGCATTTTATATTTGACAGAAAACAACAACAATGTGGTATTATTATCTTTTATCCCTACGTTGCCATTGTACCTATAGCTACCAGATCACTTTGTAAGCAAGAGCCGAAAACACATTTTCAGATGGAGACACTGAAAAGGGAGCTTTGGAAAGCAGAGTTCCTGCTGCTTTAATCTGAAGGCTAAACCCGTGTGAGGAATGCATCGGTAACCTCCCATGAAGAATGAGGCTTAATGGCAGCGTTTTTTCTTGCACTTAAATGTTGAATCATTTATACAAAATTTCTCTGCCTGGCAGTAAAATATGTACTTTGCATGGACCTGCATGAATCAAATGCACTATTATCCCCCTTCATTCTTTCCACCTGCTGTATCTGCTATTTCTTCACCAATCATAGGACATTTGTCTATTCACCGCTGACCAGAGGAAAGCCTTTCCCACTGGGCGTGATGGTGGCAGCAGGTTTATTCTGCTCTGTGAATGGTTTCCTGCAGGGACACTACCTGCTGCACTGTGCCCAGTTTGAGGATGAATGGACAGCTGACTATCGCTATAAAACTGGTAGGAGGATATTTGTTCTTTGCTTTAAAAACATTCATTTTTATTGTATTTACAGCATACATATTGAACATTTAAAATTCAATGACATACAAGTAAGATTTTCTTCTAGGTTTACTGCTGTTTTGCATCGGAATGGCCATCAATATACATAGTGACTATATTCTACGCAATTTAAGGAAACCAGGGGAAGTAGTTTACAAGATTCCCACAGGTAGGAAACTGAGACCACACCTGAAAAATCTCTAATCCACGATGTTCTTGAAGTGATCTTTGCTCTTTTACCTCTCCTGCAGGAGGTCTGTTTGAATACGTGTCTGCTGCCAACTACTTAGGAGAGATTGTGGAATGGTTTGGATACGCTGTGGCCACCTGGTCTCTGCCAGCACTCTCGTTCGCTTTGTTCAGCCTGTGTTTTATTGGACCAAGAGCCTATTACCATCACAGGTGCCTAGAACATCAACAAAAAGTCCCGACACAGTATACTGTGAATACTCATCTGTCCAACTACCTTGATTTAAGGCAAGCCCTGAGAGGCAAGTGAGAAAATAAAAATTCTGTTGATCCATTTTCAAAGTCTGATCCAAAGTTCTGCCAGGATAATCTTTCTTCCACCATCTGTGAAACCAGGTGGGGAGAAACTGTTTTGCCGGGTGAAAAACAAAGTTGCCAGGAAGATATTTACTCTTTTTTCCCCATTTTTGAAAACGGGTGAATTATTGTTTAAAGGTCACTTTTGCATGTTTGTTGTTGTAATACTAATTTCGGCCACAAGTAGCTGAAGTGCACCACGACCCAATGTTCTAAATAAGACTAAAACAATATATATCTAGCCAAAAGAAAGACGGTAACACAAAAGTCACCTGCAAGAAAACATGCTTTTAGTCCTATTTAAAACATAGGCTAGTGTTGCACTTCAGCCAGTGGTGGCATACATGAACATTACAACAACAAACACTTATCAAGACATAAGAAAAAAAAGGATGAGGGAACTTTTCTTTTAAGGAACTTAGAAAGATTATCCTGGCAAAAAAAAGTTATAAACACAGGAGAGAAAACTATTTAGATTATATTGGCCTCTCAGGGCTTCAGTCACATTATCATATTCTATATCTGAGTTACAGTTATTATCTTCTGCTCCTGTGTTACAGGTTTTACCAAGAGAAATTCAAAGACTATCCAAAGTTACGAAAGGCTTTGATTCCGTTCATCTTCTGAGAGAAAGAAGAACCTGGCTGTCATCTTGTAAGACAATAAATGAGGCAACAGCTGAAGACAAGCCCCCTATTGTTGTATTTTAAACAGAAATTACACTCATATTACTGAACAAGAATCGGTTTAGATCTCATTACACTAAATGTCATCCGTCAAGATCTGTCTGACTGGAAACATGTCAGAACATAAATTGTGAGCAGCAGCACATTGTAGTGGAATCATTTGATTGCCTGAGATAAGTCTTCATATTTTCAGAGGTGTCAGGTAGCAATTTGTCTTACCAATCAGCAGGTTTAGACTGGCAACCTTTTGAATGTTACACAATGTAAATGGGAATAAGGGTGGAAAATTACCACCAGCTAATAGTTTTCTAAAACAAATGTGGCAATCTTGCAGCACCTCCTAGTGCTGACCAAAGGCAAATGCAGCCAGGTTTGCAAGGTTTGATCAATTGTTTCCTAGGAGCTGAATTATTTTCATTCACTAAATGTGTATACTCTCTCAAACATCATTTAAAGGTCAGTTTAAAGGTTTAAGTGATAACAGCCGGAAGTGGTGGCTGGTGAATGTGAAATGTACAGAGAAAAGGTTGTTTCTTGCCAAACACCAAACAAAGAACCATAGAGGTAACCGAATATTAGTGGAAATCAGTATATTAAATCGGTATTTGTCAGTAATATTACTGACAAGTAAGACAATAAGTCCACAACCCAATAAAGAGGTAAATCACAAGACAGCAGCGACAGAGGCAAGACATTCCCACTGACTGACGCCAGGGCTCAATCACATTTTCACTCAAGGCAACGCTAACATCTCTGGTCTAAACTGGATATTTTTGAAAAATAAAAAACAGCATTCATTCCTCATTTTGATCATAACAAATCAGAGTTCCACACTGGATAAATTGCTTTTTTGCTAGTTCAAATCCTGAATTAGATATCGCACTTCTAGTGCAAGATTAGCGGTTTCTACAGCAACTTGCAATGCATTGAGTTTCGCCGTGAAGGAGTCGAGCACATGTGGCTGCACAGCAACGTCTCTAGACAGAGCTGCAGGTGAGAACTCTGGGTATTTAGTGTTTAAATAAGTCCACTTTTGGTTTGGGCTACTTTCCACCAGTCCACAGCCACAGAAGCCCAAGCTTTCCTCCATGTTTTCTGTCATGACATCTGGACGGTGAGTCCAGTAGTGAGCATGAGTCAGATCCATCAAAGCATTGCCACCGTCGTGCTCCAGCGCTGCGGCCACAGACTCCAGAGAGCGACAGAATCCCTCCACGCCGAGAAGATACTCTGTCTGTGAGCACCCTAGTGCTGGCACTGCCTCTGTGATTTCATTCATGCTCTAAGATGAACGCAAAGCATAATCAAGACACGTTTTAATGAGTTTACTGTGATGATATGTGAAATCAATCAAATTGCGACTGGTTTAAGACTAAATATTGGATCTCACCTTGTGTCTGACGTAAGCAGCTAAGTGTGCCTCTGAACACCCACCTCCAAGTAAGGCAGATGGTTCCCTGAGGGTGAGCCTCAACACATGCTCTGTCTTCTGGCACACCACCTTTAAACAGACACACGGACGGATATAAACACATCAGTTCATCTGTCACACTTGCCTCACACGAATGGACATATGCTCTTTTAAATCACTTTTGAAGACTTATCTTTATCGAAAGGCTTTCTTTTAATTTTTAGGTTTATTTGCATTCTCAACTATTCAGTTCCACTGTACTTTATTCTTTACGTTGCGAACAAATCATCCATAAAAAAAAAAGAATATTCTTTTTCCTTATGCTTATCTGATTATTCAAACATTATCGTGTATGCTATTGCTGTGTTTTATGTTTTTGTTGTAAAGCACTTTGTAACGCTGGTTTTAAAAATAAGTGCTATACAAATACATTGTGTTATAATTATTATTATTCCAAGCCCATTTGTGTGTGTAAAAGAAATTTTAATGTGTTTTTATATAAATAAATTAAAAACAACCTGTGATGCCAGGATGCTTTTAACAACAGTGCTGTAGAGGAATTTAATCTCTCCCCTTGGTTGTGTTAGTGAAACACTGCACACCAATTGGGCTTAATGGTGCTGTATATTATCAATCATAGTTATGCTTTACAGAATAATATCTATGTGACACTGCAAGTCTTAGTGGGAGGGAGAACCATCTGATGGTTGGAGTGAATCTATGATGTAAAAAGCACACGCTTTGCCATTCTGTGTGACAAAACTAGTTTCACATCCATCCATACGTCTCTCTCTCTCTAGAAACCAACAGTGCAGTCCCCACACTCCTCACGATATCTTACCTTTAGCTCACTTAACATTGTCTCGTTCCTGTGGCAAAGGATCATCGAGCAGATCGCCGACTCTACAGGAGGGTGTAAATGCAACATTGTCTTGGATCCAAACTGCCTTATACTGAGATCCCTCACCTTCCCGTAGGCCTTGGCTGGGATTGTGGTGTGCATTGTGGCCACAGGTTGAGCACCTATTGATTAAAGTGGACAGAAATGAAAACAGTAGACAATATATATGTACATTCACAATTTCACACCTGAAAGAATTCAGAAATTGCAAAGCATCACAGTAGCATTTACGTATCTTCAAAGTTAGATCAAATATTTTCCTACAAACATAAATCCTGCATCTACTTGTTACAGTGCTTAATGTAAGCAACTGTGTATCACATACATATTGAATGAAATATTCAAAACTTTTGGCATCTTTGGTAACTTTGGGATGTTGACACACATTTAAAAGTCCTGTGGTTTTTAAGGGCTTGTCTATTTGATATATGGCTGCAACTACCAATTTTGTATTATCAATTAATCTGCTGATATTGTTTCTATTAATGGAAAATCATGAAACGACTATGAAACGTCAAAAAATGTCAACACAACTTCACACGGCCAAATGTGAAGTCTTCATAGGTCTTGTATGTTCGACCAAAAGTCCAAATACCCCAAACATAAATAAATATATATGACAAAGAAAAGCAAGACATTCTCTCATCTGAGAGGCTGGAATCTGCTTTAAAAATGATGATTAACAATTAATCCATTAGCAAAATAGTTGCCAAATATTCTGTCGATCGATTAATCGACTAATCGTTTCAGCTCTAATATGATAATAGTTTGAAATAATGGATCCAGCCTACCTGTCAGCTGAGTAAGTGGCTCCATGAGAGTGATTCCCAGTCTCTCTATCACTATGATACCATGACTCCTCAGGTACTGCTGCAGGACTGGGTGTATGACCTGCTGGCATACAAAGAGCTTCACCTCATCTCTAACCACCTGTTTGCCGAGCTCCAGGAGCTGATCCAGTATCTGCGAGTCTATGTCTACACCTGGGTGCACCTCGATTACCCCGTCTCCCAGTTCAGAAAGGTCCCCGGCAAGAGATACACTGAACAACACCATGGAAAGCAGTGGACTTGAATGCAGGTGATCTACCTTATTAAGGCAAAAGACATCATGCATGTCCACCAGTAAACCTGGAAACACTGCAGAGTTTAGCACAGCATGGCCTTCAACAGAGACGGTCACTATTTTGCCAAGACTGACTATACCCTGGCTGTTGCAGGGCACAGTCAGCAAAAAAGCTTGTACAGCCAACTTGCTGATGTGAAGTGCCTCTGGCTCTGTTAGCACACATGCTGGTTTGCTGGAGATAACACTGCGAGCTAATGTGATCAAGTTCTGGCTGCTGCAGAAGTCGAGCTTCACTTTACAACCACAGTCTTCTCGTTGAAGGTAATTGGTGCACAGACCCAGCAAGTGCTTGTTCATTCCGATAGCCACATTTCCTCTGAGACCAGACTGCTTTGCTTGCTCAATAAGAGACAAACAAAGAATGGCAGCGAACAAACCACAGTCACTGAAACGAGAAACGTGATTGAGAATGGAGGTTTTTATCAGATTGATAAAAGGCTGTGACGAGGAAATGGCTGGAAGGAGAACTGAGGAGGTTGAGGTGGTCACAACGTGCCCTCCGATGTTGTTATGCACTTGTTTTAATCTAGCTGTCGGACCAAAACAAGATCTCAGGAGCTGCCTCAGCAAATGAAGCTTGTTGCAAATGTCAGAGTTGTCCAGTGGTAGGTCCGTACACAGAGATGGAGTTTTCTTGACGAGTCGAGACATCGCTTAAGCAGCAAATTCTCAAAGAAAAGCAGGTTCACGTGAAAACCGTTGTCTACAACCTAATGTTACAGAAGCGAGTTTACTTTTTGAGTGGCGATGGAACATCGATTTGTTAACGACTATGGTGTCCTTTTAGACTGTCTGTTTAGCAAAATTTGACTTGAAACGCTCCTTTGCTGCTTCCATAATAATCACCTTTGCTTGCCACGACTTTGATAGGGAGACTTACGGTATTGCCTGGCAGAAATTAAACAGCTTTGAAATACACCCTTTAGACAGAACACTAAAACTAATCAAACAATGGTGATTGCTTATCATCGTGACTTTGATATGATCTAAAACATTATATTTAGATACAATTCGACAACATAATGTCAAATTTAAGACAGGCTATCTGAATAAGTAGCTTGTTTCCATGGTAGCGCGCACAGCGTCGGGTCCTAAAGGGGTCCTACTTCATAAACAGTCGCATTCTCTTGCCAGTTTTAGGAAATTGCTGTTGTCACCACAGATACTTAACCTAAAACTCCATAACTCCAGTCGCCTGCTTTATAATACAGAAAGGAGTCGCCTTGTTACCTTACTCAATTTCACCGAGGTATTATTCGCCAAAAGGTAACCCCCGACTCGTACTGGACTTGTAGTTGTTGGACTACAAACACAATGTGACGTCATCACCTGCAGCCTCATCATCGTTTGACAAACATTCAAAATTGTTGGCGGTATGAAAACTCTCTTTTGTTAATTTTGATTCATTTACACAACGTTATATCCACCAAATGTAGTTTATTACACCTTTGTGGTGTCATTAACGTGACATGTTGTTAATAATAGCTTAACGTTAGAGTCATTATGTTGTTTCTTAGTAACGTTAATCATTCGTTTTTTGAGCCCAGCTGTTAAGATCAATTGAGTCGATAACCCTACCCTACTCGATACATAATTACGTAACTACCTAGTTACACTCAATTTCTACACTCTATTCTACGGTTAAAATGCTTTAGCTTTAATCTAGCTACATTTGAAGAGGCTACTTTAATATAGTCTAGTTTGGTCTGCATAACTTGATCATATTAGAGTGAATGAAGGTCAGAACTAATCACCAGCAGTGTTGACTAATAATTGTTTTCCCATCAAAACTCGTATGTTGTGTGTCTTTTCCTTTCTGGAAAGAGGTTAATGGAAAATTCGGCGAATGGCTTGAACATGTTTAAACAGAGTTTGGTTTAGCACTGACAGGCTTCATCACTGCAGCTAGAATTAGAGTCCGACTCGACCAGAATGTACTGACTGGGTTAGGCTGATGATAATGCTTTCTTGGTCGATGATAGCTAGGTGAAATTATAACAAAGGAAAGTATTTCCAGGTTTGGGATCATTTTTTAAATGTATAAAATATGGAAATATTGGAAAGATAGTTGGTAGTGGTCTAGTGGTTTAATCTTCCAAATACAACACCAGATGGTTGTGAGTTCAATACCAGGGGCTGCCACCATTGTGCCCCTGAGCAAGGCACTTAGCCCTGAGTTGATCCAGGGAGACTGTCCCTGTAGTTAGTTCACTGTAAGTTGCTCTGGATGAGAGGTATGCTAAAATAACCTTTTAATGTAAAATAGGTGCCTATTACATGTAAGAGGAGGAAGACTGATATTTTATTTACATCTTCATACTTGAGAATATATGGGATACAGTATTTAGTATCAAATGATGATGTGTTTTATTATCTGCTTAAACATGTTTTTTTCCTTTTTATGTATCTTTATATAACATGGTTTTATTGTTTATATTGAAGTTTTTGTTTTTATTTCTTCATTTGACATTTTACTAATCCTATTTTTTAATTAAAACACTTAAATGAATAAGAAAGGTAGCGGTAGGAGCATTACAGTGTATTGTGTTCAGGAGAACCCTAAAACATATCTAAGAAATGTAAAACTGTATACCCATTACCTATACAAACCAACAAGTTATCTCTGGAAGAGATGAATAGCACGGTAAAGTCACAATAGGTTAACTGTGGAGTACCATACACACACAATAAGTGTTTATGATGAGACAGCTAGTGTTTGTCTTTTAAAGAAGGAGATAAAATAAGCCTTCCAGTATGTTATGTTGTTATTTTTAGGCTTCTATGTGTAATTCATGGCTATGTACTTGTTTCAGGTGAAAGTCGCTGACATTCACTGCAATGGCTCCTCTCAAATTTGTCATTAAGGTAAGTGAAAATGAAAAATACAGAATTCAGACTCCTTTGTAGTGCAGTTATGTGTAATATACTGTATATTTTAGTGTTAGTGTTGCAAGTAAATAGTATTGCGTTGTTAAAATGTCCACTATTTATGTACAACAGCTATTAAGACTTTAGGCGTTACGTTCATTTTGTGAGTTTATTTGAATAAAGCTAAAAATTAACATACAGAGAGGAAATGCAAACACATGTTCAAAAACATGCAAAATGTTACTGGCAAATGACTGCAGACACTATCTCCTGCAAGTGGTGTGAGCTATTATAGTCTATGTTAAACCAGCTGTTGGGCAGTAGGGGAAATGTGCAACACAGGGAATTAGCAGGCTTCTCTAACATATATAGTATTTTCAACACCTTCTATTTCGGCTTTTATTAATTGTTTCAACCTTCTCAGTTGCCAATTCTTTGGCCACTAGAGGGAAGTACAGATACATGATTCAACTGTGTTGCCTCCACATTCTGATGTTGTTATTCATCCCTTAGACCATGTTATTCGGAATTTCTGGTCACCTTTTGCAAATCTCAACTGACTGCCTCCCTGAGAGCCTTTTGTTAATGGACACAGCCATGCAGAGAGAAGGAAACTCATTCTATTAAAAAGCCAAGCTGTTCATCCTCGGTGTGATGCTCTGTCAGGAATAATGCACATCAGATGTTTTTGTTAAGTGCAGGAAAAGCCGCTGGTCTCTCTTTTGTTGATGTTTCATTTATTGAGAGTTTTGGATGAGGGCTTCAGACATTTGCACTGATCTCTCACATCCTCCGTAATGCCATGTGTGCCTAGTTGACCAGATATTGCATTCACTCCCTTTATTTGTTTCATATTCATGCCTGCATACAGGCTACCCCACCACCCCCCTCAGCTGGTTGTGGGAGAGTAAAACCCTGGAGGTTCACGGAGGGTTCCTTCCCACTGGGCACATAATGATACTGTTGTGTTACTCTGCCTGAGAAAATGCACACAGCCTCGACCACGCTGAACCAACTGACCACAAACAAGTAGGGATCAGTCTAAACAATAGCATTCAAGGCGCTACCCCGGGCTCCTCTTTCGCGAAACAAACACCACTACCACCATGTTTTTTAATAAATGAATTATCTAACAAAACTCTGCACAAAGACTTTGTTTTCACAAAGGCATGTTGTTGAAAAGACAACTCAGCCAGGATCATTGCAGCAATTCTGAGTTATGTTGGTAGATTCACCATGCTATGTTTAGTAGGCTGTTCAGGAGTGTGTTTTATTATTCGTTCTGTTTCAAAGTAGCTCCCTCCCTGGTCTGTGAAACTGCAGGAGGTGATGGTATGCTCCTTCTTAAATAGGCTTAGACTATATAGTGACCTGCCACTTCTCAGACCTCCCGAAAAGGGCCTACAGGCTAAAACACTGATCCACTGAAGCGCTCGCTGTCTGCCAGGACATTACTGCTGCAGAGCCCTGCAATCTGCCTTCTATTAGCAATATGCACTGCTGGCTTTCCAACCATCTAATGCAGTAGGTTGAGACAAAGACCAAAGTGTTTTTTAAGAATAAAACAATTGAGGTATCACAGAGCAGTTTAATGTCAGAGGTTTATGTGCTGTTTAGTGTTGTCACTCTGTAGATGAGCTCATATCGTACCACACATCGTGCCTCTGTACAAAATCATCGCAGTCTGATTAGAAACATTTTGACACTTCCCAACTTGGGGAGTCTTTCCCAAGAGACGGTGACAAGGATAAAAAAAAAAAAAAAAGCGCTCCCTTTCATCTCAGTGCTGCCCTACATTGCTGTACAGAATTCACATTTCATAATGAGGCCCAACTCTTCTCAGCCTGCTATTTCTCTATCTATCAATGTCTCAAGGATGTGTCTGCCTTAGTTTTGTTTGCTGAGTGTTACCTGGAGATATTCCTGTCTGTTCTTGCTGCTCAAATTCCACTCCTGGGTTGTGTCTCTTTTTTATCATCAAATAAAGAGGACTCAGGTGTGCTAACATTCACTTGAATGAAGGGATCTGGCAGTTAGAGAAATTGGAAAGGAGAACTGTCTTTAAAAAAAAAAAAAAAAAAAGGGGAAACCCAGGTGACTCAGAGCACCGAGAGAGCTGGGAATGAGACAAATGAAGCTGGAGCGCAAGACTGTCACACCCACAGATCTAAAGAGCTCCCCTGGGTTCTAGGCAGACTTGCAGAAAGAGAGGGAGAAAGTCAGAAAAAGAGAGAGACAAAGGGAGAGTGGGAGAGATGCAAGTTTTATTGAGTGAGACCGCATCTGCTGCCCCTTCTCTCCCAATGTAAACATCTGCGGCTGGTTAGTGTTAGCCTCTGAGCTAAGTGCAGTCCGAGAAGGTCTGGTTCTTTTACGGCGCGATAGCAATGGCAAAGGGCAGCGAGGTGGGGAGGCGGGTGAAGCCGTTCGTGGAGTTTGGGCCCCGTGCCCAACTTCGAGCCAGCACAGACGGGAGGATGGAGAGCCGGGTCTGGGAGAGAGATAAGGGAAGGTAGAGAGTGTTTTGGGAACTGAGAGTGATATAGACCAGAGTCCTGAAGACCAAATAGGGAAAATAGTTGTCGGTGCTTTTGAGTCAGTATTTGTTTATTTACAGACATAAAATAATGAAGGAATTTTCTCATGTTGTCCTGTGGACTGTGGGTTGCTCAAATGTTTCCCTTTCCCCCCTGCAGATCATGGTTATCAGATTGGCAGTGGGGAGAATTAGGATAGAGAAGTTGAGCTTAGCCTGCAGGAAGACTCAGTCCTATTCATTCACCGTGTGACGGCACACAAAAGATGGCACAATAAAGGATTTGGTATTAAGTAGCACTCCGTGCCGCCTCTCATTCAGCCTTCAGCCTCTGTTCATATCACTAAAAAGCCTGTGCAAGACAGGGAACAAAGCCGTGCTGGCCCACTTTAGTATGTATGAAAGGAGTAACTTCCTCTAGAATTTGGCCCTTTATCAAACCTTTCTTTCCAGCAGTTGCACAGAGTATTGCCTTAAATGTGTCAAAGCAAAGTATACAAAATAGGAGAGCTCATGAATTTGATAAATGAATATGTGAGGTTAATGAAATCCTTCAGGGTCCTGCTGATGGTACTGTATAGAGGGTGTTGTAGAGAAAGGCATATGAGGTAGGATTTGCTGAGAGACTGTTTTGAAGTTGTTAATCTTGCTGTTTTTCTCTCTTTCAATGAGCATACTGGATTATTTTAGGCCCTTTCAAATTGCTTTGCTCAAGGAAGACAATGTTCTTGTGGTCCGTATTGCTGCATCTACAAAGTATTAGGCTGCTTGCCGAGATCTCACTAAAGAGGGCCACAGCCGGGGTCATAGTTCATGGCAGAGTTCAGCTTAGAGATCCACTGGTCACTCTTTGTGCAGGGAGTCGACAAATTTAGACCCCGTGATGTGATTGTAGTCAGAGCCTTTGTGTAAAATTAGATTCTGCAGCTTTTTTTTGTCTTATCTGCCACACTCAACACGAACTGTCTTTGTAAAAGCTCTGATAGCTGCACCTAAACAGCGCAGCCATGACTCAAAGATGACAGCGGGAAATTTGGGCCCTCACCAAAATTGCCAGTTTTGCTGAGCAAATGAATTTGTTCTTATTAGTGTGATTGCATTAGTTTGCTGTTTTCCTTACAAAAATCCCCATCCCCTGAGAAGCTCAGGGAATCACATGCTCTTTATGTGTAAGAGACGGACCAATGTTTATCATTAATGTCCAATTCTCAGTTGAGTCTTGTCTGCTGCTCTAATGTGATAAAAGGAAGTTAGTCTAACGCTTGCTAGATGTCTGGCTTTCAGCCCAAAAGACAGACTCAATCAGATGTTTAGAAACCATTTTAGGGGATTTACCCTGCTGCGTCTCCTTCAGGGCCGCACTTCTTTTCAGGATATTGGTCAAATGAACCTTGCGTCGCTCTCATTAGCTTGTGTAATTTTTAGCCATGTGATCTTGTGGTCCGTATCAGGATTTAAACATGTGCATTGTTCAGAATATTAATAGCATTATAAAGCAATCCCATGCCACAACACCATTAACTATGACCTCAACGTTTCTATGGGGGTGAATTACAATTTCTCTGACACTTTTTCAATATTCTAAGTTTCATAAGATTTAGAGTTGCTTTAATCGTCCCTAAAGATATTGTTTGGTCTCAAAAGTCAGGATTCCGCGTGTGTCAAGTCCAACCCCAGGATACCACGGCGGGGCTCATCCTGTGTTTTGATTGACAGGGTCTGACCCTCTGTTGCTAGGCTTTCCCACACACTGGTAATTGTTGAAGGCAGTGAGCTGAGGCCATCAGTCATCCGTGGACCGCTGTGAGACAAAGAGCTGCGGATCTGTGGGGACGAGCTGATTCTGACAGGCAACATGCATACATTTTATACATGAGGAGCTTGCACATAAGAGGGGGGTCTGTTCTGGTCCATGGCATTCTTGTCTTTGTCAAAGCATGTTTTTGTATAACCTTTTGTTTTTATTTTTGCAAAGTTTGTACAGAGACATTTCAGTATTTTCTATTTGTGATTATCACAACTTGATGTTTGGACTTTGGTTCTCACATATTTCAAGATATGGAGGGATGAGTCAGAGTCACAAATGAATGCATTGCCTTTATAAGGGACTTATAATAACATTATTTTCCCATTAGTCTTAGTAACACTCATGCCGATTGCGAGACCTGCTTAAGTACAAGTTGGAACACATTAGGGCTTTAGGACTTGACATATCCTGCAGTGCAAGCTATGACTGAAGTTGAGCGAAACATTCACTGCTTAGTCATATGGGGGCGCCCTCTCCTCTAGTTGACCTGCAATTAAAAGTAAGGAAGCAGCTTCACTTCCATGATTATTTGAAAAAAGACCATGAGAAAGGAAAATGCTCTCATGGGGCATGATTTGCTCCTCGGAGCCAGTATTTAACCTTTTAATGTCATTTGAAAAAAAGGTTATGAATAAAACTCAATCTTCTTCTTTGACGAAGGAGCTAACCTCCTTTTTTAAAGTGGAGGGGACGACTGGAGAGAGTTGGGTAGTGTAGGCTTGTGTCTAGAATTAGGACCTAAGTAACGGGCTACCTCTGCACACCCTGTTCATGCTTTCTCTCGCGTCATCCTGAGAGCGAGGCTGTAAGTACACCAACTCAGAGTTGAGTCATTATGTCTGCAATACTTCGACCCATGGGGACGAGCCTGGCCCAAAACAAAGCTTTTAGTGTGCATAAATATTCCCTCTTACTAAATGAATAACTTCTTCTGTTTGTATACACTCTTTGCCAGTTCTACGCTGCAGAACCTGAACTCTGTGTCTGGTTTGGTCTTTTTTTTTTATGACTTTGTTTTTGCTACCCCATTCAGTTCAATGCTTCTTGCTGATTTGCCACTGTGGGTGTTTGGGCAGTTGTTGCTCCTCTGTGTCAAGTTGTGGGTGGTCTCAGTCCATCCATTACTTCCTTGTCCAGGGAGAGGCAAAGTTCACACGAGACCCACATTCATTTGCTCTATGCAGCGGGAAGCTTTTGCACTCATGTGTAAACCATAATCAGGCTAGCCTGAGAAAGATGTAACGGCAACTTAACCAGCCGCGGCATTTCTGGCCTCCATGTCCCTTGTAGCTTATTGTCATTGACACGATGACGTACAGCTTCAGGAATCCACTCTGCAGCCCCTCTACTCAGCTTTCTACAGCATTCAAAAGTTGTAGTGCAGAAACGTGCAGAGTGCTTTAGGGTAGATCTGTAGAGTGTTACCACCACTTTGATACAAAGTAGGATAATCCTAATTTATGTGGTACATCTTCAGACTTTTTTGTGCAGCCTGTTGTGACCTGAGGCAGTAGCTGTATTACTAAAGCGTATAGAACAAGAAAATATGCTGAGAGAGGGGAAAATATGAGGAGACAGACAGGGCCATACTTTTTTTGTAAAGGGATTGGAAAAGAGATGGCTAGACAGAGAAACCGGAGGGAGGGCACTGCTGTGAGAGGCCTGGGGTGATGTTTGAGGACACGGGGGGTCGTTGTGGTTTGCCTAGCTGTCAATCACCCACACTCTGATTTCCTTTGTTGTCTGTGAGCTCAATGCCTCTCAACAACCTGTGGCTGTCCTTCCTCTTTGTGTTACAGTGTGGGAACTTTGCTGTGCTGGTGGATCTCCACATTCTGCCCCTGGGCGGCCAAGAAGACGCCAGCTGGTTTACTACGCACCACATCGAGGTACAGACACAGGGAGAAGGGCGTGTGTGTGACTGAAGTGTGTGAGTGACTATATGGCTTCTGTTTCGCTTGGGGCCTTTTCAAAAGTCAACAGCAGCGTGGAATTCAAAATGACTCTGAGCCTTTTCATTGTTGCAAAACTGTTCTCATCCCTCCACCTTGCCACTTGTTGAGTTACTCTCCTTTCACTTGACACTCCTACTGTCCTGTTGACTGCCTTTGCTCATCATTAATCTTTACTTTGTAAGTCAAATCAAAACGTGTGTTGTTTCAGCAGTTTAACAACATGTTGCTGCACTGAAATGTCTGCACACTGTTTGTAGGAGGTTACAGCCCTGGTTCGAGATGCTGTGGACCGGAGGGTTAAGCAGTACACAGAGTTCCTCCACAATAGAAGACAGCCCAAACAGAAGAAGGAGCTGGCACCTGCTCCAGCCTTTTTTATAAAAGGTAACACACCATCTTGTGACCCTCATTACACTGCCCTGGAGCCAAATAGTCCAGTATTTCTATGCGTATTATTGCTTTGCAAAGCATTGTTGTGTAAAACATTCCTTCTTCACGTGTTTACTGGGAATTTCAATTGGTGTTTGGTAATGAGTGCAATGTTTTGATTTCCCTCTTGCTCATTCCTCTGGAATGTAGTCGTCTTTGTCTTCCCTTTCCATGTCTTAGGTGTGTCTACCATCAACTCTTGAATAAGAAAAATGGTTTACTTTGGCTTTGAACTCAAAACCATTATTTATTCACTTGGACCTCGGTGCAGCGATATGGCTGTGTGCATGGGGGTGGGCCACTGAGCTCTGAGAAGGATGGTAAAGGAGTTACGAAACAGTCTAAAAAATATGTCATGGCGACCTTTTTGGAGGAGAGTGTGAGAGGAAAGACAACAGAACTAGTTGGGACACGGTGGCTCTCTACGCCCAGGGTGTGACCAGGAGACGAGAGCTGATATGCGTTCTTGTATTGTGCAGCGCTGTTTAACTTGGCACAAAATGTAAGTCCATTAAAAATGGCTAATGTTTGTTTACCTCCTGTTTAACGTGGTGTTGGCACACCTGTGTTTATCTGTACTCACTTGAAACCAAAAACATTTTCCCTGACAGATGGACAACTGTATACACAATCAATAAATTATATTTCAATGTGAATAGGTCAATTCAATTCATCCCTATTTATCAAATGCAGGTACATTACCTCAGCCACCCATGCACATGCCTTTTGAAGCACTGTCAGCCTAGCTTTCAGAGGAACCCCCAGCTGCGTGTTGTAAGGCAGACAGGTTTGTCACAGGTAGCAGTTAAGGGCAGTTAAACTGGGCTCACTCAGCAGGGCAGGCCCGACTGAGAGAGTGGGATTACAGGGCAGTTCGCTCCATAAAGTTTCTCCTGTGGCTACAGCTCTGTCTGCCTCTCACGCAACTCCCACCTACTTCAGTCCTCCCATCAACTGAAACTGTGCATACATATGTGCATTTGTTTTCATACACAGATGCATGTGTTCGTTATTCAACTTTTGTCATTTTCTTGATAAACAAACTGTCGTCATAAGCAGGCATACCGGTTGCATGCATGTGTGCGCGCATGCACACAGGCGCTGATACACGCCAGAACCAGTGAGAATCAAAAGGAGCGACAGTGCATTGGAGAGATATATCCTCCCCCTGGGCTAGGTGTGAACAGGCTGACAGTGTACAGTTACTGTAAAGCCTGTCTCATATTTCCCATGACAGACTGAGGAGAGACAGACATCTCTAATGATGGAGATCACAGACTGAGGCTCCACACACACTTGCGCACACACATTCACTGCACTGTGTGAACAAGGGTACTATCGGTATTTCAGCAGGGAAATATGCATGTAAAAATGATTAAGCTCCATGCAGCGTTGCCAAAAAGAATGTAACCAGTGGAACATGACTCCATACCGTACTGGAGAATTTCCCCCCTCTCAGAACATGAAAAGGTATCGCGCCTCAAACAGACCCACACAGTTCATGTGCTCTAGTCCTATTAAAGGTCTTAAGTGAGTGTAATCACATTCTTGGTCTTTTCATTGTCCCATGTGAGGGAGGCGGCAGAGCAATAAAGGTGGAGACTGTGACTGTGAGAAGTAAGCAGGCAGGCAGGAGCCATAAAAAGGGAAGGACAGACTATAGGCTTAGGGAGGGAAGCCCAGCAAACCTCAGGGTGGGTATTAAGTATTGGGGTCGTCTATTCTGCAAGCAGGTCAAACGCTAACATGCTAATCCTCACAGGACTTTCAGCCTGTCCATTGCAGGGAGTGGAAGCTGGTTTTCTATCCTCGAGCGGGACATGTGTATGTGCTGGAACATGTGCTCATGTATGTTGTTGCACATAGAGGAAGGTGTCAAGCAGGGTGGTACTGATGTCTGGGCCAAGAATAGGTGGATGGAGTGTGGTGCTATGTGTGGGATGGTATGGCAGGGGGATAGTGGGTCTTGTACGAGGCGGTGTTTGAGCTGGTGCCAGTGTGAAATCACAGGGGCTTCCGCCAACAGACAGCAGTAAGAACAGAGTAACAGCCTCAGCTGTTGGCACTTCAAATGAGCCATCAACAGCTTTTAGCATTCCAAGGCCCTTCAGTGCAAATGTTTGTATCTGAGTTATCTCTATGGGATATTGTATTTATGTATGTGCGGGTGCATATGTGTCTGTGTGTGTATTGCACCCGGAGAACATGTCATAGAGGGGCTTATCTCATGCCCAACATAAATCCAAGCCTTTTCCTCGTATCTCAGCTGCAGAGGCCAATTTCCAACTGTCAACCCCCAGCCCCCCTCTTTTTTTTACCCAGGCTACTTGAGACTTCATGATTAGCTCATAGTGATGTGATTTATTTATGTTTTTAGAGAGATGAACAGAGGGAACTTTTCCCACCAAACATTTTGGCTCTGGACAAGCAGTAAATGGACATGCTAGACTTTAGAAGCCCAAGGAAGGGGAGCATGGGAGAGGCCTGTTGCATTCTCCCTGGTAGACCGTGTTGAACACACCCACATTTCTCAGAGTAATTACAGATTGAAAATGAGTAGATAATAGGTTCTCTGTACTTTGAGGAATACATTTTTGTCATTTGATATGATATTCAAGTTAGGAAGCTGGTGGTTATGCTCTATGACATTAAGAGTGTCACAGTTGTCCTCATTAAAATGCCACTGCTCAGCAGGGAACGAGCCTAGAAAGGAAACCTTTTCACTTCAGAAATGGCACAACACAACATGCTGTACAGACTGCCCAAGCAAGTGTTTGCCAGACATTACCGATATACTTCTACTTTTTGGATTTGAGTCGATTTTGTTTACTTTGACTGCTGACTGTGCTATCTTGATATCCATTTGCTCTTGTACAAGTATTGTTTTATCCCATGGGAATATTGATTTGTTGGTCCATAATGGTGTATATATTTGTGCATGTGTGTAGACTGTAAACTGAGAAGGCCCATTTTACACGGATTTAGTTAACATGCCATTTCAAACTGCCAAAGCACATTACCAGATGTCTTACGTCTACTATTAGTATCGATACAGCCGCATTGATCTCTCCATGTGAGGCCGAGCTTGGGTATAGTTTAGCCTGGTGTTTGAGGCTTCCTACCAGTCAGAGTTGGAGGAGCCCTGGCAAAGTGGTACCTAGAGTCCATTTTAGCCCATGGCAGAGCTGGTTCCTTCTTCCTCTCCTTGCACAGGTGCCAAGGCTTAGGGGGAGGGAACACCTGCCAGCCTGTTTCCCCATGGCCACGGCAGGCTGGAGAGGCATTTTCCCAGGCTCCCCAGATGAATGGTCACTAATAGCCGTGGGAGAGGGCTTTGCGAGTGCTGCACAGTGTACCACTGACTCCTCTTGGCAGCCCTATGAAGGGGGCTTAAGGCAGCCTGGCCACGGCCATTGCGGGAAAAAGCACAAGTGTTGCTGGATAGCTTTACTGTTGGAGAATGTGTTTACGAATGACTATCTCCCTCCCAGGGAAGAATGTGGAGGATGAGTGGAGACTAAAGGGGAGATGGTTAATTTTTGCACTGCCCTGTCATAGATTTAGCTTTGTTTGGCTTCTCTGCTCTTTGAAGGCCCACAGCTACAGTCCGAAAGAGTTAATCAAATTTGGAAAAAAGGCAAATGGTGAGTGTTGTTGTTGATGTCCATTTTAGGGATACTTGCCAACATTTCAGGCGCCTACGGTCACAGCGCTTTTCTGAAGACAACCTGTATCAACCCACCTTGTGCCTTCTCAGTGCTACCACAGCTATTACTATTTATGTGAGTGGCTGTTATGTGGGGACTGGTCTGTAAATAGAGAGGCATGCATGTGGCAGAGTTACCTGCCCTGCTCTGTGTTACTGGGCGTGAGGTAGGCTGGGATTAAGGCGAGGGTGGAAACGGAGACCTGTGACAGGAACAAAGGAATTCCAAGGCCCCGGCTGGAAATGGATCCTGATCAGAGTAGCCACTCCAGCCAGGCTGCCCCTCTCCCCTCTCCCCTCTCCCCTCTCCCCGCTCACCCTCCCTCCCCTGGCCCCTGCTGGGCAACCCCCTTTCCCCTGGTGCTTTGTGGTGTTGCTGTGGCTCTTTAAATCCTTCCTGTAAGCCCCGGCCTTACTCAGCAGCAATACATAGGACAGTCTGACTCCAATGTTAACCCCCCCCCTCCTATTATTGCACAATACACACACACTTTCGCTCTTTTTTGTCTTTGTCCTTGGCATTTTTGCACATTTATCCACTCTCTCCTATCCGCGCCTGTGCCCTCCATGTCTACTCTGCTCTCCTCAGCTCTCCTCATGTTGTCTCTTTATGTTTTCCCACTTTCTCTCCTTCTCCTTCTCCGCAGGGTCAGCTGCAGTCTCTTAGGACACAACCGCAATCCCCGCCATAGCTGTCACACCACACTTTTTTCCCATATAATTAGGGCCTGAGTCTGAGCACGGATCACATTCATGTGACTGTTCCCATTCACCACAATCTGGTCTGGGAGATGGCACACACTCTCTTTAACTCATGCTAAGTGTTCAGCATGACCAGAATGCTTAGCTTTAGCAATTACATAAAGTTTTCAGAGGATGTCGTTGTTTCCCTCTGCTCTTTGCTTCACTTTGAGAGAAATGGACCCGTGTCATGTGCTCTTGTGAGCTCTGTGGGTTTTCCTGTGGACAGATGTCATAGTCGTGTTGTGTGCCATATTTGCCTTGTGTGGTCAGCAAAGGCCAGCCTAGAATAGCCTTCAACAAAGCAACGACGTTTAATTGTAGATTTTGTTCGCAATGGGTCAGTGCCTTACATCATTTAAATAAAATAAAATAAGGTCAAATTCAGAACTTCAGTCAATTCAACACATAATGTGTTTCTTTTTTCTGCAGAGCCTTACCCGCCTATTATCATTAGTCACTGGTAGCAAAACCTAGATAGAATTGCCATGTGTGCCATGGTTCACCTATTTGGATTTATAAACACAGGCTAGCAGATTTGCAGAGGGCCCAGCAGGCAGAGACAGCCTGCTTCCAATGAGACCTTGATCGGAGATTTAAAAGGCACAGTGCATAACTCAAGTCCACAAACGGCTCTGCACAACATTAATCCAAAGGAGCTTAATGCAAAATATAGAGTTTGCATCCTCCTCATGCTGAATGCTCTTTAATATAAACAGTGGCAGCACTTACAGAGATTTGTGGCCTCCTGGGCTAATTAAGATATAATGATGATTAAATATGACATTTTGTATTGTGACTGCATTACTCTCATCAGATTATGTTTCTGAGAAATGGATTTTTTCCCTCGATAATTGCTCTGTGCTCCAAAATGCTCCCCACCACTTTAGTCACATGCTGCATTATGGGTTGGCCTGAGCTACCATGCTGCGGCGTATTTTGTAACTGCGATGAAGGGGTCACCCAAATGTTAAATTGAACACTCATGTGCAAATATTGTTTCAGGTGGACGTTGTGCAGGATGATAAGGCACAGTGCTCCGCTACGGCCGTAGTTACAGTTACACACAGAGAGTGATGTCCTTCCAGGAAAGCCCCCACTTACATATGGGTAACTTCCTCAAGCTCTCTCATCCTCCACCCCTCTCTCTCGCTCTAAGCCCCAACTCTCCACCCACACTTGAGGACAGAGGGAGGGGGTCCACATCAAAGCAGAGATGTCAAAAAAGCAGGATTCTCAGGCACTGATGTCTGACTGTCCTGCTGATTCAACTCCTGTTCATAAAGGCTTTTGCGTGGGAATTGCAGTTCTCCTGACACACAGTCACTACATTTACATACACACTAGAAACATGGTTAATGAGAGAAATCGAGTTACCGCAGGAAATCGGAGAATGTCTTTACATGCACTGCAATAACCAGGTTACTGTAAAACCTGCGTTTACATGCAGCTGGTGGGTAATCACATTTCTCTCCTCAGTGCCATGTTTTTCGACGCAGTACTGGCATAATTTAAGTGTATTAATGATATATAATACTGCAGCCTGAAGAGTTTTTTTTATTTTTGGTGGAAACAGTTGGGCTAACTGACTAAGAGGCATTTTTTCTTTTTTTTTTATCTGTAGGAACCATCTTATTTAAACTTGTTTATTTTAGTTTTGATTTGAATAAGGCTTGAAATATTTTGCATACAAAGATGCATCGCTACAAGTTATCATCTTTCCTTCCATCCGTTGGTACTTCTGTCGTGCCATGATGATACTTTCCTTACGTGTAAAGTATCACCATGCATATACATGGCCAAGTGTTTGGTTTCCTCCAGCAGAAGTGTTAAAGGTGCTGCTTTAAAATGTTCCCGTGATTATGCTTTTTTACATTATGTTAAAGAAATCAGGTTACTGCTTGTATATCAATTACTCACCCCTTGTTACCTTAAATTCACAAAGAAAAACGATAGTACAAAACTATCTAAAAACATGGGTTCACAAACCTCTCACACAACTCGTGCAGTATAAGTCTTACATGTTGTACGCTCACTACTTCCCAAACGCATGTATTTTCGCAAAAACCTTCCAATTAAGAAGGCATCCGAATCAGCAGTACTCGCACGTACGAGTAGCATGCCTGCACAAGCATGAGACTGTTTGATATTTTGATATAGTTTTGCGATGGTTAAGCGAGGCCCCCTATTTACTTAATAGCATTAAGAATTTTCTTCGTTCGCTATGGAGGCATGCAAGAAAAACAAAGTTTTTTTTCTCGACACGGGTGTTGTAATTGATATTCAGATGATCATTTTGGGCTGAAGTATTCATTTAAGTGCAGGCAGATGCACTGAGAGAGGACAGTCACTGAAGTATTCCTGTTAAACGCCCTGGACACGCTGTGGTCAGGCTAATGCACGGCCAGAACCTACAAGGAACTCCAGAAATGCTTATAGATTCCTGCACAACAGCATGGGCTGCCAGGAATGCGGATGGCGAGAAGTAGAAGGCTATGTTTTCTATGGCTGTTTTAATGATCTCCTCAGGATATAGCTGAAGTTAATGAAGTCTGTTCCAGGGGGGCTTACCTTTGACCCTGGTCTGAATGCTTCTCACCCCTTTCTGTTCCCTTTTACAGTCTTCGTCACTCTGGATGCCTTTGGTTTGTTGTCTTTTCTTTCCTCTCATTGTTTTCTCAGGAAGGTGTGTGTGTGTGTGTGTGTGTGTGTGTGTGTGTGTGTGTGTGTGTGTGTGTGTGTGTGTGTGTGTGTGTGTGTGTGTGTGTGTGTGTGTGTGTGTGTGTGTGTGTGTGTGTGTGTGTGTGTGTGTGTGTGTGTGTGTGTGTGTGTGTGTGTGTGACAGTATTCTAGCCTTGGCACCAGCCCTGTGCAGTCTGCGTCTTTTTTCCGCAGTTGTTCTGTGGTATGTTACAAGATGGTATAAAGTATCTCCATACAAGCGGTTTCGATATTATCTACCACATTTCTGAAAACATGGCATGCTGGCTTGTTTACTGTTTGATTTGACCTGTCATAATATTGTTGTGCATCGGGTTTCAAAACAATTAAGCAAGGCCATCTTCTCTTGCAGGAAGTACAAACTGAAACCCTTTAAAGTCTCTACTCTGCAGATTTGGGTTTTGCACCGCTGTGGGCCACAGTTGCCACATAAAGGGGCCACTCATTTCCAGAGGAGGCACTAGCAAACTGTTTGTGAGAGAGAAACATGAATGTAAGCTTAGCACGAGAGAACCCGGGCAAAGGGCCAAGAGCAACTCTGCGCTGTGCAGGACGTTATGAAGTTGGAGCAACAGCTGATGTCTCGGGCCATGGCGTTGCACTGGTTCCCAACTCTGTGTCCAGACATCCCTGTCAAACTTGTCCTGGGAATTGGCAAGTTCAGCCCGCCATGGAAAGCAATGAAAATTGTTGTAGAGCTGGACACGAGGCCAAAGAGTCTAACGGACAAAAATCAAAGCTTCTGAAAATCTAGAAAGCAATGAATGTGCAATGAAAGATGCTTTCCTCCTGGATCCAGAATGTGCGGAGAAAACTAAACGGGGATACAGATCTGCATTCCTCTCTGGGTGGACGTCCACAATTGGCCATAGATGACCACTGCTTTGCTATTTTAGGAATAAAAGAATATCTTGAGTTCCTTCCAATAAAGGAATGTTGCTATTGTTAACTACAAACTTTCTCAACATACCATATAGTGTGTTTATTAATGAATTAAACACTCTATTTAAAGCTTTGTGGCTCGTCAAGTATGACAACATACTTTATGTTCATCAATTATTAAGGGACAGACTTCCCCAACTCTTCAACAGCGTATGTATTCATGGATCTAACATTAACATGCATCTCCTGGTTCAACAAGATACAAAAATAGCAACATTGTATGAGTCTGTTCTTTCGAACATGGCATGTCCTGTATTATTAAATCAGGGCTCTATTTTTCACTTCTCTAGCATGCTAGCGAGCTCACAGCTTTTTCAAGTCAGTCATGTGAGGATATTCACCAGGATCGACTTATTGTGTGTGTTTTTACCGCAATCTCATCATGATCCCTCTAAATCTGTATTTATCGTTTACTCAAGTCTCAAATCTATTGCATGGGCCTCTTGTTGCAGGACCAGGCTTCCCAGTATGAAGCTCCTGGAGCCGTACTGGTTTTGTATCTTCAGCGCTATGTAAATGCTTTGAGTTGGTGCCCTGGGGTATAAGTCTGTCATTGATGAGTTTGCTAGGATCCTTTGTATTTGAGAGATTTGTTTTTGTTCTTTCTCTGAGAGCTTAACATATTTTCACACGTCTTAATTAAGCTGTCTAACTTATTGAATTGACTGTAGGCTAAATGTATTCTTAATAGCTTATAGGTGTAGCCTGTCACCTAGGTACCTATTTTATTTTATTATCTTCAGAGACATTTTGATTGTAATTGCTTAGTATCATAGTAACAAACTGGTATCCATATTTCAAAAGCTCTTTGATTTAGGTTAATTTGAACTGAACTTTTAATTGTAAGGATTTATTCCCACAGACTGAGCTTGGTTTGTTTGTAATAGATTTAATTCACTGCTGTATTCATTTATGTATGTTTGTACATTTTGTAAGAATATATATTGTGGTTGACCCACAAACACAAAGAAAGAAGAAAGCCACGGTGGAGCCATTACTCACTGGCCAGGGTGTACCTGTGGCAGTTTTGTGTCTGTAATTGCATGTCATTATCCAAAGAATCACAAGACGGCCTCCTTTTGAAGACGATACTTCAATGCTTTGAATTGGTGCTGACATGACATCATCTAAAAGAGAAAGGGGGAATGTTCGCAAAGCCCCCCCCCACACACACACACACACACACAATGCTGTTAACATGCAGTCTGCTCCGTGAGCTGTACAGTAACACAAAGTGTGAGATGTTCATCCTGGTTGTAGATCAACTTCTAGAGGAGACTTGCCCAAGTTTTTTTTTAAGTTCTTTTTATGAGTTTCTGTCAGTGTTGTTGCCGACGGGTGAACACCTCCCCACTCCCAAAGTGTCAGCTTTTCAAAGCTTTGTTTTTTAGCTCAATGACATAGTGCATATTTGACATTAACCAGGGAGTTCTGAAAGAGCCTTGAGTGCAAGATGACAGGATTTTCTCAAACTATAGAAGATGTGTAATCCTTTAATTGACCTTAAAGTACTCAAATCCCCATAGTTATCAGTTAATGAGGTTTCCACACGGCAACAGCAACATGAGAGTGCCAAATGAGAAGAGAAAACACTAGTGAAGAGGTGGTAAAGTCACTTTATCGAGAAGAGGGAAAGGGTATTAAGAAGGTACCAAAGGGTGAGCAGGCTCTGTCAGCTTCCCAGAACTGTTGTCCTGTTTACAAAGAACAACTGCATAGCGTGTTAGCCCGACCCTTGCTTTAAATCAACAAATGATTGCCAGATGAGGCAACAGGCCTGTGTTTCTGCCCAGCACATCTTACGTGACACACATTCCATGACAAATAGAGCAGAGGTAGTTTCTCTGCTTCTCCCAAACTGGAAGGTCGGTTAGATTAAAACAGAATAAATAGTTTCTCATTCCATGGATGAGTCAGCTGCCTTTATAGTATGTCCTTGGATTGAGCATAAGATTGAGATTAGCGGGATAATGGGATGTGTTTTACGCATATAGAGCTAACGGTACAATAATGAGTATTATATAGTGTTTTGTGATAAAGATGTAGAGCTGCTGTATTCCCACACGTTCCATCTCTAGTGCTGTATACACTTGAAGTCCATCCAAGTGTGTTTCTTAGAGCTGAAACAATTAAATGATTCATCGATTTCGTAGATGGACTGAAAATCTGCAAATATTTTGATAATCAATTGGTTGTTTTTCTCAAGCAAAATGATTGAAAAAAGGCCATTTAACAATAGTTTGACGTTTCACAGACTAAGCGATTAATCATATAAATTATTTTAATCGATCATTAGTTGCGGTTTTAGTGCTTCTGCAGTATGTAGTAATAATAATAATAATAATAATAATAATAATAATAATAATTGTATTTATAAAGCCTTTCAAAGCTAAAAGCAATCTCAAGGCGCTAAAATGCAGGACAACAAGAACAAGAACAGACATAAGATTTTACAGAAAGGCTTTTGTGAAAAGAAAGTTTTTTTGTGATAGTAGTACCAGAACTCATTTTATAAAGTGCTTTATATTGGATGTGTCCTTTGATTAACCCCTGTATCTCCTTTAGCTTCAAGTCTCTGGTGTCACATCTTTTTTTATGTGTCTTTCTGCTCTTTTTTTACTCTTAACTGTATTTCTGTTTTGTTTTTTTATAGGACAACACTTCAACCTGGTCGCCAATTTTCTGAAACGGCACGTCAACCTCAGATGTATTGTCAAGCAGCTCTATGGGGGTACGTAACCTCCATGTTCTCAAAGAATCAATTCCCAGTTAAATGAATCAGAAATAGACGTCTCAATGGCTCGTACTCCGCCAAATTTCCCACAGAAAGAGCAAGTCATCTGTGGTCTGCATGTTGATTTTTCTCCCCCTCACTTGTTTTTATGTCCTGTCCCTACCTGCTCGGAGTGTTGTTGAGAACAGTCAGCCATTAAGTGGTTCCCTTGAGAGGCTACTGAGAGTGGGAGAGGGAAAGATTGCTGGGCTGTCTATGGAGGGCAGTGAGAATCTATCTCCATGGCCCATCTAGTGCCTGTGACCCATGGCCACCTTTTCATGGGACCAACATGGCTCTCTTCCTGTCAGTAAAGTTAATATCTGTTCCCTTGAGGCCCGAATGTTAAGGCAGCACTGACCTACTGCAGACTGAGATGACGGCTTCTCTCAGCAGGTCCGTTACGCGTAAAATTAGACCCGGTCTCCTGGGGTCAAAGGTTGTGTAATTCAGTCCTCTGCGTTCGCTGTACATAGTGGTCAGGTTGTGTAAAAATTCAATCAGCTATAAAACAGATGGCTAAATAGTCTTTGTTCTGATAGTTATACATGGCAAAATAGTACATTTAAAATCATATTAGTAAGACTACAAGGCTAAAACACAACTGTTGCTATAATTAGCTAGTCAGAGAGTCATTAAAATGGGGTGAGGTAGATACATGTGCTCAGCAAACTTCATGGCAATCAGCCTGCTAGATTATGAGATATCATTTGAGTAAATTAGGGCGTGGTGTCTCAAGAGAAAAGCTTGTAGAATATCCAAAATCAAAAGGGTTAATTCTCTGGAAAGCACCAATCATTTCTAACTGCAAACTTCATGGTAATCTGGCAAGTAGTAGTTGAGCAATAAATTGACATCCAAACCTCCCACTAACAAAGTCATCTTCTCACTGGTTACATACTTCACACAGGGTGTGCGTGCACTAATGCAAGTGTGCACGTATGCACGTTCTGTGCCTGCTTAACTAAAGTGTGTGTATTGGCTGTGTTTATAAACCCCTGATCCACACAAGTGAAGCAAAACCAATGTATTCAATAATGGCCACTGAGGAGGAATATGAGCTTTTACGGACTCACTTCCCCACAGCTGGAAACCCTTTGAACAGAGGAGTGGTAAGCTCAGTGGATCAAGAATGCAAGATGAAAAATATTGTAGTATTGGGCCAATACTCTTATTAGTCCCCGCAGGAAGTTACTTCTCTATCAGTACTTTTCATTAAGCACATGAAACGCATGACGATTCAGAAGTGTGAAATGACATTAAATGTTAGACTGCCATATGCCACTTCTTCACATACAGGAGGCTATGTAACAGGTCAGAGTTAGGCTGCATGTTGAAGTCAGTTAATCTGTAGTGCTTACAGACAGATTTATTCGATTTATTATCATAATATAATACAAGTAATAGTATTGTCGTTGTAAATGGTCTTTGCCTTTTTGAAGCCGCTGAAGCAGTCATATTACTCCCAAGAGCCGTTGTTAACGTAACATTTTCTAATATTTCATGCTGTTTACGCGGCTCATGAAGCTCAACGGTTATCAGTAAACTGCCATTTTCTCCTTGGTCTGAGCTAAATTCTTGGTGTTTGTAGATGTAAATTTAAACCTCCACCACAATTCCCTCCATTTGACTTTGACTCATAATTAGAGGTGGGCCCACGTTATTAACCAGCAACGTCTGTGTTGGTTCTTTGACTGCCTTCAGATATGCGTGTGTTTCCTGAACGCTATGTTGTGTGTGTGAGCTGTCCAGAGGATGCCTCAGCGCACCATGGAAACCCGAGCCTGGCCGCGGTGAGTGCTGTTTATACTCCTCTATTTCCTCTTCCAGTCGCCTGGCGAAAAGTCCTGCATGGGCCTGTGTGTTATTATAGGGGTGTGTTGCCAAATTGTGCTCTTTAATATATGCTGCTGATCCTCGTTACGTGGAGAGACCTAGTGAGGAGGGAGGAGAGGATGGCAGGAGGTTGGATGGAGTGAGGTGGGGTCCTAAGATGCAGAGTCACCCCTTGGAGAAGTTCCTACTCCCACATTCTGCCGATTCACCCCAGCTGTACAATTTTGGTTGGTTTTTTTGTCAAACTCAAATGTGGGATTGTTGCAAACCTCAACATTAATGGGTAGTCGAAAATATAGCCAAAACTAATTTAGCTCTTGGGAAAGTCAAGATACTTCTGGAACTTTTTTTATCCAAACTCATTGTGGCACTGCAGTCAATGTTGACTTTGTCAAAGCATAATATTCATCCATTATACAATTCAGTATGTTGTCTACCCTTTAACCACCTCGCTTTGAGTGTAAACACTACAACAACACTCGCTATAATTCTGCTACACATACATTGTTGTAACTGGAAAATTGAGTTAATGTGATTTTATGCAGTTAACTGTCATGTGCCTTGATTGATTGGTCTCGGATAAAGTTGGGATCACTGGGTATTTCCCTGTTTATATTATATGTACTGCCTATGTCATTAGACCTACTACTGTAGGTCTTTTTGGTCCATTCATATTACGGACAACTATCCTTTCGCCAGTGCTCATTTGATCCCAAACTCCCAAGAGTATTCTGGGAAATGGTGGTGGAGCCTCTCACCTTGGCACTCACATCAAGGACAGACATCTCTCCCATCACATCCCATGATCAGTGGCCTGCTGTTTTTCAACGGGGTTTTTGCTATTGTCTCCCTTTGAAACGTCTCTGCACTCTCCACAGTTTGGCTTCCAATGAAAGCAGTGATTGTAATATTTTTAGTGGAGCAACACAGTCGTCAGTGAAAAGTTCAGATTGTGTAACCAATTTTCCAGTTCAAGGAGGCATTGCTGTCGATTGCGTTCCTCTCCTCAGGATGTGGTTCTCTGGGCTCATACAGTACAAGCAGAGGGAATTGGAGGGTGGGAGTCCTGTGGTGGAGCTCTCACTAGCCCAGCTTCGAATGTGGTTTATAAAGGGAAAGATACCAGACAGCAGGGCTAAAGTTTTCACATGACAAAAACAATTATTTGTTTACGTTCGTTCGCTCTGTTCTAATTTGTCAGAAACTGAATTTTAGAAATTTCAGTGTTGCCAAGAAAGTTGAAAATCCCCCCCAAAGAAATCTTATGCAGTGAGTCATAATGTCAAAGTTGGTCATATGCGTACGAAGGGGTCTTTAATTCCACAACTCTTGACAGCACGAGCTTGCTGGTCCCAAAATATGCCACTTTTCTCTGTATTAGGGAGGTTTCGTTTTTGTTGTTAGGATTTGGTTTGTGTGACATGTTGAACAAAAATCCTTAACCGCAGTGGAAATGTAGAAACATAGAAATTAGCACTTCTCATAGGGTCAGGGGGTTATGGAACTAAGGTGACATCATGGTTGGCCTTTTGTCCTGTAAAAACTAACAACTCAGTCCCACGCTTGAGAATGATGTAGTCTCTTGTTTCTTGTGCACTCTTATTAGTCATATTTTCAGCTGTGGTTCAGTTAGAAGAGGAAATGGTGAGATTTAGTCATTTCCAGTAGTGTAGAAGGAACCAGGGTACCAAAATTATTATTGATTTTTGGTAGTCAAAGTCAATACTGAAACCTACATTATTAGGGTTGAGGCTACAGTTTGTAGATGTGTTGTGCACATTTACCACATCTAATCTGAAACCGCATTAATGACCATCAAGGAATAGTAAAACTCTCATTGCTAACCAACCATTTCAGCAATGAATCAAATCACTCTGTAATATAAATTATAACCCAACACTGCAGTTCCCCTCAACACTACTAAGTGTTAATAATTATAATAATACATTTAATTTATATAGCGCTTTTCTAGGTACTTAAACATACAAAATGAACGATGAACTGACAGACAGTGTTTGTCTATGGAGTGTCGTTTTGGTTTTACAGCCGCAACTTTACTGTTTTGGTTCAGTCTCACAGCTCTCATCAACACCATTTCCAGCAGCCGCAGGCATCTGCAAATAGCTCTAATAAACCCTTTGTATAATATCTGCCCAGCACCAACAGCAACAGCAGACAGACACATTTAGCGACTAGCAGGTGAACATATTGGAGCATTTAGCAGCAAATAAGCTAGATGTTTCCCTCAGGAGCTGGTGGCAATAACAACGGAGCTAAAAGGAGAGTGAGATTTAGACTTGCTAACTTGCTCAAGTGTTTTGCTAAATACCAGCTTAAAAAATTATAACAATTCAACGTTGAATTTACAGGTTACTTTACAAGTGACCGAGTGGTAGCTTAGTTTAAGGTCTCCAGGTTTTGTGCTTGAAACAAACCAGTTCTTACGACATGCCGTCCGACCACGTGAGAAGGCACAAATGGCCACACCTGAAACCAGAGTGAAAAGTTCTCTCCGACAGTCTTTCCTGGCATTCATAGTGTTACACTAAGTACACATGAAAAGTGAAAGAAATAGTTGTGTAAACAATGAAGAAAAAAAAATCTGCTCAACTTTCTCACTATTGCGCACCTGTCTAGTCAGCGTGAATGTCTGTTTCGTAAAGTTACAGAAGGTTTGAGCATGCTGAGGCCTTTAAAGTCATGAGTGTGGGGCGACAGAACTGATATTTGATCTATTAAGAGACGAACATCAGCCTGATGTCTGTTACAACCTAGAACCGACTGTTGCTCTGCAGAGGTACGGCCATTGAAAGTACTGCGTTTGCATGGGAAGCAAACAAAAAGCTTCTCTCAGACAATGTTTTTCTTCGTCTTGAAATTTGAAGATTCAAGTCCCCTCATAAAAATCTCCTATTGTGAGTCAGCAGCAACAGTGAGGAGGGCAGCATGGGAAGGAAGAGCTAGTGTTTAGGATTGTGGCCGATGTTTTCTAGTCAGGCACAGAGTGGGCAGCTGAGGTGAGTGGCGTGCTGTGCCGCAGAAGTTTGGATCAAAGGCAGAGCAGATGTGTTTCCAGTCCCCCCCTCTTCTGAGCTGTGGACGAGCCTGTGTGTTTACTCATGACCCTAGCACGCCTCTGTTCTTCGCAACAGCTAGCAGCAGCACTTTCCCAAGCCTCCAGTGTCTCCTGCTCTCCTCTCCACCAAGGCCAAATACATGGCTCTGATCTCTTTACAGCACACAATCATGTCCCTTAATTCCATCCTGTCTTAAGCTGCTTTCATTGATTGATTCATTGAACAGTTAACAGCTTGTCTTAATCCTAAAACATGGGTGGATCCGAAAACCTTTGTCATTGTTCAGGGATAAGTACTGTCCTCTATTTTAGAAAAGTATGTGCCCATGCATGTTTGTTGACTTTGTTTCAGGGAAGATGTGGTGAGCTTAGACAAACAGGGCATGTTTCCTCTGTGGGAGCAGGGTGGGAGGAGGGAGAGGGGTGGAATTTGTGGACTAGTTTCATGAACATCTCTGCAGGAGGTATTTCTGCCCCGACAGTTAAATAGTGTTGTTGTTTCTTGGTGCCAGTTTAAGGATTCTGTATACTTGTTGTGTCTTCATAAAGCTGTGCAAAGGCTTTCCTGATAAAATAATTATTCCGTTTTTATATCTCAAAGACCTTTTTTAGGGATTCAAGCATTTCAAGTGATATGAATCATTATCTTGACAGATGAGTGAATAACTGGCTTTATAGGATGGCATCTCGCTGAAATACAAAGACATTAGAGTAATCCAAGAACAAACAATCCACTGTGCCAAATATGAGTTTGACGTTTGGAGCTTTTCATGCTGAGTTGTTTTCTGACTTTTTATCTTGTTTTTTTGTCCTGGTAATTTTCATGTTTTAACTACAAGTTTGAAACGCCTCCATGATGGATTGAGAAAGATATCTAACCTCTTTGGCTTTGCAAAAACCTTGCAAAATCCATTGGATAAACAAAAAAATGCATGATTGTCAAGCTGCAACACAAAAAAACCCTGTTATTCTTGGTTCCTGACAAACTATGGTTTTACTTAGCAGAATTGTGATTGTCTGACCATGTATGGGCATTTACAGTATGCAGATTATATAGAGCAAACCTGCACAGTATGTCACCATAGCGTAATATACTGAATAAGAAATGTCTTTGGATTCCAAGAAGGGATTTGTCATCCTATGCTGCTCTTTAGAGACCATTTGGCCGTATCAGTGAATTACTTTCAAGTGCAGCTGCCTCAAAAGATAGCCAACATAATCTTCTTATCTGTGTTTCTACCTTATCTTAGATGGCAGAGGAGAAACTTTTCATTCCCTGTATTTTATGGAGTCTGTAGTTAGTTATCTTTTTGAAGTTGTTTCCAGGAGTCATTCAGAGTTGGGACAAGCTATGAGAATCAGTACTGGTATCCTTTAAAACCAAATGATTAATTCTCTTTAATGCTCTCTTTGCCCTTTTGCCGGGCTTATCTATGTAAAATCTGACATCCAGATGTGCCGTCTTGATGCAGCTTCCGTGGCGGACCTGTGTTGTTTTGGAGGCTCCGGGGAGGGCACTGACGGTCTGCTCTACGTGTTGCATCACGAGAAGTGCAGCTTTGTGTGGGGGCGAGTAGACTGGCTGGTGGTGGGGGTGGTTAAATCCTTGTTGCTGAGGGAGAGGCAGTGGCGGCAGCAGGTAGAAGTTCTTATTTAAAACCATCCCTCCCTACTGTTTCATGGGAAGCTGTCCAGCTATTGGGAGTCTGCATCATTCCGTATGAGATTAGGCCACCTCGGTTCCCACACGATACTTAATGTTTAATCCTCAAAATTATAATGTTGTTCATGCGCCAGCTTTCTCTGTCTGTCTGTCTGTCTGTCTGTCTGTCTGTCTGTCTGTCTGTCTCTCTCTCTCTCTCTCTTTTTCTTTTTTTCTCTCTCTCTGTCTCTCTTTTTTTTTTTTAAGTCGGGCCGACAGGAACAGAGGCACAAAACTTTCCCAGAGAACTTCCCATTGGCTTCTTGTTGATTTTTCTTTCAAGTTCATTTTCAAACAGCATTTATTCATATTAAACAGATGAGAATACATATCAAGGCCTTGCAATGCAAATGATGGCACCCACATCTTTCTCAGAATTGTTGTTGTTGGGGTGGGTGTGTGAGCGCGTAGGCAAATGCAAGTTTTCTTCTGTGTCACTGTTCCAAATCCAAGGCAATCTGTATCTTGATATAAGGGAACGTAAAGACTGAACCTCTGCCCACACTCTAGCATGACTCCATCTCTACACAAAGGGCAGCCTGTGGAGAACTTCCTGTGTGAGGATTCTTGTGTTTGTGGGCATGCTGGAGAGACTGTTGAGGTCAGACGATATGACTTTGGGGGTTGCCTCTTCTTTTGTTGCACTCCCCTCTAAACGCTCTCTCTTTCTCTAATTCATTCTGTAGTATCTTGTCTTCTGTTTCTTGTCATCTCCGCCCACTTCCCTGTTGCCCAGCCTCCTTATTCACTCCCCTCCCTCCGCGTGGCCTCTTTATTCCACCCGCCGCACCACAGACCAGAGTGCAGCTCCGTCTCAACACCCAGTGCAAAGCCGCAATGCCCCAGCTTGCCCTTGCAGCTTGGGACAATTACTCCTTCCCCCTTGTCTGTCGGGTCATATGTTGTCACTGGTATCATGACATGTAGGAGAAGACATTAATGATTTTTTTTCTCTGTGTTCACAGCTACTGGTGGAGGCCAGAGCTTACCACATTTCCCTTCTCTTAGAGTGCACATTGATCATTTTACCAACCAGTTTATGGAATAGTAATGATCTGAAAAAAAATGGCTGATATTAAATAAACACAGTGGCCACAACCTTGAATTTTCCAAGATTGAACTTCTGTCTGGTTGAATTTTTCTACTGAGTGCTTTTAGCCGTGCTCTATGGATGGTAATGTCGGTCTGCCGGTCAGTAAAATATTTGACTATTGGATGGATTGCAATTTAATTTGGTGCAGACATTTATAGTGGGGAGAGGTTGAATCCTAACAAACCCCTGACCTGACCTAGATGTTGATGTATTTCACTGAAGTGCACCAGAAATACTAATTAGGATTTGTTAGCATGCTACCATGCTCCTGGTGGGGAACATGCTATACATCAGCATGTTAGCATTGCCATTGTAAGCATGTTAACACGTTGCCTTAAACATATAGCTCTACGCACTGCTGTTCCTAGTTACAGCCTCATAGAGCTGCTACCATGGCTGTAGGCTCTTGTTAGTTTACAACGTGACACTCAAATCATGAAGCTCTTCAGCTGTGTGCTGCTGATTCTAACACATATACTCTAAACCAGAGATCCTCTGATATTCTCCCACCAACTTTTTTGATGCAATTAATTTCCGATATATTGTCGAGCTCTCAACATTTAAGTTCTGCTCAATTTACCACCAGGGTCTCTTGTTCTCTCATAAATCCAGAGTCTGTTCTAGGTCAGCCAAGGAAAGGACCTGTGATTAACCTTCATTAGTGGCCTGTTGAGGGCACACGTTAGTGAGATCCAATCTTTGGCCCGTTCCCTGTTCTGCCTCAGCGGGTCCCCTCAGTATGTGGGTATAATGAACTTTGAACCTGCAGCTCGAGGTGCTGCTACAGTCTACTACCCACGAGGCTACTTTCACTAACTTTGTTTTGATATCTTATCTTCTGTCCGCTGATGCTTTTTACCACATTTTTCCATTCACACGTCTCGGTTCCAACAAATTAACTTAGGGTCCTTCTTTTATCGGCGTTTTAACCTGTCAAATGGTTTCACTGTTATTTAGCGTGCCTCATGCTGCCAGCGTCACTCCAAGCCTCAGACAGGAGAGACTATAAAACACACATCACACTATGACAAGCCGCTGATTATATTCTAAAGCGTTTGAGTTGGTTGCTTTGGACAGTGTTAAGTTGGGGACTAATTATTTGTGTCAGCTGGGCTGTAACGAAGTGTCTCTAAAAGCATCATAGAAAACATTCCTCTTGTACGGGATCATAGGTCAAATAATGAGATGGCCAAAGTATTTGGAATTCAGGAGAATCAGAAGAAGATACATTTATATAAACTGTTTCTCATATTGGATCATTTTGACTTTTAATTGTATTTAGCAGTCTAGTGACTGTTTTTTTTTAATGTTCCACAATGCCAGATGATGACAGCAGTCTGCTGTGGAGACGAACCTTTCCAGGGGATCCCAGGAATAATATTTTTTGTTTACACCAATTCTGTTTGTCCTCTCTAGACTGAACTGAGCGAACAAAGCCGATCTGAATATTTTTCCAGAGCGGGAGAAACCCTAGAGCCTTTAAACAGCCCCACAAAAACAAAGAAGACTGTGCTTCAAAAGCTGTGAGTATGATCTAATGCAGAACTTTCCAACCCTGACAGTCAGAGAGGACACTCAAGTATCTGTTCATATCCTCTTGTCCTTTTACTTTTTCAGAGCCAAACAAGTGAGTGTCCAGCGAGAGATCCATGGTTCCAGTGTGGGGGAGCAGCAGGTTGACCAGAGAGCCTGTCCCAAAAAACAAAGGGGGGAAATTAAAGCTGGAGAGTCAGAATCAAGCCCAGAAGAGACTGTGTCCTGCCCTGCACAGAAGACCCTCCCAGAGGCAGAACACATGGTGCCTTGCCCCAGTGCCTTAAAGGAAGCCGTGGCTCAGATTGAGACAACTAGAAAGCAGAGACTGACCCAGGAGCAGCAGACTGAGAACAGTCCTCCAGACAGCATCACCCCAAGTGGGGCCTCAGTAGTCTGCTGCCAACAAGAAATCAGTCAGGAGACGAGAAAGAGCAAGAGGTGCAAGCCAAGCGATGCAGGGGAAGACCCTCACCCACAGAGGGCCAAGAGGACGTGCTTTGGAAGACCTCCAGCCGCAATGCAAACTCACGCCACCGAGTGCTCCACACAAACATCCAAGCATGACCTTCCTCCTCTGCCGCCCCTTCCTCTTGTCGAAGCCAAGGCAGAGTCCAAGGCTTTCCCAGTCTCCGAGCGCAAGAAAACCACACTGGAAGTAGAGCTGCTTACTCCAGGGAAACGGGCCCAGAGGCTCTCCCTCACAAGCAATAACACGGCACAGACAAACCAAAACAGGCTGGCCGCAAGTCTGAGGGGCCTATCTGTCAAGCCTGCATCCTCGGGCTCCTCTATTAGTTCCAGATCCACGCTCGCAGAGGAGGGGAGAGAAAATGTGCCCAGAACCTCGAGATTACGGCGAATGAAGAGGTCCTGAGGGGGGAGTGACAAGCTACAGTAAAGATGCCTGACGCCACAGCGATAGAGACGATATTGTGTCAGGCTACATGTTTACCACACATGACATGCATTTGTACACGTGTCACATTTTTACTACACTATCTAATCGTTTTACATGTGCACGCACGCACACACAGATCAAATGCTGAACACATTAAGGCATTTGATGCATGAGCGTTTGAGTTACGCTTTGTCAAATACTAGAAACAGACTGTGCCTCCACCCATAAGTAGTGGTAGTCAAGAGAGGCTCGCAAATGAAAGTCAAAAACCTTTAATTGGAGTTTAGATTTGGTTTTGTGTTAAAGATTGGGGATTTCAGACAGGCAGGAGCCATGCAGTACGTCATGGCTCAGTCTGAAACACTGGCTCCTACGTGTCTGAAAACTGTCCACTTTCCCCGCTGAAGCTCTGCTGTGATGGATTGCTGTTTCCAGATTTATTTCATCACCCCATTTTCAAAAATTCACTTATGTAGTTAGATTTCATTCATACACAATTTTGCTCATTGCTTAGTTGCTAAGCACCTGAAATGTATCTCGCAATTTGAGGGTAATATGCAGCTTTTATATTGAACTTGAACTAAGTGTGTGGGTATATTAGTGGTTTTATTTGAGAGGAGCAGGATGTCTACTGTATCACAGGTTAAATTGTAACTGCTGTCCCAAGGCTCATTTGGCTGGGACCCAATGGAGCATGGGGTAACTAGAGTCATGTAAAGCCCAGGATGTTCCACTTGATGACATGTTGCCCAATTAAATTACTCCTGATTTTATGTTTTTTTTATACTGGAAAGACTTTGATATAAATGTTTTTCCCCCAGGAAAAGATAATCTCTGAATCTTTGTGGAAATAGGTACATTTTCTGGAAGCAGCCAGAATGAACTAACATGAACATCTCTGCAGACTGGCTGATGCTCAGGACACTTTGACAGTGATGTTACTAATAAACCAGTGCTTCTCTCTTCCCATTCTCAGTCTGTATCAGTGGGTGTAACCTGAGATGAGTCACTCGCAGGAGCCAATTCTGTTCTTTACAAGACAGACACAACATGGTGGATTAGTAAAAGTGACCCTCCTGTTTTAAGGGAATTCTGAAAAGGTGTTGATAATCTCTCACTTGGGGTTTAATCCTTTTAAACAGATTCTGCAGAGAAGTAAAATCAGTTTAACTCGACAACAGAGGCTTCTCAGGCTTGCTAGGTTAAAAGGTTTTGGTTAAGCCTTCTACTTAAATCAGAGCAACACTGAGGATCATGAGGAGCACGGGTATTATTGCCTCAATGCAAGGATGGCTTGCTACAACGTAATTAGCAGTAAACACATTTGGACAGATCTTGCTCAAGTCCTCGTTGCCTCTCCAGCAGCGGTTCTCACGCCAGCTGCATGAGAAACCTTTCATGTGCGCCGACATGTTCGGCTCGATGCATCACAGAGACTCTTCACTCGCTCTCCAGAACAAAGACAACTTTAATTCTCTTTTCATACAAAATATTAAATAAATATGACTTTCAAAAATATATTGCCAGATCAACACATAATTCTCAAGTTCATAACACAAAGTCAAAAATAGAACAAAATGTTGCCATGATCTCAAAGGGTTAACAAATGAGATAAAACATGTTTGTCTTTAAGAGCCTCATTTTCTAAAAAGAAACTAATTTGCACAGAAAGCAGACTCTTGCAGAGCAAGGCAGTGTATTTTATTGGATTCTACAGTGTTCCCATTGCCCCCCTACTCTTCAAGTACTCAGTCTAGCTTATGATATTACGCTGACCAAAGCAGATGGGAATGCTGTCGTGTCATATTGACGTGACTTGCCTTTGAAATATTTCAATGGGTTAAACTGAAGCTGCAGAAGGATTTTTGTTCCCTTAAGTATTTATCCATTAGTGGCAAGCAATATGTCTGCCACCATGTCCATCCCTCGCAGCAGCCGTGATCTTTTGTTGTCCTAACCTCACTTGGCTTCAATCAAGGTCCTGGCAACAAGTAATGAAATGTCAAATGTGTGGAAAAACACAACAAAAAAAAAGTGTTTCAGGCCTAAAGTGCCCATCCTTTGTCTTCTTTGAAATTTGGCTTTTATAGAATGCATTGAAAAATTAAGTCATTGAAAGAAATGGTAGGCTTCCACAGCTATCAAAACCTTCAAACTAGACAGAACATATAAATAAAAAGGAATGATATCTTAAGGCTCTTGATTATTAAGTTAATAAATCAAATATACACAATGATTAATAAAAAAAATGTACATATCTACATGTTCTAAATCAACATAAATTCTTCATATTGGCAGCAACTGCTGACATTGAAACCTCCCCCCCTCCCCCCAAAAATAAAAATAAATAATAAAGTTGATCTTTCTCATTTGACAGTTGCTGAAGTCTAAAGCTGAAAAGGCACTTTCTCCAAACAGAACTAAAAAGAATTCAAAACACGTACTAAAAATAATTAGCTCTAGCGCTGAACACGTCGGGTAGTTTTAGTCATTGTACAACAATTACACCAGGAGCCCCTTCCATGTGTCCACTAAATAAAAACGTTTTTTTTTTTAAAAGGGAACTGAAATGCAGAGCAGGACACTTTTGCAACTAGTTCTACAGTGAAATGTATACCAGTGCCTTATGTTTCCAGCCAACCAAAGCAACTGTCACTGCCAGTGTAAGCCAGCTTGTCAAAACTTAAATTAACACGGGGAATATCTGAAAATACTGTGGGGTCACGACTGACACGACAGTTTGCTAACTACACATGCCAAAGCTCCCCCGTCTCACCCACCACCGGGGTGTGAAGGCATAAGGCTTGGTTGCACAGCAACACAGCTGTCTGCTATACAATGTAGTCCATCCTGTTTATGCTGTTTGCTGTCTCCAAGTCTCTATTGTCCTGTTTATTAGTCCAGTTAGGGTGTTTGGATGTGGAGTTGGAGACCGGCGTCTTCTCGTCCCTCTCCACCAGTGTGTATGCTGGCTGTTTGGCAAAGCGGCCCTTCTGTAAGTGCCTCTCCTTGTCGTCCTCATCCCCCTCGGGATGATTTGTCCTTATTTTGGCAATGACAGAGTTCTTGTTTTCGTAGTCTTTGATGGCCACCGTCACGTGCTTCTCTATAGGGTTCTTGATCTGGTTGAGCTGCTCCCGCACGTTGTTGGTCGTGTTGTCCTCGGCGCCGGTGGCCGACGTCCCGTTGTGGTTGCTCTGTTTCCGCCGGCGGCGCATGCACCACAGCAAAATGGAAACCAGCACGAGGACCCAGATGACGATGAAGACGGAGCTGAGGAGGGGCACTAGGTAGTCTGACGGAAGAAAGGAAAAAAGGAACACAGGTCAAAGAGATGCCACAAATATAATACGTGAATTGAGTCAACAATACACAAAACATCAAGTCAAGCTTGCTAAATTATTAGCGCACTTTTGCCAGTGCAACCTAACCTCTGAACCCTGGACAAGGAAGCTGCTTCTATTTGGCCGTGGCGACAGTCTGCTGTCACCATGTTGATGAACGGCAGACACATGCAGGATTCTTACTACGAGTCCGGCCAGGTGCAGTACGAGCCAATGTAAAGCCACGTAGCCAAGCAGCTCTGCTCTTTACAGCCTGGCTAGATTATTTTTATGCTCCATTACAACTGCCATTAGATGGCAGGACCTGGGCGGCCGAGTTATGTGGGAGGGTTAGGAATCATTTTTCACACGTGCACGTTTTTCTTTGGTGCTCGGCATTGATGACATTCAGGACTTGGCTACATCTAATCTGATCTTCTCAAAATTAAGTCAAATTATATTAAGCAGAATGCTCCCACCCACTGGTGTGCTAGTCTGGGAAACTTCACAAGCAACAACCAGAGTTTGGAGGCAGTTCATACCAGTTTTGCTGGGGCTTGGCACGCGCACTTCTTTGATGGCGGTGATGATAGTGTTGTTGTTCCCGTTGCGCTTGCTAACCAGGTCAATTATCCTGTCTGTGAGCTCTTTGATGGGGCTCCGGTCCAAATGATGGTCCTCCATAGCCTAGAAGTGAGAAGAAGAAAATCAGGCTTGAAATCTGTTGGTTTAGGTTTAAGTTCTATCTTGTCTGCATTAATCGTGTTGCAGTCTACTGAGGACACAAAAACAACTGAGCCTAAATCACCCACATGTCCCATTAGAGCATGTCTTAATGCTGCTAAGAGTGCATGCTGCAGGCTATAAGTCAAAGGGGATTTTTTTTTGAGCATACATTAATAGAGGCGGGCAAACATATGGCAGACAGGGAGTGGGAGGAGGTACTTACGATGCAGACGTGGATTTCGTTGCTGGCTGAGAATGAGGGGTCACAGGTTATGGACACAGAATGCTCCAAGGAGAAATTCTTCACTACGTACAAGCGCCTCAGCTGCTTACACACGTCCTCCACAGTCAGGCTCTGGACACCAAGAAGAAAAGAAGCGAATGTTAACAACACGCATGGAAAAATCAAGAAGAAAAAGGAAGAGCTAGGCCCGCATTTTTGGCAGTGGGGTCAACATGGTTGGGATCCACCTCATTTAGATTAAAGACCACAAGCTCATATGCTTGTCACTATCCGCTGTCATGCTTGTTAGGCATTTGGCGAGTGATGATGCTATGTGGTGACAGAGTCGCCAGTGGTCCCGTTTAGCTCAAATACATACGATCCTGAAATTAATCTCGCAGTGCGGTCGAGATTAAGAGTGGATTGGCATGAAGTCGTGAATGTCTGAACTTGGATGCAGTCAACAAAAAACGGGGAGTGAAAAGAATGAAATATCCCCACATTTCTTTTTTCCTGGAACACATTTAAAATACATGACTGAATTGTTCAGAAGTCTTAGACAACAACTCCTTCTGCCCAGGAGGGATGGGTGAGCACTTCTGAAAACCTGATCTTTCACAGTTTGCTGCTCCCATTCATTTAGGAGAGGTGGTGGTGGTGGTGGTGGGGTAGAGGCATGAAAAATGACCCCAAAACCCTCTAATTCAATCTCTCCCTCCCTGGTGCCTAGGTAACTCACTTGAAGCATGGTCTCCTTGTTGAAGGTGAAGGTGATGTTGGCGCAGCTGTTGTCCTGGTAACTGGAGCTGGGGTGGCATTTGGTGGGACGCGGGGGAGGGTTGGAGCGCCAGCACTCTCCGAGGCCGACGCAGGGCTTCACAAAGCAGTGGGCCTCCCTGATGGGGATGCAGCTTTGGCCTGAAGGACAACCGCCTCGACCTTTGGCACCTATGTGGCATGATGTAGGGCCACACGACATCTGGGGAGAAAACCATGAGGGAAACGATGTTAGATAACTTAACAGACTTTCTTCTTGTAATTAAAACAAATATAAAAAGCAGGACTAGGGCTCATGATTCTTTTCTTTTTTTTGGGATGGCAAGGTCCGCCGTAGGGGTGTCACAATATACTGTTATTGACATATGAAAGATTGATGTCATGTTAATAATATTGTGTTAATGATCCAGCGCCTCGTGAATCATTTCAGTTTCTTTCTGTTCTCGCTTTGTCCCCCTCCCCCTACACAAGCGTGCAATTCATTTGCCAAAAATGAATTAACAAAGTTTAAGATTGACTGAAAACATTATTTTCTTTTACATTCTTGACAGACATCGCAATAACATTGTTATCGTGAATTATTTTGGCCACGGTAATGGTGTAGTGAAAATCAATCAGATATCGTGACGGCCCTAGTTTCTCAGTTCACCAGACACAGGTTAGAAGAAAGAAAGAAGATCTAATAGCACCAGTTTTTCCCAGTCATGGATAATAGTGGCTCTGTAAAGAGTCATTTCTCTCCATTTCATGTTAAGGGATACGCTTCTGTAATCCGCATGAAACACATGAGCTGTCAGCTACAGTACGATAACACCCACGTATAATGGTGTCCCCATATCAGACTGTTTAACATGGCAGCCTGTACCTTAGAGCCATAGATCATTTTCACCCCATGATGCATTTTCTTCCTGAAGGGAGCAGTATTAGTGAGGCGCCATTGTTAATCTGGTGGTGAGACGAGCATGATCATGATAGCACTACTTCAGGCCTCTACTGTATACCACCCAATCGTCATCCAGTGAGACTTTGGGAGATTTGGAGCTGGCATCTGACACCGTATTTCCAAACAGTGCCATTGTGTTTCTGTTCAAAACAAACTGCATCATCTCTGTATAGAATTTGACACTCCCACGGCAACTCCACCCTGTGACGCAGCCCTACCTGAGATTTCGGAAGACCGTGAAGTCTGAGAAGCAACCGCCCACGCAAGCATTTATACTAAATACTTCACTTTTACATTGGCAGAGACCTACCTTTGTGCACAAAACTTTCCCATTCGAACAGTGGCAGCTGTTGCAGTCTTCATCCCATCTGAGTCCATCAGGGGTGACGTGTCCATTAACAGAGCAATGTTTTCTTGTCACTGTGTTCAAAACAAGCACAGCATTAGATCAGAGAAGTTGCATTTGTAATGTAGATTTGTCCTTCATCACCAAGACTTGTACCTTCTTGACAGTGGGGTCCAGTCCTGTCGGGTGGACACATGCAGCGATATCCGTTGATATCATCCACACAGGTGGAGCCAAAGGTACATGGAGAGGACTGGCACTCATTAATATCTGTCACAGAGGGAGAAGAGCGAGAGGTAAGAAACGTCTTGGAACAATGAGCACAGCCAGACAGCACACAAATATTGGGTTAAGCACACACATCTAATTCCTAGGGTAAATCCACTGGAGGTCATGTGTCATTTGAACAGTGCATACACATACACGTCAGTTAATAAAAAACAACAAAACATGCTTTAAATCAGTCCTGGCCGTTTTTTGCCCCATGCAGCTTTATTAAAAGGCAGCATCATTAGCAGGTATGCAGGAGCTAAGGGCTGGACTTAGCAGAACAAAGGGTTTGCAATGGGAAAGAATGTGGCCATCTGAAAGCCTTTAAGAGGGAAAACAATCTGTGTAATCAGTGTCAGAGAGCATGGCTGATTAGCTGTTGGCCTGCTAAGCCGGTTTCCCCCGGGGACAGCAGCAGGGCCCGGTGGAGTGACACTGAAATGGCTCGGCCTGGCCTGCAGCCCAATGCACAGATAATTGGCCGGCTAGACCTTGCATTTGGAGCGACTGATGGTCCGGCTGGCCCGGGCCTGCTCTAACTTACGGCTCAAATGAGGATCAGGGAGGAGTGGGCGGCAGCAATACTTACTGATCCGACAGTCTGGACCGGCGAAGCCTGCGGCGCACTCGCAGCGGTACCAGTTATCCCCGTCCACGCATGTTCCGCTGTTGTAGCTGCAGAGAAACAAGGGGGCAAGTGAGGAGTCAGTTTGTACATCAGGAAAAAACTCTGGCTTGTTTTACAGACTGACATCTATCCATACTAATTTTATATCAACACATTTTTTGGGCTGGAATCTTCTCACTCTACTTTAAACATTCCTCAGTGGTAATTAAGGCAATCAGACTTTTTGTTTGACGTGTGCATGCGTTTAGGGAGTGAGCTCCAGTGGTATGTTGTTAAATAAAAGTTGTGTCTGGGACTTCAGAAAAGAGAGATAGCTAATTGCATCGCAGGAATGATAGGGAAGGGTGCAAGACTGGTTGGTTCTCAGCGTTGAGACGGTGAGAGAAAGCCTGCAGGTGAGAACACAGGAGGAGCATCTGTCTATATCTTTAGGAAATGCTTGGCTTCCACTTACCATGGGTGGGGACTGCAGTCGTTGGTATCTGAAAGAGAAGAAAAAAAGAGAAAGGGAGAGAGACAGAAAGCAGTGAGTGTTTGATTTTTCTCCCTCTCGTGTTCAGTACACACGACAGCAAAGAGCACGTCTGAGCTTGCGTGTGCAAAGGCGTGTTGGGCCGGTCTGGCCTGGACTCTGCCTTATTAACATCAGAGCAAACAATCGACTCTCACACTTAAAAATCAGCGCCCCCCCCTCCAACACCACCACACCCAGATTCCCAACCTGGCTGTTTCTCCCTCCCTTAAAAGTCAGGGAATTTATGTTTTGGAGTACATGCGTACAAGGGCAGGGATCCCAGGGAAATGGAGGATGGCTGTTGAACAAGCCGACATGTCACTGTTTGGACAGGAATGCAACAACGAGAGGAGAGAGACGGGTGTATGTTGGACGAGGAAGAGGAAGGGGGGGGGAGGGGGGAGAAACATCTGTCTCCACTTTCCTAACCCCTTTCTCCCTCCTCCTCCTCCTCCTCTTTCTCCTCTCATGGCCAGCAGCAGCCAGGGAGAGAAGAAAGAGATAAACATTCTTTTTTTAAAGGCAAAGATCAAGAGGGGATGAGAGTCAGATTTAATCAGTTGCAGGACTTCACCTCTGCATTAGGTAGCAGGAGGTTTGTCATCATTTAATAGCAATAACTGTCCACCCATGTCCCATCCACACTTTAGCTCACTTACTCTGGGTGCATGTGGGACCCTCCCAGCCTTCCTTGCAGACGCAGGTAAAAGACTCCCCAGTCACCACGCAGGTACCTCCATTCTCACACGGGTTTGGAAGACAACTTGAGTTTTTGGCTGAGAGAGACAAAAAAGAAAAAGTGTAGTTTTGTCAGTGAGTTTTTTTCCCTCCAACTTTAAAAAGATAATTATCAGTAAAAACCAGTGCTCAAACCCTAGAAAAAGGTCGGAGGAGACTGATGTTGGTCTGGCTCTTTTACTGTCTGGTTTCCGTTTTCTCTGAGGGAATCTGCATTCCACGACTTTGAAGTGTATTGTCAGTGCAATCAGTGATTTTAAGCGGATATCTGTCAGCACTCCCGAGAGAGGGAGAAATGGGCAAGCAGGAAGATGGGAGGAGAGGGAGTGTTGACAGTGAAGGGATAAAAACTGTTTGTGGACCTTGCATATCTGACAGATCTGATTAATATCCGAGACAAGACGGAGCTCTCCCACAAAGCAATCTTCTGTGGGTGAGCGTGTGTCTGCGTTTGTGTGTCTGAATATGAAACACAAACAAACTCACCTATGTTGCACGTCGTACCCTCCCACCCTGGGGAACACTTGCACTGGAACGTGTCGCCCTCGTCGTGGCAGGTGCCACCGTTGTTACATGTGGCTTCATCGCACTGACTTTCGCCTGGAGGGATCATTTACAAATCTCTGTTTAACCTGTGCACTCTCATAAGTCTTCATAAACACAAATACTGTATAGAAGAATGGGGTAATTACATACAGCCATAAGCACATACCATGAGCCTGCACAGACAGACTACACGGGTGTGGAAAAAGAAACAAAAAAGAGCTCTTACGGGAGTGGCATGTCTTTCCCTTCCAGCCATTCTTGCATTCGCAAAAGAAATCAGTCACCAGGTCTCGACATGTCCCTCCATTATGACAGGGGTTGGTACTGCAGTCATCTATGTCTGGTGGAGACATCGGATGGGAGCGTGATTAATGGGCGGCATATCAAACACATCACACTTTCTGTTGAAACATTCATTGAACAGTCCCATGAGGGAGGTGCGTTTGTTTGAAGGTCACAGGACGAGCAGTACTACTCACTGATCTCGCAGTGGTCGCCCTCCCAACCGTCGCCGCAGATGCACTGGTACACGCTGACTTTGTCGATGCAGGTGCCTCCGTTGCGGCATGGGTTACTCTCGCAGTCGTTGATGTCTGAATAGACAAGAACAATGTGAGTTTGACAGTGATATATCAGATTGTCCTCTGCAAAAAACACTATCAGAGGTGCCTTGTGTTGCGTGCGTGTCGTCTGGTCTTACTCTCGTGGCAGTAGGTGCCTCTGAAGCCCTCCTGGCACTCACAGCTAAACTGGCCCCCAGCCTGGCTCCGGCAGCGGCCGTGAGGTCCACACACATTCGACGAAATGTAGCGCTCTCCTCCCGGTGTGCTGTTGGACGCCACGGACACTGTGCAGCTGTCAATCACTGCGGAGAGGAGAGACAGTTGAACTCACAAACCTCGTTTGACCAAACTTTCAAGAAAGAAAGATCTACGAGTGCAGGCCTCTACAGATGAGAACGCCAACAAGTTGGTTAGAAATAACCATCCCCTGAGAAAAACAGTATCAGTGAGAATGAATGATGGGAGAAACAGCGATAAGCTGTTATGCTTTCATAAGCAATTCAGAGTGATCCTTTTCACTCTGCACTGAAATCCCTTCCTTTCCCCCTGTCTGATCAGGTTAGGAGAGCGGGCTGAATTTACTCCCCTGTAATCACTTAATTCTTGCCAAGAGCAGAGAAAATCTCACCGTCTGGTATCTGACTCCGTGGTTGGTCCACTCACTTAATTACACACACAAAAATGTGCACATTCGTTGAGGGGGAAAAAAAGAAGAAGAGGTAGCCCACCAAGTCATTACCAAGAACACACACAGTGCTATCAGCCCTTTGCCAGATTTTCAGGGAACTCAGAGGAGGGGAGAATCATTGGAAAGGCTTTGCTGAGGAGATGGGGGGGGGGGGGGGGGGGGGGGGGAATTCATCAAGGGAGCTACACTCAAAAAAAACCTGCTCACCTTGGCCAAAAAACTTCAGCACATGAAACTAAAACATAGGTATTGCCCTCATGGGAAAAATGTGGGCACAGGTTTTCAGACAAATGGTGAAGACCTGGCCTTATTCAGCATTCTACTACAGCTCTTTATGTGGATCACCTTACAGAAATGTTCTGGAAAAAGACAAAGCGTGAAAAGCTTGTGGTTACTGCAGGCAGGAGACGTACCTTTACACGTGGAGGTGCGACAGTGGTCTTTGAGGTGTGAGCAGTTTTTGCCCTCGTAGTCCTCCGGGCAAGCGCAGTAGTAGTAGTCTGTGGCCAGGTTGAAGCAGGGCGCTCCATTCTGACACGAGTTGGGCGAGCAGTAATCGATATCCAGCTAGGGCAGAAAGGTATTGAATTGAGTGGTGAACCCGATAGCTGACATGGCTTCTGCTATACTGAACAGAGCAAAACCCACAGCATCCTCCCTACAGGCTGTGCCAGGAAACAACACACGCACAGCACTTGGAAGAAGGGGAAAAACAAGGCAGAGACATAGGAGCCGTCCTCTGAGTCTGGGCTTCAGCACTGAGGAATGTATCCCGCTGTAGCCAGGAGCTGCTTCAACAAAGCACTCCCTTTTAAAAAAGGAGGACTGTGGAACAACAGTTATTTAAGAGGGTGGGGCAGAAAAACTTTACAACAAACCCAAAGATACAGCAATGCTGGCAGAGAGGGGGCGAGAAGGGCTTAAGATGCTAATGATGGCAGGGGGGCACGCATGTGTTGAGGATCGTGGTGGGAGTTGTGTCTCACCTGGCAGAGATTTCCTGAAAAGCCAGCCAGACACAGGCACTGGAAGCCGTTCACTTCGTCCTGACAGCGCCCGCCGTTCAGGCACGGCGCACTCGCACACTCGTCGATGTCCCTCTCACAATGCTCGCCGGCAAAGCCAGGGAGGCACATGCAACGATAGCCATTTATCAAGTCCTGAGAGAGAGAGGGAGAGAGAGAGACCAGGGTTTAAACTCATCTAGCTGCACATGTGATGAACTGCTTTGACAGGGTGGGGTCCAAACAATAACTGTCAAACCAGGGAACAAAACGAAGAGGCTGAGAGAGAGGGGGGGGGGGGGGGGGGGGGGGGGGAAGAGAGAGGGGCCGTGCCAACTTTGGAGGGACATTATCACAGCTCCACAATTATTTCAACACATTTTCCTGGCATGGGCTCGACACAATAATGTTTATGGTAATTCCATCTGGCATGGTCAAGGAACTTGTGTCCCTCCCTTAGAAACCCCTCTGAACCCACTCCCCTGAAGATTTGATTTCAGAGAGAAATTCCACAACAATTCCACTGTCGGTTTGGAGGGAACCGTTTACAGCAGCTATTTGTGTAACCGCTGTAAATATGTCCCGGGCTTTGACAAAGAGACACAATAAAACAAACAAGCTGGCAAACAGAGCAGCGATGCCAGATAAAGCTAATAATGTCCTTTGACCCGACACGTACCTTGCAAGTTCCCCCATTCTGGCACTGGTCCTTGCAGTCGTTAATATCTGCACGGGAAAACAAATATGAGGATTAATTCTGAACAGCTTGACTGAATAGTCTGTCTTTGAAAACAAGTCTGTGCTTTATGTCTCCCATGCTAGAGGCCTTTAAAAAAACATTGTCAGAGCTAGAGAGAGTTGGATAACGTGTCTGCAGAATCAATGCAACAGAGAATTGAGCAATCGGTTCTGCTGCCAAGTGAAACTGGTCCTGGGATTGTCACCACAGCCTTGTCTACACACATATTAACTATAAAGCTGAATCATTTACACTGCAGGAACAGGCTGCACTTGACCAACTGTTTGCTTTACGCCTTCATATTACACATTTAAGTCAGCCTGTACTGAATGAAGAGAAATAAATAAAAGGCTGCAGCTGACAGCCTTCAACTCACTGATGTCACAGTTCTGCCCCATCCAACCAGGGACGCACTCGCAGAAGTATCCTCCAATCAGGTTGCGGCATGAGTTGGCATTGACACAAGGCTTGCGGTCGCATTCATTGGCATCTAGAGAGGGAGAGAAAGGTTTAGTGGCATTTGCATGTGCAGCTGACAGGCGTGACGTGGTGGAAAGAAGAAAAGAGGCTCACCTATCAGACACGTCTTCCCCGTCCACTGTGAAGGACAGTGACACTTGAAACCGTTCACCAGATCCTGGCACGTTCCTCCGTGATTGCAGGGGTTTGGAGAGCAGTCGTCAACATCTAAGCAGAAGATTCTAGTTATTCAACAAGCTTCTCTATGAGGGTATGGACATTCAATGGGTGCAGGTTAAGTGCAATCTTACTGATAGTGCAGGAGGGGCCTCTCCAGCCAGGCGCACACTGACATTCGTAGCCTTGACTGGTTTCTGAACAGCTCCCTCCATTAGAGCATGGATTGGACAGACAGGCATGTTCCGCTAGAAAGAAAAAGAGTTTTTGCAAACGCCCACGTGAGTCACTTTTAAAAAAAGAGGAAAGATCCACTCTTGGATGCTCCATTTCTCACTTATTCTGAGATTTTACCCTTTTGGCCAATAATCAGATATTAGGATTGTTGTTTTTCCTGCTATTGTGGCTGCCATGGTCTACATTTGCCCTATTATTCAAAAGAAAAAACAAACTAGATGCAAAAATGCATTCAGCTTCTGACTCTCATTCCTGGAAAGCCGCACTCCTCTGCCCTCTGTCAGCAGAACACACCGAGGGGTGGACTTCCCTCACCCATCACATAACTCCTCGCCTCCACCCCTGCCACAAAAGCGCGCTCAAAACCCCCCCATCTCACTCTCATTACCCGCCCGGCAGGCCACACCACCAGGAAATCATCTTTCATGCTAAGTTGACCTGACCAACGCACCGTGACTTCCCTCTGACTCCCCGCCATTCTTCTTCCGAGAGGCGGCACAAGATGAGAGACTGGCGGGAGGGCGAGCGGGAGAAAGGGGGGCTCTGCCCTGGAGTTTCTCCTTTATAGACGCGTTAAGGATGAGTGGGTCCCAAATGAATCAAAAATGAATGATTCACTCTGGGAATAACTCAGCGGTTGGAGGTGATCAGTGGTATGCCGTGGGGAGGAGGGAGAGGATGCAGCGCTGCACTCTGGGGCCTCTCTGTTACAATAGCCTGACGTATCCCCTGGTCAGAGGACCTCCTGTTACGAAGGGCACGGTTTCCTGACATCTCTGCAGTTAAGCTGTCAGCACCCCGCAAGGCTCAGATTTAATGAGGAAAAAACCATCATCTCCATGGTAAGTGTTTGCAGCAGCTGAACCTTAGCACCACACCCATCGGTCTGGAGTGCCTGAGGAGCGGAGGGATGACCGGCCCCTGAAGATCAAACCGGTGGATTACCTGATTTGGGAGCCACTCACGCTGGAGTGGAAACAAGATTATTGCTGAGTTACCACCTCCTCTGATTACAAACTCAAGGCACCTCTGACCTTTTTTATGCAAGCTCAGAACCTACCCACTTACTATAACTGCATACGTTTGAGACCCATGACATTAAATCCAATTGTAGATCCTCTTACAAGTAAAAAATAAAAAAGAGAAGTTCAGGGAATATTGGAGCCTCTAATTATTTTTGCTGTAAAATGTGAAAAATTAGATTTTGCCAGAACAATACGACTTCCTTCAGTCCCTGCAAATGTAAGTTGCCTTAAAGGCAAGGCGTACAGTGAGGCAATTTAGTATTGCACTTCAACAAAGCTTTCAGAAGATCATGGACACTCACCTCTCTCACAGTTGGCACCAGAGTAGCCCTCGGCGCAGGTACACTGGTATTTGTCGGGTCCTGTGTTGATACACGTCCCTGCATTCAGGCATGGCTGGTGAGTGCCACAGTAGTTCAGATCTGCAAAAGAGCGTTTAACACAGCTTTAGTTTGTTTTGGCACAACATGGGCAACTCATACAGTGACTGCAACTGAAATTAGAGATTTCACCTTTATCGCAAAGGTGGCCGCCCCAGTTGGTGTCGCACAGGCACTGCCAGGGCTCTACACAGGTGCCGTGTACACAGCCAGGGTGGGGGATGCACTTGTCACAGTACTGGCCCTGCCAGCCATACAGACACCTGCAAGACAGAGAGCCATGCCATCAGCCTCAGAAGTGGGACATAAAGTTAAAAAATACTCACACGTATGCAATAATCCCTGCAGTATCTGAAAATTATATTACATTTAGCAGACGCTCTTATCCAGAGCGACTTGCATTGAACTAAGTACAGGGACAGTCTCCATGGAGCAACTCAGGGTTAAGTACCTTGCTCAGGGGTACAATGGTGGCAGCCCTGGTATTGAACTCCCGACCTTCAAGTGTTTTGTTTGGAAGGCGTACCACTAGACCATCACCACCCAAAATATCTAGAAAACATCTTAATCTTCGGTTTATACCAAAATTCTTCTCAAGCAATACAGTAATAATCTGAATTTAATGAGCACCACATAGTGTGTACAGCATGGAGCTGCATAAAAGAAACAAACAAAAGAGCCAGTATCCTCACCCTCACAACAACTGGGCTGCTTCTTAAAAGACCACATATGAATGTTAAGTAGCAGGGTGTTTGTGCAACAGCTTTTAAACCATACTTGGCGACAGGGAAACAGGAGCATTTAGCATTTTACTAAACAGTGAAAAAAACAAAACACTAAATTTCAGTTCCAATGGGACCTGCAGCACAGCTAACATTAGAATGCGGCCAGACGCTCGCTTTAACAACACTGCCTGTGGCTTGGTAGTAGACGCAGTGAGGAGTATTTGGCTGTTACGCTGCTGCTCATCCTGGTTCCCATGAGTCAGGAATCAGGCTTGTGCCCAAGGCCGAGGAGGGAAACACAACTTGCTGACCATAATTACACTGATAATGCTGCCCTTTTCTTCCTGGGCTCCATAATTGAGACTGCAATCCAGCCTCACTGATAAGTCCACTCTTTTAAAAAGGTGACGAAGTAGCGATGCAGTTGCTGCTGTGGAGCCTAGCGACAGGAAACAGTGTCCCTCTGGGGAAGCAGTGTGCTGATTAGCCCCAAGAAACGGACGGACTGTAAAAATAAACGCGGTGGTTAAGTAAACCTCAGTCTGTGATTAAAGAGGCTATTCTTAAAAGTGTGCTAATCCTCTCCATGAGAAGTGGAGCAGGATTCCTGAGCAGGATCCCAACTCATTTACATTTATTAAAAACAGCCACATTACTGAGGAGTGTGACACGACACTGTGCCTCGCTGCTGATGCACAGACCGATTTTAGCCCTCGACATGAAAACAGAGTCTGAATGTTGTGGCTGTGCAGTTAATGCTTTTCAAACCATTTTTCTCCAGTGGCAATCTTGGTCCACAGGGGCAATGTTATTACTCTTTTAGAAACAAAGAAAACTGCAGGGATCGATAAATAATCCAGGCTAAAAGAAAACCCCAGCGCCATCAGCTGTGGCACTGCTGACGTAACGTTAGTGACAAGGAGGCCAATGTTGCCATGTACTGCTGTTGTTTACCTCTCTGCAACAGCCCAATGATGGGAAACTGCTCACTGATCACAACAGTAGAAGAGCTTGCTTGGAGAGTTTGTTGGCAGAGTGCATATAAGCAGAGTTAAACCCAGAGCTTTAAATATAGCCACACCTGTGCAGAGACTAAAGCAATTCAACCCTCTTGTTCTGCCAGTGGCCACACAAGCATTTACAAGAAACCTGATGATGTCAAAAGCTTGGGAAAAACAACAAAGCTGCGGCAGAATACGAGCAAACTTGATCATTCTTGCGCTTGATTTGCGGCCAAATCAGACAACTAAAAAAAAGCAACCAATGCCTGAGCTGTGGGAGTGGGGCAGCGCAGGGCCTCCTCCAGGATGAGGATGAGACACAACTGCACACAATGCCCCAGCTCTGATATCCATCTGCGCCTGGCTTTTCCTCTGACTGTGTGCATAAACAGCATTAGGAAAGCCATTAGCTACACAAACAATACACTTTAAGGCTCATCTGAACGTTGCATACGATTTGGCTGATAACACTTGCTTCATTACAGGGAAACGCATAGAATACATTTCCAACATGGAGACTTGGCAGTTGAGCCGCTCCCTGTTCTCAGGCTGGCTGCTCTGGTCCAAAGCTCCACGAGAGATTTACAAGCAGCTCAGCCTGCATCTCTGTTAAAGCCCCGGTACTGATAGTCTTTTGGCCAGAAAAACAAGCACCTACAGGGAGACATCCATGCCATGACAGAACCGGTGCTTGGACACAATCACATTCTGGCTCCGGCCTCCATAATAAGTAAAGGCAACTATGTTTGACATCTCAAATAGTAAAAATGCAACAAATGCTTGATAACAGACTAATACATCATACAGATCTGCCTCGGTCACTTACTTGCATCCCCCTGGCTCCTTACATGATCCATGTTCAGTGCTGCAGCCTTGTCGACATATAGCTAGAGGAGGAAGAAAAATAATCACTGCCTGGTAACTTGATTCAAACTTAGCTCCATTTTTAAAGCACATTTTAATTATAGCAGTAAATGATCTAATTACTATCCTCTATGACATGTCAGCATGAGAGACAAATACTGCTGTTGACACACTACTAAGCTTGTAACAGTAAAAATATTTAATAAGAAATTGACTACAGCCCAGGCTGACTTCCTGTGGATAGTTTATTCCTGGTCATACAGGCAATGAAAAGCTTTATTTGAATGAAAGAGGAAAGAGGAAAATGATGTGAGAGTTCAGAAACAAAGCCTTCCATTCAATGCAAACCACGCAGCAGACAGAGTATCAGAATGAATCATAGATTACAGTCTGGCTGAGAGTTTTAGAAGACTCATTCAGAGTCATAAATACCAATCTGGACTGTCTCTAGCTGCCGTCACCCACCAATCACGTCATTTCAGCAGGGCTTACCTGTGTTGCAGTCAGGTCCGGACCAGCCTTCCAGACAAGTCTTGTTTCCATTGTAGTCGCATGTGTAATGCCCGAAGAACTCATCCCTGGGCCGACAAAACTTGTTGCAGCCGAAGCCGTAGTAGTGCTCGTCACAGCTGACCCGGATCTGGTACTCAAACTGGGCCACAGGGCCGTTGTGAGTCAGCTTCTGCCAATGCGGGCTGGGGTTGATCATGCCGGAATGAGAAGCTTTCTCTATCAACTTCCCATCTGCACCTAAAACATCAGTTTTGACAGGATCAACATAACAAAATTAAAGTTTTTCCCTCAACTATGTTAATGTTCATCAAATGTTTGAGCCAGGGACAGAATAGTGAATGCAGCATCCTTCATTATGCATTTGGGAGTTGCAATGTTATCTGTGATCATACAGTGGGAAGTGGGAGACCAAGAACTTGGACATAAATTGCAGAAGATCTCTTAGATAGCAGATTATATGTAATTAAAGCAACTATGTGTGCAGGAGAGGAAGAAAAGTACAAGGAGGAAATGTAGAAAAAAGGGAAAGGCTGCCTGTAATGAGCACTCTTAACTGCTTTTTTCTCACGCTCCCTCTCCAACTCTCCCTGGTTGGTTTCTGATTCTCAGGTTTACAGCTTGAGGATATTACTGGTCTCAGACGCTGTCCTCTGCATCTGCTCAGGCGAGGACATAACCGCAGCCGCCATAAATTAAAGGCGTGAGGACACCGATGCCACAGTCACTGCTGGGAAGCCTGCCAGTGTGCCATCAGCACTTTTCCTCACATACATTCTTGTACTTTAACAGCAGTCAAAAAGGTATTCCTCTATACTGGAGCAAAGGAACACCCGATGTGATTGTGCAACAACCAAAAGGAGACTTAAAAACACACAGACCTAGACACAGAAACAAACTTACTGTCATGTCAAACATTAGGAGGTCACGGCTCTGTCAAACAGGCAAGGACTGACCTGGGAGCCAAGGGCTGTAATGAGCTTCACACACACAGAGCAAACACACTCAAACTGAGCAAACATGCTCAGCCCAGTCTCCAGACACTACACTGTACACAAACATACAAGACCTGCACATTAACGCCACTCATTCACTCGCACACGAAGCACTCGCTACTTGCCATCTAAATCTTCCACCTGGGAGAGAATGAAAAATATGTCAAAGCCGTTGTTTACTGCACTCACATGAGCAGAGGTGGCTGACCGCTGGGTGAATCGCTCCTCTGTGTAGTATGATGCAATGCAAAGCAGTGGGGGACGGCCTGCTGTCATTTATTCACTGTGCTGTGGTGTGTAGGGAGGGGGGGGGGGGGGGTGTAGGGTCTGGGCATACTGAAATCACAGTGCCCAGTAACATTTCGCAGTGATCTGGAATCCAGAGCTCAGCTGTGTGGCATTTCTCTACCGACTGCTGACCTGCCGTGTCAGGAGTAGCACATCCTTACTACCTGCTGCCTGGCTCAGAGATAAACATATATCAGATACGCTTTAAAAAGCTTAGAGGAGGGCATGCTCAAGCATCAAATTCATTTTATATTGAGAAAATCTAAAAATGTTAAGCTCTGGAGTAGGAAAGAAAAAAAGAAAGATTTACACGAGTATAAAACTAAAATCCAGCTTTTAATTGGGACTGGGAATCAGCAGGCATTTCAACATCCTGTTAGGATAGTCACAACATATGAAGCCATCAGGGCTGTGAGCTAGTCTAGTGGAGCTCAGAGGGGCTTAACCAGCATTGACTGTGTACATTCAGGGGGCTTTTCACACCAATGCCCTAATAGCTCTCTGGGGAGCGGCAAATACAGCAGAAAAGACCGAAACCTTGTTGACCCCGAACGGACCTCCATAAAACGAGCATGGAACAGGGCCCTCCCTCAGCTGGAATCACCACGCTGTCGCCAATCTGACCGCCAACCAGCAGGAATTCCAGCATAGTTAACGGCAGAAAAACCAAACCATTCAACCAGAATTATAATTCAGCATGTTAACACGTTCCCACGTTCATGGGAAGAACACCCACAGTCTTTGAGTAGCAAACCAAAAAGTCTTCTGCACTGTGCTCAGTGTGCAGCCCACCTGCGCCAGAGGTAACTTTAACCTACGGGACAGGATAGCTCCGAGGCTTTGGCCCCCCGCATTGTGACTGCAGGCTAGTCACAGCGCCGGGCTGATCGGCCGGATGAACTCTGTTTCACGCCTAAGTGACAGTGAGACAGTGTGACCCCAACCCTGGCTGGCAGCACCTGCCATCAGTCATCGGCCAAATGAAAACATTTTCATAGGGGGCAGCGAGGCCCCCGCTGTACTCTTCCCCTCCTCTACCTCACCACACTTCCTTCTCTCTGTCTTCACTCCCCCTCCCCCCCTCCCCTCGTCTGCCTGGTCCCCGCTTCTTCTTCTTCCCCCTCGCTTCCCTGTCCTGCTCTCCTGCCTTACAGGCACCTGTCAACACACTGTCTTAACACACACACACACACACACACACACACACACACACACACACACACACACACACACACTGGACCATGTGGAAGAGGGCAGGGGGTTCAGGGAGAATAAACTTCCTTCTCTGACCTTCCACACAACTCCTCCCAGAAGTTGCCGTGGGGGATGGGGGGGGGGAAGACAAGATGGAGATGCCAGACAAGGACAAGTACTCACCACTGGTTTCATTTTTGAAGTCGAAGGCTTCCACTATCAAAGTGTAGGACCTCTGAGGAAAACAAGACAGAGATACAAGCTGTTAGCCAAGAGCAGGATCATCAAACAATGACTATCATAAAGCTAAACTCTAAACATTACCATTCAATAACAAAGTGATAGATATTTTTGAAAACGTATCGTGCAGGGAACCACAGAACAATGTACAGCCTTCGGTTTGTTAGTAACCATGCAAGATCATTTGTAATGCATTCCCACAGTTCCCTTAACAAATATCACATATTGCATGTTTGATGAATGCATAAAATCCCTTTCAGACATATTGGTCAGGTAATCATTATACAGTTAGGTAAACAAAAAGGATGAACATATTTTTCTTTATAAAATTTAGTTTTCAATACTGAATTTTATTTAATCCAATTCCACAACTTTGCGGTTTGCCAACGGCATTACCAGCCTTGCCAATAAAGTTTCATCTCCCTCTCATTGAGTTAGCCTACAACAGGACCTAGGACAGAAGCTGCTAACCGATAACAATGGTCCTGTTGATCTGATTAAGAGAGGATAAGCTCGCGGTGGTGCAGAGGTCTCTGCATCTCAACGATTAGGATGAGCGACACATGGGCAGTGGGGTCTGGTCGAGCTGGACACCCACCCAGCAGGAGGGTGTCTGATACACACCGAAACCAGCCAGATATAGCAGCGCTGCACTGGACTAATGACTGGGAGAAGTCAAAATAACACAAAAAGCACATAGGAAAGAAAACTTCACCTTGCAATGCCAGAAATATGTCTTCATCTCAGCCAGGGTAACCTTGCCCTCTGTAGAAACTGTTTTCTACATATTTATAAAATGTGGTGAGAGAAGTCAGTGGATGATTTCCAATGTTCTGAGAACGCACAGTCACTTCTGTTTTGCAATGTATGCAGGATTTTCTATTTTTTACGCTAAACTTCTAGTGTTGTGTGCTATGAATGATGTAAATAATCAAGGCCAAAATGCTTAAGGACACTGCATTATACCAAAGTCAAGACAGGTTGGTGAGAAGGAAATGCAGAGAGAGCGAGAGGCTGAATAAGTGCTACACTCTGGAGGGCCTGTCTTGATTTCAGCACTCCCGAAAACGCTTTGTCTGATTCAGGGTCGGTAGCGCTCACACCAATATCAGCTTACACATTCGCGCTGCCCTGTGCCACAGTCATGAGGGAGCGAACAATGTGTCTGCGAGCGCACATGACAGAGTCGGAGAGAAAGTATGCGATTGTGAGAAAGTGGAATTCACTTACTGTGCTCGGGCATCCACTAGAAAACACCTTCTTGTTATATTCGCACACATGCTTGCCCCTAGCAGCGCTGCACGGAGGCATTTCAGAAATTCTACATTGACACTATGGCCCTCTTTGCTGTGGTGACTTCATGGTAAACAAACCTTTGCTCAAAAAGGAAACCCCCTGTTCACTTTCCACTGAAAGCAAAAAGGGAGGTATGACTCACTCCTGGGCCGTTTTTCATGGCTTTACCTTGTTTTGTCAGCCACTCAACTCTCAATCTTGCCAGGAGACATTTGTCTCATCCTATGCCAGAGTTTCACTGCAATCAGGGCAGCTATTATTTGAAATGCAGTGCTCATCAGCAACGCTGGCGTTACATTATACCCCGACTCACAATTGGCTGCAATCACTTGACACAGAACTCGAGGTAGTGAGTCAGTGGTAACGTGATACCTACTCACCGACTACCACAACCCAACCTACAGCTAGTTATATGAACACCAAGAACAAGAGTCCTTTGGCTTTGGTGTTCACTTCCTCATGTGTTAAACACTCAGTTGCAGAAAAGCTTTAGCGTTCATTTCGAATCAGGGGAGTAATCTTTTCCAATTTAAAAAGTCCTACCCAAAACAAATCCCACGTACTGTATATGACGCAGTGAGCACACGGCGAGCTCATCCTAAGAACGGGACATTATATACAACAACACTAAACTTGTATGAACACAGTATATTATCAGTTATTCTCGAAATGTTAATATTAGTCATCATTGCAACATTAAATTGACGTGGTTGTGACTAAAATGAGAAGTAGGAGAAGCTGTAAAAAAAGACTAGAATTTGTATTCTACTACAGTTAAGTCCCTTCAGTGATCTGAGCACTTCTGAACAGCACAGTTTACAGGCAGTAACATTAGGAAAGAGGGATTGCTGCCAAGTGAAAACATCAACAAGCCTGGTTCACCTTCTACACAACGAAACTTCACATCGTCCTGATGGGGGGGGGGGGGGGGGGGAGAAAAAAAATCATTAAAATCACTTTGTGGTGAACTGTCAAGAGGCTTACATTTTTTTTTTTTTTTAAAAAGGCAGGTCTACATCAACACACCCAAAACTTGCACGATTTGGACTTGCCTCAACATGGAAGCTATTGCAGAATCATCATAATCAACAGACGGATGACGTCTTAGTACCACAAACATAACTAAGGCTAACAGTAAAACGCCGTGGCTTTAGATAACACTTTTTAGTTGCTGTTCACATTAAGTAAACTACAGCTGATGTTCCCCAGGCTTCATATCATTCAACAATAATGCCATTGTGGTTTGATCCAACAAGTAGCCTCGCCATTATTGGGATGTTTAGTTGCAGACCAAATAACTACTTCAAGAAAGTGAGATACTGCCCGGCTCCTCATTCACTAACACTCCATAACTCCTCGGCGGTTATCAGCCTGGAACAGTCTGCCACTGCCAGGTTCACTTTTCCCAGGCTCCCAGCTGACTCACAACTTCTCTTTGAACTACAGCGCGCGCGCACACACACACACACACACACACACACACACACACACACACACACACACACACACACACACACACACACACACACACACACACACACACACACACACAAAGTGTGGCCATATGTCTTCTTATCTTTCCTGGCCAAGGAGGCTCTGTCCAACAGACAAGTAACATAAGCGATAAAGATCATTCCAGTTTGAAACACAATGACTTGCCAAAGAACACTACTGGATCCTCTCAGAAGGGGAATTTTCCCAACACAGTCTGATGAACCATTACAAGGTAATCTAACAAAATAAAAAAAGGCATGTCTCACGGAAAAATAACAGGCAAAAGCCAAAGGTCTAAATAAAAGGTAGGGAAACAGATTAGACTGGTCTGGGCCAACACTCAGCACACAGGAAATGTAAACAGTCCAGTCAAAGGGATGTTGACCTTCTGTATCAGTTTCCCTGAGTCAATCACTTCAATAGTATCAAACTGAGATCTAACCAATGATTTGGGACTGCTAGGTAACACACCCCTGTTTGCCATAAAACCCATGCTCGGTCATGAAAAACAACTCTCATAAATCACCTTCAAAGTCAATGACTGAATTGATGGACTGGGAGGGAACGAAGGAATGCGTTGTGTGGCAAGAGATTTTTTTCACAACAAGAATTGGAGTAAGACCGTACAATAAATAGCTTATTAAATCACCTGTCGAGGTATGTCAGCCCGGGAACACCACAGAACCTCACCCAGACGGAAAAATAAAAACACAACAACTGCCAACTAAATGTAAACTGATGTTGGATCCATCACAAGGCAAATAAGAGCCAAACCAATAAGCCTGAACAGAGAAAATTAATATCAAGCATTTACCTAGACAAGCAATCCTCTGTTTTGCAAGAGTCACTAACCATTAAAGGGAAACAAAAACAGGGTGACAGGTGACCTCCAATTAAATGCATTTTCTATGCATGTCACGCTACCATACAGCTTGAAACAACTCCGATAAGCGGCAAAGCTTCAGAAGCCATTATGTAAAATCACACTGACACAACTCTGCAAGTACACTGAAAAAGTCCTTGTAAAATCAAAGACAGGGTAAGGTATGGAGGGGAGAGAAAAAATAAATAAAGAACACGTTTCTTTACCCTCCTTCACTGGAGTAATTTGCACTTAACTGCCACATCAGAGCAGACTATATAAAACAAACATGTCATTACGCTCACAGCAGCCGGCAGCGCTTACCCATAAGGCTGAGCTGACGATTGTTCTGCGACTCACCTGTTCCCAGTTCTCAGACGGCTCCGACTTGCCAACAAATCAATCACAGCGATGCCTACATGCCTCAGGTCTGACACCAACATTATGTTGAGTAAGAGATGGAACATTATGATAATAAATGTGGGCATAATTAAATAAGATTTGAGCCATGCCAACTAGGGCTTGAGAAGTGAGACTAGTTGGGAAGTGAGCGGATAAGTGCTTCTAAAAACTCAATCCAACTTCTAAAGGATTGACCCAATCCTACTTAAAAAGGTCGTCTTTTTCCTTGTATAGGTGCAACATAGGCAAACATGCTGAGGTGGCCATAGAGGCATGGTCAGTTTGCCTGAGAGGCAACTTCATCACTGCTGAGTCTACTACAACTGCTTCCTGTTGCTTGCCCTGCACTGGCATTACAGCTGCACTGCCTCTATTATACTCTGTAATCCTCACTGTAGTCACTGAGGGCACACCATTGTCCCTGCTTGATACACTGTGAGGGACCTCACTTCTCTGGAATAAAAGCACGAAGCAGACATTGGTGATTCTATACAGGGTACTAAAACAACGATGTGCTAAAGTTAAAGATGTTCAGCCGACGGCACTCAGACAGATGCCTAGCTCTTGCCCTACCTGATCTAAGCACATGTGTGTAGCCTCATTAAGTGCAGCAGTTACTGTGGGTGGCAAGGTTAAAGCGATGAAATGCCTGGGGTCCAACCGAGCGTGACTTAAACAAAGCCCTTGGCCTGGACAAGAGGCCAACTTCATGCAGCTCACAAGAGAGGATGAAGGGGGGGTAAAAAGCTTCATGAACTCAGAGTACCCAACAACCCAATTGCACCACACTGCCATCTGTCCACAACAGCCAATCAACTGATGAAAAGGACAAAGAGTGATATCATACCTAACCTGACAATTGTTAATGTGCACTGAAGTAAAGCACTTAAAGTGAAGGATAAGAGAATCTAACGAGCGGCTCCGTTCTTTCCCAAATCTCAGCCTGGCAGCTCCAAAAAAAAACTTCTGTTGTCTTAAATTAATTCATCTAGATGTGAAATGTCTTAATTGATACATTGAACACATAGCACATCATCATTTCTACAAATTTCACTGCCAATATAATTAATTAATTAATTTGTCCTCCATTAGGTCTAGGACATGTAGGCCATTTAGACTACATTTTATCATCAATGTCAGAAAAGAAATGAGTAAATCAAACAGTCCTCAAACTTCAACTGGCACCAGGTTTCATTTCAATGTCAATAACTGCTGTTTTCAAGTACGAAGGATTTTAAACCAGTAAAATGAAACTAATCTGGCTCAGAAGGTTCATGCCAAGTTAGTGCTGCCATGGTGTGAACATAAACAGAAACCTTTATCTTTTCTTTTTTTATAAAAAAGGTGTGAGGCGCCAGTGTCTAAGTGGAGAGCAAATAAAAAAAATACAGACTGTATCAAATTGCATGCTACCCTGCTGCGAACATTGTTTAACTGGCTAGAAGATCGTAGGAAAAACACAAATCTGAATGATCCGTTCTGCCCCACAGGTAACAAACATACATAAATGTTCAACTTAAAAAGCAATCACATGATCTTCCAGTTTTTTCACTTATTTGGGCCGTTTGAGGCTACCGCTACTTGAAATTACAACAAGAACTTCCATCAAGATTGAGGTAAAAATAGCCTTGATGTAATTGGACACACACATACCAGCAGACTGTGCCTTTCACCCATCAGGCACAGTGAAGGAGTTTGCGGGCCAAGCTGTGGGGCCAGTCAGTCTGTGCACAGTCCTACTTATTTCACTACATCGAAATGTGCTCTAGCATGGCAAATCATATCTCTCACAGAGCTACAACTCTCCCACAGGCCTGTCAGGCACATTTATTTACTCTATGAAGAAGAGCTGACACTTGAGGAAACCATAAAGTGGGCTTTCACTCTGTGGAGTTACTGAACTGTGCAACATGAGCAGCTGCTAGGGAGGCAGAGGAGGAAATCTGGGAGAATGCAGCTCAACCACCTTTTCATCTCAACTTCTTATTTGTTGAAGCAAGCCAGACAAGGGGGGAAACATTTGAGAGGATTATACATTGTAAAAAGTAGTACTCAACCGATTTATAACTAGAGAATAAATCTAAATGGATCTTTCTCTTGAAATATTTGATGGGTTTAATGGTTTTTAACTGTAGGTCATAATTTACCCACACTTTTCAGATTACCCACTGCACTCAGAACACTTGAGGTTTTGTGATCATCCAAAATGCAAAATACTTTAAAACACCCTAATACTATTTAGATAGATAGACAGGCCAAATTGAGAAAAATACCTGCACCTGGTTAATTGGTGCAGATAATGAGGAGACCAGGGGGGGTCTCTCCTCAAAAGGATAATTCACCGAGACCTAACTACCAAAAGATCCACTTTTCGGGGGAGTGCGAATGACTGACGGACAGTAATTGCACATAACTGCCCTGCAAACAAACATTTTCTCTCTCGAAAATTAAAAAGAAGAAGAAGAAGAAGAAGAAAATATAAGTGTTTTTTTAAGTCCCCAACTCACCGGCCAGGCAAAACTGAAGGCCAAAACTATCCTGGATTTGTCATTCCTGACAGAGCTCTTGAAAGAAAAGGTATTCCCTCCGAGGACAGGCGTAGATCCCATTCCGAAGCTGCAGGGCCCTGCAGCAGAAACTCTCGACTGGTATTCCTTCAGGCAAACTTTGAAAAACGTATCGCACTCGTCCCGTGTGCATTTTCTATCCGGCGTGGTCCGTGTGCCATCACAACACATGCCGTTCAGCAACTCTCCGTTTACATTGTGCATCGATAAGATTTGCAACTCGAATTGTCCCGATCCCTCTGACACCTGTTGAGGACAGAAGAGTGAATGCAGTGGAAAACTTTGACCTCATTATTTAGAAATACAAGTAGTAATACTATAGGCTACTGCCGTTGGTTACCAGACATTATTCGCACTTGCAGCAGGCCAACAGGACTTTGCATGAGACATATACATGTAATGTTAGCATAGCCGTGCACATAAAAAAAGGCGACGCACATGCAATCAAAGTACATCTAAACAAGTGAACTAAGTGACTCGTCCCGCTGTTTCCCCTTAAAGTTATCCACATACCTTTGTCAGAAAGCAGAGTAAAAAGGCAGCAACGACTGAGCCCCGTCTCAAAATCATGCCTCCGGACTGCTGTTGCCACTCGTTTGTTAGTAGTCGTCTGGCCGACACACGGCACCAGAGCTCTCCTCTGGTTTAAACATGCACGAGTGGGAAACAACACTTTGGTCAGCGGAGCACAGGTTCCCGATTCATAAAAAGACCTCTGCCTAGTATGTCCCTCAACCTCTCCGTACGTCTGCTCTGCTTCGTTATCCGACAGTTTCCCCTTGTTGTTGAAGAAAGTTTAACACAGTGGCCATGCGGCAGCCGAGCCCACTGCTGACTGACTGACTGACTGACTGCTGGCTCGAGCTGGAGCTGGCTTCACAAGTTCAACAGGGAGGGAGTGTCTGCGGAGCCCCGAGCCTCCATATTCATGAGCAGGGCACAGTGAGCCCGCCCCTCTCACATTATGAGCAGACTCATACACCCAAAGATTGCCCGTAACGACTCTTTGGCAGTGATTTGGTGGAATATAAAATTGGAAATAAACTATGACCTGCAGTCATAATGATAATGATAATTCATCACGAGCACAAACCTAAGCATAAATGAATTAGATTTTCATAAAGCATCAATGTACCTTTTTTAATAGAGTATCTTCCTACATCCTGCATTAGTTGCATACCACACTCACCACAATGTATACCATTATTTAACCTCATAAAGATTTATGTCATCTTGAAAGGTGGGTGTCTACATTTGTGCCATTAGGTAACATGCTAAATCATGTGGACTGCAAAATGCATCAAGGCCATCAGACTGAGTCGAGGGCATTTTGTTAAATGCATGGTATGTCAGACATCTTTCCTCGTGTAATGCAAGCCTTGGATGAAGAACATTACATTCTCAATATCTGCACGTTTTAAGAATAGTTTCAAAAATATTTTTACTCACATTTTTGGCATTTTTATAAACTATGAATGTGACCGCTTAACAACATGATGTTATCAGGAGTGCACACAACAGTGCCCCAGAGTGGCAGAAACTTCACGTTTAATGCCTGCCTCAGACATGTCACACATTTAACATTTCAAACCGTCAACCTGTAGTTTATAACCAAACATAATGCCAACCAGGATGGATATTAGTCTGAATAAAACCGCTGATGACCAGATTTATAGCTTAAACACGAAAAAATAAGCTGACAAACTGCTGAAAGATATTATTTCCCAGGTATCCTTTTGGTGTTGAAGGGCAATTGCGGTCGTCTGTACCTCTGCAAGAAGGTAATCTGTGAACTGGATCAGTGACTACACACACACACACACACACACACACACACACACACACACACACACACACACACACACACACAGCTACACACACAAACATTCATATGAGAGGATGGGAACCCCCTCTGCCCCTGTGGTTAGTGATTTGTGTGGACCAATTACACAGGTCATGCAATGGGTCACAATCAAGGAAACACACTTGGGAACTGTAGGATTGCAGAGAGAGGACCGAATCAATCAGTAACTATGTAATGTTTCACCATCACACTTTATAGCTGTTTATGAGGCTGTCACACAATCTCTCCTGTATGCATTTGAAACTGATAAGCAGAAAGGTCTGGAATTTTCTTTATATTTTTGTGCAAGTAACCATGGTCTAGTTCATTGTTTTCATCGAAGCAGCAAAGCAAAGCTTATCTTATCTTTAGTTTAGATGCCTCAGTGACACAAAGATTTGTACGGTAGCTTCTGCACAAATAGCCCTGAATGTATTTGCCTTGAAATACTTTTGTTTATTAGTAGTAGTAGTAGTAGTAGTAGTAGTAGTAGATGTAGTATTATTGGGCTAAAATGTATTTATATCAAAGAGGGAAGCCTCTAAGTATTATTTCCACCATCTTAAATCACTGCTGTCAATATTCAGATGTCATGTTTCCTGTGGTTGAACTTCCAGATGAAAGGTATGGCTTCCTCCCGGCCCGCCTCAGTCACTGAACTGATCGACATCTCAGGTTACAGGCCTCATTGAAATGCTCTCTCTGGGTAATTAGGGTTAATTGGGAAAGTTTTAAACCCTAGGGAATTAATTTTTTTCTTGATGGCAAAGCCAAAACTGAGTATAGATTGTAGATGGTTGGAGAGGGGGTGGGGCGTGCCCCTGTGACCTGCCCAGAGGTGATGCTTGTGTTGGGATAATGACAGTGGTGGGAAACAGTGGTGGTGGTGGTACTGAATGTCAATGAAGAGAATAAAGGACCATGGGACATAAAATCCTGTTGAATTAATCTCCGATCAGCAATATAAGATACATATCGACATCTTTTCTGACATCAGTATGACTTGACCATCAACCAAAATAGTATTTTGCTGTGTTTACACATCAACACAAGATGTGCAAAATTAGAGTGGCATAAAAAAAAGAAGTAGATTTTGCACAAAGGACAAGCCAAGGAAGGATGCTTCCTTGCTTTATCCAGCTCTTCCACTTGAGTGCCATTTTGGCCGCTATCTTACAGCTCTAGGTATCTACGCAGTGTGTTCACTGTTTTCTGTAAGCATGGTTAGTAGTCGTCATGGAGCACAGACAGGGTTTCTCCTCTGAGGCCATGGTGCTAATCTCCTGCAGCCTTAATGTGATTATGGTAATGATCACACAAATGACCCCTGGGCTTTGGGGGATCCGTGGTTCACACATCCTCAAACGGCGGCTGCACAAGCGCTGTGACTCCACTGGCCCGCATACGAGACCACCAGACAGAGCCAGTCCTGGTGGCCTGCCCCTGTTCTTCTGTCCTCGCTGGGCTTGGAAGAGTAGAGTGAATGACCAAATAAATTCCAGCCAGCAACAAAAGAGCTGAACAGCCATGAGAGAGATGGATATCTTTTGTTGTCTGACACTCAATGCCGTATTCCAATCCAATTACCTCAGCCTTTTGCAACCCCTCCTATCGCATTGAAGCCGGCCTGAATTCAGACTCGGACCCCTAACAAGAATGTGGTGGATTAGGTGCTTAGTGAGCATTCCCTTCCCCCTCTACCTTTACTAAAAGCTGTGGTGCACTCTCTCCTAAAAAGATTTACAACTACCAGCTTTCTTTTTTAAATTGTATCCCATTTATTTTAATTACATTATTGTCTGGCTCCCAAAGACAGAGAACAGAATAATTTCCTCTAGTATTCTTATATGCAAAAGTGACTTGGCTATGTTGCATCAACAAGGACTTCTATTGTGTACAGTCAACAGTGAGAAACAAGAAAGCAACATGTGACAGAGTAAAGGCAAATGTACGTTTCGGCATGAGGACGTGGTGGAAGTGACGTGCCGTCACACCTCTTCATCTGTGGAGCAAGGTTAAAGTCCTCCCATTCAGACATGTGTTTTGCTTTTTGTTACTTCATCTGGACGCTTGAGCTTCACTGTGCAGAATGATGTATGAGCAGAGTTTGAAACAAAAAGGCTGTCTTTACATTTATCTACAGAACAGAGAAAGTTTGTCTGTGCTCACCTTAAATCTGAGTTTAACACGTGGACGTATGAGGTGATTTGGTGATGTGGGAACGTGAAGCCTGACAGTGCGCATACACTGAGAATGAACTTTCTAGTGAAGACATCTTGTGTCCAGCAGTTACCCTTTGGAAATGAAAAGTATTTGCATGTTCATAGATTTTTGGATTTCTCAATGAGAGAAAATGAGCAAATGTCATTTAAAGAATTTTTAACAAAGTAATTGAATATTTTTATGGTAGAACCACAAGAGACACACATTATTATTCAAAGCACAGTATTGTTGCCATGTGATGAAACAGGTCTGGAGGGGATCTGTAAAATATGCATAGTCATCTGCAGTCCTTAACAGTAAACAAGTGGTGCAATGAAGCTAAGTGGATGAAACTACCCAACTGTATGAAGTGCAGTCAAAACTGGCTCCATCACGACCAGCTACAACATTAAAATGTTACTTATTCATTGATGCATCAGGACTCACAATGTTATTTATAAGAATACATCAGTCACAGTGGCAGCTTATCTGCAAAACAAGCACTTTTAATATTAAGTATATTAAGACAATATTTCTGTACTTTTAGTCTGGAGTATTTTCACAATGTAGTGTTGGTACTTTGTCTTCCGTCACGTAAGGAGCAGATATATTTTGTCTAGTAAAGTAGTTTCCAGTGAAAACTCCATCCTCGCCACATTTGCCACGCTCTAAAACAAAGTGAATGAAAGAATATCCTGTAAACACGATCCCTTGATCCCTTACAGTGAATGCACGACATGGCCTAGTAATGTTGACTCATCTACCTGGTGTTGTGGTGGTGCTTTGACAATCAACAGCTAAAATCTACAATGAACTATATATATGTAGTCAAAGTACCATGGTGGGAAAGGCAGAGACGTGCACGCATAAAGAAATAAAGTGAATAAGTGGATTTACATAGTAAAGTCAGTTACAAATGTGCCAAGTGAAGAAGCACATCCGAGGAGGACAGAAAGGGAGGATCTCTCTGTAGTTCAGTGTCCGTGCCATTTAAAAGAATCACAGTGTTTACATGCTGTGTTTATGGGAGCTGCTTTTACAGAATGTGTTACAGATGGTATCAGCAATCGGCGCTCAGATAAATATTATTTTCCACTGTTAAAGGTGGCCGCTTTGTTATTTTCAACGTTTATCCAAGAGCCCGTTCTGTGAGGTGATGGTATTTTGATGTCTGAGTGTGTTTTGTGGTAAGTACCTCAATGCGGTTAGTGCGCGGGGAGTCCAGCTGCTATGTGGACGTTAAGTAAAAATTGGATTATAGAGGGTTAGGTTGAGAGCATTGGTTTTTATTTTCATTGCTTCAAACTGGGCTTTATTGCCGTGGTGATGCTATGGATGACTCATTTATGTCCTGTTTATTTTACTTGTCTTTCTTTTTCTTTCTTCCCAAAATGGTATTGTGTATGTCAATGGCACTGGGGAACTACAGGGGATTTGATTTTGAGCGTGCATATTAACAGCGTCATAAGAGACGACTGGATCAGCACTCTGCGTTAAGAACCTGTGAATAGATCATCAGTCTGTGTGTGTCCTCGCACATCCTTAATGGCCAGAGGTGTTTGAACCTCTGAGGGGAGAGAAGGCCAGAGGGTTGCAGTCAGTGAGACAAATCAGATTATCCCTGCTTAGGCCAGTAGCCTACTACTCACCAGCATAGCATTTCTACCTGGCTGACAATGCCAGGTCTCATACTGCGGAGCTGACCCTTGTGATCATGTGATTAAGGCATTTGTGTGTCAGTGCGTGATATGTCATAGCACAGTTGTTTCACTGTGGAGAGTCAAATGTGTTCGATTAGATTTGTCCCTGCAGTGGAAAAAAGAACAAGCTGGTATGCTGAGGAAGGAATGTTTACGACTTAAATCATTGATCAACGTGACAACGTCTCAGGTGGGAGGATGCAAACTATTCAGGCAGGAAGATTAGATCCTTTCCTCATCACACCATCCAAGGTGGTCTCCCAGAGTTTGAAGGGCCTGTGTGTGTTGCCCCCAGGATCAGTGAGTCAGAACAGTGCTCTCTTCAAACAGGATATTGGCCCTCGCTTGAGGTGAGTGCAGCTAATTACCTGAACTTCCTATCTGGAGGAGGTGACACTGATAACACTCTTCCTATCTCTTGTCCCTGTTTGTCGATAATGTTACACTTTGGATCACGTGTGAGAGGAAGAAAGGGAGCAAAACTCTTAAAAACCTGCAGACTTGTCGAGAGGAACTTGATGTACATTAGCCCAGTCAAAACGACATCCATTGCCAGCCTTGAAGGAAAATATTGATGCTGGCAAAGTCTTGACGTCCCTTGTACCATGACGTAGCGGTTTTTCCATGACACATTTGATGATTGCTTCCAAATGGGCCTGTCAGTTTTAATATAGGCGACCCCGGCATTTCACTTTCCTCTAAAGTAAACAAAATCCACCGGCTCTCCCACACACACACACACACACACACACACACACACACACACACACACACACACACACACACACACACACACACACACACACGTACGTACAGAACGTGTGATCACACACCAGGAATGAGTCTTGAGATAGAACAGGCATTCGCAAGCTGATGTATGTTTTCATGTTCAATCTTCTCACTCCAGAGTGAGGTGGTTTGAATTGATGTTGTTTTTGTACGTTTGCAGCTTGAAAGCCACAGTGTTATTTCAGGAAACTGGATGTAGGACATTAAAGAGTAATATGTGGTGTTAGGAAGTAAAAATGTGACCAATATGAGATTTAAATTCAATAGAAGAAGCTTGTCAGAATGTTTACTTTACGCTTTTCCTCACAGTAACTAATTACAATATAGTCTAAGTGTACTCTGTTAATCTTATACAACAATAAACTAATTTCTTGACATATATATAGTGCTGGGCTTAGACCCAATGCCAACAGTTAGTGAGTCAATATACTGACAATTAGATTATACAGTGTCAACTAACAAGGGAAGGACACTATTCAGTGTGTTTATATACGAGTGTCTGACTGCGCAGCAGGAGAAGTGGAGCAGTCACAAAGAACATGGAAAGATGTGGGACCAGCTCACTTACAAGACACATGGCAGAGCTGAATATTGGACGGGTCCACTTCACTGGAGCATGTCAACTACCTGTTAATGTTAAACTAATGAGCCTACTTTCATTCTCATTGTAAATGTGCTGCTAGTTTAAAAGGTCTGACACACAATGTAAGTGTAATGGTAGAAGAGAGCTGACTGTGACCCAACTTTTTAAATAACCGACTTTAAAGAAACAGTTTGATATTTTGGAAAACACGATCTCTTGGTGGTAGTTAGATGAGAAGACTGATACCATTCTCATGGCTGTATGCTACATATGAAGCTACGGTCAGCAAGCAATTAGCTTAGCCTTCAAAAAGAAGAAACAGATAGCCGAGCTTTGTCCAAAGGTGAAAGGTTTGCCAGTCAAATTTCTGTTAACCCTGTCTCTTACAAAACTATGTTCACATACAACTAAACTGCATTCTGACGTTTTAAGGGAAACTTATTTTCTACTGGATCATTTATCCTGGGAGAAAGTCCTGTGTTTGTTTGAACAGTTCATCTACTCCGACCTCAACTTTGATTCAAAACGTATTTGTGAGACAATATGTTTCTGAACATATTCAATGTTACGTGTTAATTAGAGCGATGGCAGGCTGACTGGACAGAGCCTTGTTAACCGTTTGCTAGCACTAGCTTCACACAATACATACAACTGATAAGCAGAACAATAAGGAGAAATCATCACCCACAGTAATAACTTGATATGGCGTGGGCTCGTCACTACGAGCAACACCTTTTATATACAAGTAGGCATGGGATCCATTGTTAATATAAACGTATTGATTTAGACCGCTTTAAACTGGATTAACTAATGCTTTGTTGGATCTCATCTCCAGCTCAGTGTGTGTGTTTGTTTGTGCTCCTCCACTGAAGTGCTAGCACACCATCTTTCAGGATACAATGACCATATTTTCTCAATGTATTGACAAAACTGTTCATTCAGAAATATTCTGGTTATAATAACGTCTAACGAGCGATAAGCGGGCCAATAAGGAAACACTTTATTTTAAACAGTGTTTGCAGACAGGCAACAAACTTAACATTAAACAAACTTGCAAATGAATAATGTGCAGCCTCTGCCAAGATATGGAAGCTGCAATACTAACAGCTGACTGTTCATATTGTTGACTTGAGCTGACAGACTTAGACCTTACATCTCGTTACCATATCCTGTATTGTAGACAAATTAGATATTTTTCAGACCGTTTGTGAAGAAAATGTCATGCTTCTGTTCAGCCTGTACAATAGGAGCCGTGACACTCGATCAATGGTGAACCTCACTATGGTTAAATTTCACTAAAGCTTAATAGGCAACAGGAGGGTTTTATTGCCATCTCTTTTTTTCTTGGTCATGACTTTTAAAATGCTGTGTGAAGTAGTCATAAAGCTGTCAGTGGGAGCAATATTTTCCACACAGCATAATGACAAATAGCATGTAGGCAGTGCATGCGTGGGTGTCATACAGAAAACATACTGTACTAATGTGTAATACTTTTTCAAATTATCAGTGTGGTTATTGGGTTGTAGTCTGCAGGCAGCTTGTTTTGTTGGTGTGGAAAAAAATAACAAATAACCATCTGGTTAGATTATCTGGAGCATTGCACTACTACAGTTTCTTGCTGTTGCTGTCTTGTTGTTGTTAATCTTATTGGCTCAGCTGAACCTAAATTGAGTCCAAGGTTATAAGTTACTTAATCATACACAAGTTCAATTCCAAAGGCACGTGATCCAAGAACTAATTATAGGTAAATATAACTTGGTATACTGTACATAGCATTTTTACCTTTTTAGCTAATCATTAGAAAGACACATGCACATCCATAATTCCTTTGCAGAAAATGTTTAATAATAATAGAAAATTCTAATTATCTGCACAAAAGAATGAATAAGTAACAGCACACTATTATCTCGTTCCCAGTTTTTCTTCTTAAATATTTTTTTGCTGGCCTGCAAATTAGTTTAACTCTCACTGTTAAAGAGGGAAAATTGCCAATTCCTTAATCCTCAAGCGAATCCTTCATGTTTCTGCAGTTGAACATGCTGGCTACATCATTTTTCCTACATCACGTGCAGGCAGGGAAATTCTGTGGACAACAGCACTGCATCCAAGACACCATGAAAAGTGAGAAATGGGAATGTTCAGGCTCATAATTTCCTTCATCCGATACCTCAGAGTGGTTGAAGTGGGAATAAAACAGACACCCAGAAAAAGCGTTGCATTCATTTGGCTGCTTTCAGAGTACACAGGTACAAAACACGCTGCAAATGTATTCCATTAATGTGCTCTATTCATTTATCCTAAATAAAGTATAGATGCTTGAACGTGTCTAAAAGTAAAAAGCGTTGCCATTTATTCCTTTATAGCACTGTAAAGCTAAACATCCAATCAGCTTTAGTGTGAGAGCAAGTCTTGCCTTTTGAACTCGGGTCAGAAAGAGGATACCTCTGCATGCTTGGCAGCCTCGCGGCCCTTTGAAGAGGTGTCAGTTTGCAACAAACTGGCATCTCCGCCTGGTTCTGTCCTCTCGTGGGTACTCCATACTAAATGGTCCAAAACACCAAAGCAAAGTGTTCCAATTAGCAGCACACAGACAAGAAATTCATATTTAAATATTGATAAGGAATGGCAAAAACGTGACAAGGCCACGTATGTTAATGGAAAGTTTTAAAGCACACAGATTAAACCTTAAAGTGAAAGTCATTTTGGAGAGAGGGGCTAAAAGATAAAGGCTGTAAATCAGAGGGAGAACATTGCATGGAGGAGCCTCACAAACTGTTTAACAGTTTACACATATGACTGTTTGGCTTACAATGATGAGACATATTACTCTTCTAATACATTGCATATGTTGTCACACAAAAGAGAATACTGTCTACAGAAATATGTTAGTGATGTTGAGGGTGACAGTGTAACTGTGCCTTGCCGCATGCTGCTCTGGGGCTGCCTATAGGCTGGCAGCAGCAGACAGTGTTTTGACATGAGGGTGCCTGTCTGTCACTGGCTGAGTCGACTTGTGCTGAAAGAGAGCGAACCGCTGGCAAGTCTCACAGGATCTGTGAATCGAGGTCGGCACAGCAGAAGGGGCCCAGTGTTTTCTTAATTCACTGACAGACACAGCTAACTCTGTTTATGATGACGGCTAAACAAAAACAGTCTGGAAACCATAGACTCCAAACCTTGTTTTAATTATATTTATTTGATAATGTTTTTCATTCTGACCTAATCAGAATCCCCAAGCGTGTTTTCATGTGGTGTGCAAATGCTCGCGAGTCTCATCTCCCTCAGTGCATTATGCTCTATGTAAATCAAGGGGGGGGGGGGGGTCGGAGGAGATCTTTTGTGTCAGCACATCTGACATTCCTTTGTGCTAAGTTAAAGGCTTGTCTTGTGAAATCATGCTTCACTGCTATTGTGGACATGTGGTTTGTGCACGTTCATTATGAGGAGCTTGCGAGTGACATTATGTTAGCTCTTTGGGGTTGAAAGTGAGAGGTTGTGCTCATTAATGGGCTCACAATGAGTCCCGGACCGGGAACAGTCTGTTCAGTCCTAAACGATCATCCGCCACAATAATGTGGCTATGCAAAAAAATAAATGAACGAAAAACAACGTGAACATTTAGTCATGGTTACTGCTGCACGCCTGCAACAACTTTCCTTGCCAACTCGTAAAAAAAACCCCAAAACTTCATATTAATTCTGGCTCAATTAATACGGAGTGCATTCACGTTAACCAGCAATCATTACGCTCCAGTGATCTAAAGGCCATTGTCACACAGGCACTTGAAGAAGTCTTTTGTGTAACAGAAGAATGGCAGAGTGACCCCCGGCCGTGCAGAGCAAGGCCAGGGAGACGTTTCTTCAGCCCCACCGCCCGCTCCTCTCAGCAGCCCGGAGTAAAATTTCAGGGTCTGAGTGGCCATGAGTGTTGCTGAGTGATAGGCACAGAGAGGAGACCTTAAACCCAATAGCTTTGATGATTGAAACAAAACACAGAGTCCGTCCCCCCCCAGACTATAGCCTGCAGGTCTGTGACTAAGCACACCGTCATGCTTGTATGAGTATCAGCTCCTAAAGTTTCCGTGTTTGAGCCCCTTCTTTTTTTACTGTAAGTGTTTAGTTTAGTTTAGATGTGTGTACATTAACAACTCACCCCCAAAGCTACAAACATTATTATTAATATAGAGTCCAATGTCATCAATCAACACATGTTGCAGCAGCTTCACAGTCCAGACAATGACAATGATTTTGTGAGGTCAAAGGTGGATCTGCTGGGTCACAATTCTTTGACCTTCTATGAAATAAAAAGCCATTTTTGAGTATCAGCTCCATCTCCTCCATTGACTGTCAGTAAAGCACATTGAGAAGCAGCCCCCTCTACCACAATATAAGTTTATATACTACAATTTGCTCTGCCAAACTTGGATTACATTTACAGGCAACGTTTTTTTCTTCCAATCCAGGAAGTGTGATGTTCTTATACTGCACAGCATTCGTAGGGATGTGGTACAAAGTATGGCACTGGTTACTGGGGTAAGAGTCCTGTGTCCCTTGTGTTGTTAGGCTTCGGCTATTAAAACACTAAAAGTTAAGGTTACTCTTCAAATCAGCAGTGGCTGTTTCTTTATTTAACCGAGACCATGATATTTCCCTTAATATTTCCCTAAACATTATCATTAAACCGTGAGTAATGCTTTAGTAGCCAGGAGCAGATAATGTAGGAGAAACAAATGAAATACATTGTGCAGGCTGCAGACCACTATCGGCGAGATCAAATCATTTGTCAGTGTCACTTAATTCATGAAAGTCACATAGACATGTGGGAAGCAGCAACAGATTGTCATGATGTACCAGAGCTAGAGAAAGGCTAGCAATGTTTTTCTGCAACTCCCTCTGAATAATAAACAGTATAGTTGATGCATTGTTTGGCCACTGGAATATTTGTTTACCAAACACATGGATGTGGATAATATTTTCAATATTTTGAGGCATAAAGCATGTACTGTGGTCGGGTTTACTATAGGTGTGGCACCAGCAGTCAGCGGGGTTTTGGCTATTGAGGCAAGTGGCCGCAATGTTTGGAAATCACAAGACAATTACAAATGCAGAAAGCAGAACAAATAAAAAAATAAGAAGCATAGATTAGCATGCCTTTACCCCGGCCTCATGACAGGTGCTGATTGGAAGTTGACAGCTGATCAAGATAAGTGGTGTGTTGGGGTGGAAGGGGAAGACATTATGATAGTAACGATAAGGATCTTGCTGACTCAGTTGAAAGGTTGGATATTCGTTATGCTCAGCAGTCTCGCAAAATCATTGTTTTTCCTACAGAAAAAAAGCACAAGGTTTTTTGTACACTTTTAGGGCATTTAAGGTAGCAAAATAACACAAACAACAGCGACCCTGTTTTATATAAATGCTTCTGTTGTGCATTTATGTTGATAATAAATGTCTTGGCAGCATTATGGACCCAGCAAAATGTATTAAATGCAAACAATTTTTTTTAGATGTTTGCAGTCTATTATTCTCTGCTATTAAATGACAAATGTTCAACATCAACGGCTGAACAAATCTGAATCTCTTTGAGGGTGGATTCTGCAGTAAAAAGAAAATAATTCTCTGAGCCCTTCCACTCCGCTGCATGCTCCACGTCTTCAGGAGGTATGAGAGAGAGAAAACATTGGATGGTAAAATGTTCCAGGGTCATGGGATGTGTTTAAATCTGGCGTTGCTCAATCAAAGAGCAGATAGCGGCTCCCTCTCATTTTATTACCCTTTAGAAACATACTCAGAGTATTATGTTATCAAACTGGGGAAAAAGGGAGGGAGTGCACAGGCAGCTGAACAAAGGCAATGCAAACAGCTGTGCCAGTGCAAACAGCAGTCAGATTGCTTGTGAGTGAAAAGTTAGGCAGCCCTCGCTAACATAATGCTGCCGTCAAATCATTACAGCTACAAAGTGTTGTTTCTGTTTGTAGATTACTGTATTTTATTTTTTTAAGAGTTGACAGTTTTACTTAGTTGAGGTTGATCATTAAACCAGATAGTCATTGGTATCGAACCCTGTTTATATCCCACTCAGCTAAATGACAATGTCTTTGCCTCATGTCTGCTCAAATGCACTCAGAGGACGGTTCTCAGACTCGATGGTTTCTCACTTGAGGTGGCTGGCTGCAGTAGGAGGACCAGTGTTGATACAGCTGATCTCTGTTATTCCAAGTGAAATATATGGCCCTGTTTGTTTTCAGAGATAGACCCAACGCTTTGCTTCAAGTTCATATTTATCTATCGAGGGAAATATGTCAGTGCAGATCCAGTTTGTACTTTCTTACACAGTCTCTTCCCCTCATTATGCTACTGAAGAGGAATTAACCTGCCTGCGTCTTTATTACATACAGTAACGTCTGATTGTTACGTGTCACATTTCTTAATGGAAATAATTATATATCAGATTCTGTTCAGACCTCTTTCTTCACATCGTTTAAGATAAAGAAGAACCACACTTACATACAATTAAGCCCCTGTGAACTGCATTTGATGACAGGTGGTGGATTTTATGAGCCATGTTGCAACCAATATGAACATTGTTACCCACAGTGTTCTGGGCCATTTAGAAATGACACCCTTCAACAGCCTGAAGGTGTTGAAACAGTGCCAGAATCAGTGGATAGCAGTAATTTGGTTTGCAGTTTGGAGTTTTGTGTAAGAGACTATACATCGTGGGGCTGCCGCACACCCATGTGATGGATTTTCCCTGAAGAAGGTTTGATTGGTATCTAGCGGGGAAAACATGAACATGACTAAAAGTATTGTTTGATACTCTTGGCAGGAGTCAAGGTAATGCTGTGTTGGAGAACTCTCAGCCGACTAATGTTACAACCAGAGAAAACCTTGCTACATAGCACCGTGAGATGTATTTAGATGCAATAATAATCCAAGGGTTGTGCAAATGTCATTGCTTTAAAATTTCTTAGGACAAATTGGTGTTTGCATATACTCTGGACACTTAAGACGATATTCAGGGTAGACTTAGCTGAAGTAATGATATTACCTCAGCGGTGCATGAGGCAATACAGTATTTCTCTACGTCTTTGGAGGGAAGGGGAAGTCCCCACGTCTGTGTGCTGTTTGACTGGACTGGTTGAGTAATGCAGCCTGGGATTAGGTGGAGCAGCCTCACAGCAACAAACCCTCCCTCACACTGATCTGTCTGGACCCACACAAGTGAACGGCTGGATCAGAACCACAGCTGGCCAACGTCCCTCTACTGTGTCAATCCATTTATATACTGGTCTTAACACAAATTCTAGTTTTTAAGAGTAAAGTAGTTATAAATTAACAGCATTTCCAATACATTATCAACCATTGCCAAATATGTATTTGACATTTAATTTATGTTTATTGGCTATGTTTCTCTTCCCAATACAGGAAGCTTAACATTCTTAAATCATTGAGAATTCGTGCTGACAATAAAACATGTAATCGCAGCATGTTTCCCACAAAATGGCAATGCAAATTAGTTGATTATGAATGTAATTTCTAGGAGACAGAGTTGACATTAACGTGCTGTGCCTCAGTGAGTCTGTGTGTACATTTCTAACCCCCCTGTCGGCCATAAAACGGAGTGAGTTTCCACCTGTTTTATGAGCATTTCAAATCTTGTGTAAGAGAACCTGACTGGAAATGCTAGTCTGGCTGTGAAGACAAAAAGTTATAATAGAAAAGCAAACTTGTAAAAACAAAGATTTGCAGATATAATGAGGTGAGATGAGTGAAGGCGCATTTGTCGCTGTATGACTTTTCATAGGAGAGAAGTTGAGGAGATAATGTTTGCATATTAGTAAACTTGCAAAAACAAAGATACTTTCAGAGACTTTCAGTCTCTAGTTTGACCAGAGTTACAGCAAAGCAAATCGCAATTTTGTTGCAAAAGCCTCTGAATGTTTAACATTAGTTAATGGATTTTTTTGGCCAGTGAGATATTTGTTTACCCAACACATGGATGTGGACAATGTTTTCAATATTTTGAGGCACGAAGCATGTCCTGTGGGCGGGTTTCCTAGAGGTGTGGTGACCAGCAGTCAGCTGGGTTGTGGCTATTGAGGCTAGTGGCCGCACAGTTGGGAAATCACAGCACAATAAGACATGCAGAAAGCAGCACGCAGCAAAAAAACCCAGCAAAGATCGACGTTTCTTTACCTCAGACTTAATGCTGAATGCTAATACAAGGTTGACAGCTTATCAATGTAAGTGGTGTGCTGCGGTGGGAAAGGGGGAGGGGGAGAGCTAATGATAATAATGATAAGGATCTTGTACATTTTCACATCTTACTAAGCAGTCTGGCTTGTCATCGAGTTTCCTACAAATAAAGAGTTATTTTGCTATCAATGATTTGGTACATGACTTTACCCGTTTTAGTCATTTAAAACACAAAAAACAAAGCCATACACATTTTTGTGGACTGACACTCACAGAATGTACCCGAGCCTCACCATATCAAATCTAATATGATGCGGAGCACTAATTTGGTTTAAATGAATTACAACGCTTCATTGCATCAAAGCATCAAAATATATCAGTGGCAGAAAAACATCTTACTGTGTAATATGTCAAGATTAAATCATTAGACAGATGTTGAGGGTGGCGGTTTAAAGGCTCAGTTATAAAATGATTAATGCTGGGACGTGACAGAATGAGAATTAATGAGCAATCCAATCATATAAGTGGTTAAACAAACTGCCAAAGACAGAAAACACCCCTCATTTAGAGTTAAAAGACAGCAACAAATATGTGACAGGCCCCTCCCTCCTAACCCATCTTCATTGCTTTCTTACAACATATAAATGGAAAACTAATCAAACTGTAATTTGCAAATGCATAATTGTGTATACAAAGAACTGTGTTTTCCTAATTAAAAACAATGATTCGTCTTTGAGACAAAGGAGTGGGTGGGAGAAAACTATGCAAAGCATCTTGATGAAAAGCTTCATTACTTGATTATTTACAGTGTACCACTGGACATTGTCCCATATTTTTCATAAAGTAGTGTGATACTGAAGGAAGGCGTGAACTGCTTTACCAACTCTGCACCAATCAGCTGTATATAACAGGGTGGAAATAGGCTGTATATTATCAGAAGATTACAATCTAAGCAGTACGGTGCGTGCCTGTAATTCATGCCATATCCTGTAAGGGCCTGGGGTTAAACAGACAGACTTTAGCTCCAAGAGCGAGACTTCAATCAGTCTGAGGCCCCAACAGCATAAAGTCTATTATGAATGACATTAGTTTAGACGCAAATGGAACAGCGATTATTGAGAAAACATGTTAGTTACAGAGTGTGGGGTTTGATTGAGAAATCACATTTTTATTTGAGATTTAAGTATAGTAATGGCACGATGAATTCAAGGGGCATCAGTGAGAGCGGGGATGTGAAGACTGAGGTGATGGATTGGGTGTGTGTTGCACACAGCTGGTTCGTGTGTTTCTCCTGAGGCTGCAGTGGCAGCCTCTCTGGGGTGTCTACAGTTAAGTGTCTTTGGAAAGGCTCAGATGGACTCCCACGTTCTGGTCCAGGCTTTAGTCCCAGCATGCAGCGGTGTAGAGTGACAGATTGAAACGTTGAGGGAAGTGTTTAACCCCTGCCACCCCTCCAATTAGCCAACTTGTGTCCCATTTCCTAAAAGATCTCGAGAACATATTTATTGGAGAGGGACTTTGTTTGGGCATGAAAGAGTGAGATCTTCCTGTCCCCACTTAGTTTCAGTCGCAGTGTTTAACTGGAAGGTTTGGTTTACCTTTTTATTCATTAGGTATGGGTTAGTGAAGAAAAAAGAGCATCTGCAGGGTTTAAAGAGATTTAGTTGTTGAAAACAGCGTTCAAGCTTCAAGCCTCTGAGTGGGATTTCCTAAGTCAATGGTTGACTGACATCTGAGGGGCCAGTGCTGATAGGAAACATCACACTGTATATCCTACGAATACTACGCTTTAAGATGAATGTCACTTTACAGCAGTCAACATTTGCACATTCTGTTAAGTTTAAGTTTGTATTCAACCCACAAAATGGAAGCGAGTTAGCCTAGCATGCTAACATTAGCACTGATTCCCACTATTTGTTACTTTTCCTTTGTGTTATTTCAACATCTTCTGAACCGTTAACAGCTACAGTTCTCCTTGTCAAGGGTCCAGATGTAGAGGGTAGTAAATGACAAGTCTGCCAAAATATTTGTTAAAAAAATGATTTCCAGCAATCCAACAATGAGTAAGGTATGGAGTCACAGTATTATACTCCTAGATCACTGATGGGGTTAGGCAACAGCTAACTATGTTGGCTCCCAAGCCAGTTCACAGTCAGAACCAAAAGATCAGGCACACATACGCTAACATGGGGGCTCTATCTACTTTTGACTGTAGTACATGAGTTGTAACAAACGGCAGGTTTCCTGGAAATATTTCAATTCAACTTTAAAGAAAAAGCAGCACGCTCTCTTGCTAAACTAAAGAGCAAAAAGATGAAATGAGGTCTTTCACCCGATCTCAGTGCTGACACTGGCAACAATAATGAGGAAATACAGTGGTGTTCAGGGATAATGACTCTTTTCTCTACAGATTTTCCAAACTCTTAAAGGCTCCCAAGCTGCCAATCAGCACCTGATTAATACCAAAAGCCTCCCCTTTCCCTTCCCTGCTTTCATCTCTACAGTGATCTACCCACTGAGTGAAATGGAGACTGCGGACTTGTCAAAACCGAGTCTGTGGACAGTCTGCGTCTTGTTATTAGCACCAGGTTTCACCGAAGCCAAGAAGGAATAAAACTTGGACGGGCTCAGTCGGCTTTTTTTTTTTTCTCCCCAAAGCTTTGAGCGTCGTGAAATGATCATAATGCTTCATCATAACCCCACTGTAGTTCTTTTGAAAAATGTTGAAACCAACTCTTAAATTCAATTTTTTTTTCTTGGACCTTTCCAACTTCTCAATATAATTGCTTTGAACTTGAATGTCAGAAAAGGAGAAATTTAATCTGGCACTCAAATGCTTTTCATTGACAACTGAAGAAAATCCCCCCAGGCTAACGATAGATCAGCACTGAATGGGGGATTTAGGCCTATATATTTACCGAGTCTCAGGAGAGCGCCTATCTGATAGTCCATCTGGTCGGAAGGTATAATAGCACTGGGTCACAGGTGAGACACAGATGGGAGATATATGTGTGCCTAGATCATAATGGCCCCAATAGTTCATAAACTACTGTTGGTAGGCCGTAAAAGACGTCAGCTAACAGTATTTAACATTTTTACTTTATCTTCTAATGGATTGTACAATATTTAAAATTTCCCCCGAGTAACAGCACGTTATTATTTCCAGTCATTGTGCAGGAGGAACAAACAAAACACATAATCAGATTTGAATAAATACGAATACATATAACCCAATAATATATGGTTGCTTTTAGTCAGATCTCAAAGCTGAAAGGATTACATGCTCCTTGATGTCTGAGGTATTCATTTCCATTTTACAATACCTTTGAAAATAAAAATCTGTTGTTAAACCTATGCCCTAGTCCTCAAAGATATGTATCATTCTTCTTCCTAAGCTGCTATAAAATAAGAGCAAATCAAAGCAAGACTATACATTTCTCTGAAAAGCATCAACAAGGGAAAATTATGGGATAATGCTAAAACCTACTGAAACAGTAGCACAAGTGGAGAAGAGTAAGACGTATCTGTCGTAAGTTTGCTAACATGCGCTAGCATTGGTTACTGGTCGTACCAGACCAAGTAAGGCTGCAGCAGCATCCCTGAGTGTATGGAATACAGCAAGGCTGAGTTTTATTACTGATGAATTCAACTTTTCACCTGAAAGAGGAATAATGTGTCCATTTCATTGTCTTGCTTTAAAGCTATGAAACAATAGATAAAAGTCAAACTCTAGTTGCTAAATATTATTAGCAGGTTTGCCTATGTATCCCATGATGACTTCAAAAGTCAAAAATATAGAACGTTTTGAAGAAAGAAAACATTTTCTTTATGTTGTCTACATTGTAGTATTTCCATATGCAACGTCTACTTCATAAAAACCTCTTCAAAGCATGTGTAAGGATGTAGCAACACACACACACACTCACACTCACACTGGGTGATATTTTTGATGACGAGGCACTTTCTGTAGGTTTGCCACACTCGGGTCTATTAGGAGCATGTTTAACAACAACACGCATATAGTATTTTATTACTAAAGCATCGCCATAGGACTTTCAGGGGAGATTTGGGGTGTGCGTTCAGGAAAACACAACCACTTATTAAAGTCTAGACGCAACATAAAACCATCAGAAGTCCTTGGAGTAAGCACTCACAGGCTCTCGTGGACAGGAGTGTCAGTGTCTGCTCAACCACGTTTGGTTTTCTGCCGCTGTCTGTGCAGAGTTAGTAGAGATTTAGTGCACACATCAGTACATTGATTGTAATGGATGGTGACAGAGCAAAAGGAAGCCACTTCACTACATGCATCACACAGTAGCAGGACAAGAAAATACAAATAAACACGTACGTAATTTTCTTATCCACCAGTTTACGAGTTGTGCTGATAAAAAGGAAATGGTTTACCAAAAAGGGTTGAACATACAAAATAAATTGTGATCGTAAAAGTCGTCAGCATGTAAAGTCATGTTTTCTTGAAGATATCCCATGTTCACTTGAAATACTTACAACTCTAACAGATACTTTTTTTTTACTGAAGGTTTCCTTCCCAGCAGAGCCAAGACATTCCACAATCTCCAGAGTGCTCCCACCTGCAGCACAGTGAAGATATCCAAGCAAGATTTCCAAACTCTATAACTGCATTCTGGTGGCTGAACCTGCATGTAGGAGAAAATAAACCTGCGGGCAGGGCTCAAGGGAGTAAAACAACCTTTAGTTTTAAAACAATTTCCTGTCCCATCATCTCCTACGGGCAAGTACACGGAGAGCAATATACTCCACACAATGGATTCTCTTATAAGATAAACCCATGAGTTTAAACAGATCATCCTAATATCATTAGAATTAGTCAGTAAAGCAGGAACTTATTTTGGAGTCTCAGTAGAGGGGTGCAGTCATTAATTTGTGAGCTTCTTATATAACCAAAACACTTAGGTGTCCTTATTGGTGATGCAAGCACACTGCAACCTAAAGTTCACCCCACAAAGAGTAAAGAGATTATACTACAAATAAAGAGTATCTAAAGTATGAGTCTTGTCATTTTGAACAATGACTCACCATGGCGATAACCATGACTTGGCGACCTTTAAGAGAGAAGAAAATTTGAGGGCTGTTTGGCTTAGCCTTGGGCAGTATCTTGACATTCAAAAGAGAAATCGTGAGCACTTTTGGAATGAAAGCATTTCTCTAATCTTTTAGCGAGACATTGAGATAGAGAACATAGCAAGGTGAAAGGAATGGGGCTGCCTGTGTCTGTGCACAGGAACAGATCTCAGGAGTCCGGAGGTCTGGCCCACTCTTCAAATGGCACAGTGTTTGTTGGGGAATGTGCAATTATGGAGGCCAGGCCTTTGATCCGGGTTTTCCATCAGGGCTAAATTGTCCTCACATTGAGCGCTGCAGTGTATCCTTGGGCACTCCTTTATATTCTGCTGCTCTTTCATGTGCACCCCTCTGGAACTCAAAGCATCCCCTCTTGAAAAGTGAGCTTTGGCCTGACCATGCTCCAGTGCAGGACGAAAGGAGGCCAGTGTGTCCGTGTGTGTGTGTGTGTGCGTGTGTGTGTGTGTGTGTGTGTGTGTGTGTGTGTGTGTGTGTGTGTGTGTGTGTGAGAAAATGACCATACAGTATGTAACAAGTCATCTCACAGAAAGAGTCAAGACTTTGTTTTTGCAAGAGGAGAGTTGTGTGGTAAAACAGGATATAAATGTGCTGGTGTACATGGACATGTTTAGATGGCTTGAATTTCATATTGCATGCATGGAAGAAGTGTTTGTGACAGGAAGTTTGTGTGCCTGCGCTTGCGTGGGTTTAAGTCTGTGATTGTGATTCTTTCCATATGCTCCCATGTGTTATCTGTCCTCCTCATAATAACCACCTCTGTCAGATTAACCAGAGGGACTTTCTCTCTTTCCTCTTTCTTCAAGATAGTGACCTCAGTTACTTCTTCTATTCAAACATCAAGGTCGAATTCTTCTTCTGCTTTCCCAAAAAAGATTCCTTCATAAACTGAATGCACTATGAGTTCACGTGTGCAAACTATTATTACCCAGTGATCACCTCAGATCATTAGATTGGTTCGCACACCAAGATGGAGCTTATGTACTGTCCTCTCTGTGTGTCCTCGTGTGGCTTAATCATCGGACATGACGTTACATGTAAGCCTCTATAATAATCAACCGCAAAGTGAGACCAGATGTTTTATAAGGAAGTAAAATAACAGTGCCCATCGAGGTGTTTTACTGGAATGTCCTTTTTGAGGCCATCACGCAAGTTTTTTCACGTGCGCTTTATGCTTTCATTTATAATCACAATCATTCGTTGTCCCAACTTCCTGTAGCGGTGTGTATGTTGGAATAATTTACTCTGAAGTCCACATGCATCTGCAGGGGAATAAAAAAATGTCTTGAGCTCAACGAGCTGTGAATAATTCAGTTTTATACAAAGTGTTCCTGGGAGAAAATGAGCATTGGTGCATTACGTCTCTTCTGGACAGAAGTAATAGCTCTATAGATTGAACCTAAAATCTTCATCACAGCAAAATCAAACAAATCTAAAAACTAAAACATCATCCCACTTTAGGATTATTTTAAACTTTATATTTGACTAGGGGCATGGCTCTAGGGATGGCAATGTTAGTCCGTCTGTTGGTCGGTTGACCACTTTGTTGAGGACTAAAATATCTCCTATTGGTCTTGGTCCCCAGTCAACACCTATTGATGACTTTGGTGATCCCCTGACTTTTTCCTTTAGCGCCAACATGAGGTTGCCACATTTTGTTTTCAGTCACAGGTCTTGAGAACTACAGGATGGATTGCCATTATTAATTGTAATAGTTTGGTGATCCCTTGATTTTTCATCTGGCTCCAACATCAGTTTAACATTTCAATTTGTCCAATTCTTTGGTTTATAATCAGATACCTGCTAAACTAATGCCATCATCAGTCTCAGCTGTAGGCCTACTTGAGTTTATTACTAATGAGCAAATGTTAGCATTAGAACATGCTAAACTAAGATGAACATTATATCTGCTGCTACAGTAGCATGGTTGTAGACTCTCACCTTTTTAATGAGAAAAAAATATGCTTAATATTAGGACTCCACATAGCCTTCCTGAGATAACCTTTAGTCTGTGGTATTACATTACATTACAGTTAATTTAGCTGACGCTTTTGTCCAAATGAGGATACAACTCTGAACAACAAGAATCTTGTAAGTGCAATAGCTTAAAATAGGTACAATCCTTTAAGTGCAGAATAGCTTCAAATAAGCCAAACCAGTATAGTGCAACATACAAAAAACAGTTTTGTTTTTTTGTACAGTCGAAACAGGTGAGTTTTCAGTCTGCGACGGAAGGTGTGAAGACTGTCTGCTGTCCTGACATCAATGGGGAGGTCGTTCCACCATTTTGGAGCCAGGATAGCAAACAGGGGGGTTTTGTTTGAGGGGAATCTGGATCCCACTCGCAGTGAGGGAGTGGGATTGGCCGATGCAGAGTGAACATGCTGCGGTGTATGGTTCGACCATGGCCTGGATGTAGGAAGGGGCTGATCCATTCACAGCATGGTAGGCCAGCACCAGAGTCTTGAAGCAGATTCGGGCCACAACTGGTAGCCAGTGAAGGGAGCGGAGGAGCGGTTTAGTGTGGGAGAACTTGGGTAGATTGAAGACCAGTCGGGCTGCTGCATTCTGGATGAGCTGTAGAGGTCGAATGGCACATGCAGGCAGTCCAGCGAGGAGGAAGTTGCAGTAGTCAAGGTGTGAGATGAGAAGAGTCTGTATTAAAGAGTATTAAAGAGCATGATCCTATATATTATAACATATATGTCGTATGCTGTATAGTCTGTAAAGCCCACTGAGACAAATGTGTAATTTGTGATATTGGGCTATATAAATTACATTTGATTTGATATTTTTCTTGTGAAATAAATGCCATTCAAAACCTTTCATTATTACAAACTTAAATATAACTTGCAAAAAAAAGGTACGGTATATGGCTGCATGTTGAGTACATCCACTTGTGTACAAGCTTCTACGTGTCATGCACATAAAGGTTTTATTCTACCATTCAGATTGCTTACCTCAATACCGCAATTTTAAAGAGGAGGACATTATGTACCAGAGGGATAGCTTCTAGGTCTGTAATAGTTTACTGCTGATAATAAATCACTCTGTTTCCCACTGTTGTCTGACAAGGTTTCCTTATCTGATGATTCTTTGGAAGTCTAAAGGCCCTGTCACACATATCCGTATGGCAGAAACGTATGCTGGCGTATATGAAAATGTGTCAGAGTCCAAATACGTCCAACCTTTGATCGGATAAGTGAACGTATACAGATTTGTATGTCTAACTTATTGATAGCGTATCACTTACTTATACAAAATGTATCAGACGAATACCCAACAAATGGATAACGTATACAAAATATCGGCAACACGCTGGTGTACGTTGATGTAAGGTAAGGTATAAGTAGTACTCGTTAAGAGCTCACTGAGTTACGCTGGGGTGCGTTGTTGAACGCTGATGTTTTGAGCATGTTCAAAATTATCGAACGTACCCAACGCGTGCTTCATAAGTTATGCAGACGTTACGTTACGTTAGACAAACGTAAATACGGAATACGTAGTTGAATATTTACCTACGTAAATATAGTACGTGAATACCTACGTGACTACGTTAGAGGAACGTTAGATATAGGCTACGTCGGCTGACGGTGAATCCTACAGCCAACTTATTGATAACGAGTGGATAACCTATTCCTACCCTATGTTAAGATGATGCCTGACGACGGAGTAACTTATTAAACGTGTTTCTACAGTACAGCTAGCGTTCAGCATGTTAGCCGTTCTCCAGCATCAGCATGACGTGAACCAGATGGCACTTTTCCAGCTCCGTTGGCCAGACGCTCTGATACGTTTTAAATAAGTAAGTGATACGCTATCAATGTTTGACATCCGTATAATAATTTGTTATGTATTTGTTATGTATGCGTCAGCTACAACACCGCTGTGGAAAAGTTGGACGTATTTAGACTCTGACAAATTTTGAGCTAATTTTCATATACGCCGGCATGTTTCTGCCATACAGAACTGTGTATGTCTGGCGTGTTCGGCGTATCGTCTGCGTCCTTCAAACGATCACAATTTACCCTTCATTTATATCAATGTATTGCCAATATTTCATCTGCGCCAGCATACGTTTCTGTCATACGGATATGTGTGACAGGGCCTTTAGTAATGAGATAAGGGCGCAGGAACGCACAGCTCTACGAGAGGTTTGGTGGAATTAGTAGGTATTATATTTCATCTACTTCCTGTGGTTAAAGTAATAGTTTAATCCCACAGCCCCCCACACTGTGTCAGCCTTCTGCACCCCGACCCCAACCAGTTCAACTTCTCTCGGCGTTTGGAAGTCCTCAGCTGTTGAGCTGTGTTGAGGCGCTGTGTTAAATAGCTGCAGGAATGTGTTTTAAGTGGTCTCTGCGTTTTGGATGAGGCGAAGCCAGGCTCCGCACTTAAAACCCTCTCTCTTCTCTCTCGGCTGGCGAGGTGCCAGGCTCCGCTGCAGGGTGGTGGGTCCCCTATGAAGGTGATGGTGTGAGAGTGTGTGTGCGTTACGAGCATGTTGTGTGGGGGCGAGCCTTCATTTGTGGCTTCCACTGTGGTGAGGAGAGCTCTGACGTGATGTCTCCTGTCCTCTGAAGTCCAGGCCTTCGCAGTAGTGCTCACTGTCCATCACCTCCAAAATAAACATGTATCTTCTGCACACCCAGAGACCACGGATAACCTGCACCATGTCAGAATATCCACTTGGCCCTTCAATAGATTTTTACTGCGTTTTATCCACCGCCAGCCGCTCATTACACTCTCCAGTTCTGCAACAGAGTCAAGATGGGGAACTCAGCGTTTTATCTCTCAGGGGAAAAGCCACTATGAGTATTAAATAACAATTAAATTAATTTGACATCACACAAACTTCAAATGACTGTGAGACAGCCTCATCTTGTTTGGGTTTACAAACGTAGCCACACAGACCAAAAGCAATCCTCCATGCCTTTGCTGTTGTACTGAAGGTTTCAGGAAGCGTGAGTGGAAAGAGATATTTCAATCCTGTGAGACACATTCCCTTCTGATAAAAGTGCTTTACCACAGACAAAGGGAGGCGCTTGGTAGAATTAGATCGGACTGGGACTGGTGCCGATGAGAGCTTGGCTAGCTGCCCTGGCAAGCCGCACATGAGCGTATTTAATTGCCAGACAGACCAGAATAATTCTTCCATAATCTGAATTTATACAGTCACTTGAGTGGGGCCATAACACGCTGACAGTGTGTGTTTGGTATCAAGACAGAGTGCCTGGCGCACATCAGTGGAGGCAGAGGAAGAGAGAGAGGGATAATGTGGGTATTGTCGAGTCGAAGGGCCCAATCACTGTACCAGCGACTGTAATAGCCGTGAACAAGCACTCCTTCAGAGCCGACCTTCCTCCGTCAGACAGCGACAAGCAGACATAAAAATGGCCCTTTAGCCCTCGACAGAACACACTTGTCTGGAGACCTTTTTTCAATCTGGTTATCTTGTGAAATGCAGACTTGCGAGGGCCTCTCTGTGCCCTGCAGAGTCAGTGGTAGGAGAGAGAGCGGCCTTGCTTCCTCTCAAGGGTCTTCTGAGTGTCACATTCATTAGAGACCTCCTGTCATGAAAAGAGGATAGACAAGTGTGTGTACGGGTGATTTCTTTGTGCATGTTCGGGCTTCTGCATATGTCTGCTGAGGTGCCAACATCTTCAGTGAATGATAGGTACCTCCAGTAAGGTCAACACTCCCCCCCCCCTCCAAACGTCCCTGTGTTTTTTCCTTGACCCCTCCAAGGGGTCGCCTTGCCTTGTTGCATCTGTCCCACTCTGGAGACACTCAAGGAGAGCGAGTGCTTTTTAAAAGGCAGGATGCAAGGCTAGGCTTCTCTTCCAGTTGTAGATCTTTCATGCCTCCATGGCTCCGTCCTTGAAGAGCCATGAAGGAATATTCTGTGTGGTCCAAACTTTCTCTGATGACACGTCTGTCAGTGCAACATTTTCTCTTGGATCCCTGAAACTTTCTTTCGGTTCCTTAAAATGCATCGAGACAAGATTCTTAAGGGCAAATTCTTAAAGCAAATTGGCGGTTGGCTAAAGGCACATGCTCCCCATTTAGATGAAATGATATTCAATGAGTCAACTCCAACCTGCTGGCACTTCCTAAATCCTGAAAGACTTCTTAGAGGGCCTTGGAAACATTCTCATTTTCTTCTTAGCTTCAATTATTTACATAAAGTGCTGCAGGAGAACATTTATATTTAAAAGAGAACATTATTATTTAATCATTTCTAGTTTGAGCTTGTTATGAATTTCATTATATTTCAGCAAGTTGAAAGAAAAGCAAAATGCCTTAATTCTTGCATACACTGTATTATAACTGTAACTTGATTTACAGTTTTCTACTATCTTTGGCCGGAATAAATTACATAGGTTGCCTTACAGTGCAATTGGGAGGTTTAAATCTGTGGGTAAATCTTGTCATCTGGAAAGAACATAATAGAGGTGCATCTGCAGGTCCATCTGCTATCTACATCCAGCCCATGCGTGACATTAGATATTATCTTCCGGATGAGGTGGATGTGTTTGGGGTTTAGAGGCAATCTGATGATTTTTTGACTTACTGAATGTATTCTCTCTTTGACCAGGGGGTATGTTTCCAACCATACTTCTTTTCAGTGTGATGAATGGTCTGGCCCCAAGTGAGCAGTAAGTAGTTTTCATTGCTGAAGGCGGTGCACAATGCCTACAGGCCCGGTGTAGCTGTTATTGCTCAACGCCAGCTTTTCTGCAGTCTGTTTGTTCAACTGAAGGTGAAGGATAAACAAGCGTGCATATTCCTTCCCCCATCATTCTCAATACTAATCTGTCCCCTGTGTATCAATCCAAATTAGACTCTCTACCTCAGCTGGCCCATCAGCAACATAATCCCATCCAGAATCACAGCTAATTGAAGGTGGGCGACCAGAGGGGACTCTGAAGCTTAGCTTTTCCAATAGAAATTAATTTAGCCCACCATCAAGCAATTGCATAAAAAGAAACGCAACCTTTCCAGCTCAATAACAAACTCAATTTCAAGCTTTCCATCTCCAAACTAATGGAATAACTCTGAAAATATAAAATCTACTAGATATCCTTATTATTCTATTATTGCGGTTAGCCATGAAAATACAGCATATTCCAGAGTTGTACAACTACATGATAAATGTGGTTGACACATACAATAGCTTGGCTCTTGGAAACGTCAACATGGAGAAGAAACTTGAGGCCTCAGTCGTGACGTGGAGGGCTGGACGCTGCAGAGGAACCCCCTGCTTGGAAACAATTAAGACTGAAGAGATGCACTCTTTATCATCTGTCTGTGGCCCACAACAAAAGAGAACTGGACTCAGCATTAGCAGCGACAGCCTTTCAGTGTGCTATCCCTCTCATCTCTGCACAAATGTTACTGACTTTCTTTCTTAAGCTAATAATAACACAGAGAGACGTTTCTTTCCGGACTGTGTGTCGGCTGTATGAGTCAGCAAAACTATTAATGTCGCAAGGATTTCAAAATACAAAATGCAAATCTCATCTACCGTGAGACCGATGGCCTCTATTTGATTTTTTTTAATTAAAAGGATTGTGGAATGTTTTAATTACAGTCATTTGGATGAAGAATTACATGTGGCTACTGCGCTCTGGGTGAAATGTATTGTGTGCACTCCATGGCTGGGCTGTCATTAGTGAATGTGTGGGAGGACCTTCACAGCACGGAGCTGACCTCACACTGTAATCAAATGTACAGTATACCATACATTACCATATGTTAATAAATATTCACTGCCAAGGAGGAAAAACAAAAGCGGTTTGCAAACTCCTAAAACTACTTCTGAATGCCTGCTTTATCATTATGGAAACTGTTCGGTTGTGTCTGCTGTAACAGTTTTGCCAGTGTTTTATAGCCCTGATGTGTTGTATGTGACAGTGTCAAAGTTTAAAATCGGTCACAGGATGTCGGACTGTGAGAAATCTGCGTATGAGTGAATACATGAAAGCAAAGCAGGGTACTGTGGTTCACAAAAACTACATATTGTGATAGAGATTGAGAGAATGAGGACACGAGCGAGGAAATGGGAGAGAGAGGAGGGGAGAGTTCAACAGTGAGGGAGTTAGTGGGGAGGGCAGAGGGAGGGATAAAAGCAGGAGGCCCAGACAGGCTAGAACAAGAAAGCAAAGAAAAATATCTAATTGGAATCAAGTGTCCTGACAGAGTGCGTGGGCGACTGAATTCCGCAAAGCGTGCTGCTTTTCCACTAGCGAAAAAAGAAGTAGAAGAGTGTAAGAGAGAAAGGAGGGAAAAAATAATTGAAAATCCCCCTGCATTTGAGTGATTTTATTTCTGGGCTGTTTTGGTTAAGACAAATGATAGTAGGGTGTGGAGGACGGCCACAACAGTATTTCCATTTCAAACTCCTTTTAGCTAACAAGCGTTACGCACCACTCTGCCTGTGTGGTTGGCTTTAAGGTGGAGGAAATGTTTCCCGATGACAAACTGAAACCACTCATTTAAATTCAAATTTCTAATGAATCCTAACTGCTCATGAGGGTAAGGAGTGTGTGTCTCTGTGTGTGTCTAGGAGTGTGTTCCTGTGAGGAAGGGACAATCTCTTTCCTGTCCGTTAACCTTTAACTTGTCCAAGGTAAAGCTTGCAGTTTGCTTCCAAGTCCTGGTGAGGGAAAGACACTCTGCCTGACCATCAGGCCGAACCACAGGATACAGCTTTGCACATGACATATCGCAAAAGAAGCAGGCCAGATTTAAGCATGATGTGCATGTCAGTGTTTTTCTTTTTTCTCTCTGGGTTTCTGGGTTATAACTGATGAAAATCAATCCGTGGATGTTTTCCCATCGCGCTGTATTTTACTGTTGTTTCTGCTGTGTGGGCTTCCCCTTTAGATTCCTCTGGTGAAGCACCATGGTTCTCAAGTTTAGGAGTCCAGACACAATGCTGTCTCTCTTTGTCTCTCGCTCTTTTTCTCTCTTGAACACAAAGCTCCTTGAGAGGAAAGTTTGTGTTCTACTTTGGTGGCTGTGCCCCCCCCCCCCCCCCCCCCCCCAAATAACACATGTAATACAGATGAGTGTGGGTGGGTGGGACTTTATAATATTGTGTAGCCCAAGACCCCCCAGAAGCCAACCGCAAGGTGAGAGAAACTGACAGGGAAAGTGTTTAAAATCCAGTTTAGGTGAAATTGCTATTAACTATTAACGTGTAAACATCATTAAAATTAGCGTCAGTGTGAGTTCTATTATTACAATTGATTGTGTGAAGTGCAATATAATGACAGCCAAGTGTATTCTTTGCTTGTGCTATGTGTTAATTAGTCCCACTTCTGATGCTGTAATTAGTGGTTAGAAGCAGAGCAGAGACATTGTTAGTTCGGAGGGACAGTTGGCGCAGTAGGATTTACATCTGCAACCATAAAACATTCCAAACAAATAGGGCTCAGAGTCACTTTTTCCCACATATTTTTTAAATGGAACACCAGGTTTCGCCCCTCCACTTACATCCCACCACCTGTGACAGGGGGAGCGATCTGGGACCACTTTGAGAGTGTAATTGAAAACCTAAAGCTCTCTCTGTGGTGGACACGCTATTTGAGGCTCACAGGGCACAGGGAAACTTAACTCCAGTTATTGTTCGCTGTCTAACCATAATCAAGGGAACACCCTTTCTCACTATAAAGTCAAAAATAGTGGTATGAAGTGAGATTCCTCTGCTGATAAAATGCATTACGGGCAATGTATAGTTATTTGTGGACCTTGTGGCTAGTCGAGGGAAAAAAACAAAATGGAAATGTAGTGTATTAGAGCAGCTCTGTGGGGCTACTTGTGCTCCAGCTGCAGACAGGAGGACATTTTTGGAGACGGTGTTGCTGCTGCATTGTTCTGCAGCGTATCTACACTTGACATTCAACTCGAGCCGTGAGGCAGGGTGTACCTCCCTTTCTCTCAAAGAATCTCAGCCGAACACTCTCATCCTGACACACCCCTCAAAGCATAAACATTACGAGATTCCAGGCTGATAGCTAGAAAGTCCTTCTCTGGGAAGGCCATCCTTCACAGGTCATTCATCCTGTTCAGTCAAAGGTCAAAGCAAAGCCTTTGGAGACCGATTGTCGGTTGTGTGATTTAAGAAATCTGGCTTGGAGAGAAAAAGACACTTAAAAACCAATTCAATCACTTTTTCTTAAACATTGTGTTGCACATTAAGTCTCTGAAGACCAAAGATATTATTCTTGTAAAAGTAAAAATATTTCCATTATATTTCCATGGATTATTAGCAAAACATACTGACCTACAGTATATACCCTTATAAACCACATGTAAATATCTTTTCATGTGTTTTGTGAGAAAGAAACAGAAACAGCCCTGATTTCACTGGGAATGTGTTTATAACAGGCACTTTCAGAGATAGAAGCATAGAAAACCTTGCTTTTGTAAATGATATAACAACTATGGGAATTCTGCAGTGTCCCACTCTACTGAGCCTTTATGTGTATGTTTTTCTTGAAAGAAAAAAACGAGGGACTTCTTGCTTCATGTAAACGTGCCTTTCCGAATTATCCAAACCCAGCTCAACTGTCCCTCTGTCGCAGACTAAAAGGATCCTGTACAATCTAATATAATTTTTAATATACCTGACTTAAAGCACAGCCAATCCAGCGTGCGTTCAAAACACGCAAAAGCAGTACACCCCCAGCTCGATACCGATAACAATTGTCCCCAATGCTGTAATAACATGTCATTGACCAGCCCACGTCTACAACTTTGGCAAAGAAAATGATTCAAATGTGTTATTGTTCAATGAAAAACGTGCAGGATGTATCCTGTGAATACCCTAACATTCTTATATACAGAAAGGGCAGTTTGTGAAACTATTCTCTACATGTAACACAACTTTGTCCAAGCTTGTTAAACAGTCACGCATCACCTCTAGCAAACTGTTAAGCAGGCTGCACTCATCATCTCAGCCATGCCATGGCACATAAACAAGTATAATGTTTGTTTTCTGACCTCTGAGGAGAGCTCACGGTGTCTGTTACTGTAACTAATGGCAAAGAACTTGCACTGCCTTGCCCCTAACCCTGTCCAGATGGGACGTCTGAACATTGGCTTGGAAAAGTTAAAAATAGTCCACAAAGTAACACTTCATCTATCATTTCTCGGCCCTGTGGCAACCAGCTGAAAGAGAACAAACCACGTCACTTTTTCTCAACAATGAAGGAGATGCTGGAAGAGCTCTGACATTTACAGGGATGTTGTTTTCTTTTTCGAAAAGGATTTCTTAAAGCTATTAATTCAGATCATCCCTCTTGTCAGCATCAAGCATGTAGAACATAGCAGCACAGTGCCATGGACTAATTCATTAAATCCAACATTATGTTAACACTGAAAACTATGTTTCCAAGCTGATTTTATTTAGGTAACTAGGTAACTGTGAAATTACACGATACTCTAAAAGGGAAAGTGAATCAGGAGCATTTTTGTTCTCAACTTTGCTTGTAAGATGACTCAGGCAGAGGGTCATGTACACAGGAGTTTCACAGGGGCTCTGTTTTAGTTCAGGTGTTATGGTGATATGTGCCTCAGGCCCTAAAGTGTGCTATTTTCAACAGTGTGCATGTCATGACATATTTCTGGTACTTGGTTGGTTGGTGGTATGCAAAACAGCTGTTGCAGGTATGTTTGTGTGTGTGTGTGTTCCATGTGTGGGTGTGTTTTAACGTGTATTTTGCAAGTTAGGAAGAGAAAAAGGAAGTGAGAGAGGAAAAGCGAGAGTCGGATCGAGCTCAACACGGTTCACCACAGATGGTTATTGTTTAGAATTCCAGGGTCATGATCTCATGCTGCGCTCTCCTTCTATCTCACAGACCCTGTAGGCTATGAATTAATCAAACGAAACACAAGCCTTGATATTGTAAGTACTCTCCTATCAGGTTACCCACTACAGCCCCTGTCAACATAAATCGGATTACTTCAGCAATAGGCAGAGACACTTGTGATTATAGTTACAGCCAGCAGCGCTTTGGAGAAAAATGCCAGCCATGACAAAGTTCAGGAACTAATCTTTAATACATCGAGGGACATCTGCAAGCATCTCACCTCGAGTCTGTGTGACAGAGGTAGACTTCCTTCTCTCTCTTTCTACTGTGTTTACTTTACTGTTAACCAGGGGGGATATCCTGTCCATGCACACTCTCTTTCTTCTTTCTGTGCCTTCTCAGCCAATTGCAGTCGCGGGCGCAGTGAGGATGTCGGAAGCAGAAGCCTCCGATAGATGACGCTCCAAAAAAGCCTCTTTGTTTGCACAAGACAGCCAGCAAAAAAGCCTTTGATGGGATGAAGTGTCCCGCCTGTCACCCACCGCCTCACACCTCCCATTATCTCCGTCTCCTCCTCCCCGCGTGTGATCCCCGCGCAAAGCGACGCGGTACTGAAGCATTTAGCTGCTGTCAGTCAGCGAGAACAGGGCTGCGGAAGAGGACATGGAGGAGCTGTCTTGGCTGACTGCTGGCAAACGAGCCACAGAGGCCCCATTACTTTCCCTGCTTGTCAGGAAGGAGTTAACCCTGGGGGGGGGAGGCCAAACATTAGGCTCAATGGTAACTGAGTGTGTAATTAATGCCGCAATGTGTCCAGTCCCCAGGACCTTCTCAACCTCGGGACCCTTTCTCAGACTCTGGAAGAGAGGGAGAGGTCAGCAGGAGGAGAGGGGGCATCCGGGCCCCCCTTATGCCACTGCATCTGTCCAGAGAGGGGATATAGTCTCCGTCAGGGCCTCAGGCGTATGACCCTTGTCAGCCATAAAGTTATGGGAGACAACAGATTGGTCTCCGATGACGGATGTGTGGAAGGAGGGTATTTCATAATCCCATGATTTACTCTGACTTCTTCCTAAAACTACTGATGTTTGGTAGAAAATGGATTTAAATAGCTTGACCGCAGTATAATTGATGAAGATTAAATCACTTTGGTAATTGTTTTCTTGTTGTTGCTCATGAAACCATTTTCAAATGCCTTCTAGGGTATAATCTTTGCCAGTGTTTAATGAGCTCTGTTTGAAAAATCTATTTAAGGAACAGGCCTCATTTTGAGAATGTTAGTTTGAATAATAGAGCCATAGAAATATTCTGGCACAATTGCTGAGGGTAACAAATTACTTTGGCTGTATCTCTCTAGACTATTGATATTATAATAACAACCCAATCACTGCCACATCAATCAGGACGAATGTTTTTCTTTTTGGTAGGGAGGCTGCTGTAAAACAGTTTCTGCTGCGCATCAATTTACACATCGTAGATATTGTGAGCTGTGTCTGACTCAGTCTGATGGAGTAGATATGTTGGACATGTTAAAGTCGGATATGACTTGGGAAGGACAGGTCATGTCCTGTCCAGTTACATCAATGTACCAGAAGACAGCAGACTACTGAGGAGTGTGCGCAGATAGCTGCTGGGCATTATGCGCCAATGGGTGTAGTTAGTCTGGGTGTAAACGTCTTATTGATGAATGTTCTTCAAGCTAAGACCGATCTTATCATGGCTTATATTTTGTTTGGCATCTTGCACAGATTCCTAAACGTCTTTCTTGTTCATTTTTTGGCCAAATCCAAAATTCTAGGCCAAACTAGCTGAGTTAACTTTGGCCTCATGAGGCTGTGAGAGCATTTCTGAGTTGTATTAATAAATATAGAAAGACATTCACAGAATTACACTTGATCTGGGAAATATTGCTGTCGACCATGCCACTCCATGTTTGTTTCAGATGCTGCTAACTGGTGATTAAGTGCATTTTTGGCTCTGACCGAGATCAGCCAGCCAGTAAACAATAGCATGATTGGTTGCTTTGTCAGAGTTCGGAGTAAACAAATAACACGCTTTAGTAAGAGACTTGAGCCAGAAAGGAAACTGGCATCTGCAACCACGTCCTCAAGTCTTGAAGTCAAATGGCCTCCTATGTAGCTCTCCCCACCAGGAATCTTGATGACCAAAAGCCATCTAACTCTCTTGTCAATGGTGGTGAGAGCTGCTCTACCACATGTGAGCATTCCTGGGGCACCACGGCCTCGCCACAAGCTCATATTTATCGTGTGTGGTTAAAACGCCACAGAGGAGCCCACAGCCAACACATTGCTCAAGGAACACACACATATACCCACACACACACCCATACGCTGTATACTGTCTGGCCTCGCTCTGCTCTGTCTGTCCAGCTCATCTCCTTTGTAATATAGACAGAAACAGCAATATTGTCAATGTCAGCAGTCCAACTCCTGTAAAACAAATCTGGCAGCCATGAAGTCACGATATGAGCAGCCTCCCATCAAGATCAGTGTGCTGTAACTTGCTTAAAGGGTGACCCACCAGGCTGGTACAGGGTAATTACTGCTAAGTCTTTTGTATTTTAATTAACCCAAAGTTAATGGAGTTTAATCACTAACACCGAAAAAGTTCCCTGTCTTTACAACACATGAAGTGTGTGTTATAGGAGATATAACGACTGTCAGATAGGTTGTCTCTGACACACACAGGCCATTAGCAGCCAGTAAGAAGTGCGGGGAGTCCTTCCTCTGGGCCCTTTGATTGTGGACTGTCTTAGTAGTTTTAGTGGTGCTCGGCTATTATCATCCTCCAAGGTAACGTGCAATGGTGCTTTTATGTCTTCCCTGAACTTTGGACCCAGCTGGATGTGTTTAGAACTGTTATAATGTAACAGAGGTTCAAAAGATTTCACTACCTTCCATTTAGCTCTCCTGCTGACACTGTTGGGCCACTTTAATATGCTTCCACACAGAGTCTGGATCTCATCAAGGCCATATGAGGAAAGGGAGAAAGGTGGGTGGGTTGACAGGGGGGCTGGCTTTACAGGGAGAATCAATGTGATAAAGTACGGATCCATTAGCCACAGTGGTGGTGAAGCCTGACAGATACAACTAGCTTGTGGGCTGATTAGAGAAAGTCTAGAGGGCGACATTACACGAGGGACATTAGTTGTGATAATTGCTATCCAATGTGGCTCAATCCGGTGTTAGGACTGGACTTTAGTGGCTTATTACTGCTTTTAGAGTGTGATATTTGACGACAGTGACTTTTGGAGTCATTTGAAAGAAAAGCAATACCAAAAACCACACTTTCACAGTTCTAAAGATACCTCACAGCCCCCAACTCTACTGGACCAGAGTGTTAGCCCAGGCATGAGTACAGAGTATTTTCCTAGGCTATGGCGTCACTTTCCCCTGGCCTCTCTGGAGAGTGTGGTGGGACGCTGTAAAACTTTACTGAGGGGAGTAGTGCGACATGGGAGTGTCTCACCTCCATTAAAGCCCTTGCCAGGGTGCTGTGGCATTTAAACACTCATAAATAAATAACGGTGAGATCTACAAACCCCTAACATGGAGTTCCCCAGTCTGAGAGGGACCAGCAGGGGGGACCAGCAGGGGGGACCGCAAGGGGTACGACAGAGAGGGAAGGGTCAGCAGAGGCGTTCTGGTCTGATACCAAACAAAATTACTCCCAAAAAAACTTTACAGTAACCACTAATACCCACTGGCCCTCTGTAGTCGCACAGAGCCTCAGCCAAGCCCCTGCTCCCTGGGAGAACGAGGCCACCAATATAGTCATCATAACCAGGGTGTTTTTCTTACTCTTGTTTTACAGGCGAGGGGTTAAGTCACCAGCATCTGGAGGCCCATGCTGGAATTGAGGGAAGGTCAGCGCAGGAGCAGGTTTTTTCAATACTGTGAAATAAATTGCTGAACTAAATAGAAACGTTGGATTGGGTTAGGGCAGCTTGCACAATGTAAATGTCAGTCAGGTGTGACATTAATAGCCTATATCCTGCTCTTGGCAGTATGAGTGTGTGCCTGTTGTAGGGAGAGTGATGAGTGTGAGGTGGGGAGCCATGGATTAATCTTCTGGCAGGATTGACATACAGAGTGAGAGGGAGAATTGGGAGAGTGGCAGAAAGCTGTTAGCAGCAGAGCAGGCTGACATCACCAGAGCTGATACAATCAACGTTCTGGTTATAAACGAGCCCACCAGTCCAGAGCGGAGGGGCTGGGCTATGTCAGCCTCCTGAGGTAATGCACACGGCTGCGAGTCCTGCTTGCTCTGCATGAGGAGGATTTGGGGGGATTTTGGGTGGGCCTTTCCATGTGGCGTCCCCCTGGTGTCTAGATGGACAGTGCTGGCGAGGTGAGATTGATCTGCGGTCGCAGTCGAGCCCCGCGGGCCTGACAGTGAGCAGCATGAAGACAAACGAAGGCCCCTGCAACGGCCAATGATCTTCAGATAGACAGAGAGCGAACAGGACAAGAGCTAGAGCAGAGTGTGTTTACCCAGGTGTGTGTTTAGCTTGCCAGCTGCTGGGGAACAATATTGAAAGCAGACTGAAAGCTTAGCTGTATGTACAAACCTGAGCAACAAGACAAAAATGGCTTGGTTTATTATTTTCTGAAGGCAAATCAAGGCTGGGCTCTCCCTCAGAAACATGCTTTCCTTAAAACCCCTGCCCTGCAATCCCATACGTCTACCTTTCCTTATCTCAGACATTTTTTAAATGATTTAGATGATTAAGATATTTATGTTACGAAAGGAATTACAGTGACTTTGGTCTAACCGAGCACAGACTTTCGAAGTATTCACAGGAGAGACATAACTGGAATGTAATTTCAATTAGTCCAAGCAGTTTGGCCCCTTATTAAAAAAAAAAAAGCCCAACTGTTTTCCACAGAACATGTATTAACGCTTAAAGCTGTGCAGTGAATAGGACTAGAAATGCAGAGGTGGTTTTGCAGAAAGGTTTCTGGCTTGCCTACTTAGTGTGTATCTGTAATACTGTGGATTCATATTACCAACCCCAAATGTTCACTCTGCATGAGAGAAGTATTGCAACAGCTATTGGCAAACAAGTCTGACTACAAGCTCTTTTTTCACTTCAGTGTATAAAAGTATTAGTATGGCAGTCATGCCAGGAAAAGTAAATCCTCCAGAGCTCTGTGCATGCACATACAAGCGTACAAGAATACAAGCACATGCATAAGTGCGTACTCATAGATATGTGTGTATGTGCAGACGGAGACAGAATCAATCTCATCATTTTAGTGGGGTATTTCCACAAGCCCACTGCTTCTAATTACAATAGACCTTGCAGTCATTGTCTATTTTCTCTTTCTTTCATTTTTCTGCCATCAGCTTCATATGGTTGTAGTTTGCATTAATTCCTATGTGTTCCACATTTGTGTTTGTAGCCTCAGTAGTTTAATCTCAGCCCAATCACAACAGAAAGGTATGTTCCGGATGCTTTTAAGAGTCATTCCATCTCTGCCCTCCGGGTATAGAAGACCAGCTATATTCTCACATGCCTATGTAATAATAGCATTGTTCAACACAGCACAGCATAATCATCAGCACAATGTGCCTGAACTCAAACACACACACACACACACACACACACACACACACACACACACACACACACACACACACACACACACACACACACACACACACACACGCACACACACACACAGAACATTGCAGTATGAAATTGTTTAAAACACAAAGATTATAAATTGAAATGAGAGTAGTTACGGTTTACAAACGGACAAAGTATCCCTATGGCTCAGGCACAGCTTCTTTATGTTAAAGAAAACAATGTACACAATGTTTTGCATGGCAGGGGGGTTTGAAAGCTGCACACATGGAAGGAGGTCATGCCATCTGCATTCAAAGGAATCTACACATTTAAAACAAACAGGCAGTTTATTCTGAAAAGTATTATTTTGATATGTGTGGTGTCCATAATATGTCTTCCATATACCTGCACACAGAATGTGTGGTCCCGCTGTCCTTGTTCTACTGTATGTCTGTCAGTATGTTCTGTTAAACTCTGTATATTGTCCATCTACCTCTGCGGTAATAGCGCCAAGACAAATTCCTGTACATTTATTTTTCTTGGCAATTAGAGTGTCTTTGCTCCTTTATTCAGAAAGTGGTAGTTAGTGCGGCGCAGGCCAAAAATGCAATGAATCCTCTGGCCAACAATTGAATTTAAAAAAGCAATATCTTTATGATTTGTGGGATTTTAGGGAGTCCGTTCACTTTATTGCACTCTTAATGAGGGCCAATCAGGACAATAATGAATGTTACTGGAGCTGGTGGGGTGCCACATGCTGCAAATGTGACAAATTGGCTCTTGTAGTCAGTGCGGTTTTCCACAGAGCTGATCTGACTTGACATTCGAGAGGGTATTCCTCCTTTGGCAGGGACTGTGGAAGATAATGACTGCCATATTACATCAACATAGTGCCATGCCAACTGCTCAACTGATGACACATCCCATGATGCAAAGCTTTAATGCGCTTCCCGTCAATGCTTGTCATAAGGCTCTCAATATTGGTTATTTCACAAGCGGTGTTGTAACAGAGAGTTAAACAATGATTCTATTTCCAAGTGCTCAGAGGGAGCTCCAAAGGGATTATAGAGACATTAGTATAGATTTCATGTCTATTTGATAAGTCTTTATTAAAACATGTATCAATATTAATATGTCAGTCTTATAATTCTCCTATGACACTGTAAATATATCAATTTAACTCAGGTGTGGTCCAAAAGTAGGACGATGAGACCCAAAAGATCTCACATTTATCTAGACAGACATCCATGATCTTTAGGAGAGAATTTGTAACTCTGCCGCAGAGTTTTGATTCATAGAAATCCATTGCTTCATCACAGACTCTGACATTCCCCTCGATTTGGAGTGAAGCTTTTTATCACAGTATCATGCTTAGTGAGCACAGAGCTTATTTCCAGTAACAAAATACATTTTTACACTAACTGTATCCACTACAAAGTCCTAAAACTATGCCGAAAACTCCTCTGATCTAGTTCCCCTTGTGTACAGTAAGTACACGTCTGTAATGCTGGTAAACACAATCAGTCTTGAAGAGAGTTTATTCAGGGCCTTGTTCCACACCAGAAAAACTTTGCAAAAAAGATGATTTACTTGACCACATCTGGATCCTTGTTAGATTGATTCACCTGGAAACTGTGGATCGGCATTGTGCGCCTGACCGCCATACATTGTTTACTATTGTTACAGCAAAAATAGCTCTCTGTGGTGAGTTATTAAAGAGTTATCCCGACTTTTCAAGAGTGAGTAAAAATCAGAAAAGCAAATCCCTGTTCACTTAATGCCTCCCTTTTTTATTGGATATTACCCTGGATTGTCAGGTGTGGGTGGGCTTGGCTGATCTTCAGCCTATTAGCTTCAAGCCACAGACTCCCATCTTGCCAGTTTATAAGTAACAGCCAGCCAAGACAAGGTGGTGGTCTAGATTTCCAGAAATCAAAGCAGATTGTTGTAAATCGTGATCATCACTTCCTTTCTGCATCCAAGGAAAGCATTTTGGGGGTGGTAGAAGATTATTCTACCAGACGCTGGTGTAATGTAGTATGTTTGGCTTTACCTATCCATCTGGAACGCATTACACAACACAAGGTACACACTGTCATGGCAACATGGGCAACATGGTCCCGGCACCGCCGCCAGATCATCGAGGTCGAAGCTCAAAGAAAACAACTAATGTCACTCAAAGTGTGGAACAGAGATGCCTGCTACACTTCTTTGCCAGACACATTTTAGATGAGTGACAGGATCAACACGTGTGCACAGTGTTATCTTCTACACACTCATACAGTGAATGCAAGAAAGTACTGCACAGTTGTATTTAGTGACCACTGACTGTGATAGCTCAGTGGCTGTGGTGAGTCCCTGTTGGGTCTTGTTGGGAAAGGGCCACTCTGTGGTTAATTAGCGGGCAGTGATTTGGCCCCAAGAGGGCCAGGTTGGCCCACCAGTGAGCTCACTTCCCCTCGTCTTCACACTCACATGCACGGCCGCTCCCCAGCTATGACTCAGCCAGTGGAGAGGGAGAGAGCGAGAGGGAGAGAGCGAGCGGGAGAGCGATAGACAGGAAGTCATTTTACCCACATCGGGCCCATCTCCAGTCTCATCGCCTGCCAACTCTGAGTAGTGTGATTACAGGCGAAACTGATTAAAACAAAACAACTTAGCCTAGTACGCCCCCCCCCCCCCCCACTCCTCCACACATATACAGTACACATGGACTATGACACACACACACACACACACTCGCACACACACACACACACACACACACACACACACACACACACACACACACACACACACACACACACACACACACACACACACACACACACACACACAGTTAGGAGAAACAGGATGTTAGCAGGATCCTGGACGTGATCTTTTTAGACTCTAATGGCATCCTGATGGAACACAGGTGCCTCCTGAGAGTTGCAGCACTTACACTGAATACACATGAGATGACTCAGGGCCGCTTTCCTGGTTTAATCATTTAATGATTATTATGTCTTTAGGTATTTCCTCATGCTCATGCTTTTGTACCGATCAGGAGCTTCAATCTGGTTTCTTACAGACGGACTTGAAAGACGCGATAATAAAGTGATGAGAAAGCAGGTCTCTGTGGCAGCCACATAAACATGCCTCTGACTTTTAAAGGATTTTCCCTGAGACATCGGATGCAGGTGCTCTGCAGAGATCAAAGAGGACGCCAAGAGAGCTGATTTATTCAGCCAGTCCTACTGTAAAAATGCCCTGTAGTTTGGTCGAGAACATCAAGCTAATGATGTTTTATTCCTTCAGAGCATTTAAACAGGATGATGCATTTTCTTTCAATGTAATGGGTTTTTAATAATCCATTAGAGAATCTGCTGGTCACCTGTGTTGGATCTCTTATTCATTACAGTATAGTATGGAAGGCATCATTTTGTTGGGCGTTAGATCTGATACCTTGTCTTACATTTAGTTCATCATTGCACATATGGCTTTAATTAGGGGCTGTGTAGTACTTAGAGCATGCATCAATGTAGTACAGTACATTATCTATCATTGCCATGTGCTCAAGGCATTTTTGGAAAGTAAATGGAATGCACACGATGAACGCAAAAATGTCACACACTTCTTCTTTCATTATGTCTCCAACGACCCCACCACACAAGCTACAGTATGTTGTTTATAATATGGCATTTTAGCTCACACTGTAGGAGTTTTGGGTCAGAAATGGAAAGTTTCCAAAAACGCATAGAACATTTGCTGTTCGCTCATCAAATCTACCAAACAGGCAAGTGTAACCCAAGGCAGTGAACCAGTGAGGGTGAGGAAACCATCCGGCAAACAAATAAGGCTTTCACTGTACAGCCTCACCATTGCCATGGGAACTGTGTGTTTTACTCTACAAATCAAACATAATAAAGTGGGTTGATACAAGTGTACAGTACTACAGTAGACCGGAGTGCATCAGAGCAGGGCAGACAAGAGGCAAGAAGAGCCAAGAGGGTTTTAAGTTTTAGAACAACGGCATCGTAACTCATAGAGCAAACCTTCACTGGCGTAGGTGTTAGTTTTGCCTAAACACGAGCACATCTATTATGCTATGCAGATGCATCTATGTTGAAATCTTGTGTTGTGAAGTCGGCTCTTCTCGAAACATCCAACTAATGTTGCATGAGAAGTTAAGCACTGAAATTATGACATCAACTCTATAATTAAAAGGACCTTCAAGAAAATTAATCACATAATGATATATATAATAAAAATAATGATGATCATCTGTTACTCAGTCCCATCCCTGGGGTGATATTGCCATGCCAGTCGTGACTCTTGGGTTTGGCAAAAGTTGATATGCAATCATTTTTGACCTGGGTCACTGCATGCTTGATTTTCCACTGAATCAGTGGATTTACTGTGTCGTTGCATCATAGGCAGCAGGTCGGCGGAACAAGCCCTGGTGATGGGAGCATTTAGCCAATATGGAAGGAATCAGCACTGCTGAATTTATTTTTAACCGGGGCACTGAAACGGTGAAAATTACAGGGGTGTCTGATTGCCACTGTATATAGTGTATTTATTTCGACATTGTAACATGTCTGCTTTTCCCATTACTGCATGTCATTTACAAACTTGCTGTACAAAGCGAACATTCAGAGTTCCTTGAAATAGTCCAAATCATGTTTCTCATACTCTGCAAAAGAAAAATCCTCTCTCTGTAATGTCAAGCAGCTTTTTGAACTATGATTTATCCTCTTGGTATGTTTATGCCAAGTACTTGGAGTTGGCTTCCGTGTGCACAGTTCCTGTATGAGCATCTGTCAAAGTAACCATAAATAACATTTACTCAGTGCTGAAAAAGCTTTTCCTGGTTTCTTCCAGTTGGAGATAAATGCCTAAAACAAACTCACAACTCTGACGCAGTGGCATGTACAAACACAAATATGAACACACACGTGCTTTCACATTCACCTGCGTGCTCTGCACCCAACACTGTGCTCGCATATTTAACTCAATGTGCTCACAAATCTAGTTGCACCCTCTTTCACATATCTGTATTGTAGCAATAATGAAGCTGGATGGATTCCAGACACTCCTTCGACAATGCTTGATATTGTACTCCTATAGCAAGCAGTCGGGAGCATGAGGATCACAGACCTAAACACTGCGAGCATGAATGAGATCAGTCACTATGGATGACATACACCCAGTCATTATGGAGCTTAAGGATCAGACCTTTGGATTTGTTCCCTTGTCACGGTGTTTTAAGGCTTGAGATCCTCAAATTGTGTCTTCTGACGAGGCCTCCTCACCTCAAACACCACCCAGTTCTATATCATGTCAAAATACCACATGTAATGGTCACCCCAGGGATGAGTGGATTTTCTGCCTGGTTTGTGCCCAATGCAGCCCCCTGTAGCTGCTTGTATCCCCACTGAGTGAATGTTTCACAGACATCCTCATCGGGTGTTGACACAGGACAAAACCAAGCTCGTACCACAACACAAACTGTTTTACAACGAAGGGCGAGCCAGAGGTGAAGCGCTGCCGAGAAGAAAAGGGGTAAATAGGGGACACAAAGCAGCAGCTAACAGTGCAAACATTGCGGTGAGAGGGAAAGGAGGCTCGCAGGATCATTACCTGCAAGGGTTGAACTTCTTGTTTTGACACGTACAATACATACCCCAGAAAGGAATACTGGAGACATGAGGGTAATGGTGAATGCTGGGGTGATTGAGCACCTCCATAGAATGTACACTCACCTGAGTATACAGCCGAGAGCGCAGAGTACGCAGTAGCCGTCTATTTACTGTCTTTTGTCTGTCATGTACATGGCGGTGACATACAAGTTCATGACAACACAAATAGAGATCAGATTTAAGTTTTCCTTCTGTATATGTTCACAAACCATGAAAAGACTGCTCAAGCCAAATAACAGCTACAAAGCGAACCTTGAGATTAAATAGTTTTGAGCAACTGCCGTTATAAAGGGGAGAGAACTGACCTTTTAAACTTAACTTCCCTTAATGTGCTCAGAAAAAATGGCGAGTACAACATCTACAATTCCATCGCAACTGAGTGACTCCATCTGCTGATGAAGATCATATGAAATGATCAAAAGCATGAGAGCAGCCATTAAATGGGCCGTGAAATGAGATGACATGACATGACCTACTTCATTTGATGTATCATAAAGTAACGTGTGTACTGTGCAGAATAATCCACCTACAGGTAATAATTATCTCTTTTGTCACACAAATGCTTGATAACTGTAAAAGCACTTTGAGTGGTCACAAAGACTAGAAAATAGAAAGCAGTCCATTGACCATAACTGCCTGTTATACATGCTATATAGTATGTAACCAACTGTAACTGTAAATACTACCATATTTATTACATTTATTAAATAATATAGTATAAACTAGTTGTTAATATACCTTTTGTGCTACCACACAAACAACAGCATTTTACTTCGAAGCTGTACATAAATCTAATCAAATGTCTACATACTGTACATATTCCTGCACTGCACTGAACCCTTGGCTCTAATGGTGTCCTGTCCTGTGCCATGAGCATCTCATATGTTATACTTTATGTGTGTGTGTGTGTGTGTGTGTGTTGGTGTGTGTGTGTGTTGGTGTGTGTGTGTGTGCGTGTGTGTGTGTGTGTGTGTGTGTTGGTGTGTGTGTTGGTGTGTGTGTGTGTGCGTGTGTGTGTGTGTGTGTGTTGGTGTGTGTGTCACAAAGTCACATTGTTTATAAATGTGTACTTGGTAAATAAAAGTGATTCTAATGGATTTCACTTGTTATATTTTGTAACCAGATTACTGTAATCCAGTTACGTTAACTTCACAACTGTGAGAATAAGAACAAAGGGGACTTCATGGCCTGAATGATTAACAGCCTCAAGAGGGATATAATGACAAACACTTAAGCTTGTTTCTCAGTTGTGCAGCACAGACACAGAGGATGCAGAGAGCTGGCCTAATAGCCAAAGAGACTGGGTTTGGCTACAGCCACTAATTTGTACTATAGTGGTCATTACGGAGAGACAGCAGCCAGCTGTGGTGTAGTGCTGCTTATCTGGAGGTAATGAGAGGTAACATGGGTGTAATGTGGCTCCATGTGCACATATTTGTCTCAACATCCAGAAAGTCTCTTGACTCTCCCTCTCTCTCTCCTTTCTCCCTCTGTCAAATAAATCCTCTGTGGCTGTTTTGAAAAATCCCTCCACCTTTTTTTTCTGCCAAACATTCTTTCGCCCTCTCATTCTCCTATTCCTCATTAAACTCGTGAAAAAGAAAGCGTGTTTAGTGCGAGCTCGGGGGCCCCCCGGCTCAGTTGTGGGAAGGGGACCGTAATGGTTAATGGAGGGAGGTCTCGCCCAAGGAGAGAAGACACCCACATTCAACACACACACAGATCAGAGAGCAACAATGTTTTCGGGTGATGTCAAAGGCAGCAGATAAACAGTCTCGAAGAGCAGCGGGACTCCTGATGGGGCTCAGGTGATGAAGGGGAGAAGGAGAGAGGAATAGCCCAAGGAGACATGGCGCTTGTCTGGCCTGTTTCCCGGCCTCCCGTGTTGGAGCATGAAAAGGAGCAGGTCGTTTACACCCCAGTGAAAAAAGCCACCCTAGCCACAGCAGCACCTGGATGTTATTTGGGCTAATGGACTCGGGGCTTACTCAATAGTAATCAACTTGGGGGGGCTTGTCGCTTTGTTTCATGTGCCACCTTTCGCCAGCACTCCCATTCTTTGTCTTACACAACCTTTTTCCCTCCTACCTGCTCCCTCCCTGTCCTTATCTCTCCCCACCCTCTCCTTTCTACCTCTCATGTGTTTATTTTATTTTCCGGAGAGCTGTGTTATGACAAGGACTTCACTCCCCGGATGTATGCAGTCAGTGCTTGTGTCATGCCCTTATGAGGTATGGGGGCCCTCACAGCTCTGCCAGCCCCACCCGGCTTGCCCTTCCCAAGCAGAGAGCGCTGGGAGGAGGGGCTGGAGGAGGGTGGAGCGGGTGAACTCCTGCCCACACCCTGTCCTGTCCTGCCTGGCGTTGATGGAAACTTCACACACACACACACACACAACCACACACGCAGATATAGGATAGCTAGATTCACCCGGCAAGATTAACTTTTTTCTTTCTCTTTTGTCCTCATGGACAGTTGAAAATGCTGACATGAGACTTCCTGGCACAGTCCATTTTCCTGTCTCACTGCTATTACCTCATTCATACAAGCCTCAGAACGGTTCACAATTGTTTACCATCCATCACTAAGTCCTGGAGGCCTAAAACCTGTAGCTGAAGTCATGTAAGGCGCAATAGCTGCATAGCATAGTTTATCATGCAGCAGACTCATTTATCCTCTGCTGGCTCTTTTCATTCAAATCACCAGAGGGTTTTTTTAAGTGAGAATGCATGCCTTTGCTGTGGAGTGTTTTCTATTACAGCATTTCATTCTCAATGTCTATCTCTTTTATCTTCCTTGACAAAAATGACAAACACATTTCTTTGTTCACCATAAAATATTCACTTCGTTTGTCATATCATGGAAGAATCTCTCACCCCAAGACACACAGAGCAGAGTCAAGGGGATTAATGGTCTCTGCAAACAGCAACTTATGAATGATTTCAAATGGAAACTTGATGTGAAATGATGATGTATTAAATCCCCCGGAATTGTGTCGTGTTTATTACGTTTTCCTCACTTTACTGGCGAGACAACTGGTTGATCTTAAAACCAAAGATGCCACCCAAGACATAGCACTTAACATGGACTCTGCAGAGAGCTGTTTAAGAGGAAACAAATGGGACTGTACATGAAAAATAAACCCAGTATGATAAAAGTTTTCAAATGTGTTTCCATCCATCTCATCTTCGCTCCCTTTTGCTCGAATGTGAAAAAGCCCTTAGCAAAATGTTACATTTCATCATTTTTCCATTCTTTAATTTTCACCACAAAGCCTGACATGTTTTAAGAGGTGCAACCTAATATTGCCTGAACTCCAGGACCTACCACAAAGATCTCTGGGTAAATGGGAGGGAAGGAAGTGCACAGACAGGAGGACGGGCGTGGATGGAAAAGTGCGCAGTAACTTGGCTGCAGCACACCCTTAAGTAACAACACATGGCAGTGGAGGAATTCCACATTCGCGGACACTCTACATGAGCAAGGATGGGAAAGGCTGTCCGGCTGCTTGCACCGAGCGACCGACTGGTTCCGAATTGGAAGCTGATAAGGCTCTGCCATACCTAATTCCTTTCCATGTTCTCATCCTGGGTAGGCATCACAATGGGCATGATTCATGGGGGTAATTCCACCAGCTACTGACTTGGCTCCTGCCTGCATTTGGGAAGAATGTGACCTCACAATACGCCTCTTTCAGGCCCATCCCTGTCTGACTTCGACCAGCCTCTCCTTGAAGACCTCTTCTGTTAGAGACTGCAGAGTGAGGACAAGGGAATGCTGCAGAAAGGCAAGGAAGAGAGGCTAATTTGAGGGGGGGAAATCTTGCACAAAATACTCCTCATTCCCCATCTTCTCTCTTCCCACATCACTCTCTCCTTCCCAGTCTAATAACTAAATGATGTGCAGTGAGGAGGAGCTTTTAAAACAATGAACTTGAAAGTCACCCGCCGTGACGACCACAGAGACAAGTCCTGATTGCACGGGGGGAAGTTGTAGGTGTGATGCCTGTTTTATGTTTCCATATATCAACCGCAGGGACTACCACAAGTCTAGCCTAAGTGATGATCTGAACAAGAACACGTGATGCAAAACAGTGTTTTGTAACATGAGACCTCTGAAGCACTCTCTATCTTGTGCTTAAACAAACTGCAATCATCGCGGGTAATTATTTAGCTGTATTAGGCCATTTGAAGCTCGGTTAATTCCTGGTTACATTCCATCTGTCACAGACACAAAGGCTCTTGTCTTTATCTGCAGTCAGCGCTGAAATACAAATTACTCTGCGGAGTGGCTCGAGCAAAAGTAGGCTTACAATGGATGGAACATAAAAGTGTATAATCACAATCACTGCCAATAGAGAGTTAAGGAAACATTCGGTCTACAAAGGCCTTAAAAAACGATAAGGATATAATAGAATGCTTTAATGGCCTGGACCATTCTTAGTTTCTAACAGGATTAATTGAGCAGCCACAAGACATGCAAAGTTGAACAAATGTACACATTTGTCTTTTAATTGAATCAAGGCTTTAGGGCTGTGAGTCAAACTGAAGAGTGGGCAAGAATATATCTTCAATAGAGGAAATTGTATCTGCTAATGTAGAATGTATGTTATTTGCAAGCTCATCACGCATAAGACTAGTAATCAACGGCTCTTTCTTGGATGTAGGTCTCAGAAATATGAGATATTCTACTTCTAAAAGTTCTGAGAATAATGTCTCAGCGGTCCAATACATTTCTTTTTTATTCAAGCAATTCTCAACTACCCCATTTAACTTCGCTACAGAGGAAAAGCGGCTTTACAGACCTGTGCCATCATCAAACGGCATACACACGTGATCATAAACACGTACAATCTGGCACAAGTGAAGGCAGGCACACACTGGCACATGCTCACGCCACACACATAAAAAGGGCGTTGACACGTACACGTTCGTAAGCAGAGGTGGTTTTGTCATGTCACCCTCCTTAACATCCTGCTGCAGTCTGCCTCATAGGAGGAGAACATGTGATGTCACCTCTGGCAAAGCCACGGTGTCTGAAAACTTTTCATGCGCCGCCCAAACGAATGAGAGGCAGACATTACGCAGAATAAGAATGGAGACTATCTGTTCTCCACAGTGAAAGCTGGTATTTGTTAGCATGGACAACTTCCAGATCTGGGCCACTGTCTGTTGACTGCAGATCAACACAATGCAGATCACAACATTCAGACTCCACAAAACATCCTCAGTATGTAGCGGTGCCACTCTTCCCTGTCACTCATACTGGCAGGGTCCCGCTGCTCCACCAGCACCACTGGCACTCCTAAAGCAGCCCAGCGGCACCATCTGAAAACCACCAAGTGGGGTTAGTCATAATAGAGCTTCATTTGGCCATCAATCTTCATGCTCTCCCCCTGTTAGCAGCACGGACCGCGTCTTGTGTTGCAGTTAAAAGCCTTGGCACTGCTCTACCAGGCCTGTGATAAATTGATTGCGCTATGAAGCCTGTGGAGAATGTTTGGAGATCCCGATCCATCCTCGCTGTTTGTCACTGTGCATTAGCAGTGAATGAGGGGATTCCTGAAGCCTGACTCATAAGCTCCCTGGGCAAGCACCTTTCAGATAAATTCTAGCAATGAAGAGTCCACTGGAAATGTAAATTGCACACTGATTCAGAACGTTTGATATTTTCGCCGAAATTTGAGTGAAAAACAAAAGCCAGAGGCATTTTGGGCAAAGTCTGTGTCAGCAGTTAAAAGAAATAGACTATCGAAGGACCACAAAAAAGTTTTTGGGCTTTTCATCAATTGCACGCACTCCCTGCTTTTCATCTCCAGGAGAGAAAAAAAGAGAATGCTGAAACAAATGTGCTCCTTTCTCGTGTTTCTGAAATCAGTTTTCTTCCAACTATTGTTCCACTACACTTTTTCTTATTTGGCAAAAAATACAAGCCAACAGAAAAAATATGGCAGCAACATTACGCTTAACTCAATTCTCTGCTAATTCATGCAGAGCATTCCTAATTATCATAGGCACATTTTTATTTGTTATATACAATCATGTGATGCCTTTATTTTTGTGTTTATGTGAGCTTTTATTTTGCTTAAATATTTGAATTTCACATTACTTTATTGTCCTCAGTTCAGTGTTCTCTGCATGCCTTGAAATCTAGATCAGATATCATTGTTATCTCACCCGTCCTCATTGCTGTATCAACATTACTATTGCAGCTGACAGGTCTATTGAACTGTGGGGTCAAATAACAGAACGGAAGAGTGCTTTTCTCTCTCATTAGAAAGTACACTGATCCTGTGGATAGGACAGAGTTGATTCTCAGCTAAATCCATTCATTGTTTCTATTTTGGTGTGATGTCTAGACATAAAAACATTTTACTAGGGACCAAAAAGCCACAGCTGGGTTCTGCAAAGCTGGATTAGACTTTGACCGGCCAAAAAACACTGAACTACATGTTGAAAAAACGCAAGTGTTAGCTTTTGATTTCCTGCCAAGCACCTTGCATGGTGTATATCTTAACTCCAGAGATAAAAATATAGATGATGAAGTCATGTGTTTATTTCCTATACTGTTTTTGTGCTGGGGAAAAGATTGTCTGCAGTCATAAAATGTTTATATATGTGTCTTTTATGGGATGTTCCTTGTACACAAAATTGTTAGCAGCATCATAAAAAACTAGGCCGACAAAGTGCAAATTAAGGGGTTTGTGGGGGTACTGACCACCTATTTTCCACACTCAAAGTCACAACATCTGTAAACAAAGAAAATGTGTTCACCCATAAACACACACCCTTAAATGTGACCACAGATGATGTCATAGTAATGAGTATTTGGAGCTGAGGGACAAAAGCTGTGCGTTCAATTAAAATGGAGGTTGCTTATTGTTTTTAAACTTTTGGATCTTAGAAATGTGTCATTGGCAAAATAAACAAAACTTGCCAAAACGCAGAACACTAAATTAGAGTAATGTGATTTTGTTGTGAGAGTTTATTGTTGTGACTTATTTTATTAAACTCATCACAATGAGAAGCAATAACTATTAAAGAAAAATGTCCACAATAAAAAAAAGCCAATTTCTCGGCGATGATGAAATAGTTTCGGTGCTTTTATTTTTAACAGTCTTTGTGGATCATCACTTCCCTTTTTGGGGCTTCCTCTGTTTCCTGCAGCTGCTGAGTCTGTCTCAAACCTCTTCTGTACACTTCCCCATGTATGTCCTCATAAAGTGCCGCCGTTCATGCCTGATGGACCATGATAGACAGAGGAGCATGAGACAAGTCAGGGCCTCACTTTGCTTCAAATTAAGTACTTGTCGGATTGTCAAATAGCGTCTCAACCTGTTCTCCCCCACACCTTTCCAATGTCAGAATTGGGGTGGAGTGTGTCTCAAAATATTGTAACTTTCCAAAACTGTCAATCTGTGAAAGGGCCCCACTTTACAGAGAGATCACGAAAGCAGTGAGATGCAGCCAGGAGGAAGAGGAGGAGGCAGGCTCTTCGCTCTGCCTTTGAATGTGACCATTTAGAAGCAAAACGCCTTTGTTCTTAGAAGTGATCAGAAGACATAAAACTATTTTCTGTAAGCATACTTAATGCTTGGATTTCTATATGACCATGTGTAGGAGCATTTATCACAAGAAAAAGTGCATTTCATATCAATAAAATAATATAATCAACACCAAAGATGAAGCAAATCATTTGCACGCCGCACATCCATACAAGTTGTGTGGATGCGCCAATAAATTGCACTCAAGGGTGCTCCAGTGTACAGACATTTATTTACAATGTTCATGGCTGTCTTCTATTTGTCCAGCACCTGCCTTCAACAGTATTTGAGTGTTGCGACTACTACGCACAGGGCAGCCAAAAAACTATGCTAATCAATTGAGTGGCTGATAAAAATGTGCACATTCATTAGCCATTGGTAATGGAAGTTAATTAAAGTTTTGTCCCCTGAATATGTATAGTTTGTTATCGTACTTTAGACCGTTTGGATTATCACTAAACATAAAGTGCAGCAGAAGCTGATAGGAAGTTATCTTTTGCTGGTACTAAGTCATAAACTTGGTATTCAAGTAATTAAAATGTTGCCCTGTTGATAGCCCCAAAAATGAAGGTTTGGGGATCACAAGAGTTGTAGCAATTCAAATTTCATGGCAATTCACCCAATGGTTATGAAGATATTTCACTCAGAACAATAAATGTGAACCGTATAAATTAAAGTTCAGTGGGTCAAGTCATTATGATATATCATCTGGGAACCAAGAATGTTTGTACAAAATCCATCCAATAGTTGTTAAGATATTTCAGTCTGGACAAAGTGGTGTTGCCATCCCTAGAAGCAGTTTTCAGCCACTAACGTAGCGGTCCACTGCTGTATTCAACATCAAACGCTCTAATTTTGACTGATTTCGTTCCTCCAGCAGAACAAATTATATTTGTTTCCTTCTAATCTTTAGGAAACATATTGTAAGCACCCTGGTTCAGCACAACAATAATCCCTCAAAGGCCTGTCTTGATTAAAAAACGACTAAATTAAGCCAAAAGAGTCAGCAGGAAGAAAGAACCTCTATTAGCCTTCACTGCAGCCGCTGATGATTGATATGATAGCGAGCCCATTTAAAATTTTACACATGATTGAGGCTCTATTGGATGTAATGAAATGGCCTTCCTGAATATTGCACTTGAGTGACTGTGTGACCACCAGCACAATAGCTGCTATTATAGTTTTTGGGCTCTCAACCCATTTTTCATTGTACCAGGTCCACTGTGTTATTATTGCAGAACTCGGAGTGAACCCGCGGCTTTGGTTTCTTGCTGTTACGGATGTGACCGTTCTCTCCACCGGGAGCAATTCACAGAGTGTTAATTGACCACCGCAATCACTCAGCAGATTTATGGAAAGTCTGAGGGGTCACAGGAGACTTCCAGGGGAGGCCGTCCAGGGAGCAGAGCCGGCCCCAGAGCTGCGGCGGAGGAATTTCTGGCCTTTGTAACTGCACTACAAGTTCATAAACTCTGCCTTCCTACAATGACTTCAGAGGAAATGTAGATTATATAAAAAAATATATATATAAATGGTCCATAGAGTGTGCTTGTGTGAGGTTTTGCGTTGATTTACTTGTAATCACACTCTAATAATTCCACAGCGATGATCATGCAGGAATCTGAAAAACAAGTACTGTACTCTCATGACCCAGATGTATATCCTTCACTGTGGAGGAGTTGGGGGTGGGGTGGGCTTGTGACATAGGCGCGGGCACTGGAGTCCCATCTGGCAGACTATAATCAGCTTTGAACAACAGACCTACAGACAGTGAAACGAAACAAAGCGCATGTGTAGAAACAGACTGTTAGCTACAGTGACGAGCAATCATCTATCATTATTTAAATGCTTTGATGGAGAAGATCCAATGTGCAAATATTTATATGAAACAATGGAAGGGAGGGTATTGTTTCTGAGTGATGAGATAATGATAATGGTTTTGATCATTGTTTATACTACAGTGCAGTGTGTCAGTTTGTCGAAGTATTAGTGTGCGTGTGGCCCTGCATCTGGACACTCTTAATACTGTTTAATCCCTGTTCTGTCAGCCAGCCAGGCTTGTCCTCATGCCAGCGCATCTACAGTGTGTCACGTATCTTCAAACAGAGGAAGAGAGGTTGAATAATGTCTTCAGTTTAACTGCACACTCGTGGAATAATGATGCTCTGGGGTATTTTTGTATTAAGGTAAGACAGAACCTTCTTTTTCACATTAATGATGCATTCACCTTTTCATCCAGCCTTGAATGGGTAACATTGGTTGTGTGTAGAGTGCTATGGAAATAGGAGGCAAAACAATGCAGACATTCTTTCTAAGAGGGGGTGAAGCCAGTCCACTTCTCCTTATAATAAGTTTCAAACACTGCCATCATTTATTTATTTCATGGATAGAATGGTTAGGAAGTTGCTGCTATAATTTAACATAGGAAAGTTGAGGATAATTGTCTTCGGCATTCCAATAATTTTACAGTGATTATGTGATAAGCTGTATCATTTCTTTTGATGAAATGTGTAACTGCCTTTTTGAGCAAGTTGGCCGGAGCTGGTGATTTACGAGTGCTATAAGTCTGTGTTTTGCTGCATGGAGCCTGCATGGTGCATGGAGTCTGAATGCCATGCTTGCTTACACAGAAAAGCTACACTAATGGGTTTGTGTTACATTGCTAAATCAACTCGAGCTGTGAAGCGGCTCCCAGCAAACCTTTATGATCCATTAACCACCAGGCATGGTTTTGCCAGGTCGCCTGTGCCAGCTGGCAGGAACTGACAAGCCTGTATCATGAGCAGCCTCTGCCAGCGATAGCTTTACTGAGGTTTGCAGAATTCCCCTCGTTCTCTCAAGCTGATTACATACATGTTGTTTTCTCATTAGCCGAGGCTCCTCTAGTCCTGTCTTGCATAAATGGTTGATGGAACGAAGGTGAACGCAGAGTTTACAATATGTTAGACTTGATGTCTGCAGACAGCTCGGGAAGAGAGACAAGTCTGTGGAGTGGTTTGAGTTTGGGTGGAGACAGCAGCATTTACTGTAGAACTGCAGACAAATATGCATGGACCCCACCCTAGGCTAGTGATCAACTCCTCTGTCATCAGTGTCTTTATCACGCAGACAGAGATTGATTTCCAAGGATCAGATTCCTCGTGATTCCTCTTGTGAAAGAAAGTCCCATTTTTCAAACATTTGGAAACCTGAAAGATTTCTGTAGCGCTGTTTGACTGTTTTATTGTGGTATTAATGAAAGCTGGCAGCGCTCTGCAATATCCACACACAAATAGGCACCCGCCTTTCCTTTCGACGGTTGTCAGTGCATGGCTTATTTCTCAAAATGCATAATGAAATTTTTACGACTTTCTTTTTTGCAACCATGCAGTTAAGAGGCTGTTATTGTTCAATATTGCAATTATATTTGCCAAGCTTCTCTCCTGGGCACACTTTGTATGTGACTTATGTTTCATGGCTCATGTTTAATGAATGGGTAAAGGCGGGGAGAAAAGACAATTGACCTACAAAAGGCATGTACGCAAAGAACTGAGAAATTGATAGGATTTTCTTTACATTGTAAATAATAATCATTTGGATTACATGTAATCCTGTGTCAGGTCATTTGTTATTTCCAAATCTTGCTTCTTCGTCTGTAGTGAATCTGATCTACCTACACACCCTTGGTTTCCAAACTGCATTAGTTTTATGACTCTGCAGACGGATGGATGGAGGGGAATTCCGAGTCGATTTCTACCAGGTTAAAAACACCAGGCGGCCAATATGAACTCTGTTAAATCTACGTGTATTCATTGAGTATACACCGTTATCTAGGTCACAGGTAGACAAGATAGGCAAATCAGTAATTTCCTCCTCTTTTAGAATGAGGCACTTTCACTCAGTTGGATAGTAAGCGAGATATCAGGAGCCGAGGAGGAGCCGAGGAGGAGCAAAGGGTCATGGTGGGTATGAGCAATAGAGGGAAAGAGATTTACAACAATAGTTCAAAGCCTCTCAGTTTGTATTTGATCCATTGTCCCGGCTGGTCTTTAGAGACCACCACCAACAAGGCATCGTCTTACTCAGGTTGACAGGGTTTTGTATAGCTGAGATGCCCTGTGAGATTAGGTTCAGGTGAAGCCCAGGGTTAGAGCAGAGTGGGAGGAATGGTATTTCATCAGTGTTTTAGGCCGTTTCTGTGAGAGCAGAAGACAGTTTGGTGACACTGCACTTGTTTTAATGAGAGATTTGGAGTTTTATCTGCAGCAGAAGTTGTAATTACGTACAACATTTTGTTAGATTGTAAAATATGTGTAATGAGAAAGAACCGAGATAAGCAAATGGCTTTTCCTCTATCTGATAGGGATGGTAAATCCCTCTGAGAGGATTATCACAATGGCCCATTTTATTCCTCACCAGATTTCCCTGCTGTGTAATTACCGTTTGCCTCTATCTCTCTCTCAGTGGCAAAATTGATGGGTGGAATAGCTTGAGAAATATGCAAGTAAAAGCCAAAGACGGAAACCTTTCAGAGGCACACCACAATGAATGAGAATTTGGAGGATGCTAATTAAACAATGTCATGATTTATTGTCAGTAACAAAACATTTACTGTGTCATTCCCAAAGGCTTGGTTTCCTGGAAAATATCATTTGGTCACAGCTCTGTTAATTCCTTCGCCTCAGTTCTAGTTGTAACTGAGGGTTTAGAAAGTCAAGACCAATATTATATGGCTTGTGTCAGGGGACCTTCATATATTTATTTAAACAAAAGTTATAAAATAGATTACAGCCTCTAAATACCAGTGGCGGGCCGTGTATTTCACACCTAGGCCTTCAGTGATGTCCTACATAGTCCTACCTGAATTATTCCCCCTCTTAATACCATCATTATGACGCCATGGCTCTAGAAACTATACATTTAGACAGAAACGCAGTATAACCGGGTGTTGCATCACTCTAACAACAGAGTTATATGAATATTTATGAAACATTTAGTTGTAAATAGCAGGCATTCCCAGCAGTACAATGTGCAGTGCCTCTCGGAGGCTGTGAGCCGGGGGTACCGCTCGTAGTTAGTGATTTGAAAGTGGCGGACAAACCCTTTTCCCGGCTGTGATAGGCTCGCTAGCGTCGGGGTTGGCCGTTCTCTTCTCACGATGTCTAGCTTTTCTTGAAAAGTTTGTCTTGAAAATGCCGTTGTAATTATATCTGCGACCAAATCGATCTCTTCTCGTCCTTGTAGAAATCTACACAAATTAGCTTGTTCAAAGTTTGCTAGCTCTGCATAGCTCTGCCTCTCAATAGTGCGTATCCAATCAAAAGACGTGGACGTGCTGACGTTATCGTACGCCTGCTAGCTGGCCCCGGTGTCCCCAACTCGAAATCTGATTGGTTAACGCCACCGTTTTGTCTCTGTTCACTTTAAGCGACAGGCGCCCGCACTGTTGATTGTGAAGGCCTCAGGGCAGATTTCTTGGACCCTGGCAACACATCATGGCTGAAATATGATTGGATAAAAGCTCTAACATAAAGGCCAGCCCTCCAAATCTCGATCTGAGGCTGGAAGCAGCGCAACCAAGAGGAAAGCTATGAAATGAAGAGAATAGACTATGGGGAATAATTTAACACATATTTGTGGAAAAAATATATCAAAATTAAATTTATATTCTGAAGATGTTTAGGCCAGCAGAGAAGGCCTTGCTGGCCCTGACGGCCCACCACCTAAATACACTTTTGACTATTCTCTAATCATTTGTACCATAGTGCTGCGTTTGATTGTCGAAACACTGTTCAAGGTAAGAAAATCAATCACCAACCACAGAGAGCCAGAAGCAGTTTAAGCAGCCAATTAGTTCATTACAAGCTGAAGAGAGCATTTTCTTATCTTTCACAACGTTGAACTACTGCTGGTAAAACCTTTGTCTAGTGTCACATATTTAAATTGAATAGACTTCCTAGAAAGCCTCTTTGCATCAACATGTGCCGAATCCCAGCTTTTGGCAGGCTCATGAATGCACAGGACAGAGATGTTATCTGGCCTTCGGGAGGATGTTTGGGGAGTGGGAGTTGGAGGGCTGTGGGGCTTCAGTGTGCTAATGCAGCTAACAGCCAGGAAGGCAGAGTGTTGACTCTGCAGATTTAAGCCAGCTACTGATGGCTATGGGGCTAAATACTGACCCCATGGACTAATAAAGAAAATCACCTCAGGCACGAGCCGCAGGGGTCAGAGGTAACGGCATGGCTGGGAAAAACACAGGCCGTGGCTTTTGATCACTACTCTGCCTAATTGAAATGACAGTTGAAGACCGGTGGGGGTAACAGTGTTTATTTACGTCTTTGTTACGCGGTGAGCAAGCACAAAGATATGCCTGGCCCGACCAGGGATGACATCGCTCCCGTTTGCTGTCTGGCTCCGGGATCTCTGCACTAGTACAATAAGGACTTCCTGTCTGCCATCAGATTCCCCTGCATTCCACCCAGGCCCGGGATGAGGCGAGGGGGATGCTGGGGACAGGGTTTTGTGAATACGAGTCCTAATCAAACTGACAATACGGACCTGTTCCCTTCTTTTGACCCCCAAGCTGACCCTCAGTCTGAGTTTCCGTTTATCAGGGAGCTGGAACAGGTCGCAATTTGCTGAAACTGTGCTGAGGTTGGTTTCCTGTGCTGAAACAGATGCTTAGATATGATCAACAACCTGTTTCACAGTGCTGACACCAGCTAGTTCTACAAAGGCTATGCACCTAGTCTTACTGCAAGGTAGTTACTGTACGGCTAATAAAACTAAATTAAGAAAAGAAGTGCTGGAGAAAATCAAATATCACAATATCTTTTACCAAATACCTTAGTATTGATATTGCAACGATATTGTAGGGTTGACTATTGGTGCTTTCACAAAATATTTAGACAATGAGATTTTTGATAAATAATTAGCCTTAGTCTGGTCAATTGAAATGACATCACTTTACTGTAACGCAGCCTTTAAAATACAACAATTATGCGATATAACGGAATCTACTCCCATATCAAGATATCAATAAAAATATATTTTTTTGTTTCATTGTTTGTGTTTTATTATTTTTTTATTACAGGTAATTATTATTTGGCATCTATAATTTTGTGTGGCACAATAGCATTTCAAAAACAGTGATATTATAATATTATTGGATATTTTAAAACATTCAATTTATAGGCAATATATCGTATACATTTGATTGTTTTACATTATGTATATATATATATATATATATATATTTTTTTTTTTTCTTTACATTTTATTTATTGACTCATTTTGTCTATACACATTTTTTTTCATACAGCACAAATAAAACAAAACAAGCAACAAGCCTTAGCGTATGCCTTAAACCCAAAAGCAGTTTTTTTAGGTGAGTAAAAAAGCAGGGGAAAATAAACCGACAAAATAATCATTTTGTATTTTAACTGATATTCAAATAATTTATTTTATTTTCATGAATGTTTGTTGTCAGGACACTATGAGACTGTGTGGGTAAATGTCTGGGTGGCAATAAGCACATGCTACTAGTAGCTCCTAATGACCCAGAAGTATATTGCTGATACAACAAACAGTGGAATATAAGACGTCTGCACTGAGAAAGAAGCTTAACCCTATATTGCTCTCAATAACAACCAGGGAAAACAGAGGAAAGAGGCACACGATAAAAAAGGAAAGAACAACAAATAATGTAAAATGATACATACATTGTGATTACAAGTATTGAATATACAGAAACAGTTGCATCCGGTTGCCTTGAACACACTATACTGCTGTAGGAAAATAATCCTGATGTTGCTATTTGAAGAAATGGGGGAAGACTGTATTCAAGCTCTCTTGTTTCAGTGGGGTCAAGGTGGAAGAGCAACCTTCAGCAACCTGAGTACTAAAACAGCCTGCTGCTGTCTAGCGTGACTACACATGCAGCATTAATGGCCTCCTGAGAGGACCGTCAGCACAGGAGGAAAAGAACACAAATACTCCCCTCTCACACCCCGGCAGTACAGAGGACAGAGGAGATTATATGTCTGTGACAGCACACTAGAAGTGTGTGGTTTAAAGGATTACACCAAGCTTTTAGAAAAATGGTCTACTAGTCAACTTATCCTTTAAATTAGAGCACAGACATAAAAAAATATCTATGTATCCCCAGTAAAGTGCTCACCTGGATGCACCACGCTAAGACTTGAACAGAACCGGAAGAATTTCAACAAAGTGGAAACTGATCGGACACATACTGTATCTCATGGTACAACGGACGTTGTTGCTGACACAACAAATAAACCCGGATCTGATGAGTTAACAGTATCTTTACATTAATAAACATCAGACAATGCATTTACACAAATAGTCATTTCCTGTGCGGAATGACAAGAATGTCATTTCTACAAATACGACCACAACAGGAACAGCACTTTGTCTCATGCTAATTCCGATAATGGTAAGAGGATGGATAAGCTTGAGGTCATTTCTAAAGTATATTCAGTGCAGGAAATGAGCAACTATTGTGTTGCCCTTTTTCTAATTCAGCTGCTGGGAAGGTTCAGGTTTCTGTCGACACTTCATTCTGTGAAATTAAAGGATCACTGCCCCGGTTCCTCAAATGTTGGCAATCTGCATGAACACTGAGGGTTGTCACAGGTGATTAATAAGCATACAGTACATTTGATCCCATTGTGTCTCCAGGTTTTTGTTAAAGCCATTGAAGGTGCTGATTATTTCTGATATTATGTTCTGAAAGGTGGCCTTTGTGCCACCCTGCCTCCTCACTGCCAACCTTCATAAATAGCTTTCCGTGAGAGATGGCGGGAGGAAGGAGACACGAAGTGTGTGTGTGTGTGTGTGTGTGTGTGTGTGTGTGTGTGTGTGTGTGTTCCTTTCCTATTCAGTGATTTACAGATTTTGTCCAGTTTGCTGTTTGTTTTCCAGCCTTGAGAACGCTTCCCTCACCCCGAGATTTATGCAGATACATACATAACACACATACACACACTACAGCAAGGTGCGTACGTGTGTTGGATGTATTATGCAAACATGCTTTAAAAAAATAAAATATATATATATATATATTTCGGGATTATTTTAGTAAATTGAAGTTACTAATGTGCCAGAGAGGAAAGACACAATAATACATGAACTGTCACACCACACACTGTATTTATTTAATATGTATAGCATATTGCACCAACCAGACAGGTTGGTACAGTGAAGCGGATAAACAGGCTCTAACGTCTTCTCTGATACAATGCATTTTGTTTTAGATCTGATTTCACTTACGTGAGAACAAACAGTGGCAGGGTAAATCTGTCTATAGTTCCCTTCTCTCTCATAATATTGTGTACCACACACACACACACACACACACACACACACACACACACACACACACACACACACACACACACACACACACTTACATTTAATAGTGTTATTTATGTTCAGATTATGAAAACACAAATTAGGGGTGTGAGAAAGAAATCGATACAGCATAGTGTCATGTATTGTATCCATCCAAGGACACGAAGTATCGATCTTATATCATATAAATTATTAATATTGAAAATACAAATTCAACCTTTTGGTAACAATTGCTTTTAAGGTCTACTAGGCTACTTTTCTAAAACAAAGATGGACACATCGGAAAAAGAAATCAGAAATGTGCCAACAACTTTATATTATTCGATAGAACAGATGTTGACATTTTAATTTGAAAATAGGTTATTTAAGCAATAGCTCACGGCGGCCGTGGTATATGCTCATTATATCACAGTTAAGGGGCGTGGTTTGGCCCGACGCGAAGCGGACCTTAACTGTGATATAATGACCATATATCTCGGTCTGAAGTGAGCTATTGCTTTTATAAAACGGTTACCAAGTGTGGCAATATGAAAGAAAAATACACACTCCAATTTAAATAGTTTGTATTATTAAATAATGATGTTCAAAATAAAATAGTCCCTCCGTTGCCTTCTCCACAAAACATAGTGTTAACAGCTAGCGTGCTAACAGCTAGCGCTGTGTTCTGTTCGTTTCGTTTTTTTTCCATTTGGTCTACCTGCTCTTCACGTAGCTCTGCATGTCGTCTTTTAGGGGCTTTTTTCTCTGGAGATAAGCACTGATGATCCACTCCTCCAGAGGAGAGAACATTGTACTATACTAAATGGACGGTCCCATGTATTGGCGCATGCGCGACCGGAACCCGGGACCAGATTGAACTGTAAACACGTCTGTGTTTCAGCCTTTATAGTACGTGTTTGATTATTGTCATTTCACGCTGATATTATTTATAATAAAAAGCAACCGAACGAATGGAACTCTGTTCTTATTTACATAGTAAAGCTTTGTAAGTTTGTTTCTTAACGGACGTAATTTAACAGCTGTAACGGTTGTAGCTTTTTCCCAGACGCGGAGGGATACTGACTTGTTGTGAAAAGTAACTACAATTCTACCCGTGATATACGCTCATTATATCACGGCTAAGAACCAATCAGATTGCTTGATTTGACATGTCCGTTTTATAAAGGGGCAATATATGTTATCGCAATAATCAACATATCACAAAATGATTAAAATTGCAATAATATCGTATTATGACTTAAGAATCGTAATAATATTGAATGGTGGGTCCTCCGGTGATTCTGACCCCTAACCCCCTCATAATTTCAATACCACTGTTTTAGCTCAGATACAAAGACTTCCTCATGAAGGCCACTTCCAAAAACTGCAGGCAGCTTAGCTTTAGCTTTTTCCTTACGCATCCCTGACACCTGCAAACACCTTAATGCTAATCTGAGATACTATGCAGATACAATGCCAAATGTTGACAATATTGAGAGATGATCCACTATAAGCATTAGACTGAAGACTGTTGCACAGGCTGCTGTTTATATTTCAGCCACTGTTTATTACTCAAAGCTTTGGCCTCATTTAAAAGCCAATGACGAAGAGAACTACACTGTTAGAGTATAACTAAACACAGAATAATAACTGCTTTTAAAACATGGCCAAGCAGTTATCCACTTTAAAGTCTTTTAGATAACGTGTCTGTTAGAACCCTCTGAATCTTTCTTTACTTTCCTCAATAAAAGTCTTAAGATTTCTCCCGGGTCCCATTTGTTTTATTCATGGCTATTTCCAAAAGGTAAACACATTCCCTTCTCATTCAGCCATGGCATGAATCTTATTAGAAGTTTATCGTGTGCTCTCTCAAAAGGTTCACTGACCTTCCAAAAGATCAGATTCGTGTACCCTTAGATGGAGGTAATTTATTTTTGTTAAAAAAAACACTTGGTCGTCATTCAAATATGGCTCTCGCTCCCATAGTGGTAGCCAGCAGACAAACTCTGACTTGCCTCCAAGTCTTTGTCTTCATAAATTTCTCCCATGAACTGTACAAACTACAAATGATTCACCTCATAACCCAATAAGTCATCATTACAAATCATGCAACTTGTAACTTGGTTAGCCGGCATTTACATGATTCATTCATATGATTTAGAGCATTACATAACGATCAACATTGACATGTATAAATGTTGGTCGACCATGTCAGCACTTGCTTAACATGACATTGTATGCAGGAAAAGAAGTAAAAGGACGTTAAGCGCACTTCCCTATGAGAACAAAAAAACACTTTCCCCCCCCAAAGGATCAAACTGACAAAATGCAAGCAGACAAAGCAAATCTGTTATGGAGGGGGAATGGTGTCAGGGGGAGTTTGCATAAAATATTCTGATGCTTTGTACCTCTGTCATGTCTCTAATGCTGTTGACCTGTTGGCAAGCTTCACCTCCTAGTGCTAACACTTCAATGAAAACCTCATGAGGCCACGGTAAATTTGTCCCAAAGAAAAGATGTCCATGAACAGTGCTGATCGTGGTGAGGCCCGTGACTATTATTGCCATCTGCTCACTATTTCCTCCAGCAATGAAGATAATTGAATCTGAAATCACTTTTCTCTCTCGGTTGAAGAGTGAGGGTTGTGACTGTCACTGAAGTCTCCACCACCCTTGTTTGTGTTCTTTATAGAGTTATTTCCGCCTGGTTGTCTCTTGCAACATCTGCCCCTAACCCTCCAGATCAATATGGACCATCTAATCACCTGCCACACTTAATTAAAACCCCATCACTGCTTTTATGAGAGGCATCAAAGGGCACCGCACCCAAAGGGGGTCATGCAGATAAGACTTCAATGGTGTGCTTCGCAGGACCTTTGCACAATAGAGGATGCTAAAAATCTTTAAGCTGGTTTGGTGAAAATAGGTCAGTGTTGGCAGCTGTGGGTAATGTGTCCCAGGCCTGGCCTGTGGTCCAGCATGCTGCTCGCCATATTTAACACCCTTTGTGCCATCCTCTCGGCACTAATCTGTCTTTTCACTGAGTGTTAAAATTAATTTGCAGTGATTTCTATGAAGGCACAGGCATCGTTAGGAAACCTCAAAGGGGCTACAAAATGGACAAGTTGCCAATAGTCGGCCTTTGTCCTTGGTCTGCCCCTTTCTAAATACCCATGACAGCAGCTTTGAAATGCCTGCCTGATGAGGCTCAGATGCTCTGGCTGCGGACATCACAGTGACCATACTTGTCTGGCTGTGAAAAACATCTCATGACAAAGACAAACCCAGTGCAGCAAACAATACCACGGACTGGATTCCACAACTGCCAGAGTCCAGCCCGCATTGCTCAGTGATGTATCATGATAATCCTTGTTGGCTCTGAAATTACAAATAAAACTTAATTTGATTTGACTTTATTACCTCAATGCTATTTCAACAGTGCAAGTCCCAGAGGAGAACATCAGTGAAAAGAGATAACCGTATCACTTAAGAGTGCTTGGCATCTACACAAAATGGTGTTCCCATGGGAAAATTGTAGACACAACTGTTTAGCTGAAACTTTCCAGTGGTGCTCATAATGCCATTAATTGTGTGCAGAGAGAGTTGGAGAAAGGGCTAGCCATGGAGAGCCCCGGAGGAAGCCACATCTTGTAAAGCAGGTTTGTGTTAGCTAAACGTAGTCTGCTGTGTTGTATGGAGTCAGGGCTTTTCTGGCTCATGTCTTTAATTCTTTCTTCCTCTTTTATCTTTCTTTATTTAATCTTTCTCTCCCTATTTATCTCTCTCCCCCCCCTCACACATACACTGTCTTACCCCCGACCATAAAACAAGATGAGGAGAATTAATGACACAAACATTTCTGACATCTGCAGGAGCGTGGGCCCCTTTTGCTTGCAGCCTCACTCTCACTCTATAAAAAAGATAAACATAAAAACTTAAAGGAGAGAGACAGAAGAATCAAAGAAAAGAGAGCAAGAGAATAAAAGTGAGAGGAGGCCAGTGGTGAGTGGGTGTGGTGGGAGAGTTCCTCTCATCAAATTAAACTTCCATCTCTGTCAAAGACATACTGAGATTCCAGCAAGCCAATCAGCCAATCTAAGACAAATGATTTTGTTGAGCTTTCCTGCCACACTGGGCGTGGGAACAGCACAGATTCTCATAAAAAAAAGAGAGCCTGTAAATTATTTCCCTCCTACTTCAAAGACCTGAACAACAAAAAAGGTTTGTGTTTATGTGCGGTGTTTCTGTGTTGTTGTCTTTGAGCCTGTCGGTCTCGGCTGGTTTCTACTGTGCATGTGCGAGTGTAAACACTATTTTGGATCCACAGCTGTCCGTTCACGTGCGACAGCCTGAGAGACAAAACACAAAAGGATGCCGTCTTTCATTCTCATAGATAAATAAAACTGTTCAAGGGTCATTTAAACCAGGGGGGTCCTGTTGCCTTACGCTTTTTTCTTTTCAGCGTTCTGATCAAAGCCGTTTGTAGGGAACCTCTTTCCTCTCCTTTCCCCACGCGCCACCCTCCCACATCCCACACTCTAACCCCCAAACCACGTCTGCCTTGCTGCTGCTAATCATTGGTGGTCTCCTGACTGCCAACAGTAATTGATTAGAGAGCACAGGACTGGCGGGTGAGGAGGGGGGATGGAGGGGAAAGTTCAACCCAGAAGTTCTCAAGGTCACTGCCCTCTTCCTCTCCCTCCCCCTGCAAAACTCTTTTTCTCATGCTATTAGGTATCAGCCACAGGGGAAACTGCAAATATTTGGCACACTTGGTCCAACTTCCAAGAGGTTTGGTGGTGGCGTGCACAAACAGGAAGATCTGTGTAAGCAAAATGGATGCATCTGTTTAAGTGAAACTCGGTGGAGAAAGGGCTGTGTTCGTGATGTGTTGATTTATCTGTTGAATCGAGAACTCAACATCCTCGGTTGAAAATGCTTATTTTTGTAGACCCCCCTCGCTGCTCTAAGAATGCCGCCGCGTTGTTTGGCCCTACGCAGTTGCTCAACATCCTTCACAATATAAAAAATGTTGTGGATGTTATTCTGAAGTAATAACTCTCACCATTCCTCCTGGTTTCACAGGAAGAGATGACATGCCTTGCCTCTGGAAAGTGACTCACGCTGCTGTCTTGTTTAGTAAATGCAATTACAGACTAGTTGAAGCATTCTCCTCTTCGTGAATTAGAGTGGAGAAAAAACCCCTCTATTTCTTTCTCTTTTCTGTGTGCCCTGTGTGTATGTGAGTTCTTAGTATGGCTACACAGGGTTACGTCCACCGCTGACTATGGACCTCGAGTCTTGATGCCTATGGCAACATGACTGTCACAGGAAATGTTCAACATGTTTCACTGTGCTGCAACTGAGCAAGAGGTGAGGGTGTTTTAGAGAGGAGCCCTCCCAGAGGTGAGGGCTGGTGTTGATGTTGGCTGCATGGCTGTCTGGGGACTGTCCAGAATCTAGCACTCTCTGGTAGTGAGACCAGTAAAAACACTCTCAGAGCATTCCCAGATACTCACGGACCTGTGTCTGGACATGTAGGCTAACTCACCAAGTGCAATGAAGTCCTGTGATGTAACGTCACGAATGCACAGAGAAAGTCAAACAAGCCAAAGAGGCTTCGTTAAAGATAAACAATTAGAATAGTTTCAAATGTACATCGTCACACAGAGAGTGGAGACGGGTGGGTTTCCACGTCTGTCCCAGTCATCTATCCCACAGATGGCCCCAGGCTATAGCAGCTGTGGAACATTCATTTGTGTCTGACTGTCACTTACACTGTCTCTCAACATTTATCATAAGGAATTCATTTTTCATAAATCTGCCAGTAAGGTCACAGACTTTCAGTTAATTTCAAACATGTCCTGTATAAAGGAGATGGAACATTAATCCTACATATATCTTTTCGTTCCCCTACTGCTTATGTATATTCAAACAACATGTAAAAAGGATTATGACAAAACTTGATATTCTTGCAAACACCAGATCAAGATATCATGAAAGCCGGCTGACTAGTCTGCGAATGAAAAGCACTTGTGTGGTTTAACTTTATCCAGACTTGTGAATACCAGAGGAGGTCGTTCTAAGAAGTGGTGGGTTCTGCTTTATGTCCTGTCAGTGTTGTGCATCTGCTCTCTACTGCCCCCCTTTGTTGGGCACGTAGTATTGACCAGGATTATGTCACAGACCCCTTAAACAGTACTGTACAATGTTTAACAATGGACACTTGTTCATTATATCATACATTATATATATTTCTCTTGAATGCTTAACTCCAAAAAATGGTTTGCAGCTGTGGATGGCAGGTTTCAGATGCAGGTCAAATATACTGTAGCTCTCAGCTTGTGCGTGTCTTGGCCTTTTAGCTCTGATGTGTCATCAAATCTGAGGTAAACTCAACCCAAATAGTTTCTCATCTGCCACTTATTCTGGGGCCATGTTGTTCATATCACCTTTACTCCCAATGGAAACCACCATGTGGGTCTCTGAGTGACAGGAGAACAAAAGCACTTTTCATTCCACTACAAAGAGTCTTCAGCACTAAGTCTGTCAATAGTCAGCTGGCCTCCCACTGAAATCACCTCGAGGTGCTGTAATTTGTGCCTAGCAACTAAGTCTCTCAGGAACTCTACTACTTGAAAAGCTCAGAGTATCTAGAACAAACTACTTTTGCTTCTATCTGCTGCCAGTGTACAAAAATGATACTACTGCACGCCAACAGATTGTTTAGCCTAATTTGAGAATTGTTACTGTGTCTGAGGTCAGCTTTTAATTGGGAAAGAAATAGTCAGTGTTGTTAAAACCCCAATTAAGGAAACCTTTGTGGTGGATTTTAATTTAAACATAGAGCTGTGTTTTCCATATGAATGTGGGTAATATATTGCGCTGGCACTCAGCTTTATGACAGAAGAAATATATGTAGAATAACTTTAAATCCTGAGGACGTTAATGTAGCTTTTACACACTGTAGGCAGGTAAACATCTTGCCTGTTGAAAAGTGGTTTGTAAACGCAGGAGCTTTATTTCTTAAAGTGGAGATGCTGATGGGGGTTGAAATGGAAGAAAGTGAGGAAAGAAATTAAAGAGTTAAAGAAACATACAGTGGCAGATTCCTTTCGCTCCAAAGAGAGACTGCAAGATGAGAGGGGGATACTTGTAGAGGAGTAATTATTCCCATCACTCTGCTGTCACTTCATGGGTGTGTGAAAAACACACGGATATCATCTTTTTATTTAAGCCCTCAAAGTGGGTGGTGTGGCAAAAAGGTTTTAAGCTGATTCTGGATGACTTATCATGTAGCAGAGAACAGGACTGGGCCTGTAGAATAAAGGAAATGTCATCTGATGCCATAGGGGTTGTATGAGCCAAGCATCCGCCAGCCCATATTCTCCCCGGTTTCCATACATGCTGTAAGCCCCTGACAAAACACACACACACACACACACACACACACACACACACACACACACACACACACACACACACACACACACACACACACACACACACACACACACACACAAATGCAATGTACTTTTCTTGTTATTATCAACATTACATTTTATTTTGGCAGGGTGTTGCTGTCCAATTAGAAACCAGAGCTGTATCCACAATGATGCTGCTTAACATATCAAAGCCTGCTGATTAAGTCCAGCATTTATTTCAAGTGTTCACCTGACCCGGAGCATAAATTGGTCCATGTATTTCACTCCTCTCCAAAGCAACACATGTTGCAGATGAATGTTTGTGTTGTTTGCAGACGCTGTGGCTTCTATCACGGGGCAGTATTATATCTTCTCTTCAGTCTGCAGAGGTTTACCTGATCAAACTGGAAAATGGTGTGTTTAGCAGTATAGCCAGCGTATAGTCAGGCAGCCAGTGTTATGGCAAGTGCAAATGCAGAGACACAGCGGCCTCGAAGGCGCCCGTGGAGAAAGAGCATTGAGCGTCTTTCGCGAAGGCTGTTCTGCTGCTCGTGTTTGCGAGGTGAGGAGAGGGATCCTCTGCAAGAGCAGGAAGAGAAGATTAATGGGGGCCCTCAGCATCCACACTTGGATCAAAAGGGATCAGCTGAGAGGGAGGCTATCCAGATTACAGTAGAAGATCTGGGGATAGTTAACACCAGCTTCAGCCTGTTCGAAGAGGACCCCCTGACCTCGAGGAACAGCATGGCCTGCTCAGCCAGCTCTGAGTCAGCGACTCTGAAAAAGAAACGACTGAAGCCTCTGTCTTCACTCCCGATAGAGTCCCACGCCGAATCGGCCATCACTTCCACCAGTGGCGAAGATGATGAAGAAGAGAAGGAAGATCTGTTGCTGTTTGAGAGCGGCATTGCCAGCAAGCCAGCTTCTGGAAGCCTCCTGACACCACCTTTCATTAACCTGATCCCCCCCAGTCCCTCCGACGTCGTTGACGAAGATCTGTTTTTTGACATCAATTCAGAGGAAAGTGTGGCACATACCTCTGGCAGTGATAGAAGCTTTGCTGATGGTGACCAGGAGAGCTATGAGGAAAAGATGGAGAGTGTGGAGGCAGAAGAGTCAACGGAGGAATTCACATTGGCTGAGAATAAGATCAGTGCTGATAATGCAGCTGAGCCTAAAGAAGGCCTAAGTGATGGATCTGGGGAAGAAAGAGAGGCCGTGACAACCAAAGAGATGGATAAAGAGAAAGCAAAGCCCAGGTTCTTACGTAATGCCTACCAGGTGGCTCCTCTCTCTGAGTACCGTCGGACAAGTGAGTCTAACAGTGAGAACTCCAGTGCCGTTTCATTGATATCCTGTTAGCTTTCTTACTAGGAGATAGATAACTCCCGATAATGTCAAATTAGTGTAGATTAACTTGGCAATAAACACTGGCTTTGTCATATGTACCTTCGATCGACTCCAAAGCTGCCCACATTACTTGTTGAGTGTTTTAACAGCTGTGCCCAGTGACCGCGTACAGCAACTCAAAAGTCTTTTTCTATTTTCTATTATACATTTAGGCCAAACCCACTGAGCAAAACCGAGGTGATTCTAATCAGCCAACAAAATAAAACATACTAATTAGCCAGATTTTGAGCTGTTGCACAGCATGATTTCTTCTTTTTAAAGGAGGCTAACAGCTAACTGCTAGCTAAGCAGTTCTAAGAAAGGCTAAACACACCTTGGAACAATAGGCCTTTTTCACAGATGTGACTTTGACATATCACAGTAGGACAGCACAAGTGTAAGAAATGCTATGAATGATGATCACTGTAGCACTATCGTGGCTTACTGGGACACTTGAATACAACTGAGTCATCTTTTTTTCCTATTTTGATAAGTCAAAATGTCTGCAGTGAAAAAGTCATATCTCGTGACATAACACATCATGTTAAAGTGGACACTGTTCTTCTTGTCTAACAGAAAACTTTTAATTTCAAAAGAAATTGTTTTCACAAAGGTTTACTTGGTTTCTTTCTGTCATAGGGAGCTTCAACACTGGGATAAATCTTTTGTCATTTACAGAGCACAACTTGGGTGAGTCTTCTTGAGTTAAATGTGCAAGTATTGGTCTTTCAGCCTTTCTGTTTCCATTTAGGAAAACTCTAGGTGAGAGGTAAATGGCACCAGATGATTGTTCACTCCATCCAGCTGTTGAGCTCATGTGTTGCTTCTTCGTTTTGATCTCAGTTCCCCATTCAGATGAAATTGCAGTCATTATGTGACATGGCTACAGTACCTCGAACGCCTCCTGTGGGAGTTGCAGAAGTTCCCCTGTGTTGGAATCCCTTTTTAGCCATTGTGTGTGTATTCCCAGTGCGTGGCTGGGCAGGCGGTTCCCAGGTTTTGGGTTCCTGTGACTCAGCATGCTCTCCTCCCTCAGTCGTCTCTCAAAGAGCTTAATTTCTTTTCAAACCAGTGAAGGACATTAATACTGGAAATGATAAGCATCGCATTTGGCTATCCATTACATAAATGTGCTGAAAAGTTTGGACTCTAAAGCTGTGCTTTGTCATTAACTCTCTGTGTGTCTGTGTGTTTCTGGTTGACAAACTTTGTCACACACCAAACCTAGATTGCTCAGTGTGTTTGTATGTGTGCGTGCAAAGGATGCAATGTGTCTGTGCTAACCAGTCGAGGGTGAGAGAAGTCACTTATGCTTTGACTTGTCCTGACTAAGCCAACTCAGACTGGGAACGATGTTCATCTCTCTATTACTGGTGATTTCTCCCTTTAAGGCAACATCGGGCTGTGTCCCTGAGCCTGCCCAAAATGTCCTGTCCTTCTTTGTTTTGATTGGGCTTTTCCTAGACGCCGGAGGCTGTGTGAAGTCTGAACATGACTGTGGTACGGTGGGCGTACTGCTACCCTCCATTAGCATTCTCAGACAGCTCTCCATCTTGTGTCCTTTCTCCCATGCATGGTGAAAAGAAGTCGAGTGGAAATGATTTTTCTCAGGATTTCATAGACACACTGTTGTGTCTGAGGTCAGCTAGAGGAGGTGTCATCACGTTGAGCTAAGACTCATCGCTTTTCTCACTTGCATGGAGAGTTCTGAAAGTGCTTAGCTGTAGGGCAGACTTTATGATCTCCTACAGACTGACTCACAGGTCAGCCAGGTGATGAAGAGAGTGCCAGGTCGCAGCCCCCCTCCTTGTACTCCACTGTCTCTCAAGGATCCAGACAAGATTCCACTGCTGACACACATAAACCAATTACACCGTCTTATCTGATTCTGACTCCAACTAAACCCCCATCCATGTCAAACCAGCCTTTCAGAAACAGGCCCCTGAAATGAAAAACATTAGATTAACATTAAGAAATTAGGCTTGCTTTTTTTGTTGACGAAACTATTTGAAAAGACTACTGTTTTAAACCGTAACGGGGCTTGTGTCGCTTCAATCTGTAAAGATATAAAAGTTAAAGTAGTTACAACTCAGAGCTGCACACATTCCAACATCTATCACATCATTGCGTTGCCTGAGAAAGCCAGGGGCCTAGCTTGGATGCCATGTTCTCAGCCTCATTTGTCTTGCTTGTTATGATAGCAGAAAAAAGATATCTGCTCGCTGACCAAGTGACATTTGGAAAATGTAACAATATGGGCTTTCTGTGGGAAAGAACTTGGGTTGTCAGAGAAGTATGTCACCAGCCAGACGGACATTAGTGTGGATGACGGGTTCATCTAGCTGCGTCCAGTATCAGCACCAGCTAATGCATTGTAAATAGACCTGGTGACCTGTACGCCAGAAAAAGGCTGAGAAGGCTTAAAACCATAAGAATAGAGTGGCTTCAAAGGGTGGAAACAGGGACTTCATACAATTGTTAGTTTCCCATACAGTGAGTAACTAAGACAGGACAAACTGGGATCAACTGTTATTCCTTTATTGTCTTACTGTTTCTAGATGCAGATGACCTGAGCAACAGAGATGTGAGCTGCTTCGACATGCTTGAACATGGACACATTTACTCACCACAGGGTATGAAGACCATGCAATGAGAATTCTTTCCCCAAAAGCTTTTCTCGTGATCTCTTCATATTGTATATCACATGCTCGATGGCCCTTTAATGTATTTAAAGGTGTATACAGAGTCAATACAAATTCCTGGAAGACATGTGCTTTATCTGATTTACACTATTACCGTGTATTAGGACTTGGAAAGACTTCCTGACGGTGAATTGATTAGTCTGGGTTGGATCATCAGTCTAATGTTAACTGAAACCTGTATTATGTGACAGAGGCAGATAACTCGCTCCTGCAGTCTTGTGGACACGCTGACCAGGAGCGACACTTTCCGCGCTTTAACCCCGTCCACAGAACACCAGGAAGAGGAGGGGTCGCCACGACGACGACGCATAACCGTTGGTGAGTCTGGTCATTTTATATTTTGGACAAACAAGATCGTTCTACATACTTTAATACTACTGGTCCTGACTGATTTATAATTCAAAAATAATCTTACAAGTCTGTATATTCTCTGCCCTTCATGCAGCATCATATATGCCGCCGTCTCAGGATCAGAATGGAAACTTCTCCGAGAAGGTACTGTACACCATCAAAGCAGGGCCTTCAGGGTGGCATCAGCACACAGCCCAGAGCTGCAGCAATTACAGAATATGCTCTGTTTATATTTCCCAGCTCCCTTGATCTGTCAAAGCAATGACTCTACAAATAGTTCCAGGATTGTTGCCTTTGTGTTCAGGATTTGCCAAGCAAGATTGCTTGTATCCTTAGCGATCCACGTGTTAGCTGAAACACAAAACGGAAAGAAGCTTCTTTTTTTTTTTTTTTAAGGAAGTGGCTCCTGTCCTGCCCTTATTATCCACCGTTTTATTTTCCCAGGTACCGCATTAATTACATATGAGTCATTTATGCCACACCTCACACCAGAGCCCCACACTGGGAATCCAAGTTAGACTAAATGTCTAAAACTTTCGTACATTATGACCGAATAAGCTTTTTGTTTTTTTCTACAAGTCTCTCTGTTTTATAACATGATAGTAAAATCCCTAAGACAAGGCAAACCTCTCACCTAAATCATCTAATCACTCCACGGTTATTTTGTAAAGCCTCTACCGGCAGCAGGGAACACTCTAGATTTCTTCCCAGGAACACTGCACACAGAGAATCTGTGACTAAGGCAACAATTACATAGAAACCTGTGTTTAGGGTCCTCGCTAAAGTAAACACTTCTTTGTCCTTTTTAAACATTTATTTACAGTTAAACACACAAATGTGTTTATTTGCTGTGATATGTGGAAACATGGATATCCTGCATAGTCATACTTACTTAGTATGAATCAGTAGCACAGACAATGACAAAATACCTCAGAATGTAACCTTGTTGTGTCTTGACGTGTTGCCTCTGCTTTTCACATTAAGTCTCAATCATCTCTGTGCGTCATGTGCCGCTCTCTTTGCATTTCCCACCCTTTGCAGTAACACTTTATAATAACCATTATTACATTGTATATTGAAAGTGAATTAAACTTAAGTTTATACGATACTATATATATATATATATATATATATATATATACTATATTAAGCATTTGTTAAGAATTATCAAATCATTTGTAAACCTTTAAGAATTGACATTACATAACATTTTAACCATGGCTAAGCATTAACTATCGATTTAAATAATGTTTCTAGATGATTAACAAAGTATTTATTAAACATTTGACAAGGTATTATAATCATCAGTTGCTTTCACTTTTTAAAAGCAGATAATGTTTATAGACAGTTTACAAACCTATTATTAACCATAAGTGTTCAAATTACATGGTCTATCTATTAGTAATGTTTATATATTATTTACTAATAATATCTTAAAGGTTTGGTAATTAATAACACATACTTAATATAATATATAAAATGTTATAAAGTGTGCAACAATAAACCTTCAAAATAACATAAATTATAGTGTTACTAACTTAGTAGACAATTTAGTAGTTTGTTCACAGTAAAACAACTAAAGTTTAATTACCTATCAACTTACCATTTGTTAAAGAAGGTCATTATGAGGTGTTACTGTATAGAGGACTATGACATAAGACATTATACACAGGATTTTTTGTCGTGTGAAGTTACTAAAGCAAGTTTTCCACATGGCCACTTGCTCCATGTAGGATGTGGTATAAGCAGCAGGTATGTAACCTCCTTCTCCTCAGGACCTGGACAGGCAAGTGGCCAAATGTCTTGGGGAGCTGAACACAGATGAAGTCTGCCAGTGGTTTACCAGTATTGGACTGCAGAGATGTCTTCCCTTCATCAAAGGTAAAACATATTTCCTGATAGTCTCCTTTCCCATCCCATTTACCGCAAATCAAAACTGTTTTATTTTTATGAACGTCAATAAGTAAAAAGGAAAAGGAGATGTGGACAATGTAAGCTCAAACCTGACACCATCACTGCATAAATTATATTTTAACTGCAATATGCAAGAGCTTTATGCAAAAATAATGTCTTCCTATCCTTCTTCATATCCTTATTATAGATTATTGACTGCGGTACATCTCTCATATTTCTTGAAATATTATAGGTGTATGACAAAATGTTCCTCTTTCAGAAGTACAACTGTGTGGAGCAGACATAGCTTCGGTGGATGTGAACACTCTGGACATCCTCCATATCGTCCACACTGGAAGACAGGGAGCTGCTACTGTCGGCCATTTATAATGAGCTGCACCCTCCCAGCACCATCACCCAGAGACTCGACTCTCTCCTTGGTACAATTATCATTACAACATGACAAACAAACAATTACCTGGAGAGCTTGCAGATTAATGTCATGAAGATGTTAACTTCTTTTTTCTGCAGAATCCCACGGCCCTAACAGTGTTGAGACATTCACTGCAACATTAGTATCAATGACTAAATCTAAGTCCTCTCCTCATGTGAGCTGCCTGAGCATGAATCGACGTTCCCTAAAGCTCAGGTACAGCCTCTCATATCTACAATGGGAAAATAATTACAAAACCGGGCTTTATTTTAATCTCTTGGCCTTTTTTCGCTAAAGAAACAACAGCCCAAACTTCATGGCACAGAGGAATTCTCAACTGATAGAGATTACTATTAATGGTGAGTAACTACATTGTGACTAAGGTTATAATATATGCAGTGCATCATAACTAAGACACTATAAAGCAAACTCAAGTAAATAGTATATGGCCACATTATGCAGTGTCTAATCTGTTGGTTGGTTATTGCTTTGATATTCATAATGGTCACTTATGCGAGAATAAATCAGATGTATGTGTCATGTTGTGTTGCAGCATCAGAGCGGATAGTTCATCTCAGAACCCCAAAGGAAACAACAGTGGGAAAAATCATGGATTCATGTTTAAAAATGTTGGGAATGACAGAAGATACGAGCCTCTTCATGCTGAAAGAGAAGCAAGGTGCATAGCACATCATGTAGTCTTTATCTTTATAACATTTTTTAATCACATGTATTCATGAACTGCAATGTGCTTTAAGGTTCATCAGAGCAGCTCCCACCAGATCGGCAAATAAGTAGTCTACTGACATCGACATCAGAGAACAGACAATTGGAGCTGCACTTGTGTAAAACGGTAACACGGATCATTCATGTGTCAGGTACCAGTCTTTACCTGATATATAATATTTAACAAGACACCTCTCTGTATGCTTTGGCGACATAGGAGAAGTCATCAGGTACTGCTTTGCAAAATAATCCAGAAGTCAATACCTCTAATGAGAACGGCAACATCAACAAAAATGTCCTGTTGAAACAGCCGGCTAAAGAAGAGAGGATCAGGGAGCTAAACCAACAGGTTGACTCGCTACAAAATGTCATCCTTCAGGTCAATATCTCTCTTCAACTACATCTATGAAAATATGTTTCAGAAAAATTTACATCTAACACTTACTAGTGAATATAACCACCACTGAAAACGGATCTTTTGACCCCAAAAAGGTCCAGGAGCTCCACCACGGCCTGGTAGCATTTTGCTCAGAGATAAAGAACATGGAAGGAGAGGTGGATGTAGACAGGCTTGGCTCTGCTGATCTGGAGCAGAGGGTAGAGTTGGTTAAAAGCCGACTGAAGCGACAAGAGGCAGAGCCTGCAGACTCTCAGGGACAACATTAACAACTCCACTGCTCACAAGAAGAAGTAGGTGGATTGCCTCTGTTAATTAGTAGCTTGTTCAACAATGCATTCAACTTTTTTCTTCCACTTCTAAACACATAAAAGGCAGTTAGATTAGAGCCTCTAAAATGCTCATTGATCTGAATGTACTAATTTGAGCAACTGTCTAATGTGTTGTTGTTTGTGTTTTTGTTTTTGTCTGCCATCCACCCAAATATACTCTATGTGATGGTGCTGTAAACAAGAAAGTATTCAGGGGGTACAGTCTGTTAATGAGGTGAATGAATAACTTATAGCAGCTAGTCATCTTTTGAGACTTTTAGGGATAATGTTTTTTGTTTTACCAAATGGACAGTCCTCCCTGCAGGCCTCCACAATGTCCAGCAGGAGTTCAAGTGCAGAGATATGTTGTAAATAAAAGTCAAATGTGCCAAAGCATTGCTATTCCAAGAAAAATAAACCATCTGCTATGTTTATTTAACTCTGGTGAAATTCACATAAAACCCATAACTACATTTGAACTGAATATTTCATAACCATGTATGTACGTACAGTACGTGACCTTTTCTGAAATGTCTCTTGCCATTCAGACAGTTGGACGTTCGTCTCTTGGAAAAGATGAAACTGAACTGCCAAGTGTTCAAAGAGGAAATTTCCATGGTTCATCTCAACCGGCAGGCGGCTCACCTCCAAAATGCTTTGCAAGAAAGCTACGTTAAGGTAACTATCACACACTACCAATACCTTTCATGGATCATTTTCACTGCTGAAGAATTTAACCTACAAGCTAAAAGGTCTGTCAGTGGACTTTAATCGATAGCATGTGGAACACAGTCACACCAATATGTGGGAAAGCTGTACGGTCTGAGTCAGAGAATGTTTTGATTGCTAAAAGTAAACAATGAGAAACAGAGATTTGAACCAAAATGACGCTAGTTATTGAGAGAAGCATGTGTGGTATGGGATACAAAAATCTAACTTTTGCTGAAGAAACAACAGAGTCAAATTTGCCGTTTTTGGACAAAAATGTCACGGCCAATGCTGTTTCCTCATACGTCTTTAACCATATCAGAACAACTAGGTGTAAAATACAGAGCACAACTGGGACCCTTTCCTCACTAATGAAAGCCATGTTGTGATGATCACAGACTTAGAGGATAAGTTATTCTACAGAACATGTGAAGATCATATATTTGTCCATTTAATTGACCAGCAGTAGAATTAGCACACACTGGGAAAAGTGGTAACGGCTTCCTGATGTGGTCGGTCATTACTTGACACTATTATGTCCATCATCTTTGATCTTCTCTTCACTGTTCTCCTGAGTGACAGCACAATGCTCCATTCAGTCCACTCGGTTTCTTTAAGTTGTGCAGTTAGCCCCGTTGTAAAAGCCGGTATACAAGGCTGAGTGAAGTCTTTTGATTGAACATGCACGTTTTCTGAGAAAATGATGTTTAGCGCTGACATCCGAGAGCCTGTGACCATACCAACAATGGAATGTGTGTGACAAAAGCCACTGGGAGAGTGCAATGGAGAAGTGGGCCAGCATGTGTAAAACTATCTCCATCTATCCCCGGAGGAGCCTACTTCTTTTTTAATGTGACTCTTTTATCCCGTTGGAGAAGCCCTAACGAGGTGCCATGAAAGGACACACGCGGCTTCGGCTTTGAAAGGTGCCCCGTGTCACGTTGCCGCCCTGGGGCCACGCTTCTTTAGGTGCTGAGTTTGTGGGAAAAGCAGCAGCGCTAATGTTTATCATATGACCTAATCAGAGTTAACACACAGGTCAGAGCTGAGGAGCAGCCTGGGAACTGATGGAGCTGCTGCTCTAATAAGGAGCAGACCGCCCCGTGTTTGGTCTCGTAGGCTGCCCCGCATTACAGACAATAAGGAAATATTTCATCATCGGCAGTCTAATCTCCTGGATCTATTGCAACTTGAGAGCATCAATAAAGCAGCAGAGAGGGAAGGAGAAAGAGAAAGAGTGGGAGAGAGTGAGGGGAGCAGGGGAAGGACAACAAACGGCGGAAATTACTTTAAATAAGCAGTTTAGCTTGGACAACTCAGAAATTTCAGACAGACTATTAAAGAGGGGAAATTGGAAGAATTACTGTTTTGCTCACTCTTTAGTCTCACATGTCTGTTGAGGATTGATTGAGTCCTGAGAAAAATCTGCCACATCTTTATCATGGCATGCCTCTGAGTTTAACCAATGGATAGGGTGCCTCCAGTTTTGTTTTTTTTAGATCTAGAAACAATGTTGTGGTCACATTATCTCCCATTACTCTGTCCTACATTTTCTACACCAAGGTTGATCTACTGTTGGAGCAGCCACGGCGTCGACATTCAGAATGACAGCACTGAATTTAGAACTAACAACACCCATCATTATAAATGAAATGCAATCCCTTCCACTTTGCATCTATGTTGTCTGAGCTGTCAGATGATCTTTTCTCACACTGAGTGAAACAAATTCATTTCACAGATCATGTTGTAGCTTCCTATGATGGAGGCAAATGATTGTGTTTAGAAATGCGCAAGTTAAAATCACTTTTTTCTCGTGGGCCATTATTTCTTGCCTTAGTGACCTTTGAGCTCTTGAATAGCCGTGATTTAATCGCTTACCAGCCGTGCGTTGGTTGTGTCTGGTGTGTATATGGGGCATGTGCCCTGTGTCTGGCCCAGGTAGGTCAGGATTTCATCAGATCTTGTGGATAAACAAGAAGAATATGAAGAGAAAATTCCTTGGCCTCTTGGTGTTTGTCCAACATCGAGACAAACTAAAAGGGAAAATGATGCGCATTAGAGTGTGCTTCTCAAGGGGCTTCGGCTGCATTTCCGTGGATATATCCTGTCTGGCCTACTTGTCTGAGGAAAGAGAAGCCTTAGCTTTGACCCCTGACCCTGGCAAGGCGGCATCTATAGCTGCAAGGCATTCACATGCTGTTCAGGGGGAGGGGGGGAGTATGCCAAGAGGCTGGATAAGGGGACATTGGAATTCAGTGGTCAGACTCACAAGTTATTTCTGAGCCCTGCAAGCTACTTGTGGTGTGATCTCTTAAAAAGCTAATCATTACATCTTGGTGGTCTTCTGGCTTTAACGCAGCTTCGGTCTTATCTCTTGTGGACCTTCATGTAGAGGTATCTGTAATCCTTCTCCAGAAACAAATCTAAATGTTCTATTAAGAAAATGATAATAGTTTAGTGTTTCAGAGAAACACACCTTTGAATTGTTTAAAGATTCTATGAGTCAATAGGGTTGTGATAAAGATAACAATACAAGACGTTGCACTTGGTTACTTCTGAACCTTTTAGATTATCTGGCATGTAATGTACCTTAAAGGAATAGTACATTTGGAAAACACGTTTATTTGTTTTCCTGCAGAGAGTTAAATGATAAAGGCAGGAAACAGGGAAATCAGCAGGCCTGGCTCTGTGAAGGCAAAACATATGCCTACCAGAACTCCTAAAGCTCACTAACGAACATGTTACTGTTAATGTATTGTAAGTATAATCCATACAAAAACAAAATATGCAGACGACAAGTTGTTGTTTAACAGGGGGCTTCATGTCATCACAGTGTGGTTAGCAAACTCACAGTGTTGACAAGACCCCAGGAAGTCACTGGGCCCGGCCAAGAACTAATCCAGCATATCACTCCCCGTAAAAGCACTACTTGTTGTTTTTACACTTCGCTTACTGTAGTGAATATCAAACAAGTTAAAACGTGTTCAGTAGTGAGCTTTACAAGTGCTGGTAGCCTTTGGACAGAGCCAGGCTGGCTGTTTCGCCCTGTTTCCAGTCTTTATGCTGAGAAAAGTTAACCGTCTCCTGGCTGTTAGAAAGGAGAGTGATATTGATCTTTTCACTTAACTCTCAGTCAGTTCATGCATACTTTGCATGAAATGTACACCAATCCACCACAAAAGGTCCATTTGCAATCAAGCAGTCTGCACGTTTGTATTTGTGAATGTGTTCTTGCCGTTTCTACATTCAGGAGAAAGCTCGGAAAAAGAGGTTGGCCATTGGTAGCCTGAGCCAGCTGGTGTCACCGCAATCTCCTGCCATGCTGCTGGTTGTACAGGAGAACCACAACCCTGACGGCCAATATGGCTTCACGTGTGGCTACAGAGAAGACAGTGGACTAGTGGTGGTCAAGGTGGACGACTCTCACCTCTGTGTGGATGACAGGTAACACACAAACACATACAAAAGAAACCAAGTAATATATCCAGGACCCTAATGACAAATCCTTGGCTGTGTTCACAGAGGCCACTTAGTTAGTGAGAGTAGTATTAAGTATGTCACCCATCACACCCATTTCTTTCATCACACTATGTTGCTATGCTCGGTAGCTATAGAAACCCATCAGATATTAGCCCCAAAGCAAGCAAACACTGTAACGTAATACTTGGATGCAGAAGAGAGTGAAAAGGAGCAGATAAAAGAACCTTATATAATTAAGCAATTACTGCATTACAAGTACATGCTTAGAAACACAACACTCTTACACTCGTGAGTAGTCACACACAGCACACACACACACACACACACACACACACGGTGCAGTTGACATGCCTCTCTGAGACAACCTCAGCATGACAGTGCAGAGACAGAACCACAGAAGCTGAGAAGTCTTTGAGCCTCACTGTGTGTGTTAATTTATTGTAGAATCTGTGCCAATGCTCTTCACACAGCTAATTAAAAATACAAAGACTTCTTATTTCCCTGTCAGTTTTATTTGATTGGCTATAAATAAAAAGTGATCAAGGGAAATCTTTAATGAACTTTGCGTCAAGGTAATTCCCTTTTAATATTTCATGCTGTGTGATTTGTGAATTCCTTGATATTTGTTGCTTGATAAACAAAACATTAAAGAGGTCCTGCCTTTACCTGTACTGAGAATCCTTTGACACTTTGAAGGTGTTCAGAGAGGATTTCCCCGTCAGCCGTTTTGTACATTCTTCATGTTATCAAAGAAACTTTGAGAAAAACATTTGAAATGTATTTTTCTAACTTAGAATGAAGTGACGCTGGACTTTAATGGTGAAACTTTTACGCTCACTGTTTTCTACATTGACATGTTGTATTTTTGCATGCATGTGTGTGTGTAATTGTAGACTGGTTGAGGTGAATGGCGTGCCGGTGGTCAACGCTACGCAGGAAGAGCTGACTGACATCCTGCTGCAGGGACCCACGGCTAAAATTGTTGTCCTTCGCCAGCCCCCGCCCACCCCCACCTCCCAACAGCACCCTCTGGTCCTGCAGCGCATTGCCAACCCTGATCCCATGCAAACGATCTGCCCAGAAAAGGATGTGGTCACCATGGAAACCCCTCCACGACGGAAGGTGATGGCCATTTGATGATACGACGGAGAGAAAAAGAGATGAGGATGGAGCAAAGTGGGTTTTTGATGTTTGTCTGTAGAATTAACCATAATGTGAAATGCCATGTCATCTTTTGTTAGTTATTTACCTCCATATGTGAATATATTTCATGTATTGATCAAATGTTCTTTATAGATTGTTGCCAAAAAGCCTTTTAGATAGGAATGTTAAATAGTAATACGGCTGTTTTTTTGGTATTTTTATGTGCCTTTGTTTTCTACTTTAAAGCATCATCATATGTACATAACTTTGCTTTTGGTAAATAGTAATGTAAAATCCATATTGTTTCCATGTATGTGCAGAACAACGCCTATGAAAAACATGTTTCCAGTTAAACAAAACAAAACGAAGAACACAAACTGAGACTACATTCACATTCTCTTCTTGTTTTACAACATATTTCTGGCATGAGGGAAAATTAAAAATAAAAGGAAGAGACACAGAGGCAGATAGAGCTTTGCATTTCTTTTTTAAGCATCCAGCAGAGTAATTGATGAGGGCACAACAATGTAAGCCTGATGAGCACACAGCATGCTTCTAGATAAATATAAAACAGGATAGAGTCAGAAAATATGTGATGTGAAGACTTCCGAAAGCTTTGTATCCGGACTTCTCTTTGAAGATTACACCGTAGGATGGAACATTGCTCAGAGAAGAAGATTTCTTTAAAAGAGCGAGTCATGTATTCCGTTTGTGTGTTGTAATGTAATCTGCTGTGCTGTAGAAATAAACCCTTGGGCCCGGAAATGCCTCATTTCTCAGCCTTGTTCTCCCTCGTTAAGTGGCAGTGGATCATGCAAGTCTGACAGAAAGACAGCACAAACACTACCAAACCCTGACCCAGACCCCTGGGGTCCAAAGAGCCTGAGAGGAGAAGTGATGAGACCAGCTTCAGTTGATGAGAAAGGTCATATGTCAGTCACCAACACATTTGTGCATTAATGGTTTTGCAATCAAAGGCAAATGAGCTCCATATAATCCCAATGACGAGAGAGATGGTATTTTCTGGTTGCCAAACAGATCCACAGGGAGGGAGGAGTATGATACTGGCAAGCTGGAGATTTGAGAGACTTAGACATGGGAAATTGAAGTCAACGATGTCACAACATGTTCATTTATCTACTGACACACAGGAACCACAATGACATACCTTCATGATGCTTTATCCAAAACCACAACATAATGCAACAGCAGGGTGTAGACACATAGCGCTTCAGAGAGAGACGGTGGGAGATAGAGAGGGAGAGGCACAAAGAGGAAGAGACGGAGAGTCATTAACAATGATGATGAAGCCTGTTGTCAAAATAACCATGCAGCAGTGACTGAGGTCACTCCAGTCTGTTCTTCCATTCAGCACAGAGAGAAATCCATAGCTCAGTAAAGTGAAGCCACACAGAGACAGAAGGCAGAGGAGAGAATGTGTCATGGCTGCCTTTATGGAAATAAATTAACACTGGAAAAAAGGAGACAAAATCCTATAAACACTACTGCTGGCAAGAGTAGAAAGACACCGTGGGATTCCCAGTGACCAACACACCCCAAAACACACACTCGCAGGCTTTGATACTCCAGCTATAAACCACTGCAAGTTGTCAATCTAAAACGCAAGGGAAATCCGTCGGGGTGAGTAATTGGAGTGACACTGTAAAACCTTCAAAACTTTTTCAAAGATGCCGTCAAGTCAGGAAGACGAACTGCAGGACCCAACGCTCGAACTGTCTGATATTCAGGAACATCTGCAGTGAGTTTGAACTGTACAGCGGCCTCCTCCTATACTACCCAGGCGCCTCAGGTTGACCCAGGCTGTACCTGACACATAGTGGCACAGAGCAACCGACACTGCATCTGGTTTTCTTTAGCAGCCTAGGTAGAGCTACATCCAGCACACACTGATAAGCTGTGAGGCGAGCCCGGTGTGGCTGGATTTCTCTCTTTCGCCCAGCGAGCCCGGCTTCTCACCCCCCCTCCCACCTCTTTCAACTCTCTAACCACCCCATGACATTTAAGGGTGCCTGGCATCCGTTTGAAGTGGGAGAGGGGGCATTAGCTCTGGTTTCCTGCCCAAATCCCACACAAGCCAATAAAATGCATGCAGGTCTGAAGCGAACCAAAGGAATTCCTGTCCACCAAACGTTAAACAAACAACACTGGCATTGGCCTTATATCAAACTGTGCGGATTGTTGCTTAATGCAGACACTATTGTATCTCACTGTTGTTATAATAAACCCTTGTGTGTGTGTGTGTGTGTGTGTGTGTGTGTGTGTGTGTGTGTGTGTGTGTGTGTGTGTGTGTGTGTGTGTGTGTGTGTGTGTCTGCCTGCTCCATGAGACTCTAAATTACAGTTAATGAGGTAGCTAGTGAGATGCTAATTAGAAGATAATCACTATTAATATATGTCGTCTCACATATTCATGTAGCTCTGTGCTGTAAACCCTTATGTAGTTAATACAACCTACACCTTCTAGCTTCTTATATTTCAGTAATCACTCAGCAGCAGTGAGAGCCAGGAAGGTCGGAGTCAAATCCCAGGGGCTTCTGATTTCATTTTGCTGAGGTGGAAATGGGACTTCTGCCTTTTCCTCTGGCAAATCTCACACTAAGTAGCCGCGCTAGGCACTTGAGAAAGTCCCCGGAGATATTTATGTGTTGACCCTCTCCTGGTCAACAGTGCTGTGCTATTTAACCTTTGTCCCTGGGTATATTCTCACTGCATCCAGTCCAGACAAGCTGAGGAAGCAGTGCCATCTATTGGCCGTGTCAAAAACTTCACACTATTGTCCTGAAGTGGTGTGCAGATGGGTCATTCTGATCCTATTATTCATACAGAGCAGGGGATGTATAACAGTTACATTCCATGTCTAGATGAATATCCAAGGTTGGAAAAAATGCTTGTTTTAAACTGTAATCAGTGATGTAATCTGTTGCAGCTGTATCTGAAGAATGTGCAAAACAAACGTATAACTTTCTAGTCCAGAAACTGTAACTGTGACGTCTGCCTACCAAGGACACGTTCAACATCCTTTAAATCATCTGCTTTAATACTTTAAGGAAAAGTACTACGTTCTGATATTGGCTCTTCTTCAGGTACAGAGGATTCAGGTTTATCTGACAACTCTCACTTCAGTAGATTTTTGTATAACTAACATTCCTGTAAAATGCAGTTAAACTAAATACTTGTGCTGGTATTTATTTATGTTTTTAATTTGTGTTATTGTCCTCATTTAGAAACTGTATTTATCTAAATGTTTTAATGATAATCTCAGTCAACAAGGCACCAGACAGTCTAACAATTATTCATCAATTAAAATGTTTTTTGATGTATTTTATGTGATGTGTTTTATAGTATATGTAATAAAGAACAATCAGCATTTTGTAATGAGATTCTGGTTCTTAATATAATCACATTAATTTCCCCCCAGCCCTGTGACACATATGGATAATATGTAAATGTGACGCAGACTCTTTTTCATTCAGCAAGTTATTTAGTGTGTCACACAGTCAGATTAAAAATACAGCAGGGAGAATGTGTGTGTGATTGATGACTGCACTTGGAGGTTAACGTGGGTTTAACTACCCCAAATGAATGTGTATAGGCTGGATCTGACGTGTGGCTACTTTTCAAAAGCGACTGCGAAACATTTAAACACTCTCCACGCTGCTCAATTATAAGACTAATGAAAAGGCCATTAGGATTAAGTCTAAGGTGTGCTTTGGATGAGATAAATATGTTGGTGAAATTGCTTTGCATAGCCTTGCCAGCAGGCAGCGATTGAGAAAGGTCAGCATACGGTATTAGTCATTTTCCCATCTATTCTCTCTGAAATATAGAGAGCACAATGGCTCGTGCCTCTGTTCAATAAAAGGTTTAATTAAAGCAAGATGAAAATGGTGATTAGAAAAATCATTGTGAAACACAATCAGTCAAAAATGGCAGGGATATGTTGAATTGTGTGCTATAAGCATAGAGCAGACTATAGAGGAAGGACAATTCATAACAAGAGGGAGAAATCAAATGAAAAAGTGAAGTGGGTAATACATCAAAAGAGGTGTAAGCCTGTGATGATCCCTGGCTTTTTTTTTGGTAGCTGGTGTTGGGTTATTTGTATAATAAAAAGAAAAATCTTCCCACACCCTGCAACAAGTACTTCATTTATAAACCTCCGGGCATTTTCTGGCACTGGGAACAGTTCTGGCTTTACTTCTGTGATTTGAGAAGTAGGCTTGTCTAGGGAGGAGGCGGAGAGGCAGCGAAAGTCCACACAAAAAAGGAATGCAAGAATAAAATTGTCTGTTGGAGTAAGTTATCAGTATATTTCAGACTTTGAGTAAATAAGTGAAAAAGTATGTAAATGTATTACATGTAAATCTGTCAGTACAGTACACATCTTTAGAAATCCCTTCTAACCACACATTTCTATTTCCCATGAACCGCCTGTGATTACACTCTAGATGGCACTCTCAGTATTCTCCCTGCCAAAGAAGCACTCTTGAGAGTCTCTCAGTGAAACCCAAGACTTGCAGAAAAAAAGATGTTTCACAAGCATCCACGTTTGAGAAACTGCCAGGCAAATCCTCAGCTCGGGCTGATTATTTGCTCCTCGATGGTTTGGAAAGTAGGCCAAGGCACTACTAATTCTGATTCGCAATAAAAGTCTGACACAGACAACAGACATCAAATGTATCATGTTAAAGAATACAGAAGAACAGCATGCGACTGAAGGAAATTCTACTTGATGCCATGTTGGTGGGAATCGAGAAAAGATGACTATGTTACATGAAGTATAAGGGCTCTACATCTTCTTGCTTAACTAATTTATTTTAGCCATCTAATATAGCAGCAATGATAGAGTACAAGCTGTTTACCTTCTGATTCAATACTCAGATGCACTCAAACACTGTGGCTCTTACTAACAGCAGTAGATGTTAAGTTGTCACAAAGGAACTCTACGCTGAAACACTTGTTGCTCTCTGCAGGATGTATGAAACAATAAATAAAACCAGAATGTTGCTGCGCTGACATGAACATATGACAGTTTAGATTTTGTGATCAAGCTGGGTTTTTCAAACTGATATTACAACCCATTCTACCCCATATTGCACACTGTTTCACATCCTTTTTGAGATAATATTATGTGCAGTCACGCCGGCACACAAACAATCAATATGTGGAAGCAGGGTTCATGTAATGGTATGCATGCATACCTATACATGCACTACACACAACACACTGAGGCACAAACACACATATGAAAGGGTTTACGGAGAGTGGTTGATGGCGAGTGAACAGGCCAGAGGAGATGGAAGAAACACACCGGGGGGAATGATGAGAGGAAATGATGCGCATGATGAGTGCTGAATGGTCGGCCAGTGGGACAGACCCTGTCAGACTGTCTGCTAAAGGGTGGAAGACAGAGAGAGAGATGACTGCAGAGAGGACCAGAAAGAGAGATAAAGCATGAGAGAGCAGGAGAAAAATGATGATCAATGTCAAAATGCTATTACCCTGTGACAACCAAGGTTTTCCCTGTCTTGTTCTTCATGACCACTGCCCTTCTCCGTGACTGTGCTGCAGCTCTGCCATGCAGCTATAGCTGACCAATGACCAGTTACTAACTTGAAGGGTTCAGAGAAAGAAAAGGGGGCCAGCTGCATGTTTTATTCAGCTCTTATTACATAAATTCTGTGTTGCAGTTCCGATTCCTCCTTTGCATGAGTATTTCTGTAGCCCAGAAATGTCTAGGGCTCCCGGTGCTGTATTGAGCATTGTTTGCTCCACTTGTCTTCAAGCTTTTCATCTGCAGAGCGGGGCCCTCACACAGAAACAATGATGACCCAGTTCTGAGTTTGTCTCTGTCTTACAGCCAGTTCTCTTCTGTCCTAATCATAGTCCCTCAGCTCCGAGAGCTGCGGCGCTACCAAGACACGGAAGAGAGAGAGAGAGAGAGAGGGGGGGGGGGGGGAAAGACAAGGAGAGATAAAAAGAGAGAGCGAGGCGGAAAGAAAGTCAGCATGAGAGAGCGGAAAGAGACAGAGAGCTAATCTCTGAGGAGGAAGAAGAGTAAGGATGACAAAATATAAGGATGGATGGATAGATCTATATATAGATAGAAATACAAAGAGAGAGAAAGACAGAGAAGGTTAAACCATAGCCCCTTCCCTGATTCATTCCCTATAGAGAGCACATCTAAAGGCAGGATTGATTTCATGACAGGTTGTAGAAGAAGGAAAATGGAGGCCTGACACACCTTGCTCCTTCATCTGTACAGATGTCTCTGGAGATACAGGAAATCAGGTCATCTTGTTCATCATCAGGTGTGACTATATATTTGTTAGCAGGGTTGAGGAACCCTGTTGTGCTTATGTAACATGTGATATAGGACCATACTTTCCCTGTAGCATACCTGAATATTAAATAAGCATATGTACTGAGATAAAAGTAAAGATGTTGGAATGACATAAAAGGTTAAAAGATTATAACTTAGTAAACCAACTGATTGAAATCACTGCATCAGAGCTTTTCTTGAAAGCATTTAGTGTGAAAAAGTGCGTCTTTCATGCTAAGCTAAAGAAATTAAGTGTATTTCCCAAATGTCAAACTATTCCTTTCACACTCAAATGAATCTAATGTTTCAGTAGGGTTTAAGTTAGATGTGTTGCATAGTGGTCATGTTCAAGGTTAGAGAGCCATCAATAAAAGGTCAGCAAAATAAGCTACTGTGTGTGTTTGTGCTTGCACTGTATGCTGGGAAATCATGCATGCATCATGTGATAGAATCTGGGAGAAGATTTCCAGGCCGACCAAGAAAAAGAAAAAAAGCAATAGCATTCTGTGACTGCGGCTTCATGTTGATGTCACTCAGGTCTAAAGTCGGTGATGCAAATGGACAGGGGAGTAAACACAAGACAAATTGTGCATCCAGCATGAAAACATGTCCCTCTCCCAGACACCCTTGTCACCGGGGTTAGTGCCAGCTGGGGACTGTGGGGATGGACCATGTCAGTCTCCCCATATCTGGCACAGTACCAAGAGAAGGGGTGATATTAGATGATACAAAAAATGTGCTTATTGGAAAAGAAAAGATAAAAATGAGAGCGACTACATTTCTTTTGAATGCAAGATGTCCCCTTCTATTGACATTAAAGGTGATGGTTAACAGACAGGATGGTTAAAGTAGATGTGGACCATACACTGCCACACTGTATCCTGTGTGTCTGGGGGAGGGGAGGTGTGAACGGTCAAGGGTGCCAATTGGTGAGGCACAGAGTTAGCTTTGTGCTGGCAAGGAGCTGGTTTTGGGGGAGGGGGATTCTTTGCCTGGCAGTGTCTGCCTATCAGAGTAGAGGGACCACATCTCAATGGCTCCTAAGCTGTCTGTATTATGCTAAGACATGTATCCTTGAGGGAGTATGGCTTGGAGTTGAAAGTCAAACAAGGACGGAGATTTAGCAGGGCCAACCAGCTGCAAGTCCTGGATGACATACAGCGCTGCGTCTGCACACATTGGTCTGAATAGCTGTGTTTATATGGTTGATTGTGCTTCACCTTAACAAATCAATACTAAATGATACTTTTTAAAGTGATGCAGATAAAAGTGAAATTTACTACAAGAAATGATTTATAGCAATAAACATAGAATTGACAGTCTTTAGATGCATGGTTTGATAGGCTCATAAATATAGACATCTGTGCTATGTTTGTGTTTATCTGGGAGTTTAACTGCATGTGTTTCGATTTCTACCATGTGATATATATCTCTGACATGAAGAGATGGATTACACCTTCAGCTCATTTCCTCCTCCTTCTCAACCTTTACACAAGGTGACCTTGCATGTAACATCATTTACAACTGAATGACACGTTTGCTGTTCATGCCGCTGCCAGACCGCATCAACAGTGCTAGTGCAGAGACACATTGCTTAGCCGATCTGTGGAACTAAATAGTACAATTCAATGAGGGGAGGAATTGTCTTTGCTTCCATATGCCTTCCATCTGCTTTGCTTACACTGATCCCTTCTTTCAACGATGAGACTACAGACAGTTATGGCACGTTTGGGTGGATAAACAAAGCGCAGATGTCTTTTTTAGTGTGATCAACAGCCTTCAACTCACCTAGCTATAAATTGTGAGTTGAACTGCCGCAGAACAGAAGGACAGAATGTGGATTCAGCACTGAAACAGAAAGAAAAGCCCCCAGGTGATGCCTGACTTTTGATTACCTCCGCAATACCTTCAGTACAAGAGTAAGATGCAACCGCTAAGCCCTAACTGAACCTCCTTGACTTGTGTTGCGGTCTAAATCAATGACAGTATTGGCCGTCATCCTGTCCCCCTTTCTCCACCAACCAGTGGCTGATGATGTGAAATATTGATTTGCATGTCCACCCATATCACCACGCCTTGGCTTTGCTGTCAAGTTCATTTAGAAGAAGCCTTTTTAATGGGCCTTTGATGCCAAGCTGGAGGCAGTAACCAGAGCCGAGGTGCAGAAAGAGGGGGAAGAAGTCCCTCAGAGTAGAAAACACAATGCACATAATTAGGCAAAAAAGCATAATGCTGTGGAGAGATTCTCACCGGGGTTAAAGTCAACAACACACTGGCTGCAGTGGAGCAAGAAGGTACACACAAGATCTATATTTAGAGTATAAACCTGCAGTTATTCATGCACAGGGGATAAGTTGCTCGGTGCATCAAATGAGCTTGTACACTATATTTCCCAATTAGTCATTTCAGCATGGATACACTCTTCTGCTTCATATAAACAGCCAACAGCCTCGCCTGAACTTAGATACAAACAGAGATACACACACAGATGGATACACACAGGCGCAGACACACACACACACGCAGAGTAAGAAACACTGGTTTATGAGTTGCTTCAGAGACTGGTTGGCCTTTGCAGAAAACATGAGGTTAAAGGTTACTCTACCGTTACAGAGTGAGGGTCAGTGTTGTGTCCCTGGTTCAGAGGTCTATAGACAGATTTCAGGCTGAAAACTAATGCCACGTGAGAGACCATGTGAGAGATAATGAGATGACCTTTTCATGTACAGGATCTAAATGACAAATTGATGTTAATGCCTTGACTCAAAACCCCTTTACTCTTCCTCCAAACAGCCTGGGTTTTCTGTTGCACATCCTCTTAATAAGAACAACTCCTGCAGCTCAGGCTCAACAACTCAGCCTGGGAAAGTTGCAAACAAATCAGCTGCTGTTGATAGTTCTCTCTCTCTCTCTCTCTCTCTCTCTCTCTCTCTCTCTCTCTCTCTCTCTCTTGCACGCTCTCTCTCTCTCTCTCTCTCTCTCTCTCTCTCTCTCTCTCTCTCTCTCTCTCTCTCTCTCTCTCTCTCTGCACGCTCTCTCTCTCTCGCGCGCTCTCTCTCTCTCTCTCTCTCTCTCTCTCTCTCTCTCTCTCTCTCTCTCTCTCTCTCTCTCTCTCTCTCTCTCTCTCTGAATTTTAGAGGCTGCTTCAGTCAGACAGCGACAGTTCATCATGAAGCGAGAGAAACCAGTGGCCTTTATTCTCACTGCAATGGTCCCTGACATCGACTGAATGGCAGAGTGAAGAAGAAACCTACTGAGACAACATAGGGATTTAGACAGTGTGGGGAGAGGAGCATAAAGAGAGGCAGGGGAAAAAAGAAGATAGACAGACATGGTCCAGGGACAGAATGAAAGAGAAAGGCCACATCACCGTCAGTAAAACAAAGACTCCAAAACCCATCTTGTGTCAATGTCCCGGCTCTAGAAAAACACACCTCTACATTAAAGGCTCTGCAATCCTGAAGTGAAGAGTGAGTCACAATATACACTTGAACTGGGGGAGGCCGATTCAAACACAGCCATGCTGGGACCGATGGGATAGAAGAGGAAAAGTGGTGGTAAAGGAATGAGTAAGGCAGGATTGGTCTCCATTACGCTCTCAGTGTGAAATCCAAAAGCTTTATTGTTATAATGTCATTAGCTCATCCTGCATCCCACTTCTGAAGATTTGCATCATCTTTCCTAAAGCCCTGTTTGTTTATTTGCATGGAAAATGTAGGTCATGCATTCATACAGACCATACATTTTTAATAGTTTTGCAGCTTTAATTCAAATGTCTGCAAGCCGCTCCTTGTGAGCCAATCTGCCGAGTATGAATTAAGCACAAACAACGCACACAATGCGCAGCGGTGTCTTTTCAGAAAGCCTGAGGTATTTAGAAATACCCCTGCTAATACGTCTCTGGGCATGATTAAAAACATCCTCTTCTCAAAGTCTGTGCTTTGATACTTGAGGTGAAGAGAGGACATAAACCTTGTTATAACTGTGGCTGAAAAAACAAAGGATTCTTGCTCCGTAGTGGACATGTTGGTCTTAGTCTGAGTCACTGTGGATAACAACATCAGACACAACCTTTTACAGGAATGTAAAATGTCTTTCTACATTCTAAAAACCTGGGAATAACCCAGCACTCAGCTGGACAAAAAGACATGGGTATTTATCTATCAATTCTGGGACACAACCACAGATTATCTGACGGGTGGTTGTGTTGATCAGTCTCTCTATTTCTAGGAGACATAAGGGAGCCCAGGGGCTGTAACTGGCCTTTTCCCTCCCACAGCATGTTCTATCATTTCCACTCTTCTATCTATCACTGAAGAGAAATGGAGAAAGGGCACTTTGTATGCGTCTTCACTGCCAGTCATCACCACAGTGACTATATGAGTTGAACATGGAGGCTCAGTCAAATAACCCTGAAACTGACAATCTAAAGACATATAAGGCCAGTGTAAAAGACATCTTTCAATGTGAGTCAAACTTTCAAGTGGTTATTAAAATCCTGAAAGTCATGGAGACGTCCTCAGGCACGGGGTTCTGCTAATATTGTCTATGTCAACCATAAAATATGGGCAAGAAGCAAAACGCACAAAGCAATTTCATGTTGCAGATCAGACATAATAACAGCTAAAGTGCGTACCACCAGAGCAACATCTCTGTGGTATTTTAGTGGAAAGAAAGGAGCAGGATTGATCTTGTGGTTCCACTGGTTCATTTTACATCCATTTAAATGCGATTAGACTGTGATCTGAACCCCTCTGTTTGAGAACGTGGGAATATTGTCTTCACTTTTAAACAAGGTTTCTTCTGGGAGGCAGCTAAGCAATAACTGTCTCTTGGATGATATAACAGGAGATAAAAAAATGAAAGTGAGGAAGATGTTAAGAACTATTTGATTCTTTATTTATACATATTCTCAGCTCAGCGGTTCGCAAAATGACACTGCATTTCAATTACCCCAATTTCCCCCTAATGGTTAAAACCCATTGCCTTAAATGTCTGCCAAATTACACACATTTCTGTTTGTTGCTTTTGGACTCAATGGACTCGGATTGCATCTATTTGAAAGCTGTTACTTTCAGTGTCTATTCTAATCATTATAAATTATATCTAACTTCAAATAAAGGGATGAAAATGATGCAAGCTTTAAAGTCAAATGTGGCATGCAGTCGCCGTTTGCATATTAACAATTCAACAGGTTCTCCAGCATTTTTACGTAGCGAAGGAACAGCCTCTTGTTTAGACGACCATCATCCAACTACGGTAACTAAGCTCCAAATGAAATGTAAGCTGTTGGTTACGCTTGATAAGAGAAAGATAGACAGGTTCCTCAGCTGAGTGCAGCCGTAGTATTATATCTTCAATTAATTAAATGGGCAAAATCAATAAATGTCTGCACTGTCAGCCTGCCGGACCGGAAAAACACCTTTTTTATTTCACGCTCTGTCAAAAAATGAAATTGCAAAGAGAACAGAATTTAACCATGCTTAAGTTAAGACATTAGAAATGGTTACTGTCTCTGCGTGGACACGCTCTCTGCCCACCAATCCTCGGCTTACAGTGCCCAGCTCAGGTCTACGATGCACATAAGACGACAGCTATGATAAACTTTTCTTCTCCTCTCATTGTTTGCCCTGCAAGTAGTAAGAATCAGAAAATAGGAAAGTACTCTCCATCTTTCATCTACCCAACAATTCTGTATATTATATTACATTACATATTGTATACTGTATTTATTTAAGTGTCACAGGGCTCCTATCATTGCTACAGACTTTAGATGTTTCTCAAATGGTGGACACATGTATCCACAGCTCGTTCGAGGCGAGTGAATGCATCCGTGTTTTAACATACATGAATCTACTGGCAACCAAACAACAGTGGTGTCTGTATCATGCCCTCTTCACAAACATTTACTCAAAAAAGTATGTAAATATAGAGCATCGAGATAGTAGCAGCTATTATTTATACTTCTGCAGCTCTGACAGAGAGCAGCATGTATCAGAGAACCAGCAGTCAGAAATAGCGCTGACGTCTAACTCACTAAAGTAGAATGATGTAGTTAGGTAAGTTTTTGTTTTCATGCTTTGCCTCAGCAGCATGGTGGGTGTGCAGTGCACGTAGCATCCCAGCTGTTGTAAAAAGCAAAATCAGGTTTAGCCATCTGGGTTCACAATTCATCGGGTTATAGTATAATTTCATTATATCATAAGTTAGTGGGAGCAGCTGCAGAGGAGACATCAGGAGAAGGGTAGAGAGAGATTGCAGGAATGAGGCACATCACTGGTGCATTGTTGAGTCAGGGCTCTGATTAGGTGCGCTCTCAGTCTGAAAGGAGAACAGAGTGTCATCTCTCGTAAAACTCACTGGCGGAGAAGCTTCTTTTAAGTCCCTTGTGGAACTGGAACAGTAACACAAGTAAATTGTGGGGAGGGGGGGGGGGGGGGAGGATTGTTTTGTGTGTATAATAATATTTTTGCATTTTAATAATAGTGGGGAAATGACCCATTAAAAAATATTTAATAAAGGAAGAAATGTAAAATGTAGGATTCATGATATGGAACATTGGAGACCATGCAGACTGCATCGCGTATGTGCAGTAAAGAGTCTGAAGACAGTACGTGTGAGCATTACTGTAAAGGGAGCTGTGGGATGCAATGAAGAGAGTGTAACAATTATAATTATTTTAATTTTAAACTGACCTTTATAAAACTATAACCGTAATTGTTTGTTATGGCACTAACATAATCATCATTCATGTTTATAGTCATCATGTCCTTGACTGATACATATCAGACATTGCTTTGGTAAAATAAGTTATCCAGTAAACGCCACATGTTGCATGTTGACCTGTATCTTATAAAGTATTCCTTTACCTGGCTGTGTAGCATTTAACATTTACACATCATGATTAACAATCTCATTCCATACAAAAATGGGAAAGACAATGATGTACTTCATTTGGTGATTGTGTGTGTGTGTGTCGGAGCATGTGTGTCACCATGTGTGACTGTGTGGGCGAGTATGCATGTGTGTGTATGTATTTTGTCTCAGTGAGTGCTGCAGTAAAACAGCAGAGCTGACAAGCGCACCATCGGCCCTTGGTGGCACATCAGGGACAGCTGGATGTTGTCAGGCAGCCATAACGCTGATGGAAATGGGTTGATTGCAGCTCACGGGCCCCTCCCTCTTATAAATCAGCTTCACAGCACTCAGGGGTGGAATACAGCAGCGGCAGGCTGCACCACACCTACTGTACAGAACAAGAAAGCCTGCAGCAAACAGTATGTGCACATTTATATTTTACTCTCCTGGCAGACGGATTGGGAGATACTTCATTAAGATGGTGTTGAGGTGTAATAGTTGAGATGAAATACATTTGATTGATGTTAAAATGCTTTTCTCACAGATGTTTTTGGCACTGTCTAAATTGTCTTTTGTTAAAAAAAACTAAAACATTTATAACATATTGTATAAAAAAGAAAATATTAATCTTTTTTGAGTCCATCCTGCTGTGTATGTGTATTATATAGATCAAATCAGATGCATGTTATTACTTTACTTAACTTCTTACTTACTGGATGAACACCATTTTGAACTGGAAGAATATATGTGATGCTTATCCTGAAGACAAATACAAACTCTGCTGCTATTGAATTTTCTCTTATAATAAGTATGTGCAGTCTTTTCTCTGGGCATGTTGGCTGTGAGCTGCCAGGCATTTACACCACCCACATGGGCTGCACCACTGTCAGACAAATCTGAAATTAGAAAGCAAAACTGTAGCATGCCGTCTCAAAGGCAGTATCATTCTAATTAGACAGCTTTGTCTTCTCTTCCGAAAGAAATTAAGATGTGAAAGGTCTGAATAGATTGTTTTGGAGCCATAGTGGAATTAGATTTGATTGACATAAGCACTTTTTACAATATGATGGTTTTCAAACTACAAATATGACATTGCTTCAGGGTAAAATGACTTGTTATCCAGTTTACCAAAATCTTTTCACAGTCAGTATTATTAAAGAGTGCTTTAATGTGCATCAGTGCAGCCACACACAGCCCAGTGCGATGCATACAGCATGAGCAAATAGATCCACACTATTGAACATTTTGTGGCAGGTAAATATGATGTACTAACTCACTATCTCACTTTTAATCGCATCACAGAACAATTATATCTGAATTAGAACAAGTCATAATTCATCATTCGCTGCTGACTTTTTAAACAAAGTTTATTCAAATGAATTGTGGTGAGAAATGATCGGATGCCCAGGACACAGAGAAAAAAAGAAAAAACTGAATATTTCAGTTGTGCAATATCATATGTTTGCTTTGCATGCAAGTCAGGGTTATTCTATGATTGTCCATAGTGACATCCTGACCTCTGTAGTTGGTGGTTAGGATTCTTGGATAAGAAACAATATGCAGATTGGAGCAAGGTGGCAGAAGATATGAGGCTTACCACACCGGAAAAACAACAGTATTAGTTATGTGTGCAAATGCCTAAAACAAGTTACAGTGTGTTTACATTTACCTGATAACGGCCTCGTGAACACATGATGACTGTTATCTCTGAGAAGTAAAGGTAGAACTAGCGTCGACGCCAATATTTCCCCTAACCTTACCGAAACGTTTTGATGCCTAAACCCGACCCAAGTGTGACCTTAAAGGTGGCAGTCCGGAAAACAGCGACATGGGTTTTGTAAGACACACAAAAGATGTCATCCTGCTAATAGGGACACCATCAGAAAACACTCACATGGGTCATTTTGGAAGGCAATGACAAATGACCTATTTTAGCAATTAGTCTGGAGGACTTGTTGGGAGACGTTCTCCATCTGGGAAACTGGCCCTCAGGACTGTTTAAGTGGCTTTAATAACCTCTGTTTCTAATCCTCTTTGCAATCCTCCGCCAACTGTTTTGCTTACAATAAATCCACTTTTTATTCAACCATACGTCGCCATTATGACTGACAACCCCAAGTTAACACAGTATTTTATTTGAGTAAATAAGTTAATAATACAATTCATGAAACTCATTTGAGCCTGTGTGGCTTCTCTACTTGACACTAACACTGAAACCATCGTCACCATTGCTTGGTTGTCAAGGGCACACATGTCCTTTTGTCTCTGATAGCCATTGTTTTGTCTTTGTCAGGGGCAACATAGCAATGCTGTCTTCAAGATAATACTGTGGGTGGCTGGATGGACACATCAGCTAAACTTTACAATCTTCCACAACAATCTCTGCATCAGGTTTAGCGTTTCAGTTGTTCAAACCCAGTGAATATAACACGCTGGCCGGCTGCCAAAGAATATGTTTGATGTGAAGAAAAATCACCACATAAACAGAAACATGCATTAAAAATAAAGCCAAATAAAATAAAGCATTTAACATGTGGTCAGTCTTCATTATTGTCATCTATTTCTACAAATGAAAATGGAATGAAATGCTTTTTAAAAGGTGCCACGACATTATCCTGATTAGAGTCGTTTTGTTTGTGTTGCTGATAATAAAATAGGAAAAGGTCATATTTTGCCCCTGTGGGGCCGGGTGCAGCTTCAGAGAAATCATGAGAAATTAGCCGTGAGAAGGTTAAACCATCCGCTCCCATCCCAGCAGTAGGTAATTAGTGTAAATGAATAAATCTAGGTGGTCATGGCATACACTAGATTCAAATTGCTGTGAAAAATGTAAATGTTAATGCAGTGTCAGAGATTAAATTGAGGGAAGGAGAAGGGGGGAGGGTCTGGGGTAGAAAAGGATTAAGAATCAGCTTTGAAGGGCTTTTCCCATGTGCTCCACGGAACCATATCTCACTTCTTGCTTTTCTACGGCTTTCTATAGGGACTGTTTTCACTCAGTTCAGAAAACCCAATCTCCTCTTTGACCTTCTCTTGCCCAGCAGTTTCTGTTGATTAACACACACACACACACACACACACACACACACACACACACGCACACACACACACAAACATACAATTTCATGTTGCAACATGGAACATTGGGATCCTCTGACAGCATCCACATTACACCACCTACAGCCTCGGACCACGATGCTACAGCATCTTAACAGCAGCATCTACCTGCCAAGTAAATCCAGGATCTACAATATGTGACATAAACTTTATAGTTATCTAGTGAACATTCAGCTAAATAACATGCAGACATCTACTTTCACGTGTTTACTGTACGGTTACGTTACTCTCTCTCTCTCTTTGTATAAGAGCCATTGGTGATGGAGACAGCTGAGCACATCATTACTGTTATCCCACTGCCATTCTCCTCCTGCTTTATTAAGACAGTAAGGAGACGTCTCCTCCTCCCTCAACAAAAGGACCCTCATTACAAACTATCTCTATATCTTTTTTCCATGTGTCTACTCCCGCCCTCTCTGTTTCTCTTCTCTCTCTTTGTTTTGCTTATGTGTGCCTGGTCAGCACTCTGCTCCTCTGGGGCTCCTTTGGCGCAGCTTGAACACATAAGGAGTCTGTTTGGATGCTCATATACATATTTATCAAAATCCAAGACAGTACTACTACTAGGTTGTCCTCAGATGGGCCCTCCATCGGTGCTTCCAGTCATCCCAATCCTCCACGCAGCTGGCTAGCTCGCCAGTATTTTCTGCGCCCGCATCTTTCCTGAGTACATCCATGTATGTTATTGCGGGATGGCCTCGTGATCGGTGCCCGTGTGTTAGGCTCCCACAGCACAAGTTTGCTGGCTGGCAGCTCTTAGTGTCATTCTCCTGACCGCTGTTTTCTCACCCACCCTTAGCGCCCCCCCATATGTGTTGGTGACATGCTCATCCTTGTTGATGCCAAGTACCACACGCAGCATTCTCGTGTAGCACCCATCTAGGGATTTTTGCAGGGTGGCTTAAGGGTGGGCTTCAGGGTCCAGCATTCACTGCCATACAGGAGAACAGACTCCACTGTTGTATGGAAGAAGCTGAGTTTCATTTGTCGGGGGAGGTTGGAGTTCCACACACAGGTCATGCCATTCAGGGCCCTCCATGCAAGCGCCTTCCTCACTTCAAGGTCTTGCTCGGACGAGTTGACCCACGAGTCCAGGTATTTGAAATCAGTGACTTCCTTTAGAGCAGTGCCTCCTGTTGTTTTTAGAGGTGGATGGTCCGGGGGGATGTTATATGTTATGAACTCAGTTTTCTTGGTATTTAGCTGAAGGCCAACCATGGCGCACTCTGTCTCCACCTCTGCCCAGGAGTTCCTGTACTTGCTCTACGCGGTCAGAGAGCAGACTGATGTCCATCCGCATAGTCCAGGTCCGTTAGGACTAGAGCGGGGTGTCGTCTCAACCTCTTATTATTGTGAGGCCGAGTTCTAGCTCCCGTCCACTGATGGCCTTCCTGAGCGCATAGTCTAGGACTATGATGAAGAGGAAGGGGGCAAGGGTGTCCCCTTGCAACACTCCAGCCAGGATGTCAAACTCTTCACTGTTGCCATCTGGGGATACCACTTTTCCTCTTGTACCCTTGTATATGGTCCCTATGGCCCGGAGTAAATTGGAAGGGACACCGTAGGCCTTGAGTATCTTCATCATCACGCCTCTGTGTAGTGAGTCAAATGCCTTTTTGAAATCGATCAAGCACAGTACCGCTGTCAGGTTGTTCTTCTTAACCTCCTCGATGATTCTCCTCAAGGCCAAGATCTGGGTCACAGTGGTCGTCTTCTCTCGGAAACCGTTTTGGTTCTCTCTCAAGTGGGGGTCGATGTATAAGCTGAAGATACAGTACAGTATGACTGGATCTTTTGTGTAAATACACCCGTTCCTGCATCTGCATGGGCTGCAGACATGTTATTGTAAATCACATCAGAGGATGAACCATATGGTCAGCTTTTCCAGCATCCGTGGGACTCCTGCCAACGCTGAAACAGCTTTGTCAACACCTTGCTTCCCATATTTTAGGTACAGCAGAGTTTTGTGCTGTACTGCAGGAATAGGCAGCCACATGCCAAGTAGTTCTGAGAATATGCAGGTCTTAGCTGCTAAAGATCACTAAACAGCTGATTTCTTATTTTAAAAAACACCTACTGTTGACGTTTGGATGTTTGTTATAATCAGTAAGCATCTGTTGTGATGCTTGGTTGGAAAAAAAACTTGTCCGATTTAAACATCATTTTACAAGCAACAACTGATCCAGGTGAGTTTATGTGAATCAGATGATGGAGGAGAGGTTTGTGAAACCTGAAGCTGAACCAGTTTAGGTCCTGGTGGAGGGGGGAAGGTGTGTGTGTGTGTGTGTGTGTGTGTGTGTGTGTGTGTGTGTGTGTGTGTGTGTGTGTGTGTGTGTGTGTGTGTGTGTGTGTGTGTGTTTGTGATGAAAGGCGTCTGCAGATCCAGCATTCTGTGTGATCAGGGAGGTTGTGATGGGTTTTCAGTGTTCGAGCGAGAAAGACTAAAGCAAGCACATTTCTTAAATGATTTGATAGTAACCACAGAGACAGAAGGATTGCACTGATTGAAAATGATTTGGGAGTAACCAAAGAGGGAAAGGGAGGTGTGGAGAATAATTTAGATTTAATCGCAAGAAGAAGAATGTGGAGTAAACTGACTGAATCAAAGGCTAGGGAGAATTTAAAATAATGGAAAAAAATCCCCATTTTTGGTTATCTTCACCACCATCATGGCTGGTCGGGAGCCGGGAGAGTCATTTGAGTGAGATTCAACTCTTCTTTGTTTTGGAGGGGAGAGGGAGACACACCTGCACTCTACTAAGTTCACTTTTCTACTTTAATATTGTTTTAAGTGCGTCACAAGAGAAAACAACAGATAAGAGACAGCTTATAAGAAACAAAATACCTGAAATCCTCAACATGCGGACTTCCACTTGAGACAGCTGATCCCTCCCCACCTAAGTGGCAAAACACTCCTATGTACATGTACTTCTGCAATCACAGTCAAACGAGGCTAAAACGGAAACTCCATAAACCTCGGCTGCACCTGAAAGTGTGTGAAAATCATTCCCTGCAACTGGCAGCAACTTTGAATAAGCTTTACTGAAAGCTGAATATTTTTAGAATATCTCTCACTCTGAGCATAAAAAGATGCGTCGCTGCCCCAGCGCCCCCCGCTTCAGTAGCATCTCCTCGTGGAGATCTCTGTGAACGCAGAACATCAAGCATTTCCACTGCAGAGCTCTGCTACTACCTTAGCCATCTATGTGTCCAGACTGGATTTGTGTTGCAGGACAATCAATGTTGGTTATGTTATTTAGTGCATTCCAAGTCAGTGATTTTAATGAACGTTATGGACTCATAAAGTAGTACTTTATCACTCTCATAAATTAGTGAAGAAGCATATCCTTCCAGTCGGACTCTCGACTAAGTCTGCTGCCAAAAGTGTTTGAAATTTACGAATCACATATTGATCGGGATGGCAGGAGAATTAAAAGGGATAAGAGAGATCCTAGTCTGCACTGTGTGGGACAAGGAATATGTAATAATCGCAAATAATCATCTTCACAAGACCTAAACTCACTGAAAAGCACCAATAAAAGTCCACACTGCTCGAGTTTTCTAGCAGTAATAAATGCCATTGAGAGAAGGCTTTTGCAGTTAAAGGCTCGCAATCATGGAACAACCAGTTACCGCCTGATTTAAAATCACAATGAGAACATAAAGTTTTACTCACACAAGTGAAACACTGAACAATGTTTGGTTGGACTATATGCTGTATTCATACTTAGTCATACACATACACACACACACACACACACACACACACACACACACACACACACACACACACGCGTAGACATATGCTTATACACAGGTTTATCTGTCCTGTTTTTATTTTTTAAATCCTTATTTTGTTTTATCACGTCATTTGTTTGGCTGTTTTAATCTAGATTAAAAAGCCTAAACCAGGGAATGGGGCGGCAAATTAGCTTCAACCAGACAAATAATGACTGAATAAATAAAATAAATTCTTACCCCACAAAATAAAGTAGTTAGCTAATTACATGCTGCTTGGCTTTGGGAATAACACTACATTAGCTAGTTATCAGGACGTGCTAATGTTGGGGAACACACTTTTCATTCCATTCCTTACACTTTTGCTCTTGTGTTTTTCACTTGGAAAGGCTGAACATGGTATTTGTTATAAATGATCTACAAAACCGTGCTCTGGGTTCAGCTCCTCCTAGTCAGACCCTATCAGGTTTCCCAGCCGCCTATATAAATGTTGTAACCTTTCAGTATAACTGTGCAGTTTGTAGGTAAAGCACCATATAGGCGCACATACAAACCAAGAACAGGTTTTGGAAAATAACTTTCATATCACAAAAGGAACTCGGATTCCTTTTCGGGGGGACCAAACTATGCTGAAACAACTATATGTACCACAGGGCAGAATATGTAATACATCTGCAAATACTCATAATACGGCCAATACATTTAATCACATTAAATTATGACTATCGTTTTATATGACAACAGAGAGAAGGCTATGAGTGAGCAATGGCAGAAAGTGCGTGGGAGTGAGCGTGTGAGCACGTGGTGGGCCGGGGTCATAGAGTCTGCTCTACACTGTTATTACTGTGTCCACGCACTCAGCAGCACACATGCATGCATGGCTGCAAGATTAGATGGATTTGATATATCAGATAGAGAGATACATACGGCATGTGTGGGGGAAGAATGCGTATGTTAAAATGGTTGCTGTTGTGCATGTGATCGAGAGCAGTTGGTAGCTCCTGCAGCCCTCCTACAGTTTTCCTGTGCTCTCTAGGCACCCCATACATCTTGTGACTGTGACATATTGATTGTGAGGCGAAGGAGAGGCTATCATCTCATCTATGATGTTGTTGTTGTGATAGGCCACTTGTTTGTCAAGACATTGTTAATAATTCCTGTTTCTGATTACATTTTGATCCCGTCGTCATTTGTTATTTAAATTCTGATTTGGCTGAATTTATGTGATGGACAAGAAAAAAAGTGATAAAAGAGCGCAGTATCAGAAAGAGAGTTTGAATGAAACACAAGCGTCCGTTTCAAAAACACAAATTAACTTGCATATGGACACTTCACGCATACGCACTCACATGCATACACACACAAGCTTCACACTGTTCTTGTGCATGACTCCCGGCACTCTCCTAGACCCCACTGACTAACGCTTCTCTTTTTCAGGAGTTCTAAGCGCCGTCTCTGGGCAGACGCCATCGCTTCGGCCCTTCCACCTGTCAGGTGCCCTTGCCTGCTTTAATGATGGCGGCAGGGAGGACGCAGGCGGCTGTGGGGGTGGGGGTGAACACTGGACAAGCTTCTGGATCCTGTCCCTGCCTCTGTGTGCCAGGACTGCATCACAGTTCATTTCCCAGCCTCCTCTCTCCTCCGCTGTGCTCAGCCAAGCCTCTCAGCAGGTGTCTCTCTGCAGAAGAGTTCTGCCACTACACACACTTACTGACGCATCTCTGTGCTCAAACTCAGAATGGCAAACAATCCCTTCCACACCACAACTAAAGGCTTCACTATTCAGCGTGTTTTGGATAGATTTTCCTCCCAAATAAAATTGAGATTGTACCTCTTTGTGTCACTAATAGGCTTTTTACACTGAAAAACTACAACCATGTACTTTTTTATTGGAATTACAAACTGATGACTTACAGTACTGTGAGTACAGGCAAGTCACTATACAGTAATCCACTGCCTGAACGCAACTAATGCATGTTTGGTATTCTGATGAGACATACATAACATGACATAATTACTATGTTCAATCACCTAATTATGTAGCAGCCACTATGCATCAATCTTGAAATAGGATGTGTAATCTTTTTAGACACAATGCTTACTTCATGGGAACTCATGGAGCTTGTTGAAACAAGCATTGGTTGGTGTGAACAACAGCAGAGATTACCAGAGAGTAAATTTATTTCCACAAGTATTCTCCTAACATTTGAGGCACCTAACTATTTCTACCTTTACATGTATATTTCACACCAGCTGCAGTTACTTCTTAAAAGATGAAGGTGTCTTGGTATAACTACTTTGAAGATAAAGGTTTGCTGTGAGTACTGTCATCAGGAAGCAATCGACAAAGGCACAGCTGGACTTCTGCTGCTTTTTAGCTTCACTTTTTGAAGTTAATACACAGAGGCTGGAGTACTGCCAGGCACTGAAATTCTAAGAAAATGTATGAACTTGCGTCAGGAAATAAATTGATCTTAGTGTTACAAGTTCACATTTTAAGTGCTGTTATCTGAAAAACATAAAATAATGAGCATTATCAATATGGTTAGTATACATGTCTTTAGTTTTTGTGCTACATTGTGTTATTTCTGACATTATTATAGCATCATGGGTTAACTAAGGTATAAAGGTCCTGTCACACATATCCAGAAACGTATGCCGGCGCATACAAATATTTGTCAGAGTCCAAATACGTCCAACTTTTCATCGCATCGGAAAAGTGAACGTATACAGATACGCATGTCCAACCTATTGATAGAGTATCACTTACTTATACAAAATGTATCAGACGAATACCCAACGCATGCATAAGGTATACACAAATATGACGTATATAAAATATCGGCAACACGCTGGTGTACGTTGATGTAAGGTAAGGCATAAGTAGTATTCGTTAAGAGCTCACTGTGTTACGCTGGGGTGCGTTGTTGAACGCTGATGTTTTGAGCATGTTCAAAATTACCGGACGTACCCGACGTGTGCTTCATAAGTTATGCAGACGTTACGTGACGTTAGACATACGTGAATACGGAATACGTAGGTGAATATTTACCTACGTAAATGTAGTACGTGAATACCTACGTGACTACGTTAGAGGTACGTTAGATATAGGCTACGTCGGCTGACGGTGAACCCTACAGCCAATGTGTTTATAACGAGTGGATACTCTATTCCTACCCTATGTTAAGATTATGCCTGACGACGGAGTAACTTATTAAACGTGTTTCTACAGTACAGCTAGCGTTCAGCATGTTAGCCGTTCTCCAGCATCAGCATGACGTGAACCAGATGGCACTTTTCCAGCTCCGTTGGCCAGAAGCTCTGATACGTTTTAAATAAGTAAGTGATACGCTATCAATGTTTGACATGTGTATAATAATTCGTTATGTATTCAGTTATGTATAAGTCAGCTACAACCCCGCTGTGGAAAAGTTGGACATATTTGGACTCATTTGGACACATTTTGAGCTCATTTTTATATACGCCGGCATGTTTCTGCTATACGGAACTGTGTGACAGGGCCGTATGTCTGGCGTGTTCGGCGTATCATCTGCGTCCTTCAAACGATCTCAACTTACCTTTAATTTATATCAACGTATTGCCGTGTGTGACAGGGCCTTAACAGCCTTTGTCGACCATAATGCTGATTACTGTGCTACTACAGTCATGCTAATGTTTTCCTTTTCTGTAAAAATGTTTGATTATGTGATGACAAAGTGTGAGACAAAGGTGATGTTGACACTGTGACAACACCATCATTACTTCCTCCTCGCACTCCTAGCTTTGAATGTGTGAATAACACGATTACATTTTCTGCTGATGAATGGAGAACAAATGCAAATAAAGAAAGCAGGAAGCCATTTAGGGTGATAGAAAATGACATCCTATTTATCATATATGCTGCTCGACAAGGATGCCAGAGAAATCACAAAACTGTGTATTCTGTCACCCGTTTAAAGGTGGCTTCCTAAACATTAGACATGTTGGTTAGTAATGACACGGGATTTGCAGTGGACAGAAACATCACAACAATAAATGTATTTATAATGTTTCTTCTAAAATAAAAAGATGTAGAATATGTAGATTTGCTTTACTGTCATCATTGTTTTGATGTCTGTATGCTACTTTTCTGTCCTGCTGTTGCTTGTGGATGTGGTTACCAAGGTAACATCTCTAGTGGCTTGCAATTTGAGAGTGTGGTGCCCTGTAATGTTGGCTTCATGTTACCATAGCAAATGTCTCTACTCTCCAGCACACACTGTACTGTATACGGGAGCGTAGTGGGCAAATGCTCCTCAGCGCAGCGAACACTAAGACAGTTAATTAGGGTTTATGGGAAAATCAATATTGTGACGGTGGGTCAAAGAAGACATTATTAATTAAATGTAGTCCCCTCATCCTGCTCTTTTTGTCGGTTTGATTTTCCCTCTAACAAATATGATGTGATATAATACGCAAATGAACTGCTTTTAATAGTAGTAATAGTGCTACTTTAGACAATACTATTATCATGGCAAGGTACATAATTCTAATAGAATTACAAGAGTGCTATTAAAGAAAAGAAATAAGAGAAATAAAGTCTTATTACTACAAATATGACAGCATTTCATAACATTTTAACCCACCACCACCACCAAAAAGCTAACTCATCCCAGCGCTTTAAATAGAATACCCACTGTGCACAGGCCCAACTCGACAAGAAGAGCAAAGGGACTGTATGCATTATACATTGTGCAAAGAGTGCATTACATTTATATCCCCATGTACTCTCCTGAAGAGATGACTTAACAAGAAAACTTAAGCACAAGCACATATTCCTGGTTGGGAATGGAAGCAGTTGGCTCTTCAAAAGAAAGTCTACGCTACGGTATTTCACAGCGATTTCATATGTTTAAAATGCAAGAACTGGACATTATTACAAATCTAAAATATTTAAAGATACAGCAATATGGGCACATTGCAAAATGCTACATTATGCTAAATTCAAGTAGTGCAAGAAAAGCTTGACGTTCATTTTGACATAAATGTTTTGTCTATAAATCATATGTGGATCTTGCATCTAAAGGTTTTGTACTGACAAAACTATTTAGAGTTCATGAACCCAATCAAAGCAGCAGAGACCAATGTATTGCAAATTCAACTGTTTTTGTATAAATTCATGAAAAGCTCATTAAAAAAGAAGTACGACTGTCAGAGGACGCATGAATTAAGCAAATTCTGCCCTTAAAAAGAGCATGTACATTTGCATTGCCCTTTTGAAAGATAACATGGAGTACTGTGGCACAAAGTGAATGCTGTGGCTCCAGGTAAAACAAACAGGAAGCAAAACCTGTAGATAAATATATCATTCTTATGGAGCATGGCTGTCACTTTAATTGAGACGTTGACTATTGCATATTCAAGTCTGTGCTGCACTAGGCTGCATTAGCCAATCATGAATGCTGTGCGCTGCCATTGGCTGAGCTACGGAGAGAGCCGTGTACTGTGCTGTGAGGGGGGCTCTCCATCTGCTCTGCGCTCTCCCATTCAACCTCTGTAGTCAGCAGAACGAGTGGCTGAGCAGAGCTACACAGCATCCACGGTTACAGCATCCTGCAGAGGACTCTGCTCCGTGGAGGAGAGAGAGGGGGAAAAGAACAAGTGTTGGAGAGAAAAAGGTAGATCCACAGAAGGAGAGAGACTGAAAGAGGAAGAGAAGCACAGAAAGAGGAAGAGTGGGAAATGAAAGGAATTGAGTAAACACCGCTGCCTGCCTGTGGACCTCTGCAGCTGTACTAAATCTGGGGCTGTCAAGCCAACACTCAGCAAAGCAGTGAGTGAGAGAGGCAGGGGAGCAAAGGAGAAAAATATGTGATTTGAAGAGCTGATCTCATCACTCTGGACAAGCAGGGATGGGAACCCCAAGAGCCTTTCCGTCAGCAGATCAAACTTCACACAGGAAAAGTGCCTTCGGGTCACCAGTTTGAGTCTCTTTAAGAGGAGTGAAGAAAAGGGGACAACAAGTTAGTTGTCCTGTTAGTTCCAAAAAGGTGAAAACTTGTGAGGAACTCTGATAACTACACTGCTTGGTACAGCTCAAGTCTCTGCTGTGCCCCTCGGTCCTGTCTCACAGCTGCCTGCTCCTGGTGAATGTCTTCTCTGCATGCAATCCCACTGCTCAGCAGTTGAACACACTCATGGTCGATGCCAAGGGAAGGAACATGAAATGTCTGACTTTCTTTTTAATGCTTCCCGAGTCAGTAAAAAGCAAGTCAAGTAAAAGCTCCAAGAAAGGGAATGCCAGTGGCAGCTCCAAGCTGCCCCCTGTCTGTTATGAGATAATCACTCTGAGGAGCAAGAAGAAGAAGATGGCATCGGATATTTTTCCCACCAAAAAGCCGGAATCCACCACAGTGCAACAGTACCAGCAGCAGAACCTAAACAACAACAACACCATACAGAACTGTAACTGGCAAGGACTCTACTCCACTATAAGAGAGAGGTAGGTACAACCAGTCAGCCTGGCTCTGAACCAGGAACCATTACTGCTTGTCCCAACAGTTTTCAGGGAAGATGAATGTTCTTAATTAAATATTTCTCATAAAGTATGATAGATAAGAGCTGCATGTTCCACTGCATTTCTATTACCTTTTTTTTTTTTTTTTTTTACAGAACCTTTAATTAAAAAAACGTATCCCAAAACATACAGTATATGTAAGGTAATTACTCTTGTATACACTTTGTGTGTGTAGGTGTGTGTGTGTGTGTGTGTGTGTGTGTGTGTGTGTGTGTGTGTGTGTGTGTGTGTGTGTGTGTGTGTGTGTGTGTGTGCGTGTGTGTGGTATGGGTGGGTGTTCCATCTGCCCTGCCCTCAATCTGCTGGGGATATCTGTTTACACCCTCTCCTGCTCCTGCAGACTTTCCCGCTTTGACATAGTGCGTTTGATATGCACAACAGGCAGAGGCTGCTCTGTACTAAAAGCTAAATATTTACCTTGGCCTAGCAATAAAAGACCACAGCTGTACAGAACAAAACGTGTGTTTTCCGACCTGGCTTTGTTGTCTCTCCAGAAATTCATGGGGCTGTTTACCCACCCCTGTGACATGTTCCAGTACTCAATAATATATGAACGCAGCTTCATTGTTGGTCCCATTCTTTCACAGCGGGGATTTTCCATTCAGTTCATTGTCTTGTTTGCCTGTTTCTATGTAGATATAAAGAGTTTAAGTGTGTGTTTGTGTGCTATCTAAGACTTGTTTAATCAATGACATGTCTTGCCTTATACTATCATACTCTTGTACTCAACTTTTGTTTTAAGAGTAGTAGAGAAGATTACATGTAATTTACTTTTTTTTTTTACTTCTGCCAAAGACTCATTTGTATTTGGGAGTCTTATTATTCACATAAAATACATATAAATGGTTTTATGTGCATTGATCCTCCGTTATTCTCACCCTAATATCCCTAATATCACCAAGTTGTGCTTTTTCTCCTCTTCTTCTCTTCTAAAACAAATGTACAGAGAAAAATGTGTAAAATAAATGTTCTCTTGTCTTTGTTGTTGTTTCTTTCCCCCTTTTTAGAAATTCAGTAATGTTCAACAATGAGCTGATGGCAGATGTTCACTTTGTGGTGGGTCAGCCTGGAAGGACCCAGCGGCTGCCAGGACACAGAGTAAGAATTTCATTAACCAGTAAAGTCACGATAGCAGGGAGGAAATTATCAAACAAGCAATCAGTCAGCACGGCCCAGTGTTGTTCATATCATATCAGCATAAAAAGAATCCTCCTCATTGCCAGCAGTAATGGAAGTGCAATCCTTTGTGCTCCAGTCTCACTTCCGCACCATGTGTCTTTTCTAGACAGTCCTCAATTATTTATGTAAATGAGGCTGACGGATGGAAGCGCGGAGTGAGTGAAGGAGGAAGGGATATCCTCTTCAACAGTCATCTCACACAGAATGGATCGCCTTTGTCTCTGCTTTAGCTCAGCTTTTCAGAGACAGCTTTGTAATTACTCAACTTTTAATCACTCACACAGTTACAATAATAATACATAGAGTTAGATGCATTCAACTCTCACATCCTAGAAATACTTTTCCTACCCATTTACTTGATTAGTTTTGACAGTTACAATGAATGTCTTATAAATAGCCATTATTATTATTATTATTATTATTATTATTATTATTATTATTATTATTATTATTATTATAATTGGGCCCATATTCATCCGGTTTAAGCCAGTTGTAACATGCAGGTCGGCATGCTTCTTTGTTTAGTCCTCCCTCTGACCTCATTGCATTTTCCAAGATGTTCACATGAATGATTAAGATTTATAGTTGTCTCGGCCATGTGGCTCATCTAAAAGCACATCATTACGTCTACTCTGTTTGAATATGATTAGAACATTCACATTAAATCTTGGAAGTGATTTTGCAGCCATGAGTTTGCCTCAGCTAGCCATTCCACATCTACCCTGTGAGACGAGCCCTGCATGGGTCATCTTTTCTCTTCTTTATATGGGACCCAAAAGTATTATCTATGATTGGTAGCGGCAGTGCACTTCTTCAGTGCATTTATAGAAAGCCGTTATGGAAGGAAGGACATTGAGGATGACTTGACTGCACGTTATGCTGTGACATTATGCAAATGGTTTATAATGTTGCTCAGCCCTGCAATCTTTATTGTGTCTATTGGCAGGAACTCAGATATGCATTATGATTTAATTTACAAAGTTATATCCTGACAAGATCGAGGATGCTCCTTGCAGCTAAAAGCAGTAATTTATGTGAACATCTAGAAATAGAATGAGTCAAGAGGTGGAACTAATCTTAGTCTAATGTGCAGCATTCATATACTCGTTCAATGCCATTGTTTGCAAAAACCCTTATTTGCAAGGTAGATTGGGTTCACTGCGATTTTAAGAGAATGTCTTTGTGCCTTTTTTTGAGGAAATGTACACCACCCACATACCCACCTACTCATATTTGTGCTACACACACACACACACACACACACACACAGCAAAGACATGCACGCACTAAAACATGAATGTATTTGAGTATAATAACAACATTCATAGCCTTGAATACGGTGCTTATCACTGGAATTATTAGTAGAATTGTGTTGCATCTGATTTCATCATAAGTTCAGACAAGTCATTAATTTCAGCAAATTGAACTCGTGCTGCACTCTGTTCAGTTGTGTTATTAGGGTTTCCTGTTGTTTTTTTCTTTTTGTTATTTTTATCAGAGGCAATCTGTTCATCAGAAATCTGCCTCCCTGTCCTCAGGGGAAATAATAACTGGCTGAGCTGTGCTCATTAAGTGAGAGACTCAACAGGTTCAGTCTCTCCAGTGATTAGAATTGTTCAATATCCACAAAAAGATTTATGTTTGTATGTAAAGAGTAAGAGCTACATGTGAACTAAATGGATTTGGGACAATTCCCGTTTCAAATAATCTTTCTCCATTAACTGAATTTTACTACATGCCATGTGATTTCCAGTGAAATCACAAACGATACGCATGTTTTCATTTCTCTTTTCACTATGTCACTCTGTTTTCTCTTCTTCTTTCAACAGTATGTGTTGGCTGTGGGGAAGCTCAGTGTTCCACGCCATGTTTTATGGTGAACTGGCTGAGAACAATGATGAAATCCATATTCCAGATGTAGAACCAGCAGCATTTCTGGCAATGCTGAAGTAAGGATTCGCCTATGTCCTAACTCATTAACATACAGTACTACAATCAACTTGCCCTGTTCCTGTGTGGTTTCTATAATGTCCCTTTCAAACCAATAGTGTCATCTTTATCTACCGAGCTGCTATTAGAATTTAATGTTGGTGGACAAAAAAGCAACGTTTGAGAATAACACCTTAGACTTGTTTCACACCATATCAGACAAACATTTCTTTTGTGTTTCTTCCTCTAGAAATCTGTTTGATTTCATTCAATTTATTCTACCTTTGAAACTGAATAACTCCATCCTCCTTGCATGTTTCTTCATCACGTTTGTTTCTGAGTTTTGTTTGCTGTGTCCTTGCATGCGAGCTACAGTAGGTAGTAGACAAGGGCGTGGGAGGAATACTATTTTGTTGGCTCGTTTCATTAGTTTGCAAATTGAGTTCACTGTTTAATTTCATTGGTTTTCAACATGGATATGAAGATACAGTAACGCAATTGCTTACATTACTGTAATATATGTCAGTCGTACATTCAACGAAAAACTTCAAATTAAGTTATTTAGTTATTAATATTAATCATGTCTTCTGGTCTGTTTTTACAATGTAATTATCTTCTTAACAAATATTTTACACCATGTCGTATTGCATGTCATTTCTGTGGTGTTTGCTGTGTTATCTATAAAGCTGAGAAAGTCACATTTGTATATCAACAGGTACATTTACTGTGACGAAATTGACCTGAGTGCTGACACAGTGTTGGCAACTCTTTATGCTGCCAAGAAGTACATTGTCCCTCACCTGGCACGTGCCTGCGTCAACTTTCTGGAGACCAGCCTGAGTGCCAAGAATGCCTGTGTGTTACTCTCCCAGAGCTGTCTGTTTGAGGAGCCAGACCTGACACAGCGCTGCTGGGAGGTGATTGATGCCCAGGCCGAGCTGGCGTTGGGCTCTGAGGGCTTCTGCGACATCGACTCCCAGACCCTTGAGAGTATCCTACAACGAGAAACACTCAATGCTAAAGAGATATTGGTGTTTGAGGCGGCGCTCAACTGGGCTGAGGCTGAGTGCCAGAGACAGGATCTCACTTTGTCGACTGACAACAGGCGTAAGGTTTTGGGCAAGGCCATGTACCTGATACGTATCCCTACAATGGCTCTGGATGATTTTGCCAATGGAGCAGCCCAGTCGGGCGTGTTGACGCTAAATGAGACCAATGACATCTTCCTGTGGTACACAGCAGCCAAGAAGCCTGAGCTGGAGTTTGTCAGCATGCCTAGGAAGGGCCTGACACCTCAGCGCTGCCACAGATTCCAGTCCTGTGCCTACCGAAGCAATCAGTGGCGCTACCGGGGCCGCTGTGACAGCATACAGTTCGCAGTGGATAAAAGAGTTTTCATCGCTGGGTTTGGACTGTATGGATCTAGCTGTGGCTCAGCAGAGTACAGTGCCAAGATCGAGTTGAAACGTCAAGGGGTATTGCTGGGACAAAACCTCAGCAAATACTTTTCTGATGGTTCCAGCAACACCTTCCCAGTGTGGTTTGAGTATCCAGTGCAGATCGAGCCTGATACCTTCTACACTGCCAGTGTGGTTCTGGATGGTAGTGAGCTCAGCTACTTTGGACAGGAAGGGATGACAGAAGTGCAGTGTGGGAAAGTGACATTTCAGTATCAGTGCTCCTCGGACAGCACTAATGGCACTGGGGTGCAGGGGGGACAGATTCCTGAGCTCATCTTCTACGCTTGACAACCCTCCTGCACACATTTGATTGATTTTCAGTGCACTTATGGACAATAGAAAATTATCACTTTGTGCATAGTGTCACTTTCTGGTAGTTATTTTTGTCACTAGTGTGCGAAAAAAGTCTAATTTCAGACCTGTGTTAGGGTCCTGTGTGGTTTTGATTTCAGTAATCGGTCCACTTGAGTAGGACCAGATAGATGTCTCCAAATGTTGGATTGTCCAAATATGTGGATAAACAAGTCCAAAAATATAAAATATCTTGCACTAGATGTGCATGTATATATGCATATATGTACATTTTGAAATGTATATAATGCCACAATGGTGGCCAATGCGGGGCACAAAGATATGTTATATGATGAATATGCTACAGTATGTTTATTATTTCTATGCTCGCATAGAATGCACATATATAGCAGCAATACTTCACATTCTATAATCTCCAATGAGCATTTCATATCATGACTCAGTCTGGTCCATCAGCATTATAAAGAAGCTAAAAAAGGCTGTATGATACTCAATACCAATATAAAATTTCATTAGGCATTTGAATTTGAGTGGTTTCAATTGAATCTGCAGCTTTTTGATCCATTGGATCTATTAAGCGACACTTATAGATGGTTTGAGGGGTCTTAGATTAGGGGGCACTAGATATAATGAGACACATAACGAATACAGCATCTCTCTCTCTGTAGCATGATGGTCTGCACCTACAATCATCGCACTCCAGTGAGGATTCATTTAGATCAGTGTTATTATGTTTACAGTGAAATTTTACTTAAAGCGATCACCATTGAAAGATTTATTTGGTTTAATCTTTCTGCATTGCAGTACTTACAGCATGGGCTGAACTGTTCCATATCAGCTAACGTGTAATACTAATTGTTCTGGCACCTTGGTTTTGTTTACAGCAAAAAGATCAATGACTGATTCAGTGTTAGAAACTGTTTATCTTACTGTGTGGACTTTTACTTCTCTTTGTTAAAAAACTCTGTACTGCTCCCTCCCAATGTGATCCTACAGTATCAGTATTTGCATACTGTATATGCTACAGAATTGCACTGATGTTGGTTTTTGATCAACTTTGTTCTTTTTATTTTACTTGTTCTTTTTAATCAGGCAGAATATTTTTGATTTACTGTGCTAATATTGTTTCTGGTGTAGGATAAACATCCACAGGCTCGTCAGCTGAGGACAATGGATGGGCGGACTGGTGTTCAAGTCCTGTGTTTACGTGCTACAGTGCTGGGGGACCAACGAATGTGTATGACTGTTGATGATGCAAATAAAAAGAACAAGTGGTACATATTGGTTGCTCATCCCATCTGTAAAAAGTGATAACGCTACATACTTTGTCTGAAATTAGGAGATGTGGACAGATGATGCCCTTCGGCACTGCAGTGATTTACAATGGCAAGGAGAGCTGCCTGTTGATAGATGATCTCTGTCTCCATGCCACTGATACACCCTACGTTTTGTCTGTCAAACTCCAACTCTATTCTACATCCCACTGAACTACACAATATTATACCTCCTCCTCCTTAATATGAATTCTAAGAGGCTACAACTCTACAGTATGGCTTTTTGATGTGCCATCACTTCTCTAAAGGTGCGAAGACATTGACGGCAGAGCAAACAATCTCTACAATCTTGAATTTTTATCAACTGCAGTCATAAAGAACGGCTCCTTGACATGGCCATTATGTTTTCAAGTTTCAAGAGATAGAGAACGCTATCACAATCCTGAACGTCAAAAACCTCAACAATGTTGAAGTCCCAGCATACCACACTGGCTGTTTGACCCACGGTCGACCTTGATGCGTCTGTCTGCAGATAAAAACAGAGGACAGCAAAAGAACGTTTCTAATCCTGTTTGTGTCTTTGAATAACTCTTTAGAAGTGGTGCACTTGTGTAGATGAAGTTTAACATTCAAGATCTGCTCAAGCACTGACAAAACGAATGATTAACAAAGACACTTTATAGATTTTTGAGTTCTACTTTCTCTGAGTGCCTGATACAGTATGCTGTAAAACTCAAAAATAAGATGAGTCATTGACTGAATCTTCCAAACGAATCATATCTCCTCATGAACTGTATGGTTCAAAAAGATAATAACTCCTGGGAGCTTATGGCAGGTACCTGATTACCAAGGCACTCAATAATGCTGAGACCAAGTTTGACATTGCCAATGAGCATGAAGCCCGTGATGAATTGAGCTCAATATGTTTGGGGACTCGGTGCTTACGTGCGATTTTTCATGATTGTGGCGCTAATGTTGTAAGCAAGATCATTAATTGCACTGGAGACCGCGGGACTCTAGAATGTGCCAGGAGTCAGAAGCAGGCCTGCTTTCAACAGACACAGAGAAACACACAGTTTCATTTTACAAAATGGAACTGGTCTATGGCAGCCAAATTACAAATCAGGTACAGTTTAGAAACAGCGGGGTTTCTGTGTAATAAACATTTCTGCCACCTCTGAAGCGTAAACATAAGACCTTTCCTTATTTATTTTTTCCTGGAACAATTGCCACTCAAGACTATAGACTTGACATGTTTTGGTGTTGGTCACCGTCGGCTCAGAAGGCAGGAGTGCTGCCAGAGGCTACTGCCAGAACTGTGGTGGAAACAGCTGTGTTCTTCGTGGAGCACAAACACAACTGTTGGATTAATAGCAAGATTTAAATCAGCATTAAAGTTGGCAGCTCTGATCACTTGCTATTATATAGTATATACCAGTATTAGTCTTCCAAAAGATATAAATCTACCATACACTCATTATGTGATAGGCTGTATTTAGTGGAAACATATTATGTTTTATGAGAGGTGACAATTACTGTGGTAAACCATTTTAATTCTATGAATGAAATGCAATTAAATCCTACAGGGCAAAGAATAAAATGCATGGTTAGGCATCTAATTATAGCTAGTTTGTCAGTGAAGGAAAACATAGGAGAGCCCATGTATTACTGATGAGGAAGTCAATGTGGTGATACGATATTTTCCTCCAAATACTAAAAGTAAATTATAAACATCTCCCACATTTATTTACAATTGCTTCTTCAGATATACAGTGCTGGCATCCTGTTTGATTTTACACTGCATGTTTTATATATTATTCAAAGTGTTTACAGTCTTACATCTACTTATCAGAGCATAGAGGAAGATGACATGTAGTATTCATTAGCCATCATAAATGTGACTGTGAATTATATACATAACATAAGCAAACTTTAGAATTAAAACATATGGTTTAGCAGGGAAACGGGGAAACAGAGTTGTTGGATACTGACAACAGAACAGACTCAAAGTCTCATTGAGGATTTAATCACTTTTTGATACGAATTAAGGATGAAAAGATTGAGTCTGACATGAGGGAGGACTGTAGATTACCACTGATCAACATTCTTAAAGCTCTATAAGATTGATTGTTCCAAGTGCAGATAAGTCAGAACCGAAAGGTCCTTTGGTATCTTAGGAGGGATGGTGTTGTATCCTGACTCCGTAGTTAACATGCTGCACAAACATCCCTGACTACGAGGCATATTAATGTGGTGCAGGGTTAAACAGGATAAAAATTCCTTCTAAATCCACCGACTGAAAAAATACAACACAATGGGAAAGTAATATGGTGAGAGGAATCACATTCTTTAGCATCAGTCTGTTCACTGCAGACAATCACACATCCACTCAACATCCTGATGATTTCCATCCTAGCAAAATGTCAATGAATTAATAATGGCCAAAGAGAGGAGGGGAACACAGCTGTGCGTTTAAAGAATTCATCAAAGAAAATTATTTAAAATCTTTTCTTTTTTTTTTATTCAACAAATCTCAAAGAAAAACTCAAAGTCCTTTTCCCATACCTCCCCTTAAACCATATGCTTTCTCTAAAGGTGTACTTGCATCTATACAACATGGCTTACTGGTGCATACCAAAGTGCAAAAACTGTCCAGTAAGTGTTATGAGAGCATCTGGCAAGGGCTGCTGAAGGTTACAATGAATTGCTGTAATCCTGACAGATGTAAGGGTATCTGAGCCCCCCAACTACCGTCATTGCGCTAACCTCAGCCTACTGGCAGCAAGTCAAGCAGGAACAAGGCAGGGGGTGAGAGGATAATGGAAAAAGGGGGGACAGAGGTAAGTGGCAAGTCTGATCTGGCTAGTATTCAGGTAAAGTGCACATTCCCTTGATAATTATAACATAAATTATTAGTGGACAGTCTTAAGTGGCAATTAATCACACGTGAGAATGGCAAAAGGTCACAAAGTTCAGTTGCAAGGTATTGGTGGAAGAAGGGAGAAGACAGGAGTTTGTCTGATGACAGCCACCTTCACGTCTTTGTCATCCCCATTCCCAACCCCGCGGGGCTAAAGACCTGCAAAATGTAAGGGATATTATTCCAAATAATCTCCTATCTCACAGCTGTTGCCTCCAGTCACATGCGGTTGGGATGCAGTGCAGGATCTAGCCTTCGATTGTGCGTTTCATTTATCTATTTATTTATTCATTGCTATCAGGCAGAGCCAAATCGTTTCAACAGGCTGGGGCATGGAAAGGGCAGCTTTTATGTTAGATTAGCCTGTTTATAGCGATGTCGCTCAGTTCCAGATGGATCAATATGGCTGGGATTTCTGGAAGTAAGCTCTCCGAGTATCAGGTGAATTATGGTTGCTGAAAAGAGTGGGAATACACTTTGGGTGGACAATGGGAGCTGCAGAGCCTATTCAAAGCAGCCACGAATACAGACAACATGACGGAGTATCGAGCACAAAGCGAAAGTAAATTATATTACCTTCCAAAAGGTGCAGAGGTAAATATCCTGTTTACATAATTGTTTGTTTGTCCTATGAAATATGATCCCAGACGGTATATGAATGCTTCACTCAGGCAAAAAGTAGTTATTTTACGCGCACTGAAGGCTGAATTTGTTGGTGATGCATTATGCTAATCAAGCTATTTATTTCCACAACCGTGGTCTCGTATACCTGTCACCCACAGCCATTACGGCAAGGCTTGATCAAAACCTTGAATGTTGGCAGCTTCCCACTGACAGAGGTGATGAGGGCTGAGCATGCTACTTTTTCTATGTACTCTATAGCCTCTATTCATACTGAAGCATGTCCTCGAAGGCAGCTCCGTGGCTTTGATAGTATGGAGTGAGAGGGCCCTTCTCTCCCCAGGGTCTGATATAATGAGGGTGAGCTTACTAAACATGATCTGCGCCTCTCTCAGATAAGATACTTGAAACAGCTCGAGCCTGAAACAGTACAACAAACAGCACTGATTCATTTGTACACATGCTCTGGCTCTCTCCCGCTCTCTGTGAGCTGTATGAGGGAGGACTAATGTGTTTTAATGTGTCGTAGAGAGTGATACAGAGGTGGAGGAAGAGCACGGAGAGGCACGGGAGTCTAGCTTTGTGAGCATCCATTCAGAACTTGAATATAGGAAATCTGGCTTTCCAGTTCAATTATTTCCTGGAAGCACAAAGAAAATGTGAAGTGACAGATTTTAAATGATTGCAGTCGTGATTTGCATTTGTAAATATGAATAGAGATGCACTGTATAGTTATTGCCAGAATAATGATTTAACTGTGCCATTTCTCACATTCAGTCTTTATCTGCTTTAGGATCTTACCACTTGGCCGCGGGGGAGTCTGGTAATCAACAGAGACATTATACTGGCAACAAGGTATTTCCTTTGTCAAACAAATCAGGAATATAGACACAATGTTACAGCGCTAAAGAAAAAAATGCATTTCCTGTCCCTGAATACACATTTACAGGGCTGGATTTTATTTGCTGAATGCCCACTTTCTCTCTATTCGACCTTAAAATGACCGAACATTTCCCAACACTGGCAATTACTGTCTGAATTATGGCAAAGATTATAATAACATCTATAGTGTTGTGATACTGCACCCAAGTTCTAACCCTGAGCTCTACCCACCTGCATGTGTGTCCTAATGTAAGAAGTGAAGCATAATCTCCTGTTCCTCTGGCCTTTATGTCCCGCTTACAAGGAAGAACAGTTACAGTATCTAAAAGTCTATGCCATTAGCATCGTTCAGAAGCACGTTACCTAGGGGATTCTGTCCTCGAGCATACTGTAAAGGCTAATGTAGAACAAATTATTATACTTTTCAAGCCGTGATTATACGTTCAATTACAGAGGGATTTAGAGTAATACACCTGCATTCACAGCAGCCCCATTCCCCCATAATCTCTCTACATAAACATTACCACAGCTGCACGATCGCGGCCTAATTGTCAAGCTGATGATGAATCTGGTGTTGGTGAAGCAAATAATATTTTCTCATCTTACTATTAAATGAGATAATTAGCTAGAGCTTAAAGTTGTTTTTAAGTGTCAGAAGTTATATCTTTATGTTGGATCGAATAAAGAAAAATATAAATCAAGGTTTAAATGTACAGTAATGTGAAATGATTGCACTTTACCAGAAAAATATATCTTATCTAAATCTAATATCTAACAGTCAATGTTCTGTACCTTTATATCATTTCAGAGATTTATAGGAGCTGCCATCAGTGCTCATCTGACCCAACTAAAACTCTTTCTGCCTGTGCTTTTTTCCAAACTATTCCCTCACTGCCCTCAATAATGGCCTCAATTTAAGCTTCACCGTGCCTTACCTTCCCGTTATTTTCGCTTCCCTTTGAGATACGAAAGCCTTGCTCGTGTTGAGCTGCTGGAAATAATCACAGGACATGAGATGAATACAATAGTTGTGTTTTGAGGAAGTTTTCCTAGTTTGTTTTGGTTTGTTTTGTATTTTTTTGTGCAGGCAGTCCAGCTTTAACTTGACATATTATACATGCTTTGTAAAGAGGAAAGCCAGGTGACAGCTCTGATAAATAAAGCTGCTTATACTGTGGGTCCTATGAAAATAATGAAATAATGTATGAAGGACAGATAAAGAGAGCATTAGACCTTTATTTGAAGCGCCCATCTCATACAGACGCACCGTCTGAATGACTGTGAGTAATGTGTGTTTGTACTGGCAGGCAATCATACATATACACAGGCGTGGGATGAGCATTATTTATTTATTATATAGGGAAGGTGGAATATACGCTTCATTTGCTTTTTTCACATGGTTGTAAAAGAGGAAGAACACTATATAGGATTGTCAATGTGTGGGCAGATGTCATTTCAGTGGCATTTCCACTGAACCTGTAATGCTGTTATGTTATCTAGCGGATGGTAGAAGTGGGATGAAAGGTAGAGAAACAACAAAGTGTATAATCATGTTTGTAAACAAAACACAAAGATGAGATTAACATTTTTTGCTATGATAAAAACTGGGATTGACATATTTGTATCTGTTACATCATGTACGAGCCTATGACAGAGAACAAAACAGGATCCTCACAAAGATAACGTGAAGCAGATCTTGACCACCCCGGGGCAACAAAGAGATGTAATATCAACCAACCAGTGGTGCATCTAATTCCAACAGAATTTCTTTAGCTATCAATTATTATGTTGTCACCCAGAGCAGCACTAAAGCAAGCCAAGCACGAACAGAACATTAGCAAGCATCCACTGGTAAAATACAACTGCTTGCAATTCTTGCAGAATTAGCATTTGTGAATGAACAATAGAAAGTAGTTAAATATGCTTGAAATGTGCAAGGTCAGGAATTGTGCATTGATACTGTAAGCTCAATACAATGTGAATAATGTATATCTTTCATCAAGGACCACTGGGTTCACTGAAAAGGCACAATCGTTACTTTCTGCTCTTACTTACACATCCACAGAATACTGTGATCTGATTGTTCTGTACATGCCCCCTTAGCATCTCCCTGCCCATCCCTCTGTTGCATAGAAGAGACACGTGAAATATCAAGGGGCCATGTACGTCAGCTCAACAACAGTGGGATGGAGGGGATTTTCCTCCAGTGTGCAGCGCTGCACCTCCAACTCATGACCACGGGGAAGAGGAGGGGCAGCTGGAATTCCATTTCTCAATGATGAAATTCTTTTCATCATGGCTCTTTTGCATAACAAAGGTGCATGAAATGCATTATATATGGCAAAGTGTAACTGTGAGCCACCAGAAGAAGGCTGTCTTTCCAATGCAGTCCTATATTTCCAGGAATAGAGATCCACCGTTGCCTTTGAGAGGTAAAAAATATCTCCGCCCACCCACCACCACCTCAACATGACAAGTGTGCACACGTCACTTACCATACATTTAATGTGCTCATGTAATTTCAAAACTAATTTACCCAATGAGTACAATATGTGAGGATTGCAGACGTTCTGCTATTTCCTGATGTTATTCATACCTATTTGAATACATTCTTTTCATTCGTTATATCATCAAAGCCTCATGAACCGATGACTTATTTCTTTCGAACCTACACAGTTCAGTGAAGCAGAGCGAAGGAGCTGGAGGGTTTGTAATATTTCATGAGAGGTCGATTATGCTGATAAAAGAGACGGGATGAAAAGAAGGGCCATTACAGGAGAGGATCCATGCCAGGTGTCAGTCTAATTTAATCGAGCCACTAAAGACAAAGAAGCGGCCAGAGGGAAGCCTCTCAATAACAGGCCTGACTGCAGATGACAAGTGGCACAGTAACCTGTGAGTGAAGGGACATACAGGAAGCTGTAGGTGCTCACCCTGCACACATGACAAGACTCAGTGGATTAAGGAGCCGAAATATACAAAATGTGTTGGATGCTTACAAATAAGAAATCCTTTGATTAACACTAACAGTTTTGCGTTTGAAAAATGTAGTAAGTAAGACAATGTACATTTGTTATTCCCCTCTGGTATCAGCTCTTGCAGCGTCACAGCTTCTAAACAAAGGAGAGGCTGTTTGTTTTCATGATAAACATTTGAGATGGGAGCGAGAGCATATGTGCAGGCTTCACTCAGCTCTTGATAAAGGAGATATGTCACTCTCTCTGTGCCGTACTGGATTTCTCTTTGGTTGAACCAACTGTGATCAATAGCTTCAGATGTTTTTCTATTTAGGTGTACATAATTACTCTTTAGATCAAGCCGATGGCTAATAAGGTCTGAAAAGATTAGAGCACACAAAAGTCTTTCAGAAAGCAGCAGGTAAAGCAACACAGGTTCAAAGTTTTCGTACCAAGGTCTAAATTATAAAGTTCGATTAATGTCCCATTTTAAATTTAAACTTAACAACATTTGAAAGAAAAACATTCTGAATGTTGAAATAATATTAAATTATTGCTTCACTCTTACGATGTTCGCAGTTTGATGTTTTCAATGTCTTCGAAGCTTACATACAACACGTTCTTTTCATAGAATCAAATCAGCTTTTTCAGCTTTGCATTCTGGGATTTCACAGGTTTTTTAACAGAGCAAACTACTGTATTTGAAACTGAAACAAGACTTTGTTTCTTAACTAAACATATGGCTTCTAATAGAATGTATGCCAATCATCTAACAGGAATGATGAGCCCCCACCCCAGGTTGGTCTGGGTGTTGTGGCGCTGCCTTTTTTTCTCCTGTTTAAACACCGTCAGAAATCCCAGAATGCAAAGCTGAATGAGCAGATAAAAAATAAGATGATAGTTTACAGTTAATACTTAAGAGTAATCTAACCTCGTACTCAACGGACATTGCAGACTAATATATCTTGATGGGAGAAAGGTCGGCTGATCTGCAAAAATCACCGGGCACTAGTGGGATTGAATGTGAACGCAGGCAGACGCATTACATAAATTATGCTTAAGCAGTGCTCTACGAGTCATTCAGATATTCAATACAGCACTTCAGGACCTCAAGAAGATTTGCAGGATTAGACGTTGTAAACCAGGCCAGCTCGATATATCGATCCCACCCCTCACTGAGAGCTGCATTCAATTTCCCAACAATTAGATGCACCTGAAGGTTAATATGGTGCTTTGTTAATCTGTTGTGTTGTCTAAAACTAACTCTCTCTCTCTGTCTTTCCCTGTTTTATGTTCCCCCACATCATATGCGTGTGCTCCTCTGCCAATCTGTTTTGCTGAAAGGGTCAACTCGTAGGCTGGCTATCCATACTGGTATCATACAGGTCATTTAGTAATTAGTAATGCCATGATATTAATGCATTAGGAGAGGCTGTCTCTCACAACACAGCTCGGTAAGTACTCTAGATCCTTTCTCGACAACATTACTGCCTCGAGTAAATGAGGTTGGTCCCCCACTATGACCTTGTAACCACACTACCTCCTCCCATGACCGCAGTATGTTTTTAATACTGTAGGTCTTCCTATTATACACAGTGGCAATTTTGTTTCCATCCATCCCCGCAGGCTGATTGCAAAGTCTCAGGATGTTGCAGGATTTATGGACAGGGTGAGAATGAAATTTCTCTCATGGGATTCCGGGGGATATTTCTCTGGTGTGGCGTACATTGGGTTCCGAGAAGTAGAAATGACAGCAACATTACATGGTTGAAATGAAACCTCCATAATGTTATCCATTTTTATTCATAAGAAGCTATGACATGCCTCTCATTGGTTTCTGCGTGTGAATGCAGAGTGGTGGAGGGGACTCTGTAGCTCTCAGTTACAAATCATGTGCAACTGAGAACTCTGGGGTCAACAGAAATATAAAGTGATAGTGTACGCGTGGATGTGTCGCACACGTGGCATGATACAAGGCTCAATGTGATCATTTTATACCACTACAGCCACAGCCAGCCCAATGAATTCATACATCCTAATCTCTGCTGAAAGTAAGCGGCAGAGCGAGGCTGATACTGACCAGCTACGAAGGAGGAGATTAGCTATGGAGGTTTTTGCTGCCGTCTGCTATTTTAAGAGGAAACTAATGGCAACTGAACAGGGAAACAATGACTGCGAACCCAGTAAAAGTAGCTGAAGCGGACATGGGGGGGGGGGAGTCCTTCATTCAATGCCTTTCCAGGTGAAAAAGAAAGATACTGCTTGTAGCATCTGTCACAAATGCTCTTCTCTATAATTCTTCCTCTAAATGCATTATTACCATTAAGCCAAACACACCTAACTTTTCCATCAAAGAGCCCTTTTCCATCAATGCTGATATTTTAAGCAGTTGGAACTATTAGAACGTAATAATTGGCTGTTTTAAACCCCTTTTCTCTTTGCAGACATGCTGAAAGGGTTTCACGAGTCGTATAGAGCTTTTATGCTCGCCGTACAAGATGGGAAATAATGAAGAAATTAGGACTGATGGAAAATCTATTAAAATAGCTATCAATGTTATGTTCTTAAAAGCCTCTGTTTTACACTTACTGTGGCATGAGTATTTGTACTTCCATCTTCAGAGGTCAACCACTTTGAACTGTTTACCTCATACAGAAGTGACAGTACTGCTTACTGGTAGACCTAGTATTCATGATGGGGTTTTTCCACCCCAAAACAACATTAACCTCCACTCCAATCAGAGGGAAAAGGTGACAGCTAATCCAAATCACCAGTCCACTCTCCCTGCCAGGTTTCAGTCCTTTTCACCTTCACCATCCTCCCCTCAGCACCATCATATTGTCACCTCTGCTGCAGCTGATTCTGCAAAACTGAGGAATGAGATGGAGTGTGAGGGTGGCGGTGGCGGTGGCTTTACTGTGTGTGTGTGTATGTCTATGCGTGCATGTGGAAGTAATTTACAATATGTATATATTGCAGTGGATGCTACAAACTCAGATGTCTCTAATCAGTCAATATTTCAATAAGCTTAATATTGCTGCTTTGCCATTTAAAGGCCTCAGTCCTCACTAATGACTGATAATCCATGAGGACATGACCCAATGACTCATCCGAAGAAGTGTAACTCCTGCATGGATGTATGACATCTTTATGTTCCCTCAAGGCTACTGATTCACACCATATCCAGCTTTAGTTGATGTCACAATGCCATTTTTACAGGAGCACAGTGCATGTGGGAGGTCCCTTTGGTGAAATATCTACTGTAGTATATGCTTGTCCATGTGCATTACTAAGAACAAGGCTAAATAAAGGTAAGCTCTCTTACAGTCACTGACATGTGTATATAGCAGAAATCCCTCGCTTCTAATTTTACTCTTTCCTGTAGAACTGCTCATTTAAACCATTAATTTAAACTCACACTGTTCACTGAATCCTTCCATTTTATCATCTCCTCACTCACCCTCCTACTTTCCCCCCTGGTGGCGGATGGAGAAACGGTTGGGGGTACTGCCTCAGTAATTGGAGAAACCTTCTGAAACATGCAGATGAAGCAGGGTGAGATGGAGAGGAGCGAAAGTGGAAAAGGAAAACGGACCAGATTCCTAATTATGTGCCCATTTCTTTCCTATTCCTTCTTGACAGGGTTAGAGTCGTAGGATGGAGGCTCTTTCTACATCTCATGCTGGCCTCGGTATAATTAGGCGCAGTGTACAGGGCTGAACAGGGATTGATGCTCACATAAAGGCCTGAGCGAGGAGAGGGTTCAGAGGAAAGCTGGGGCTTTGATGAGGGGGTTAAGAGCACTGTCAGCAGACTGACTTCTACAAATGTAACAATGAAACACCCTGTCAGATGACACACAAGCTGCTTTACATGAAACTTGGACACGGCAGTAAGAAATGTGTACACTAAACTTGCAGCATGTGCAGAATATGGTCTAAAATATCAAATGCATTTTTCATAAAGAGTCCTCACGTAATCAAACGGCAGTGCAATTCAGTGCATTTGCAAAATGGGGTAAAGTCGAGGCAGCTCCAAATAGCATATAGACATCTGAAATAATATTACTTGCAATAAAAGAGAGGCAATCTCAATGATGTGACATTCATTTCCTTACAGGTGGTGAGAGGAGGATGAGATAGGCTGTCTGCTTTTTAATATATCTAACTGGTAGCACACAGCAGAGGCAAGTACATAGGGAAATATACTGCAGTCGGCTGCAATTGTTTTATTTATGCAAAGAAATGGTTGCTATTTGCATAAACATAGAATACGATGTGGATAAATATCACACTGCGTGTGAGGTGATTGCGTCTCTGTATTGCTGTTTGTGTGCTTGTCTTGTGCATTTGTGAGTGAATGTAAATAGTCTTTAGCCTTATGAGACTACGAGCATGTACCAACTGTAGGTAACATTTAGCAAGTCAGGAGGAGATGCAGTTTTACTTTCAAATTGTGCATAAATGTTGTCAAATTGAAATGTGTGAATAATAGCCCATACCTACATATCATTTGGCATTTATTTCCACAGTACTTGTGTATATGGAACATTAGTGTTTATTTGTTTTATTGTATTTATCTCTTTATACCTCGTAACAGCGTTCAGAGTGGGAGGCAAAGGAAGAATGTCATTGTGCAGTGAAAACCTGTTTTTAACTGTGTATATTACAATACATGAATACAAACGTATTCCTATTAAGTGTGCCGTGTTCCTGAAAATGAAAATGTATAGCAGATGACCCCTGACATACAGATGTTTTTTGTTCTAAAAAAAAATGAAATGCAGTTCTGTTTTCTCTACAGATGACAGAAGTCTATTTCATGCCCTATTTTTATCATAATGTCTATTTCAAAGTCTCTTGTGCTACAAATGTTTTGACAGTCATATTCTGGTTTATTTTTCTCCAGGCAATTTCATCTTTTACAAACATACACACCTCTTTGCAAAAGCTAATTCCCACTGAAATGATGAGAGCAAAAGCTCTGTGGAGCATTCTTCCCATAGTTAAGCCACCTACCGCAGATAAAGAAGGCTCAGCGCTACCCCTCTTGCAGGGTGCCAGGCTGCTCTTATCGCCCCACCACGAGGCCGTAGAGGGGTAATAGGATTGTGACTCACAGAGAAAGTGCCATGCTCACCAAGCAGGGGAGGGCTGAGGCATGAGTGGGAAGCGCCAATGCGGCTGTCCAGCATCATGAAAGCAGAGGAGCAGGCGGGGAGGATGTGTTCTCCTCGCTCCATAAATAACCCTGCTAAATTGCAGGCTTTGGAGGGTCAGTGGGACACTGGTCTGCCAGTGTATATCTGGAGGCCTGAAAATAACCTGTAATCCCGCAGCCCAGAAAACGACCAACACAGCAGTTACGGCAAAATGGCTTTTCTGCAGAATGGAAGCCCGAGTGTTTATGAGTTGGGAGAGAGAGAGAGAGAGAGAGAGAGAGAGAGAGAGAGAGAGAGAGAGAGAGAGAGAGAGAGAGAGAGAAGAGAGAGAGAAAGAGAGAGAGAGAGAGAGAGAGAGAGAGAGAGAGAGAGAGAGAGAGAGAGAGAGAGAGAGAGAGAGAGAATGGAATAAGAGAAAGTGAGAAAGTGAGAGAGACGAGGCAGAGTCGGGGTGATTTTATAGCTTGCAGTCAGTGTCTGAGTGGTAGACTCCTTCCTTGGCTGGCTGAGTACCAGCAGCAGCACAGCATTGACTTTGTACTCGAAGGAGGAAGATGAAAGCACCACTGGGTCAAAAAGGGATGGGGGGGGGGGGGTGCGGGGGCGGCTTTATTTGACAGACAACCGGATCACTTTGGTTTTGGATGCCGGCTGGGTGTGACTGCTACCATTCAAAGAGAACTCTTGGGGTTAAGCAAGCATTCAAAGATTAAATACTGACTTTAGACGTTGCACTGATTCCCTGTGATGATTTTAAATCAGAATCCTGGGGCTCCGAAGTGAAACGATGTATTTCTGTTCGCCCCTCTACAGAGCTTAAGGCAAAACCATTCCACCTGTCGGCAGTTAGGTGATTGGGTGTGTATTTTAGTTACATCAGTGCCACAGCGCTCATGGGAAGGGCAGTAAAAGGCACTGCAGGTGTTGACCGAGACGTCCATGCTGGTTGTTTTGACAGGATATAAGTGGCCTGAGGCAGTGAGCAGCGGATGGAGGACTATAGTGAAGATTTAGGGTTATTATTGAGAGGTAAGTATGGTGTAACACCCCAAGATGCACACAGCCATGGACTTGGTATCTGTTTCAGGTCGGTGAGACAGGTGTCCCCTCCTCCAGGACTGATTACTTTATCTAGAGGACCATAAAGCAAACAACAGACAGCATAGAGCATGGCGAGAAATATCACCTACAATAAGTTTAAAGGTGCAACACATAGAATTTGTAATACAATATTTGTTCTTTCTTCCTTTCTGTACCAAATACGTATGATGAGATTGTATCGATTGGAAATTATTGGCAATGTGGCATGCATGTAATAACATAGTCATGGGCACACATGCAAGGGAGTTTTTGATTATGTGCCTGCTACTCTGAATGCCATATTACGCCATAAACTTTAGTTGTGCCCGTCTTATTTAGTTTGATTGATGGTAGCGTTTACTGCTCACACTCCCATCAGGACAGTTTCACACACGCCGTATGATGGCAACCCACTAGCTGATGTTAAGAAAGCTAAAGTCGATGTCTGGCTTTTCCTTGTTCTTGTGGATAAAGTACTTTTTTGTTTTTTCAGACAAATGTATAAATTCATCTGTATCACAGAGTGGCTTAATAAACAGGATTTAAAAATGCAGAGAGGAAGAAAGCTTAAGACTTTTTGACTGTGAGCTTAAGAGTTCAACAGTGTGATTCACCAAGTTTTCAGAGCTGCAGGAACAGCTGAAGCCTCAGCAGTGAAGGATCACGGAAAATTAAGTGTTACCCTTTTATCTCAGGGACATTGTCTTGTGATTGATCAACATGTTTCAGTGAGCAGATAATCTCACCGATGACCAACATGTTCAACTAAAGTGCCTAAATCTAAAATGTCAAGTAACAGAACTTAGGGATCGCTCTGGCTTGTTTTGTTTTTTTATTCCTACATGTAAGAACACAAAAGGTTGGTCGTGTTGAAGACCAATGGCTCGTAAAAACTAGAACAAATGTATTGCTGTAAAGCAACATTCCTCATGAAATGTGACCGAGTTGACCTGCGATACCGCACCTGATCACCAGCCGTCACTACTGAACACCTGGACCTGGTTTCCTCGCTCGCCGTAAGCCTCCGGTCTGACTGCTTTCTCAATGCCGACTCTTTCTGATCTGTATTCACTGTTCTAACAACACCTGCTGTGCTTTATTAGTCTGATTTCAAGTACCACATCTGGGATCCAGATTTATGTTTAAAAATCCATAGTTTGAGAAGTAAAGGATGGGCTTTTCACAATACTTACTGGCTTCTATGTCAAAGGGTCCTTGGGCAAGTTTCTGAACCCCAAATAGCTCCCGACGGCATCGGTGTGTGAGTGTGTGTGAATGAGCATTAGATTAGATGACGAGCAGTCATCTAATCTAATGCAGAGCACCTTGTATGGCAACCACACACTCATACACTGCCTCCAGTCTATGAATGTGTGTTAATGGGTGAATGTTGACATATAGTGTAAAAGCGTGTTGAGTGGTTGGAAGACTAGAAAGGTGCTATATAAATTTACCATCATCCAAAATGTGTTTTTCCTTTTAATTCAAGTTCTATTGCTCTGTAAATTACGTTTGTAATGTGTACCACACCAACATGAACAACAGGCAACAGCAATATATTAACAAACCAGAGCTGTGCATCAAACTGTAATCAATCTGAAAATGCACATGCATGAAATTATGGAAGCATTTGTGGCAAAACAAGATTGTCAGCCAATGTCACGTGTCACAGAGGACACGGCTTCTGTTTTCCCTGCGTTTGCTGTATTCTAATTTATTTCTTGACAGGCTTGATGAGATAAAGTGACGAGTGGTAGGAGATGGCTGTCGGGAGGAGACAGGGGCTTTCTTCTGGCTGCTTTTTGGCGGCTATCAGGGCTTCTGATCTGGCTGAGAGCATGTCTGCCACACTGAGAGGGTCAATAGCACTCACAATGCAACAAAACCTGTTTTTGTTCTGTGACTGACACTGATTCACCACACATATAGTTGCTGTGAAGAATGTAAAAATGTCTTAATGGGGAAAGAGCTTTCGTCTTCTGGGTATGACAGAAATAATAAGATATATACAAAGAGCCAGCTGAATCAAAAATTTATTATATATGGGGTAAACTGGGAGATGGTAATCACTGGTAGAAAGCGTAATAATGAAAGATGTGTGCCAGTGTGTCTTGGAGACACGGAATCAGATGCAGCCTGAGAGCTTACATTGATTCACTGTTATCATCACACATCACATCATAGCAAACATCTGCAGTCGAGACTCATACAATTACAAGTAATCTAAGAAACAAAGATTTGTCAGCATATGTTTATATGTTTGGACCTTAAATACGCTGTCGCGTGGTAGCTACTATCACATATTGCATTTCAATATTCAAATGTTTTACTATATGAAATTTACATTTTTTTATTATTTGTCTATTTTGCACATGTTTATAGTCGCTTGACAAGCTAAAGATTTTTTTGTCATCTAAGAATTCAGCTTTCTTTCCGAGATGTTTTCTTCTCTATTATTATGTATGAATGAATTCTGTCTTTTGATTTGTGTCTACCAACTTGTCACATGAAAGGCCGTTATCTCTTCCTCTTCAAAAGTTTCTATTGTCTAATGTCTGAATGATCCACTGGTCTGGTCCATGGGGTTACAGTATGACTTTGATCAATCAGATATTTTCTCTTTATAGTGATGTTTCTCTCAAAATACTGCATCTTCAAATTCATTCTCCTCTTCCTCCTTCTGGTTTTCTTCTCTTGTCTGTCCATCTGTTTCTCTTTTATCTCTCGTGTGTGAGAAGTACACATTCTGTACTTTGTCACTGGGTGAGCTTATGCTTCAAGACACACAATCCGGTTAGGACTTGGCACAGCTATGTCCATTTGATGCCAGTCAAAATATTACAGTCTGTTTGCCGATATAATGAGCAATCCACATAATGCATCCCATAATGAGGCTTGTTTATATGTCTACCTGGTGTAGTATGTATTGGAACAATGCCACAGTGGTTAAGCGCCCATATCTTTTCACAGTGTTTCACAGTTCTATGTGAGTGTGTGTGTGTGTGTGTGTGTGTGTGTGTGTGTGTGTGTGTGTGTGTGTGTGGTTATTCTTGTTTGAACCTCAGCAGCAAGATGCGGATGCTATGGTGACAAAGTCATGGGCTTTTTTAATATGAGCCAACAGCCTGATCAGGATTCAGCAGGTGTTCTGCGTAGAGGAGACTGACGTCTGCTTGGGACCATCCATCAGAGCTAAATGGCAGATGGTCCTCTCTGTGGCCAGGCAGGAAGTGCACTAACACAATCGCTGCAAAAACACAGGGAGCACTCTACCTGCTGATAATCCACTTACGCAGAGACAAAGCTGCTTTAATCTGCCCGCTTGTTCCATGCACACCCCCTCGCCACACGACAAGGCCAGGCTTCATGCTGGAGAATCACCATTGATCCACTGCACACATGTACACAGGCTGAGCACTGACAGGCCATGTTGTAATGAATCCCTAATCGCTTTCATATGTGCCATGATTACAGACAATGAATACAAATACTTAAGAATAAACAGAAAATTGCAATATAAGTATTTCGTGTTAAATTAAGTATTATTCTGCTAATTCTATGCACGCACATGGTTCTGGTTCAAGCATCAAGTACGATACAGATTGTGAACTAAACCCCAATTTAATTGTACATCTGCTGTATAAAAACAATAGACCCAGATATTGAAGATCAATGGAAAATGTCATTTACAGCTTCAACCTATCATCATAAAGGTTGCATATTGTTCTAGTAAGCTGGAGTAAAAGGGCAGTCGGACAGCGCAGACCTCGCACAAGCCCGATTACGGAAATTAAAAATAATGCGTTTAACCCGCTTCATAAACAAACCCCTGTTTGTTAAGTTTTATGAAACCTATCGATTCAAGCCAGTTTTTCTCCAACATATTCTTTATTCTTTCACTTTTCCACTAATTGTGTAAAGAACATGTAAACACATTTATCAGAGAACCTTCCTCTTTTCCCCGTGGTAAAACAGTCTATTTAATCTCACGTTTTTTTTAAATACACACTCTGAAAATGTATCCTAGTTACCTTTACACATTCAATGTTAAACCAGTAATAATTCACCATTAAAAGGCTAAGATAAAAATATATAAAATATCACCATTAAAAGGCTAACGTAAAGAGATATGTTTTTAGTTTACTTTTGAAGATATTGAGCGAGCTTGCCTCCCTAATGTCTGCAGGTAAAGTGTTCCATAGCTTTGGTGCATAATTGCTAAAGGCTGCATCCCCAATTTTCTTTTGGATTTTTCTGGGAACATTTAATAAACCAGTAATGGATGGTCGTAATGTTCTTGGGGGCACATAGTTGATTAGAGAGTTGGCTGTGTAACTTGGTGCGGTTCCGTTTAGGCTAACACTGGACTGATGTGGTCTCTCCTCTCGGTTCTAGTCAGCAGCCTCGCTGCAGCGTTTTGGATGAGCTGAAGTCTCTCTTGTTTTTTTTGGGAGGCCAGTAAAGAGTGCATTACAGTAATCGAGTTGGCTTGAGATAAAAGCATGGATTAGTTTTTCAGCATCCTTTTGATTTATAAATTGTCGGATTTTAGCTATATTTCTAAGGTGGAAGAATTACGTTTTTGTCACCTTGTTTATGTGGGATTTAAAGCTTAGATCTGAGTCTATGATAACACCAAGTACACATTCAAATTTAGGTCCGGGATGCTTATTAGAAAAGCCGGACATGGAGCTGGAAGTCCCACAGGGAGTCATTAGATAAGAAGATACGGTTTGATTGAGATCTTTTGCCAGGTTGTTCCCACTGATTGGGTTTCATTAAACAACACAGACTTATTGAGGCTGAGCAGGAGGATGCTCTGTTTATCATTCTGGCATCAGAAAGCTCTGCTGCGCTAAAAATCTGCCCAGATCAAAATGGATTTATAGCAGGTTTCACTGTTTCTGTATCCCAGGGTTCAGAGCTGTTCTTGTCTATGAACTCTTCTGTTTAACAGTTTGAATAACGATTTGTCCTCTTTTCTCAAGACGTGAGCACTGGAGCTCTGCAGGGAGGAGGTGTCAGAGCGGAATAAGAGGGAGAAAAGGAATGAACAATTAGTGTGGAGTGGTGGAACAGTTCCACGACGAGGCAGAGGCGAAGGGGGAGGGAGCCATGAAAGAGGCCAGGTGCAATATCGCATCCTTCCTGTCAGAGGGGCTTAAAAGGAGAGCGGAGGAAGAGCGTTTAGCTCCGAGGGACGCATGTGGAATGCTGACCACAGGTTGGAAGAATCCACTATTCAGAGTGCATCTCTTGCATGTGCCCTATCGGGTCGGGGAGGTATCTGCCAAGTGAAAACGGTTGCCAACGTTTTCTGAGGTGCTTGGAATACCGACAAGGAAAATCAGGTCTGCAGGATGAGAGCTGACCTTGATCACAGCAACTGTGATACTCTGCTGAGAATTCATGCTAGTCAAGAGAAGGATTTGCCAGTTTTACTTTAACACTTGATATCTTGAGAATGTTGTTACTGATCATTTTAAACAGTTTAATGCATGATGTTCAATATTTGAGTAAATGAATAGATTAGACTTATTCACATCATACATCTTTCTTTAATAATGATGTCTCCACAATAGTTGTTTCTCTGTGCAACCACTCCTGCTTTATTTGCAAAGTATTTCATAAAAATCAATACAAATTACATTTCTAGTATGTCAGCACATATGCTACAAATGGTTTCTCATAATACTCAAATGATGGGGAATTGTATGTATTGCTATGTTCTACAGTAAGTCTCTGCTGCCGCTTCCTGACAAGCTTAAAATCCAGTTCAGTCTTCCAGTGCCTGACCTATCTTTGTACAACATCTGTTATTTTCTACATTAGAAAAATGTGAATTAAATATTTGCGTAAAATACTGAAGAATAAATTGTAAAAGTATTGCCTGAATATCATCTCAAAGATACTGATATTTGATCAACACAGGCAAATGAAAGGGTAGGGTTTAAGGTAACAGAACACAATAAGGATTCATACAGCTGTCCACATCTGGTGGGTCGGACATTACATATTACCTCCTTGGGGTTATCTATATCGCTTCAGTAGTGGTCCTCATTCAATACTTTGACCGCCACACGTTTGGTATTAGAACGCCTATACATGTATGGTTGTATGCATACATATCATTTGTTTTATAAATTCCGGATCAAAAAGCACTTTCACTGTTATATCTCACATAAAAGCCGAACTTCACCGGCAGACACGACCATGAGTCCAAGTAAACGTTAAAACGTAATGGTCTTTTAATTTCTGATTGCCTGCCTCTTTGATTGGCCTTAAGTGCTACCCAATCTCCTTTCAGTGGTGATTATGTGGGAACTTGTCAGACTGGTTAATTGGTTCTTTCGGTAGACTTTTTCTTGAAAAGGCTTTCTGTTTCTCTTAAGGGCAGCAGGTGTCGAAAGAACAACACTGCAGCCTCTTGATGCTAGGAGCAAATTACACTCATTAAGGCAATTCAACTATAAGGACACTTACATAAGTACAGTATGTGCTATTAAGGAACAAGTTTGAGATTCATTTAAAAAGACCAAGTCAAACTCACTGCCACTATCGAGCTCTGAAATTGGGAAAGTATTTTGACTTGTCCCTTGAATGACAAAGGGTTATTTTAGCTTTATAATCATCAATGAGCTTTCATGTGTCTGCGATATCTTTTGTTTGTGTTCAGAGAGAGACCACAGGATGTCCTTGCCAGGTCCTTTTTGTGAAGCGGAGCAAAGTCCCTGCTGAGAATTCTCGGTGTGTGTCAATCATTGATCGGGAGGTCTGTTAACAGCATGCACTACCATCTCAATTCTCTGGTGAGATAAGTGCTAGGTTCAATAACAACCCTCTACTCTTATAGCTAGAGTGTCTTTTAGCTTCTCACAAGTATGCAAAGCATCGTCCTTCAGTCTTCATTGACATTTCTGTTTCAAAGTCAATATCAGCCACTTATTCACTCAGTCACAAGTAAAGAACAGGTCTAGTTGGTAAAAGAAAACCAAGCACACAATGTTCTTTAAAAGTTTTGCCTTTCGAGGCAACTGAACAGTTCTTGACATTTCTAAAAGAGCCTTTCTCTTCGCTGACGATCTAGCGTGAAAAATGGAAAATACTGCTACTTTCTACAAAATAAATGTCAGTTTCATGGGACTCGATAACTGCAGAAATAACAACATACAAAATGTGTACTAACTCACATAGCTCTCTGTATCTCTATTAATCAGTTCCCTAATGGATTTCTAATTTCTAATCTAATTTTTCTACTATTTTGGACAACAAATGTACGATTTGTGACGCATCCGGACGGCACTGTTTGTCATTGGACAACTTTCTCCTGACATTGTTTTAAGTACAACACACTGAATATTTGTTGTTAGGATTAATGAACTAAGGCCTGTTATCACTGTTATCAGAACTTTTGTCTGAGAAAGTAGTACATGGTTTGTACATAATGAGTAAAAGAGCAGATGTGTAAAGCCCAATTATGCGACTGAGTACAAAGAGAGTGCACTTTCTTTCCTCTGCAGGTAGAGCAAATGCCTTTTAACAGCAAATGAACTGTTGCTCTGGTGTGTACCTCAAGGGTGTGCAGTATAAATGACTTATGAGAATCAGTGACACATGTGATCTACTGCTAAAAATGATTATCAAACTGCATTGTCAATTAAAAAGAGCTTGTGTTTGTCTAAACAATGGTTCCACTGTGAATGATAAATGTGTGATACAACTCAAGCGCCATTTGGTACTGGATTTAATGAGTAACAAAACATAAGACAATTTTTTTTCAACAGCAATTGAGGTGTCCGCGGATGTTCTTTAGGGCTCTCTACTGAATAAATGGCCAGGCAAATGACTGACTTAGGAACATGCTGCTACCCGGCTCCAGAGTTAAAAGCCCAAAGTAAGATTAATCACTGCCTCTGAGGGGAATGATATTCTTTGTTTCTGGTCATTTATGGTCTCCTTATAACAAGACCCTGAACCAACATCTTATATACTATACCCCACTAATCATCAACAGGTCCTCAGGCACCTCTTTAGCAAATGTTCACAGCTGTTATTACTGCATTCCTTCTCATTATCTATCCCTCTACCGATCGCTATCGGCCGATATTCAGTTTAAATATGCGATCAAGAAATCGTCATGAATGCTTTCTAGTTGCCAATCTCTGCCGGGGCAAACTGGTGCTACACAACTGTGGTTAATCGCTCTCGTGCATGCGGCTGAGAGCAACAACCGTGTGCATGTCGTGTAGTCCCGACTCCCGCCTCGTTCACTGGCCACATTGGCCACACAAAAATATATTGGCCGAAGGTATCGGGTGAAGGTAAATGAGGTTGTCAATAAGTGTTCAAATGTAATCTTGTAAAATGGTATTTTTTGACGAGACAATTGAATTGAAACAACAACATAAACGATCGGTATCGGCAGTGTATCGGGCGATATGGCTCATCAGCCATCGGCAAAACATGATCATGACATCTCTAATGTACTTTATTGTTTCTTTCTTCCATTCGGGAGTCAATTTACGCAAGATAAGAACTAGTAAATGTAAAAGTAAGATAGAAAGAAAGAACAAAAGTAGTGCAGAATGTATAGAACCAGCTTGGAATGTGGAGAGACAGCTTTTAGTCAGGAGGCCCAGCAGAGGATCAAAGTGAACAGTGACACATCTTAGCCAGGTGTGATCTGGGAAAAAGATAGTCAAGCACAGCTCTCCCTGCAGTCCGAACATGACTCATGGTATAGTGAATATTTCATGGCAAGCGTCTCAGAGCTGACAGTAGTTCTGGCCACAGGGCAGCTCTGATAGACAGAAGAAAGTTTGTATAGAAGGGTGCTATGTGGGCATCAGTATTCATAGAAATGAGCATGTATCGTATATGGACACAGAGGTGAACATCAAATGAAGTGGAGTAGACACACTCACATATCTAACATATGCTCACAACCTCAGAGAATAGTTTCTTTCCTGGCTTTATAAGGCAGCTGGGATGTTGAGCTGTGACTTACCCATATACAAAACATTCCCCATAGGGCTATTAAAGAGCCTCTTTTGAAAACATTCCTCCTCTTGAAGGCAGAGCATACAGTACAGTTTAAACGCTGTATAACACAAAGCTATGCCATATTTATCTGGTTAATAAGGTGTTTGGTAATGTCATTGTCATCCTCACACTTTAATTTTTTTTTTTTTTTTACACAGAGCTCTCATGACTGCACCACATTAAGTCAAACCATTAAATGCATTGTTGGTCTTTCAATAGGTTTAGAAGGCAGCATTCAGCATCGGCTGCTCTGTGACAGGCTCTCAGGAGAGGCCAAATCATGTAGTCTCATTATAGGAGGACAAATCAAGTGTACCAAACCCCCCCCATCCAGCCCTACTTTCTCAAGGTTATTTTCAAAGATAGCTCATGACTTGGTACTATATGTGGGTTGGGCTTTAAGTAAGCCCTGCCACTAGAGACCCTAGGCAGTATGAGTGAGGGGGCTTCAGAGGCCACAGAGAGACATGGGGGTAACTAATTTAAACCCCTGGGAGGCCTGGATGGGCACTGGCTTTTGTCCCGGTAGAATAAAGTCAGGCCACTTTAGTTGTGGTTGCGTTGTGTTTCACACACAGCAAAGGCACTGTCGACTTGTGTGTCAGCATTACAGCACTTAAGAGATGTTTGCTTTCTGCATCATAAAGTGTGACCCCCTTGAGAAACCCTTGAAACAATGGTGTCCATATTCTGCCTATTTTGCTTCCGTCAATGATATTGTAGCCGTCCCACAGTATATCTCTCTACAGTGTGCTTACGAGGTCAACTTCCACTCGCGAGAAGGAGCGCCACTCTTACAACTCGCTGAATTCAAAGAAATGAAGCCCTGCAAACATCGAGCTCACTCTGATAATGCTGTTCTTATTTACTCAATACAGGAGCGAGCATCAGCAATATCTTTTCATAAAAACGTTCACATTCTCTATTTCTAAACGTATTGCACCGTGAAGGTGAAGGCAAGCAGACTACTTCAGCATTGTACAGTATCACTTTTGTTGGGATGCCAGGCATCACTAATATTGATTTATTTTCTTTTATAGTGCAGTATAATGAGCTACATTCAGTCAAGATCTGTCACCATGCATTACTGTCCGACCACACCAAATGAAAGCTATGCTGCCTTTCAGGTACTTGTAAATGCATCAGCTAGATGACTACATGCAGACAGGCTGGAAAACAGAAACACTGTGCAAACGGCTTGCATTTGTTCATCTGTGCTTTTTCATCTCATGTGATCAACATCTAATGTTGTTTCAGTTTTACATGTTCCATACGTTCATGCATAAGGAGCTATTTTAAGGGGAAAACAGAGATAAAGAGGCACCTGAGGGTAAGATGTATATGGTTGCCCTGTTTCAAACATTATATCACAACTTTAACTGCGATACTGAGCATGACTTCAGTCTTTCCTCTGAACATGTAGTATTGCACTGCAGTGGCGTCAAAATGTTGAATTTTAAATCGATTAGCTCTTTAAATAAGTTATCATCTGGTTCCTGCATTCATCTATTAAATGTTAGCTGGACATAATTTTCTTTTCCTTTCTCAAGAAAGTACTTAATCAAAGACTTGAGTGATGAAATTGCTATAGGACAACACAATTGTGGCCTAGAAAAAGGTGTATTCATTTGCATGTCATCAAAGCAAGCAATGGCAGCTTGCAAAATCGGACTTATTAAGAGTATGACTTGGTGCACAGGAGCTTACTTTTTGGCAGGTATGTTTAAGAAAAAGAACTTCTAAAAGATGTAAATACATTAAAACAGATGGTTCCAAAATGTGGAGGCAATAAGCATCTCAAATATCTGTTATATAACTCCTATAACTTACATAGAGACTGAAGCCCAACTATACAGCACCTAAATTACAGCAGGGCAGCCCTTCACATCAGCATCTTGCCTGAGGCTGAGATCAGGAGACATCCAGATGGCAAGTCTATCTCTTCTCTCTCTCTCTCTCTCTCTCTCTCTCTCTCTCTCTCTCTCTCTCTCTCTCTCTCTCTCGCTCGCTCTCTCTCTCTCTCTCTCGCTCTCTCTCTCTCTACTCCTCCCTGTTTGACTCTTGACTGCTGTTCGAAATGTATTGCGTCCGTCTTGCTTAATAATAATAATGCCACAAGAACAATTATAATGCCAGTGTGAGCTAACATTTCCGAACAGAATAATAAACCGGCGCAACGTTGGTCAAAACTGAAACATATCCATGTTTGTATCTGCATCTGTGTGCCATGCTTGAGCACTTGAGCAAGCACAAAGTTAAGTCGCTGTTAAGTTGTTCTCATTGCGTGTCATACATTACTTCCATAATCTTACATGTTACCGTTCTAAAGTATATCAAAAACCTTATTCTGACTGAAAGAAGTGACCATGAAAAAAGACATGCTTGGGGTGCAGCGCTTCTAATGGCAGCTCCGTGGTTGATATTGATGTGTGTGTAGTACACTGGTGCTAGGCCTCGCAGCAGATGCGCTGGCCTCTTCCCGTGTATGTACTAAGCAGGAGTAAAGAATCGTCATCCAGGCAGGTAATTGGCTGCTGTTTACATTGCCGTTGGCATCCCCCTCCTCCCCTGCTTGACACATCTGTAGTGTTCATTAGAGCTGAGAAGCTCTGTGCTCAAATCTGGCCTCTCAGTCTGTTCACTTTGCAAGTTCCAATTGGAGTTGGATCAGTGCTCACATTCATGTTGGGAAAATCAAAATATTTAGTTAAATAGACCTTTAGAATACTTTTGGAAATGAAACTGTATTGTAAATACATAAATATTTAAGATATTCAGACCTTTCTGAATGCAAGATTTGTGTTGAACCTTCAGAAATAGGTGCTGATGTTCACCAAAAAAGGTCCTTTTTACTTGTGTTGTTTTTTGTATGTTAACGTTTTGGTGAAAATCCACACAGGAGGGATGGGAAACAGAAGATAGCAGAGAAGCAGAAGAAGAGGGAAGAAAAACAAAGCGTGGATAATCGGTTTACAGAGGGAGACATTGGAAATATGGGGAAAGGCAGGTTGTAGAGGAAGGCTTACCCCAGGTGCTCAAACACCAGATGTAGAAACAGCTGAATCAAGTCCAGGGAAACAGACTCGTCATCAGCTCCAGCCTCAAACTCTTCAGTAAAACCCTGACAGAAGTCAGATAAAATGAGGGACAAGGGTAAATGTAAACGCTAACAACAGCTCGTGAAAGACCAAATTAAAATTCAAAGTGTTTTCACGCCAGGGTGATTCGACTCTGAAATCCAAGGCTTAATAGATTAAATCACAGAATTATGTGCATGGCAACCTTTCTATTAATTACTGATTTCAGAACATATTAATTATACAACTACAGTCTATGAGGGTGCAGCAATACGAGGAGAAAGGGATGAGTGCTCTTTATTATCTTCATTATGGAAGTTAGAATACTACTCAGCCAATGCATCCTTTAATGAATTACAGTATGTATATCATATCATTAGGAGAATTTGTCACACCACATTCCCTGATGCCTCTTTGAGAATGCCGATAACGATGCCTTAGCCACAGAGGTGGCAGTAATTTGCCTGTGAAGAGAGAGAGAACAAGAGTTTTGTTTTAATCATATTAAAGATGTACTTTAAGCAACTTCACTGTTTGCAGTCGTAGAGTTTGAGTAATCACCGTATTGCTATTGAGTTTTATTTGTACTACAATATCAAATGATTTCTTGACTTGGGACTTTCATACTGACTGCAGTATATCGGCAGTTCCCAAGCTGCTCACTTTGATTATTATTATAATAATAACAAAGGTGATGCAAAAGGTATGTAATGCAGATAAGTACTATTACATATATTATGGCTCATATATGGTTAACAAGATAGAAATAAAATATATATGAGATGCAAAACAGATCTGTAACTATAAAGCTGTTACCCGTTGCAATAGCAACTAATAAGGCGTGGATAGTTAAACTTTATACAATTTCTATGCATGGCTGAAATTCTTTAACTGCTTTCTGGCTAAAATGGTGCACTGTGTCATATATTTGAAACCTCTATTGCCACTCCACATATTAATGATCTTGAACAAGATTAAGTGACTGGATATGTTTGGAATATATTCTGCACTTGCACTCACAGTCCTTTAACACAGCCATTAACATGCATCTACATTCTGTCTGATAGATTCCACTGGATTACATTTACACTGTTTGATACAGGCTGAAAAGTCTACTTCCAAAATTAAAACACATTTGGTGCTGCACTCTTCTTCACTAATACGTCATCCTTTACCACGGACAATAAACTACTTTGTCTCATTTGCTCTCCCTGTATACAGTACATATGGCAATTCATTAGTATCTGAGCTACCTGGTGAGATCACATCCATACATCCATTATGTATGTTACCTGTAGCTTGTGTACAAATTGACCACTCGCTCATTTTACAAAGGTACACTGTGTAGTTTTAATTGGAAACCAACAAAGTTTCACTGTAAACAAGCAAGACTTTAGACAGGTGCTTTCACAGTATGCATTTTAAAGATCATGATGCCTTCCAAGGGATGTGCCTCATTATGTACCGTACAAGCGGTTACTTGGCCCACAACACCTCCTCTTCTCTTTCCTGTCTCTTTTTTACTCTCTCCAATTCCAGCTAAATTATAAGGGCACTGGGAAATCATCTCACGTGTGGCAGTGGGAACGTCACAATGGACCATAATAACACATGACATGCAAGATGTGAGGTGGCTGTGTGTGTGTGTGTGTGTGTGTGTGTGTGTGTGTGTGTGTGTGTGTGTGTGTGTGTGTGTGTGTGTAAGAGAAATAAATAATAATTTTATTGAACACAGAATGAGTTACAACCTACGTTGGTGTAGCCTCATTTTTTAACAACCTTAAATCCAGCCACCCTACGTCAGTTGGTGCAGAAGCTAAGTGCCCCTCTCAGACACACTCGGACCAGTCTCACAACAACATTGCTCTCCAAACACCAATCAGAGAAAAACAACACGATGTAAAGAAAACTATTTAGAACATCGGAAATAAAAAACTAAAAGCCAGAGTAGATTAGAAAGTTATCTGGCCCTAAAAAGAGATTATTCTCTACCGTCAGAGATAGATAGCGGAGATGCTAAAGGTAGCTTGTGGAGTTAAACAGCCATGGTTTTGTTCAAGTTTAAAGTTTTTCACAAAAATGCATTGTGTCAATTTACCTCATAAAGCAACTATTTGTTGTTGTCATGCTTTAGGTGCTGCACTGTTTACATAGGCTACTTTTAGCGCATATTGCGTATGCAATCTTATAAACACAGTGGTAGAAGACATAATACAAATGAAGATATAGATATTAGCTATCTTAAGTCAATTCAGCTTCTTGGGGGAGATAACAATACTATCCAATATATACATATATATATATATATATATATATATACATATACGGCGTGTCAACCAAGACAGCCCCTCGTCACCCAAAGCATTCAGCATTTCTGGTCCGATCTCATCAACCCCTGCGGCTTTGCCACTGTGGAGTTGTTTGACTACCTCAGTGACTTCCGTCAGGTCCGGATAACATAACCCGGAAGGACTCCTTCTTCAGTCAGACGGCTTCCCTGACCACCGGGGTCCACCACGGTGTTCAAGGGTTACCGCTCCTTGAGGCACCTAAGACCTTGAGACCACAGCTCATCACCACAGCTTCAGGAATAGAGGTTTTGAACATCGCCCACTCAGGTTCAATGCCCCCAACCTCCACAGAGGTGTGAGTTGAAGATCTCCAGGACAGGGGCTTCCTCCAGACACCAGTTCACCCGCACTACCCGTTTGGGTTTACCAGGTGTTATGGCCACGGCCTTGTTTATCTGCGGGGATTACTTTGTGGATGCATGCACCTTGTTTTCCCTATTTAAGTATGCAGATTTGGATGTGTGACCGCCGCTCCTTGATTGGCTGCAGCGACACCTCCTCCACCCTGGTGTACCTGTTCCGGTCCACCAACCCCAGGCACACTGGAGAGAGCAGAGAATACAAATGCCTAGCCAGCTATACAGTCGGGGCTGCTGGTGTTTTCAGCCATATGCATTGTACTTGTGTGTGTGGATCCTAGATTATGTTGCATTTATATGGCATCGGTTAAGTACGTGCTCTGTATCGAATGTGTTGGAATCGCTAGGTGCTTCAGTGCTATTTATGACTTTTGTTTGTATTTGGTATTGATCCAGTTTTCACCCCAAGTTTTGTTTAGAATTGTTTAGGTTGGGGTTTATTGTTCTGTTTGTTTGGCTTTGACGCCTCATTGCTCTGGTGTAAGAGCCCTCCTTTTGTTCCATTTGTCTGTCTAAAAGCAATTGTTTGTCAATTGTCCAGCTATATTAATAAATTTATCTTATTTAAACCATGACCATCTGGTTTTATGTTACTCCTTTTCCCTTGCCAAGCCGGGTCCTAACACCAGGTCTGTCCAGAGTCTTCCCCCACCCCTTGATCCAACTCACCACCAGATGGTGATCAGTTGACAGCTTCGCCCCTCTCTTCACCAGAGTGTCCAAAACATGCGGCCTCAGATCAGATGATACGATTACAAAATCGATCATTGACCTTTGGCCTAGGGTGCTCTGGTACCACGTACACTTATGAGCATCCTTATGTTTGAACATGGTGTTTGTTATGGCCATTCCATGACTAGCACAGAAGTCCAACAACAAACGACCGTTTGGGTTTAGATCAGGGAAGTCGTTCCTCCCAATCACGCCTCTCCAGGTGTCTCCATCATTTCCCACGTGTGCGTTGAAGTCTCCCAACAAGACTACGGAGTCCCCTACTGGAGCCCCCTGCAGGGCTCCATTCAGGGTCTCCAAGAAGGCTGAATACTCCGATCTGCAGTTTGGGACATAGGCACAAACAATAGTCAGAGTTCACCGGGGTGAACTCCAACGTAGCGGCGCTCAGCCGGGGACTTTTGAGTATCCCCACACCCACCCGACGCCTCACACCTTGGGCAACTCCGGAGAAGAATAGAGTCCAACCCCTATCCAGGGAAGGTTCCAGAGCCAAGACTAGAGCGTAGAGGTAAGCCCCACCAGATCCAACTGGTAGCGCTCCACCTCCCGCACTAGTTCTGGCTCCTTCCCCCACAGAGAGGGGACGTTCCACGTCCCCAGAGCCAGCCTCTGCTGCTGGGGTCTGGTCCGTCGAGGTCCCTGACCATCACTTCCACCTGTGTGACAGCGGACCCGACCCCAGCGGTTTTTCCCATGAGTGGTGGGCCCCCAGGATGATGGATGGGAGGCACCACATAGCTTCTTCGGGCAAACCCGGCCACCAGGCGCTCGCTGTCTGGCCCTCCCTCTGCGCCTGGTTCCAGCCGGGGGCCCGGGGCTTCCTCCGGGCAGGGTCACTCCTTTCCTTTCCCTTTTTTTCATGAAGTCGTTTTGAACCTTAGTCTGGCCCCTCGCCTGAGACCAATTTGCCTTGGGAGACCCTTCCAGGAGCACTAGGCTCCAGACAACACAGCTCTCAGGTTCATAGGGACACACAAACCTCTCCACCACGATAAGGTGATGGTTCCCAGAGAAGTATATATATATATATATATATATATATTTATTGTTCCTCCTTCCCAATGACAGTTTACTTGCACAGTTAAAGACCAATTTCCTTTCCGGCCTCTGGCCCCCAAACAGGAAACAAGCATACCCTCGATGCCAGAGTAATGTTGCTTTCTTACAGATGTCCGTAAATGTATATATTACATTACATTACAGTTCATTTAGCTGACGCTTTTGTCCAAAGCGACATACAAAAAGTGCAAACAATCATGGAGATACTACTCCGAACAGCAAGAATCTTGTAAGTACAATAGCTTCAAATAGGTACAATCGTATAAGTGAACACTGTCTTCCAATAAGCCAGTTTGAAGTGCAACATAAGTGCAATATACAGAAACAATAGAATACAAATTCAACTATTAGCTATAAATAAGCCAAACCAATATAAGTGCAACATACAAAGAATAGTTATTTAGTTTTTTTCATTCGCCAAGGTGCAGTCGAAACAGGTGAGTTTTCAGCAAACAGGCAGGTTTTGTTTGAGGGAAATCTGGGTCCCACTCGTAGTGAGGGAGTGGCGAGCCGACGCAGAGCGAAGTGAACGCGCTGGAGTGTATGGTTCGACCATGGCCATGATGTAGGAAGGGGCTGATCCATTCACAGCACGGTAGGCCAGCACCAGAGTCTTGAAGCAATATGATATATAATAAAGAATAATAAAGATTAGGTATATAGTGTAGGTTCAAATGTATCCATACAGCCATATTGACATGAATGTATCTGCTTTTCTTTTACCACATCAATAGATTTCTGGAGCCACATTTGATGCCATTCTGTAGACCTAACAACTTAGCCTAAATCAAGTTGTGTGGGATAGTGGGAGAGGAGACGTTAAATACCGTCCCTGAAAGTCGGGCCCCATCACTGCGATGTCAGGGCCTGGACAGCCCCACTCGGGGACCTCTCACTCGTTCTATTGCCTGTCTGATTGCCATGGGAGATTAGCTGACCTCAGAACCTGAGAGGAGCTGGTATTACTCACCTTGACCGTGTCCTCTTTGCTCTGCAGGTTTCCAATCAGAACTGGCAACAAGCTCCCATTCCGCAGCAACCACACTTGGAGGTCATGATTCTCTGAAACATCTGCTTGTGACAAATAGCTGCTGGAGGGTTGGCCCACGGAGACAAGATGAGAGGGTCTGTGTAATGGAGGGAGAGAGAAAAGTAGGCCAGGCCTATTGAGTGGAGAGCCCCCAGGCAGGGAACAATCCTCTAGGCAGCCCCTGTGCGAAGCGCCACAAGAGAAGAGACATTGTTATAATAAATAAATAATTGTAGAACTGAGCAGTGCTCACAAAGAGAGTTAACGTAAAAAAGTTCAACACAGGACGCAAATAAAGCTGTGCTTTTGTTCCAATTGCCATAATCATCAAATATTAATGAATTTGTGAGATTTAGTTACATATACATTAATATAATTTTAATAACATCAACCACAATTCTATCTTGTGTTTTATACGGTCCAACTTCCTGACTCTCTTTGATCATCATAAATGCATTTCATGCTCACTCTTGAGAATTTCTGGTAAAGTCCTTTCTGATTACCATCTTAGCGTATGTCTTACCTTTAGTTAACCTCAAAACTTTCAGAAAGCACACACACACACAGAGAGAGAGAGAGAGAGAGAGAGAGAGAGAGAGAGAGAGAGAGAGAGAGAGAGAGAGAGGGGGGGGGGGGGGGGGGGGGGGGTGTTCATGGTTAAAACATGAGGGGGTTTTGTTGCCTGTGTTTTGCTCTAAGCCATAATTAAAGTCTTAATTAGCGAGCCCTCTGGAAAAAATACAAGATGGAATTCAATTTAGGGCCCTAACTCAACAGTAAAGAAGAACAGAGAGGGGTAGAGCCAGTGCGGAGGTAAGGAGGCAAACCCAGCGGTAACAAATGAGCACATTGTTTTAACTTTAACTTTGCTGCTTCTGTAAATATAGCTATATCCGGATGAAGCTCTCAGTGAACCACCGCCTCCATCTACACCAGCCTGAAGTGGGATGGAAGACAGACTGAAGGGATGCCATTACTTATTTCTTGGTCTTGGACTTATGCCCTTGCAACCATTTATTATACGAACAGAGGATATGGCTGTCATTACAGTGCTGAATGGATGGACTACTTGCTGTGCACCAGTTCTGGTGTACTTGGGTATAAACTCATAGATAGAGAACCTGGTTACGTTAGTTTTATCAGAAAACTAACTTTCTGAATAATGTAAGTGCTGCACTTAGAATTCATTGAACACATCTACCATGTCATACACATTTCATGATCCAGATCATCTCTCTCCTTAACCCTCAGCTTTAACCATGCCACGCTGGACCAGGAAACCATCTCGTCCTACCCACAAGGCTGGTCTGATAACTTTAACTCATCGAAGTGGGAAATAGAGAATCCATTTTTTAATATGTCTGCTAAGGTCTTTAGTCATGCCTGGCCTCTCCCTGTGCCTGCCTGGCCTACCCCAGAACAGCTGTGACATAGCTGTGAGGCTCCAAGGAGGAGTGTGGATTTGCCGCAGCCCTTTGATGTGTCAGCAGTGCATTGGCGGCACACCTCTGTGCAATATTGAAATGTGATGCAATGACGATAGGTAAGGCCGAAGAACTGCCGAAGGCTAATTGAATATGCTCTGCCCTGCACCTCTAGGTCCTCAATTCACCCCTTGAAATTGCAGATGTGTTGTGTGTTTGTGTGTGTTTGGGTGTGGGACTGTATATGAGTGTGTGAGTAGTTTTGTGCAGACATGTGCGACTGTACTACACATAAGTGTATGTTTGTACATGTGCCAGTCTAAGTGAGTAACTCCAACTGTTCTTTTGACCTATTTTTTATCTAATATTTAAGTGTGTATATATATATATACGTATATACAGTATATATATATATATATATATATTTATTTTTTTTTAAATCCTCACTCCTGTCAGAATGTCCGACTCCATGAACTGATGGTGAGCTGGAGGGTCAACTCCCAGGTGATTCAGTGAAAACAGACGCAAGCTGACAAATTTACTCATGGTCTGACCTTCGCGGGGACTGCAGAGCTCCGCTGATCTGGAAGTAAGCAGCCGGCATCCTGGGACAACGGAGGCCTCATGGCCGATGGAGTGGAGCTGAGAGTGAGGGGGATGATTGTGCAGTCAGATCAGCTCTGCGGAGGCGAGGGTTTAGAGGCTTTAACGTGTATGCAGCACATGTAATCCCCAAGCCCCAGGGTAGGACTGTGTGCCAGTAGGATTCTCAGCAGCTCTGCCATTCTGACAAAGAGTGAGAAAAGATAGTTTATGATAAATATATTCACATAGTTAATTTGAGGATGCACAAGTCTTCATCTTACAAAGTCCAAAAGATTCCGGGTTCTGGTATCTTTCAAAAATATCATAAAATACCCCTGAAGGCACAGTTTGTCTTGCTTACATCTCAACCTATGAATGGCTTTGCTTTGATTCATCAAGTACAATCAGCAGATTTAATGAGTGTGTGTAAAGATCTTGCTGTAACCACAGTGCAGCTCTGCATGACAACCCCATCATCTAATTATCTTATTAGGCATACTATTCAAAATATCAGGGGTATTGGATTACGAATTGTTCGTTTCCTCGACAGAAGCTGGAAACTCTGATATCCAGAACAGGAAGATGAGAACATTGTCCTTATTGAAGTCTACTACGTTCTGCGCCTCCTTCCCTTCCCTTCCCTTGGTTCACAACTCCCAAAGGGACGTTGAGGAAACCACGCATCAGCATTGTGCAGGAGAAAAGCAGACGGAAAAAGGCTCTTTGCAGAATATTGCTGATTTGTAAGACATAAGCCTGGAAGAGTTAGTTTTAGCATAATCTGAGACAAAAAAAGACAAATCTGTTACTTAGTGCCTTTTGATAAACTTGCAAAATATCAGCATTAGGTGGGTAACAGCCGCAACTTTGACTTTGAGTTAAATACAATGCAATTCAGTTATTTCTGTACATAGACATACAACAAAATCACAATTAATTTCAGTTCTTGAAATGAAGCATGTACGAAGACCTGATTGCATGTACTAAGCTGATCAGACCCCCAGGCTACATTCATTTCAACATTGTTGGGTAAAACTAAGAATTAGAAATGTCTCATAGCAACTCAAGAGAGGTGCTTGAAATCCAATGAATTTAACCAGTATGATTACTCGTAGTAATCATTCGTAGAGTTGATCATTTCCTTTTTTTATCAATCCTCATTTCATATCCTTGAATTCATGTCCCCAATTTTTGACGAAGCAGCCACTTCATGACATACTGTGAGCATGTGAGAAACAGTTGATGTAACTCATAATTTATGCAATCAGATACATGAATGAGCTAGAGGATCTTGATCTTCTAAGAGGTCTTCAGAGAAAATCAATCTCATGAGAATGTGAAAAAAGGAAACGCCAAAAACGACTGATCTGATCAGACAGAATACACATGGCTTAGTGTTCTCTTTTTTATCTTAATAACTACAGCATCCATAAGTCAGCCTGCCATTATGAAGAAATGGGTTTGAACGTGTACTGAAATCCAACATTGATATGCATGAACAAATGCATAACTCAAATGAAATCAGATTATTAGATTAAAGGCAAAGTGTAATCAGGATTTTACGCGTTAGTGAAGATTCTTATAGGCGACGTGTGATGTGTGTGCTCATTCACCTCAAAAGGAGATGAGGAGAGCTGTTTAGCCAACGGAAAATGACACCATAATGTTTTACAAGGGGCTATCTGAGCAAGAATAAATGAAATTTCAATCCCTCTCAAGCACCTCAGCCACAGAAGCAAAAGCCATGGCTCAGGGCATTAATTGTTTCACTGCTATTCAATAAGCAATACTCATTACAACAGAAACTCTTATTTTCTATAATGTACGCATTTCGTGTGAAGTTCCTGTCAGCCAGGAGACAAGTTTATTCATTCCATCACCTGTCAACTACACATTTATCTGAGCGCTTGCCTTGTGTGCCGCCCGCTTGACATGCTGCAGGAAGTCCACAATATCTCCCTTTGTTAGGAACCCGACTTTTACATGGGGAGCAGCTCCGTGCTGACATGCACAGCAGATTGATGGGTTGTGTGCTACTTTTAAATGCAATTTTCTGCTGGTTTGAGGGGGTTAATTATATCTAGGTCACTGTTTTTTTGATGAGATCTAAGGATGTGTACCAACCGACACAAGCAGTGGGGGGGGAGCTGCATCACAAACACAAAAAAGCATTTGCATGTATGTGTGCCTGCGCAGACAACACACACACACACACACACACACACACACACACACACACACACACACACACACACACACACACACACACACACACACACACACACACACTGAATCAACAAATACTACATTCAGAAGCCTCCAGAGCAACTAAGCCACTGGATGGATGCCTGGAAACTGGGTCATCTAAAGCCTTAAATGCAGTCTTTTTTTCAAATTCCAAGTAATTCTTTTAATCTTCAACATCTTGCATTTGCATTCGTATTTGCGTTGGATGCTAGAGAATATGTTGAGCAGTGACACCAGCAAAATATTGTCCCAGATTACAGTCTGAGCAGAAGTGGTGGCCGTGCCCCGACAGCGTCGTACTGTGTGACCAAACATTCTGACGTAGCAAAAATCTGATCAAAATGATACCAGTTAAAGGGTACAGCTCAAGATCATAATGTATAGCACATCCAGAGGAAAATAAAGAGCATAGATCTAATCGGCATAAATCTACATCATCCTACAACTAATCCTAAAATATAGTACACAGAGGCAAAAACATGTCAGTGCAAATCTTTTGATACGTGGATATGATACGTTACTAAAAATGTCTTACCACCTCTAAACACCTCAAACTAATCTTTCCACATGGGTAAACAGAGCAATCAGAGGTGACATCAGTGGTAAAAATAATAATCTCGCCCCCTCCATGGTCAACTAATTAGGTCATTCTCAGTGGGAGTTATTAATATAACCCTTGATACTGTCGTATACTGCAGGCTTATTATTTAATACAATTGGCATTCCTTCTAAACAAGATGTAATGCATATTCTCCCACATTCAAATACATGATACATATACTGACTTCTTCCCTGTGGCATGTTGCCTTTCTGAACAAACTGGATACATGTATGTATAGTCTCCTCTGCATAACGAGCACAGTCCTCTTGAGATGAATGTCCTGCAGTGGCTACACAATAAAAACACATAGACTTTGTGAGCTGTTTTTTTAGACAGTAATGAGTAGAGAGATCTGTCCTTTAGGGGAGCAATACACATTATTCTGGTGTGTACCAGATCAGAATAGAAACGATTTATAAAACTTGCGGCGATAGGATACGCCTTCACCCATCAAATTGTGTGAGGGGATCACGACAAAAGACATTAATTTTAGCGTTGCTGATGGTGGTGAAGGAAAGATTTTGCTTTAACTTTGAAACACACAAAGAGTTTTAGATAAGAAAAGCAAGTGTAAGTCCTAATTTTAGAAATAGGTCATTCTGATGTCTCAAGGTCTACCACAAATATGTTGTAGCAGTCCAATCGGAATTAAAGTAGGATATCACTTTAAGCACATCCTGTTTCTGAAAGGGTACCTGCTGTCTGTTAAATGTTTAAGTGTTTGTACTTCCCGTTTTATTTTTGTTAATTACCTGTTCTTTCTCATTTCAGTTGAGGCAACTTTAAGTGTATTCTCGGTATATAGTGCAGGCCATATCCATATGCCAAGGAGCATATTTCCAAACTCTGTGAAAGTGCTTAACTGGCATAACACCAGAGAAGGTTAATTGGGAGTACAGCAAAATCATTGTATTGCCTTTAACTACAGTTTTGTCCTAAGACAATAAACTGTAAGCTTGATTCAGCCATTAGAGAGGTACTCAGACGCCCATTCTTTTCTCACAGAAACAGTTTTGCATTTAACGTCGCAGCGACAGTGGCCGTTTCCTACATACTGATCGCCAACTTCATCAGCTGTAACGTCATAATGCAGATACTGTTCTGAATTCCTATCTGCAATAGTCAGATGCACCCTGGAGAGTTACATTATTAGGCTGCTGCTCTGATTTATTCTCACTGATGCTGTAGATCAATCTAAATGATGCCTTTCATTTCATGGGTTGTTTAGAATGATGCATGTTAGCGCTCTTTAATTGAGATGTTCAGCCCCTCCCCAGTGTCCCTTCCTGACATTTACTGGAAGGTTCCGATGAAAAAGAGAATTTGCATATCAAACACTGGTTAAACCATTCTCCGGGGAAATATTTTTTCTGCCACTATAGCATAGTTATTTTCTCTGTTGTTTGTTTGGTTATTATTTCTCGCATCATGATTATTTGACTAAAATAAATGTGTCAGGAATGTTTACAGCGTGAGAGTAGATGACGTGAGGAGTTAGGAAGATCTGAGGGTAGCTCTTTTGAAGTTCACTAAAACAGTGCGATACACATGTTGGAAAAAAGGTCCCTACTTCCAATGAGTAAGAATTTAAAATCTACATCAGAATATCTGAAAGGACAGAATACACACGGACAAAGGACACATTTCACAACAAAAACAACTGATGATTTCAATATAGCAAACTGGTCATCTCAGTGTGCGGCTTAGAACTACACCAAGCAAAACGTCAATCTTTTCTCTGACAGTGAGATGCCCCATCACATGTGGCAACATCCCTCTCTCTTCTCTCTTCACCACAACTAGCCTTCATAAATAATTAAAGATTTAATCTGTGATATTTTCAAAAGGTCAGAGGCACAACAAAGAGAGAGAAATGTCAGTCCTTCCTCTGCAGGAGCACATTCAGTAATCACTCCACACTGGGTTTATGCTTTCACCTGAAAGCTCTATCAAGTGGGCCAACAGATATGATGATGTGTGTGGAAGGGGATTGGAGTAAGGAAGAAGAGGCGAGGAGTCCATCATATCCAAACGATGTTGAATCTGCCATTTTCGCAAAGACACCTCATGAATGTTTCATCCTTTTGTCTGGAATTGGGACAGAGGGATGTCTAGGGGAGCCGCTGTGTCCCTTAGACCTGCGTTGGTGACAATCCAGAGATGTGGGCTCAGCCCGACTTAGCCTGGCCACAGGTTGGAAGCAGTAGGCCACGTGCACCTTTGTGCATAAATGTGTGCTTCATGCATTAAATGGATGTGGTCCTGATAGATTTCGTCTGCTGATGCATTATCAATAAGACCTGCTCTCTGCATCACAGCCCAAGCCCAGACAGAAGGGGTTCTATCATTTATTTCCTTCTTCAGTGCTTCTCTCCACTCAGAACCAATGGAAATTTAAAGAGGCGCCTCAAGGTGCAGTCAGGCGTCATTGAAGTAGTTCAGAGTGTTGTATGTTTTGCCATTTGAAAGGTGCAAATAGTAATTAGAGCAATTTCTGCTGCTTCTCATCTCATGTGCATAATGTACATCATCAAGAACAACGTATTAAAGTTGCGTCTGACCTTTCAAATCTTGTCCTCTTTTTTATCGTTCCTCCTTCTTTCGGCATATATTATGCCAAAGTTGTCAAACTGAGTGACCAAAGTTGGATTCACTGAATATGTAGGAGTTCTAAAGTAGAGAGTTTTTTTATTGAAATCCTATTCATATGCAGTCCACTCTGTTAGTACAGCTGACTCATCTACTTGTCTCTCAGCTCAGAGCTGAAGGTTTTATCTCGTCATGCCACCCTGGAAGTAAAATGTAAGACTTCACTGGAGTAAAAGTTTCCCTGCACTTTGATAGTGTTGAAAGTAGCCTTAGTCTCTCTCTCACTCACACTCACTTCATGACACAGTTGACTAGTATTCCCTTTGTGCTGTCTCCTCCATAAAGTTGGAAGAGTGGGATGCTGTCAGGCAGATATGAAAAGCTGATTGTGTTTATCTTGCAAACAGAGTACAAGCCTTTAATTTGATTTGATGTTGTTTGTGCCTTTATAGTTAAACATGGCATCAACAAACTGGTGAAGGTTTTGTTTCAGCGACATGTGGGGTTCTTTTTAGAAATTATGTAATTGTTATTTGCACTACTGTCCACCTGCCAAACCAGCACCTCTCCGCCACACATTTTCTCACTATTCCATGCACAATCTCAGTTCACTCTTATACCCAATTATCTTCCCCATCTTCTTTTAATATTATCATTTCTTTCTGCAAATGCTCCTTGTTATTTTCTCGTTTGTACTTATTTCAAAGTGTTAGGTAAGAAATACAAGGAGATAGAAAAGGTGTCTGGGATGCACGTTGTTGGCCAGACTGTAAGGATGACATTGTCGCGACGACACCTCACCAGCAGTGCATCCTGTTGTTCCTGTTCTCTCACAGTCCCTTAGTTACTTAGTCCTCACCCACACCTTTTCACTCTGCCTGTGCTTGATACTTGTCATTCTAGCCATCTATTTAGTGCTATTTAGTGATTACTGGTTAATTAATTAATATAATATGGGTCACAGTGCCTTTAAGTGCTTTCTGTGGGTCTAATGGGTGTGTACTAGCAGGTGTCCTTTGTTTGAAGCACCCACAGTTTTTGACCTCCATTCTGCCTTTGAGTTAGTATGTTTCTTTCAGGCAGCAAACCCAGCCTGGCAGGCCCAAAACAGCCAGCCTTTCCATTAAACATTCATGAACTGCAGTGCAGTGGCACCAATGCAGAAAGGTCACTCAAGAATGATCGGTTTAGTCGGGTATAGCTCTGCGCATCAACACTCCCGTCTATAATAAATAAATACATTCCCCCCCAGACCTGCACCTGGTAGCCCGTTCTTTTCATAATAGAAAAAGAAAATCCCTTTGGTGCACATGCATTGTTTTCCCTACTGAATATGGTATTGAAGCAAATGATATGGTACGGCGAAACATAAGCCACTAACTCCCATCCATCACCTGTGTCTACAAATGATGAGGTCACTGATTATTCCATTAAAAGAGGCAGTTCATGCAAAACACAACAGAACCAATTTGTTCTCTCAGGCAGTGTGATCCATCTGTCTGTTTCTTGACTTGTTGAGGTTTTAACATATTTACCATTTCACTCCGTTTTAAAATGACTCCAAAAGGTCCAAAAATCAATCAATGTGTTTTTCCAAATGACACAATCGGTAGAAATAAGCCACAGACCTTTGGTGTGAAAAGTGTATTCCTTCTACTCAGAGCTAAACAGCTGGCAGGTGTGATTTGGTAAGAAGTATTTAAAAAAAGAAGAAGATCACAATGACATCTCTGGATTACTATGAGTAACTATGTCAATGTATTTGAAAAGGGACATGCATGTCGACTTTTGCTGATTTAATTTGGTAGTGCTTTGAGCAACAAAAAGGGCAAATTACATTGGGATGAAGTTCTACTGATATTACCAGACTCCTCCGAGTCGCATTGCTGAAGTGCGTAATTATGTTCAGCGTATGATGGTGAATGATGGCTACAGGCATTTAATGAACTGAAAGAGAGGACTTTTACAGTGTATGACCTACAAGGAAAGATCTGTGTGTACTTCGCACAACTACAGCTCTCTGTTGGTAGCTCCTGTGCTCACACTACTGTACCACACCTGCGAGACCCAGTGGGTTAAGTAACTGTGTAAGCATAAAAATATGGATGTGCGTCAGATACAAATGGTATCGTAGCAGCATTATCCCTTTAGCTTGAATATGCTTGAAACCAGTTTTTAAGCCGTGGTGCTGTGAAGACAATCTGTTTAAATAGTTACTCACTTTGCATTGTGTCATTGCAGCATTAACCTCATCATTTTATCTGCTGCAGTTGTAGGTTGTTTAAAGCACACAAATGTAACTCAGGTCATTAGAGAGTGATCACAGGGGATCTCATTCAATGGACTGGAAAGGGCTGCTTGAAGGGCCAGCAAAACAAATCACATTAAACCTCAATTAACACCAGGGAGGGCTCTGGAGTCCTGTTGCATTCTCAGCAATAAAACTCTCTGTCTCTCTCACTAACACATGCAAAATAATCTCCAAACTGTACATCTGATGAAATGAGAGCAAGAGCAAACAGACTAGAGAGGAGTTATACATTTGCTCCACATGTATGAGCAGAGCTAGTTACAGTACAGAACTGCAGCTCTCTCTGACCCCGCTCTTCTCACTCGGTTAATTATAAAATGCTGCATCTGGCTCAGAGGGCAGCAAGCTGATAAGTCCGCCGTGTGGAGCAGCCGGTGTTCCCATCATGAGACAAGGACAGACTTACAGAGTGCCCACTGTAAAACTCAGGGCCAATTAACCACCTGTTGCACGACTGCAGCTCAGGGGTGTCACTTCATGCTAATACCAGTCCCATAATTGCTGTTCTTCTCCCAGTTAGAAGATTATGGAAATTAGATTTTAGCAAGCCACTCAAATTAGATCATATAACTGGTCGGCTTTGTTTGGATCGTAAGATTCAAGAGCAGGAACAACTGAGAAGAGACACTTCCAACTAGTATTAAACAGCCATTAAAAACAGAGAGACAATTCTTGGTAGCATATTAATCTAATTATATGGTAAATTGATCTTAATTATACCTGCGGAAATGTAGTTTTTCAGCTACAGTATTTGAAATCAATGTTTAATTTGTGTGAAGAAACAAATGAAGTTTATTGTGTAAAATTAAGTTAACTTGTCATCAGATTTAACTTTTCAGTGCGACTACAATCCACAGCTGAAATCGTTATTCCACTGTTCTAGTCAGGGAAGACTACAAATAAAGTGATAAACATATACAACAGTAGGAAAAGCGCTTACTATATCATTAACTGTCACTATCTGTTTTTTACACTGGTTAAGCAGCACGCTGGAGTAACATGTCTCCCGTTAATTTCACAGTCAATTCCAGAGGCTGCATCCCGCTCTTCTTCTTTTCAACATTACTTCTTCCCTGCGGACCTTGCATGAAGGGTTCTGAAAGAAGGGGACAAATCAAGGTCAGAGAAAAATGATAGATGCTAGATCTACTCTATTATGACCGTCATGAAAATGAAATTGCCCTTATTGCTGGAGTGATTCACGGTTGGCCAGGTTGTGCTAAAGAGAAACAAATATCAGTACAAGTCTTGGTCTCACAGGGTTGCTCTCTGAAATTGCCTTACAAATTAAAAGTACAGATGTTCAATAATTAAAGCAGAAGCTTTGCGTTCAGCAGCACAGTGTGGTACCAATCTTATCAGTACAAGACCTATACGTCCAAAAAAGATGTTTGGAGTGGAGATGCATCCTTCATTCGGCTGCCCCTGACTCCAGTGACTAATGCTTCAGCTGGCATTTGCCTCCAAACATATTTGTGAAGATGATGATGAGTGACAGGGACTTTTACATTTCGCCCTAATTAGCGAGCCACCCTTGTTCCCCCTCAACATTTACTATAGGAAGAGGGTTGACACATGCCCATCAGTCACTCACCTCCCCTTTCCCCCTCTCTCTACGTGCACGCAACCCTCCCCCCTTGCCTCCAGACTCACAGGCCTGTTGCCACCAGTGTAGCAGCCAGCCGCCATCATTTTCAATGTCCCTTTTCCCCTCTTCAACTGAAGACTGAGACTCAGCACAGCGAGCACAACCAGTACTTGTCAATACGGGGAAATCTTTTAATTCAAAATGTCCAAATGTTTTTGCTGAATTAATTAAAATGTCCATTCTCCTCGAATAGCTAGGGGGAAGTTCTGAAAAATGATTTCATTTCTATGGTTTCATGCACTTCCAAAAAGAAAATGATTAAGGACAGACTGAGAAAACGTCAAGTTGGTGGCATGAAATGAGTTAATAAAGGACATTATGTCAGTACAAGAAATCTCAGTACACAATGTTTCAAAACAGAATATGCGAGTGGCAGTGTCGTGGATACCTGTAGTGATGGTTATATGAGCAGACACTGCAGAAATGCAATCATTCAGGTCTGAGCACAAGGAGGGCGTTACTCAATAAAATTGTAAGGTTTTGGCACTTCAGCTTTTAGCACCAAATCAAGGGCAAGATTTTGAAGAAATATCACTTAACGGTGGGAGTTTGTTCTGCTGTAGCTGTGACATGAACCCTTGTAAACCACTGAGGAGTGATGTGATCAGAGGGGGTGGAATGGTCTGGGGGTTTTTCATGGTGTTCAAAGCCAAATTCAAAGCTTTAGAGAAAACACCTCTAACCAATTCAAACTGGTCGACTTACTTCATACATTAATATTAACCAGCACATTGCCTACTGTGTTTCTCTAAAGCACACGCCACACATTTGAGGAATGCTGTGTTAAATGCACAAATTTGTTTCATTGATCTCTCTTTTAAAAAGGGGAAAAGTGAACTATTCACTTCCTTCTTTGCTCTGGGAGTTTCTTGTATTGACCCGTTCATCTCTGGGAATCTTCCAACACGAGAGTACTGAGAGTGAGAGAAGTGAACTGTAGACATCGGTGAATCCGTGGATGAGCAGACACCTCAAAAAACACAGAGACCTTTAATTTCACGACTGTGTTGAAACAAAACAAAATCAAAATATAAGTCAATAAGACTTTCTGCTTTGTTTTTCAAAAGGAAATGAGAGGAGCTGATTGGTTGATATTGAGGTTCACCTTGTGATACTCAAATCAAATCAAATCAAATATCACAAATGACCCATTTGTCTTAGTTGACTTTACAGACATGTACAGGATACGACACCCTCTGTCCTTAGGCCCTCGCACCCCACAAGGAAAAACTCCCTGTCTTCATCCTACTGATAATACATTCATCCAGCTCTAACCTCCCCTCCACATTTCAGAAGTTTCAATAGTTACTTGTTTGCAAGCTTGCACCCCCAGTTTTCCCTAGCCATTGCATTTGCACCCAGTTTTAGGAAAATAAGAGTGTCAAGCTCTCACCATATGTTCCCTCACACAAGCCAGGATAAAACCTGCAGTGCAGTAACAAGGAGTCAAAGCTCTGCATGGCTTATACGGCTTATTAACATTCCTCTACAACTGAAGCTGGAAGAATAACAAATATTGAATGTGACTTTTAAATACGGCAACTCTGATATTCCCATTTGAGGAGTGGCAGCGTGTTGTAAATGAGTGGAACAGCAGTGCGTCGTAATGTGGATTGATACTCTCATAATAACTGTGCTCGACTTAGCCGGCAACAAGAAAAAGAAAAAGACCCTTTAGCTATCAGTCTTGCTCTTTTTATTTCTCTTTCATTTTTCGTACTAATGCAAATTTGATTGCATGGCAGACCAGCTCAAAGCACAAGCAGTCCCACTTTTCTTGTGGACTGACACATTGATATGCATGGTTGTGAATGACTATACATAATGAGTTTCACTGTATATCCTTTACCGTTACTTATTATTATTATTATTGCATATTGTGTACATTGGCATCTTATATTTATGTTTTAATCAACTTTTGTTTAACACAGACTAGTGGTGTGTGGCAGAATGAATAGCCATCTTCCGACCTCCAGAAAGGCTGATTATTTCATCTTAGTTTCAAAAGCCATGCATTGATTTGAAAAGGGTTTAATCTACTTTTGCACATCAACACAAAAAACAATCAATATTCCAAACTAAAGGCACTGAGAAAATCATCACCTTTTATCATCAGCCTCTCTCAGCCTGCAACAAAGCTCAATAAAATATTTTTACATCTCAGTGTAATTCTTTGCCTCAACATAAAGGAAGCACAAAGCCCCAAACCTCCTTGTAATGATAAATACAAACGTATGCCTCTAAAATTCAACGGTGCTCTCAGTCAATCAGTCTTCTACAGATTGAACACTTGCTATTTTAAATAGCTGGACACAAATGGAACCCACATACCCATCAATCATGGATATTGTTGATGCCATTAGCGCTCTATACTCCTCTGTTCCTATTTATGACTTTTTCCAAGATTAACCATGTCTTCTTTGCAAAAGAGTCATTGATCAAACTCAGTGTAATATATGTACAGTACCTGCACTCACAAAACACACACAAGTACAATGCTGAACATCTGAGTTGTAAATAACACCTCTGTCCACATATCCTCATTTATTCCTTTTCTTGACAGCCCAGCTCCTACAACACTCCTTCCTTTTACAGCAGGAAAATAGCTGTCTGCACCATCTCATCAGCAGTGTGTCCACAAGACAACATTTTATCCACCATATCCTCAAAACTGCCAACTCCCATTTATCCTCGCGGACATAGTTGCCCAGTGTGACAATGACTTTAGAACGGCCGAGTGTGGGAGGAGAGAACATCCGTTAAAATCAGCCCGTGAGGGTCAATACATCAAGCACCATGGAGAGGAGCCCGCATTCAGACGGCCCTGCCTTTTCCTGGCTGTCTAACTACCTATCTGAAATGGCTGACTGACGACATCAAGGAGATTTAGTGCAGAGTCTCAGTGGGCCTGGTCGGTACTATACCGGTAGATAGGAAACTATAATTACAGCTGGGTGGGAGGCTTGCTGGGAGTCTGAAGCCTTGCAGAGATTCGATGTCATATGGCCAATAGATTCCAGGGTGCCCGGCAAAAATGGTTGCCTCAGTTGTCAAGAGCAGAACAAAAATTTTGGGCAAATTTGACTTCAAATGTATTGTTTTATCTGTCTGCTTAGTGACATAATTCTACCCAGACAGGAATATTAAGACTTTGAGTTCTCATTCTGACAGTATGTATAAGCTATTCAACATTAATAACGCTTCAGCAAAGCCCATTTCACTTCAATTCACTATGCTAATAAACTACCTGCATTATTTCTGCATTATTTTATGGTTTCAAAATCTGCTTTTAAGATTAGCACAGCAAAGTAATGTTTATAGACAGAGGAATGGATGACACAGGGGGGTACAATGGACCAATACAGTAAATGCAGTGCATACCCCACGAAGATATTTCCTCTAACCCCACAGTGACTCATTCCCAATATCTGCGGGACTTAATTAGGGTTAACACAGACAATTAAGTGCCAATGTGACCTACAGAGGAACAGACATTTACAGCAGGGTCCACACAGCCTCTGTTCTGTCTGCAGCATCATCCATTGCTAAGTCCTGGTTCATCTTTATTTTCCACCATATTTTCCATTTCCTTGACAACTCTGTAATTCTCCTTCTCTGTCATTCTGCAGCTTCCTCTTACTTTAACCTTTCAAACCACAATCTCACTTTCTTCCAGCCTCTCTATAAATATCTGTTTCCGAGTCTGTCTCCCCCCCCTCTCACTCTCGCGCTTGCTTTTGAACAGAACAGGGGAATCTTCCATCCCCTGTGGATGTGAACACCCACTCAAGGTTAGGTGTACTGCAGCTGTGCAGGAGCTAACAGACCAGGGTTTCTGCTGCCATGCAGGACTAATTGAAGACATTTGTATAGTCCACAGCATTAATAGCCCATGCTGTCAAACACAAACACACTTATCTGCAAATAAAACTAAAGCCAAATTTAATTTTACAGTCTATAAGGTTTGAATACAATGCAATGTTTCGGTCTGTCCCCTATTTCCCCAAAATAACAGTTAAACTTTTCTATCCTATTTAGCTGAGTGAAAAACACATTCTGTATTCTCATCCATCCCCGGCAAAGCAAAAAACAACAATACAGCCATTTTATGCATCAACCTTTTATGATTTTCTCATTTCTCTTGGTGGTCCAAATGGATTGCGCGCTTTGCAGAACTAAACATAGACACGCTTTCAACTCTCCCTCCTGGCAGCCGACATAGCAAATAATATCACGCCCCAGCCGTTCCAACATCCAAATGTAAGGAATTTCAGCTTATTCTGCTTTTAGCTTAAGTCTCACATGATAAGAATGTCTGCAAAAGGGCTTAAATATAAAATGTAAATGTAAGATAGCACAGTAGATACACAATTCAATATTCTTCTTTTTAATGTTTTTTTTCTTAATGCTGTCAGATGTGGATATTAAAATGAGGTCAGCCAGGCATGACGAAGAAATTACATGATTTAATGGCACCCCAGGGGAAGTTTAAATATAGCTCTGCATTACAACTGGCCTTCAACAGCACAGCATGACATGAGTTCATCCATAAACATTTAAACCCTGGATGGTGTTACAGAAGTATTACAGTGAGCAAATACTACGTCAGAAAACTTATCTGTTTATGAAAATGTATTTGCTTATAATCAAATATTTCACTATAGGGAAGACATGGGTGTGGTGTAGGAGGTGGCAATAGGAGTGCGTGTGTGTGTGTGTGTGTGTGTGTGTGTGTGTGTGTGTGTGTGTGGAGAGTGAGGTGCTGTCCCCTGCACTGCCACTAGGTGGAGGGACAACCCAGATCTCTTGTAGGCTACTCATCAAAAGGAGCATTCTGGACTCTACAAAGTGTTTTACGAACACATATAACCATGTTTTTAATTTAATAAAACATAAAAACACAGAAATGAATTCATAAGAAGATGAATGAATTAGTTAAGGTAGCAAAATTGTAAATACAATTATATTGAAAACAGCAAGCAGATGAAATATGGATTAGTATTCATCATGTATTTAAGGAAAGCCCATTTTACATGACATTTACATGAAAGCAATGTAGATAGAGACGTCCCGCTGGGGGATCTGGGCATCTTATTCCCTTATATACACCGTTTCACCATTCATCAGTATTCAAGGTGGAAAATCTCTTTCATGGAGGCTTCAAAATAATTTCCCCCGTCACAACTTAAAAAGGGAAACTGCATCTAATAATCTTAAATGCACAGAAGAGAAGTCAGGGTGAAACATACAAGGATCAATAACTGCTCGGAAATTAAAACATCAATCAATATCAAACAGGAAGCAAAGAAATTAAGTTTAATCTTCAGTCACGCTGAAAACATGAAAGATGTTTGCTGAAGTGTAAAATGCAGAATTTCCCTGCGGAGATGAGCCTAATTGTGTGATCCTCCTTAAAGACTGATCAACTTCAGTCAAACTCACAATGACAGTTTGTTCAACGGCAAGATGAAGTCTGACTAAAAGTTAAATGCTGGAAACTTCAAACTGCAAACTGAATAGAATAATTAACACCAAAAAAACATTTGTGAAGTCAAAATTAACAGTGCCATCCAGATTGACATAGCTAATGAAGCCTGACAGATGTAGGTTACATGTGGTCCCTCTGGTAGAAGGCAATCCTGTAGTGAAGGCAGTGAGGCAGCAGCTGCTGGGAAAGCTCCATTCAAGACTCCAAGCTGAGCTGAGAGAAGGTGAGAACTGCGGATACCTTTAATTTACTAAGAATGCAGTATGCTACTCTCCATTCAATCCTTCTCTCTGTAACTACTCTGGATTCACGATGTCCTTTTCTCTCCGCTTCACTCAAACTGCAATACCCACAATCTCCCAGCACTGTCAACCTTCCTAGTATACCCTCATGCAGCCTGCGCTCGCTCCTCCCTCCCAGACAAGAGTCTTGAGTTATTAGACAACACCAACCCTCATCAGTTAGTGTGAAGTGAGGGCAGCTCTGAAGTGCGGATGACACGTGTCATCCCACAGGGCCTGAGTGTTTTCAGCCAAAACATCACACAATGCTTTCAAAGAAGGCCTGATTCTACAAGCTTTGCAATTCAAATGAAGACTTGAGCATGTCAAAGAGACGGCACAATTGGAAATGTTGCTGGGTTGGGAAAGGAGGAAATAATGTCTGTCAAATGGTGAATGATTGTGAAGGATAAAGTTTCCTACCTATAGTGATAAATGATTTGTGATAAAATGACATGGAGGATATTAGACAGGCTGTAAAATATATAGCATTTCTTCATATGGTAGCTCTTCCATATAATGTGCTCCCTGTCCAAACACACACCAGCAGAACAGCCCAACAGAAAGTAAGTACAAATATTATTATTATTATTATTATTAATAATACATTTATTTATTAATAATAATAAAATTAATAATACATTGAATTTATATAGCGCTTTTCAAGACCTCAAAGCCGCTTTACAATAGTACAGGAAGTGGGGGGAGGGGTTAGGACAAGGGAAGAAGAAAAAAAAAAGGGAAAGAGAAAAAATAAATAATAATAATAATAATAATAATAATAATAATAATAATACGGTTAACAGGGGGCTAGCAAAGTTGAGAGTTGTCTCCAAAGCTGCGCAGCTTGGATTTGGGCGTGGAAAGGATACCAGCTGAGGTGGATCTGAGGGACCGTGGGGGTTGGTAGGGGGAGATGAGGTCAGTGAGACAGGAGGGGGCTAGGTGGTGGAGGGCTTTGTAAGTGAGGACCAGGAGTTTGTAGTTGATTCGGAGGGAGACAGGTAGCCAGTGGAGTTCTTTGAGGACTGGGGTGATGTGGTGCCAAGATTTGGTGTGTGTGAGGAGTCGGGCGGCGGAGTTCTGGACCCGTTGGAGTCTGTTGATGGAGCTTGCGGTGATGCCATATAGAAGGGAGTTACAGTAGTCAAGGCGGGAGGAAATGAAGGCGTGTCTTTCAGCTGCTGGACGGGGGAGAGACGGTCTGATTATTTAAATAGCACCTTTAAAGTTACACAGTTACATAGTCCTTTACAATCTAAATAATAATAACACTAAAATATGTTAAATATATAAAAACAGATCAAATACTTTAAATAGTTAGAATAAATACTCTCTGTTTAAGAAAAAGCCAAACAATAAAAGTGAGTTTTAAGGAGAGATTTAAAAGAGGTTACTGAGGTTCACTGCCTCAGATCCTCAGGAACCTGTTTGACAAATAGGAGATACCAACATAGTTTTTCAGGGTGTTGATTGAGACATCGTGGCCCACTGTGTCAAAGGCTAAACTGAATAAAAATGGAGTACAGTGATGAGAGCAAGCAGTAAATCATTTGAGGGGTTGAGAGTGGAAATCAGATTGAAATTTGTCAAAGATTTGGCTGTTGATTATTAACATAAATCTGTTTTTTTAAATTCAAAACTTGGATAAAAACAGAAGCTTAGAGATGGGTCTAAAATGAATTAAAACAGAGGGTTCCTCTTCTTTAAGAAAGGCACTGCAGGATTGACAGAGAGATTTCACAGAAGTGGTTTAATGTTGAGGATGGGCAGGAGTCAGCATCAAGCTCTCTGATGTCCGTGTTCATGTGCTCTCGAATCGCCAGTATTTTGTCATAAGTAGTTAAGAAATTCCTCACATCTCTCTGGGGATGAGCCACTGGCTGGCTGGGCAGGGGAGCAATAACGAGTTTATGGTTTTATAAAGGATTCTGGGATTATGACAGCGTTTAGCAATAGGTTGAGAAAAACATGAGTTTCTTGCTTCTTACATAAAACAGGTAAAAGGTCTGAAAATTCCTGAATAATATCAGAGATGAATCTAAGGGGTCGGTAGATTAAGACACATTAAATGGGCAGTTTAATCTTCAAAATAAAACTAAGACTCAAAAGGTGGAGAAGCAGCCAAGTGAGACTGGGGAACAGCTAAAATAATTTCAATGTATTACAGCAAGGCCGCCCCCTCGGCCTGTCGATCCTGGCTGAAGGAAAAATAAATATTCTGACTCAATGAGAGGGGCATATTCATCACGATTAGTCCAAGACTCTGTGGAGATAAAAAGTAGAGAGTGTATAGCAGATACTGTCATCTAAAACATTTCCTAATCTCACTGCATAATGTTCAGACATGCATTTGCACTCCAAACTCCAAGTTCCCCTTAACTTGGACTGTCTGCTTTTCATATTCTGCTTGTGTACGCCCACGGAAAGACAAGCTCTTCAAAACAGCCACAGGTCAATGTCAATAAGAAAAGGAAAACCCTCTTTCCATTTACTGTCACAATACCGTGCATATTCCGATTTACTGTGCACCAACAAACTAAGTGCACCACAAGACCACTCAGTAGGCGTTGACCTTTTACTAACAAACTATTTATTTGTTTCCAGAAGGGAATATCTCAACAATGCAGGCGGACAATGAATTGTCAACAACCGCCTGCATACAGAATTTACTTTACAAGGCTGTTTTGATTTGACACTGCCAGTGTGTCCGATTTATGACACTTCAGTAAATCATCAACCAGAAACTCCGACAGAAATGACGGCAAACTGTAGCCAACCTTCCTGTTTCTAAACGTCTCCGTTCTGCAAAAACAATGCCACAGTATCTGTTGGGGGTGTAAAGTGTATCAATTGGCTGTGTTCGACGATTACACATTACTGCTCAAGGCTGTAACCTGAAACTTAATCTATTTGGTTGAAAGTAGTCAATAAAATGTTCCTATTATTTACTGTACACTCAGGACATCAGTCCAGCACGGTGAGTTCAAGCCCCCACGATAGGAGGCATCTGCCTTCCCGAGGAGCCCTTGAGCCAGATTGAGACTCCCTTTCAGCTCCAGATGTAGCTGAACCTGCCATTTCACCTGTGAATGCATAAAGGCAAGTTCTGTATCAAGAACAAGACAAGTACCACAGTATATTATTATATTATAGCTTTCCAGCAAATTAGGTGAATGTAGCCTTGAATTACTTTCTGTCTTGTGTAAACTTGACTGCCATATGTTTAAACAATCTGCAATGTGAGGTTTACTATTACTTTGCTATCATATAACCATGATGATGAATGTTGGTGTGTACTGCTACTGTATCACCACTGGGCTGGCCATTCTCAAAGATAAGATAAGCCTACAATAAATGACATCCGCAAACAAACCATGAATGCAACAAATGTTACACACCCTCCAACCATGTATTATGTAGTTGCCTGACCTAAATAAAGGCAATACAAATGACAGCATAAACCTTTAATTAAAGTAAAAGTACAGATCTCTGTGTAAACATATCAAAAGTAAGAGTTCTATATATTATGTATCATATTATTGGATTGGCTCTTGTGATGCATTAGTTAGAGGAGATCATTTTAACTACATTACAAACTGTGAAGTAGTTTTACAACAGATCATATTTCATAAATTCATGATATGTTTTGTATGTCCAAAAATCTTAATCTGAGAATTAACATAATGGTAAAAAAAAAAGAAGAAAAGAAAAAAAAAGAAAAAAAAAGGTATTAAAATAAAAACAATATTTTTTAAACTCAAACTAGAAGGTACTTTTTTGAAAGTTTCATTTCTGGGTAAAAGGAGAAGATTGGCACATTTACAAAATATCGAAATTGCAAAAACTGAAGCGTGTATTTTTGTTGTTGTTCAAACACAGCAACACAAATAAAGAGGCTGAACCAAAGCAATAGAAGGAGGAAGTCACCTTTGTAAGTTCAGTAAAGCACACCGGTTATATTACCTGACAGTCAAACAGAGGAGGCAGTCGCTGCTGTGCTTTAAGGAATATGGCAAGAACTGCGGCGAACGGCAACTTAAAACCAAATTTGAACCACAATGGAACCAAATGCGAAGATATCAAGATAAATGGCTATCACAACAGGAGAGAGGTATATCTGTCAGCGGCTTACTTAAATATATATATATGTGGGCTCCAAATTATTTCGTGCACCTGCTTTAATGTTCCTGAATAGAGGCAGGTATTTTACTATTTTCTTACAGAGATGGTCTTGAATCTGAGCAATGTTGTTTTCATGGGGGCTCTTTACCTGGAACGACCTCTGTGACGTAGACAAACGTTGTAACCCATAGAGACTGTTCACCAATTACATTAAGCAACAAACCCCTCACCGATGTGATACTACACTGTTTCATGCATGCACGTAGAAGCAGTGTAATGTTGTCATTGTGCTTTGTCTCCTCCAGCTCTGATGGTAACGGTGTCCATAGTTGTGTCGGGATATTTAGGCCACCTGTAGTTTTATATATTTTTGAAATATTTAAAAAACGAACTATATGATTTGCCTGCTGTCGTTCTTTTGAAAAGGGACCGGTTAGTACCTCCAAGAAGAAGAATGTAAACAGCATACATTAAAGAAAGAACGACCACGCCCGGAAAGTCTTCCCTTTTGCTAAAGCAGGTTTTCTTTGCCGTTGGGTGGGCGGGGAGGGTGAAGTCACTGTTGTAACTTACATTGCTGCCTTTACGTCATTTTGGTGAGTTATTGATGAGTTAGATGCAGGAGGTTGAATTGCAAATTAAGTTACCTACTGGTTTGTTGAGGCTGCTAAGCCATGCTATTGTTATATAGCCTGGTATTTAGTATTTTTGCAATGTCCATATTACAAATATGTAGTAATAAAAAATGTATTATAACACCACATGTAACTGCTTCAGTTAGTCCAACAGTTAGTTTCTATTTATACGTTTTTAAATACTTTTAAACGCCTGATACTCAAGTGATGGGTTTAAGTAACGTTAGCTAACATAGCTAAAGCGTGTTATGACCATTAGCATCATAACATCGTGTTTTGTGTAAGCTAGCATTAACCTAACTAACATTACGTTCAGTAACACTTACCACTGCTTAAAGATATATCCACAATTGTCTAAGAATATTATGTTCATATGGTTAAAAATATAATATATTACGTCCCTTGCACAAAAAAAACAAAATTTTAATTCGATATCAAAGCTACGACTGACAAACCTAACATACATGTCAACCGGAAGTGACATGTAGCCTCGTCGTGTCAAACAACGTATCACCAAAATGACAACACAGGTTTCTTTCTACTTTAGCGTAATGTATTTTATCTTCTTTATTATGTGTTCCCTTTTGTACACGTTTATGTAGACTACTTGTAATATGTCTTTAGAGAGTATAATTGAGGGCTAGTAGTTACATGCTGAAACACCTGAAGTGGATTTTCTTGTAAACGCCCTTGAAAATGTAAGATGTCTTTATTATAAGTAGTAGTAGAGGAGCGACGACAACAACAACAAAAAAAGAAATGGGTTCCTTTATCAAGGTATATATTGATAATATTAAAAATTGTATTATGATTCAAAAAGTAATAAGGCGTTCATATTTGTCTTAGAGTCTAAAACAAAACGTCACTTTAGGCAGCCATCTTTGATTGGAGAAAGAAAGTCCTTACTTGTGCAAGTTGGATCTTTAACAGTTGGCTGAAATTATGATAAAAACCAGGAATGTTAGCTAGTCCTAATACAATTTAAGTCCCTTCACAATAAAAAGCATTTTAGTACAAGATCTGTAATTTTGGTATTAATGTTTCCATTTAAACATCTTGCTTAAACTAGTTCATGTCTGAATGTGGACTCCTGCTTCCCAAAACACTCGCATCACTGTTATCCTTTTGAACTTCCTCTAAACATGAGGTTCTTCATCAGTAGTTGAGGTATCAGTTATGCTGATTTATATACAAAAAAAACTTTTTGAAAATGTATTTTCTACTTATTTGAATGTCAACTATGCAAAGTGACAATACTATCGTGTAAAATCATTATGTCGCTAGTCTTCCGGTTGTTTCAGAATAATATGTGTAAGTGCACCAGTAGGCCACTGTCTGGCTCCTTTTTATTTAGGTTAGTTGGTGTGTTAACTACAACCTTTCGTTTTAAATTCATCCACTTTTATTCAAACAGTATTGTTCTCTCTTGTCTTGCCTGCAATGTAAGACAGCTTATGTGCGCCTCTTGTTGTATAGAAAAATGGCCCAGGGACTGGTGTCGCCTCCAGGCAGCATAGGCAGGAGTCCTTTGAACAGGCCCCGATGTACGTGGCTGTCATGACATACCTGGGCTTTGGCATTGTCACGCTGTTTGGCTACTTCAGGGATTTCCTCAGAGCTGTTGGCATAGAGAAGTGCCACCTTGCCCAGGAAAGAGAGGAACAGAAGGTAGGTAAAACATGCATAACATATTGTAGGCATACACACACTGTAGACACACACATGCACCCAGGCAGTTGGAATAGAAGAGCATGCATGCCTTGGGTGTCAACACATTTTGTTTCCCCCTAATTATTAAAATGTTTACTCTCTCTCTCTATGTCTCTCTGCCTCTCTCTCACTCTCTCTGCCTCTCTCTGCCTCTCTCTCTCTGTCTCTCTCTGCCTCTCTCTCTCTGCCTCTCTCTCTCTGTCTCTCTCTCTCTCTCTCTCTCTCTCTCTGCCTCTCTCTGCCTCTCTCTCACTCTCTCTGTCTCTCTGTCTCTCTCTCTCTCTCTCTCTCTCTCTCTCTCTCTCTCTCTCTCTCTCTCTCTCTCTCTATCTGCCTCTCTCTCTGCCTCCTTCCTTCATGTTCCTCTGCACTATAATGTTGCCATGGGTGAGACGGGACACCAGAGAGACTATGTGTTGAAGACCTAATTAAATCTCACAGGATACAAGTTCCTTCTTTGTAAATGTGCTTTGGATCAAAGATAAGGCCTGAGCACTACCACATAAGAGCCACTATATTACCATAGGTCTCATTTTTTTTAAATCCAAAAATTGCAAATTGCATTTTGTTTTTATTAGATAAGGCATTACGTTTATAGGCAGAGACAATAAAACAGTATCTAGGAGGAATAACCAAGCAATTAGCTCCCTGTGTTTGACAACAATCATTGACAATTGGAAGTAAAGGGAAGAAGAGCTTTACTGTATTTGGGCTCTGTTGTAATCGTGGCTCTAGTGGATTAGACATACAGAGGGGAGTAAAGAAGGCATTGGCTCAGATGATCTTGGTAAACAGCGTTGTCAGGGTATCATTGTGTATGAACACATACAGTATGTGTAAAAGGCTACAGTAGTGTGAATCTAACTCCTACAAATGTAAAAACTGAAAAGGTGGTTTGAATGATTATTATGAGTTATTTACAAAAGTTATCTGTTTTTATATATTACTGGGGTAGACACACAGTATAATGAACACCTGTATGGTCTTAGAAAGTTAGAGCATTAAATATCATGCACTATAAAGAAAAGCCCCAACCTACCTGGCATTGTATTCTTAATTTCTGTAACTTCGAGTTCAACATGGCATTTGTTTAAAGAAAACGAAAACTCTTATTGTTCCTCCACTTTGACTTCTGTGACAGTTGTTGAAAACCAAAAATCTCTTTGCCTTCAGGATTTCGTACCCCTTTATCAAGATTTTGAGAACTTTTACACTCGAAACCTGTACATGAGGGTACGAGACAACTGGAACCGCCCCGTGTGCAGCCTGCCAGGACCTGTTTTTGACCTGATGGAGAGGGTGTCTGATGACTACAACTGGACATTCAGGTCACCCAGTCATCTATGATAGACATACTGCATATTAGCCACACTGTAGGCTCATAATCACATATACAAATGTTGTTCCAGCTTTAGACAGGCCAGTAAGTATTTTTTAACACAACAATCTCTCTTCCGGGGATAGAAACTCTACAACCAAGATTAAATTGGCTATATCAAGCTACTGCTCTATAAGCTAATGGGAGAAGAAAGCACATAGATATATGTCATCAGCAAGGATATGTCAGCCTGGAATTTTTGGATACAGTTCAGATGCCTCTTTGTTGCACAGCAGGGTCAGGGGATATATTATGAATAGGAATATGAACAGAGCTGTGGGGAGGGGATATGACATTATAAACTGGGAAATAATGCGTCTATTACATGTTTTAAGAGGTTTATTGTGACTGGCTAAACGTAGAATTGGTAGAGTTTATCTTCTGTGGTGAAGTGTGGTGATAGGGTAAAGAGAAGTGAGGAAGGGTTTTGTAGTGGTATGCTGGTTTACATGTACAGTGAGAAGAAATAGGTCAGTTGATAAAATTAAGCAGTTCTCCTAAAATACTTTTTAAAAAAACCCTCTGATGCTAACATACAGAGAGGTTTTACACTGAAAGTGTGAACTTCTATCTTTTACCCGTTCATTCTCTATGGAGTTACATGTGTACTAACTCATCATAGGGCAGCATAATGAGTTGTTGATATTTGATTATATACTCTTAAGGAAATGGGAATAACAAATGTTGCTTACACACACTGTCACTGCTGTTTACATTATATAAGCAGTGTTATACTGTAATTGCTCCTCATTAACTGAATTCCACTGACAAAGAAACATGTCTATGATTAGCAATTATACTTAATTGAACATTGATTGCTTTTTATTTTGTTTAATACATTCTTTGAGTGTCTGTATGAGAAAATAGAAAGGCTAAGTGACTCCTAATGTTTACATGCTTGCAGGTTGACTGGAAAGACAATACACAATGCCATCAACATGGGCTCTTACAACTACCTCGGTTTCGCTGAGAACAACACTGACTTCCTGAAAACGGTGGCAGACAAATTGTGCCAGTATGGTGTTGGGGTTTGCAGCACAAGGCAGGAAATAGGTAAGTTTATGGTTTGTGTGCAGTTCTGCAGATTTAAAAAAAGTGTGGCACCTGTCCTCTTAAGATAGTTTCAACAAGAGCATAAAAAGATCCATTTCATAATTCGAGACCAAATGATAAGGTGTCTTTTTTACTTCATCTGACAGTGCTTCACATTTCTAACATGTGCATCTTTTTTTAAAGTCTCTGGCAGACCCTGATGGTTGAGTACCAAACTGCTCATCACATATGCCATCATATATTATCTCACTCATGAGTTATACTGCCCATGTGTTTAATTATCTTTCTGTGGCTGCAGTGTAATATGAATTATTCAACCTTTGTTGAATTATGTACCGTTTGGGCATTAGCTAAGATCATTACACACTGGTCCACACTGAGGAGTGGGGGAAATGATATTATAGTGGTATGGAACATTATGAAACACCCTGAGCATTGGAGCATTATATATGTGATGGAAGTGTTTGAACAGCATGGATCAGAAAGTGGAATCTGTGGCGTCAGATGAATTTTGAATGTTGTTTTATCCTCTGAACTTTTACCCCGCTTCTGATGCCTGTGTGTGCCAGGATCTCATGTTCTGGCATAACAATGTTTCGGCAGTGAAATCTGGTGATCGGCAATCAGCCGTGTGTTTATTGGTCCAAATCTTCCAATGGGTAAACATTATGGAGCTCCCTGAAAAAGCCACACTTAACAAAGTTTACTTGAGGAAAGTGGTTCCTTTTCTCTCTGTCAATGATTAGTTTATGGCACTTCTGACACCACTGTGCTGTATATCTAGCAGTGAGCTGACATACAAGCTCAGAGCGGGTTGAGTGGCTGCGCAGTGTTTCATGATATCGGCAGTTTGACAAGAACAGAGAAAACCAGAGGAATTAAAGGACATGTGATCGTTAGTTATACGTGTGTTTGTCAGAGTCCACACACACGCTGCTCCGCACCATCCATTATTCATTCATGTGATTTATTTATATGTTTATTTTTCTTTTAAAATGGGACTGTTTCTCCCTGAGTTTGTAATCCGTGTTTTAACTGGCTCACTGAGAGGGTTAAGGAATAACAAGCATTTCTCCCATGAGACCTTATCAGGCATCTATTATTAAAGACCCAAGTATCTCTGTTGTAGCAGTGACGCCATCACCAGTGTTTTAGTTCAAATGCAGCAATTTGTATTGATAATACACAAGATGTGTTTTTATTGAATTTAACAGCACTCAATTTATTCAAAACAAAAATGATGATGATTTAAATAATATTTCACACTTCACTCCTGGCGGTGCCTCTAACATCCTCTCTCAAATGTTTTTGACGCCAAATCCTTAAAATCTTTCATATCTATGACATTATCTGATAATAAATTCTAGGCTTTTTGGTCAGCCACTTTAGATTATTTGTCAACAATGACAAGTTCAGTTCAAAAGGTACCAAACAATCAAAATAATTCAAAATAATGTTAGTTTTTTTTAATTTATTGAATCAGCATTTGAAAGTAGATACAAAGTGCACTGAAAGCACGCCCTGTGAAAAAACTAACATGTCAAACATTCATGGATCTGTATTAATGGGTAGCTTTTCCTATAATCATTAACATGCAGTATATTAGCGAATGACAAATTACTATGACATAAAGCTTCCAGGCACATAATAGTAAGTAATAGAAATGATTAACTCTTGGAGGCTTGTTTTATTTTTTTGTCTTGTTGTAAAGTGTGTGTGTGTGTGTGTGTGTGTGTGTGTGTGTGTGTGTGTGTGTGTGTGTGTGTGTGTGTGTGTGTGTAAAAGAGACAGATTTAGTAGGACAATCTTTATTGCCTCTCCACAATAATGTTTTCCAACCTCTGCAATTATTATATACCTTTTCTTTGTCAACAAGCTTTGATGATTGTGACGGCAGAGAGGTGACCGTGGTAATTAAAGGACGGGGGACCAGGCATAATGAGATGCATACGACTCAAGATGAGCTAACTCGAGTCTGCAAAGTGAGTGAGATCTAATAAGGACTCCGCTCTCTCTTAGTCTCCAGACCTCCAGTAAAATGTTCTATATAGAGAGCAAATGCTGATGCAGTCTGATCAAAAATGCAGCACATGCCAGCAGGGACTCTGAGCCTGAGTGGTTAAGGAAATGTATGAATCGATTTGACTGGGATAAAGATAGATCTGCGTCACTGTAGTTACTGATTGTTATTGATTATGACTACAAGGATTAGTATCCTATATATATATGAAATAATATGCACTATTGTCTTTATGAGGATTGCCTCAATGTCATCACAATTCTCAAAGTCAGACTTCATTCACGCTGATGTTAACTGATTTCATCTTGTAGTTCTTCAAAGAAGTGGATATAAATGTTCAATATAAAGTTCTGTTTATTTGTAACATTACTAATGAGTAGGAAGTATTTAAAGAGTAACTTTAACCTTATATTATAGTAACTAGTAACTACTATAGTAAGTATAGAGTGTGTAAGAATTTATTGAACCTAATATGTTATAGTATCTATATAACATTGCCCAGAGCCAGCAGAAATAAAATGCAGTATTTATGAACCTTTCACTGCCTGCCTCTCTCCCTGTAGCTCACAATTATAACAGTAATTCTTTTTTTATACGCTAAACACAAGGGCAGTACTGAAAGCCCCCCAGAGACGCCTGAAAACCCCACTTTTATTGCACAAAATAGAAAAACAGCATGTCAGGTGACAGATTACAATGTATTACATTTTCTAAATGATTTCTGCTCCCCACCTATCACATTGGGTAATAACCAACTGCCTCAGTCCCAAAATGTGCTGAAGAAGCATTTTAGACATTGCAGGACCTGCTTTGATATTACCTGGGATGAAAAAAGGGTAGTTGAACTAAATTACAAATGTACCCCATCTTGACTCTTTATAAATCTCTTCAAATGCCTAGAGACTTGCTGGCTGAACCTGTGTGTGCTGGTAGTCCAGACTGCTGCATGTGGGTCTCTTGCTTTGTAGCGGGAGGCATTCATCTCTGTCAAAGCTTATGATTGAAAAACTGAAATACCAAACTACTAAAGGACTACCAGATAAACCAACAGGTACAGCTTGTTCTTGTCAGGGTGAGTTATAATGTGTGATTCTTGTCTTGTAGGTAACCTGGGCATCCATGAAGAGCTGGAGCAACTTGTGGCCTCTTTCCTCAGAGTAGAGTCCTCCATGATTTTTGGGATGGGTTTCGCCACCAACTCAATGAACATTCCAGCACTTGTTGGCAAGGTTTGTGATTTTAAACACTAAATGCCACATGCAGGAAATCCTCCTGTATGGGTGTCATTTTTACAGTGCAGCCAAAATTAATCTAATTAGCCTAGCTTTTGTTCCTTTCTCGCATCTGGCCTAAATGAATGAATAACAGTCAACTAAACTCAGCTGCGAACAACTCCTGACCCACCCCCATTAATTAAAATCATAATTAAATTACATTACAGTAGCCAGGAGGACGATGCTCTGGGCGTACATGGCTGCTTTCAGTCACAGACGAGGACGGGCAGGTTTTGTGAAGAGCACAACTCAAGGGTAGGATTATTACCCACACTCTGGCCTGCCGGCACACCAGCCTGACTCACACAGACAGCCACGGGTTACCAGGGGCAACACACAGCATGAACTTCTGTGATTGGACTGGACAGGAGGAAGGGGATGTTGACTGTTTAAGTGATGAGACCGGGGTCCTTTATGCAGCTCAAGAGGTGTAGCAGCCCCCGAGGCTGCAGCCCCCATATTAACCCTGCAGGGGCTGGGGGTCAACCCACACTGCCAACTCTATCCTACAGGGACAGGCCGTGCCAGGACAGGCCTCGCCGTGCAGGCAGAGCTACATGAGAGTGACAGCTGCTGGTAGACCAGGGACCAGGCCAGCTGGACCCCAGGCCAAACCGAGGCTATCTGTCACTGAGACGGTGTCAACACACCCTCTACAAGAGTTCATTCAAACTAATGCAGTCAAATGCTTAGAGCTTCAGTCTTAAATATGCTAATGATCTGGGGAGAATTTCGTAGAACAGCTGAATTAATTTGCATGTTGATTTTTGTGGAATATGTAGCACCATACTCTGTGTTATGAAGGTTGTGATGTGTCTGTTGGTTGAAACTTCATCAGACATGAAAAAAATCACCCGCATGTGCAGTACACACACAGAGGAGCTAGACATAGAGGGCTATGATGGAGACATGGATGGGAAGCGGGGCAAGAGGAGTATTATTGGCTAAGTGCACTACTATTATTAACTGTTTTACAGCACATTCTGCAAGGACACAGTAAAAAACAACAATACAAATGTTGAAATACATAGAAGAACAAGCTCAGAAAACACATAGGATTGTATTTGTGGGTAACACACACTGCAATGATTTTGTGTTTACAAGCTAATTAATGTCTACTGTCACCCAAGGGAGCTTTTAATTGGCCCTCTCACTACTTATAGACCACCAAACCTGAGCCAACATCATACACCGTCGATGCAAATTTCACCCTCTTATCAATAATCAAAGATTCGTACTACATACTCAGTGTAAGGTGTACACAGGAAGATTGTACAGTTAGTGAGAAATGTTTGATTTCATGAAGGAACATGTGATCCGGCTATTACACTGGAAATGAAAAGCTTTCTTAGGGAAATTTCAATAAAATCTTTTCTCTCTGCTGATTTCCAGGGTTGCTTGATACTGAGCGACGAGGTCAATCACACATCTCTCATCTTGGGGGCCAGACTGTCGGGAGCGACGATCAGAGTGTTCAAACACAACAGTAAGTCCAGTCACTCAGTCATAGTGCTTCTGCCTTACAACAACAAGGTACACAGCTTTATTTAAGCAATGGCCAATCGGTGTTTTTTCTGTTTGCCAACATCTTTGGTGCTTATCAATCATTGCTCCTGCCAAACAAACATTGATGATAGCAATATGTATTTTGCCAGCCAGATTATCTGTTCATGAAGTTAGTTTCTGCTTGTGCAGCCACCACTGCTCACATTATCTATTTTTTCTTCTATTCATCCTAAACTGTTGCTGCTGTGAGAAACGCATTACTTTCTGTGCGGTACAGGATTTGCCTTAGGAAAGACCTACTTAACATTCTGTGTTTAGAGCAGCAAATGTAAAAGCTTTAATGAAAAGGGTTCAGTTTACAGTCACGACTGTGTTTCATCCATGAGCAGCAGAGCGGCAAACCCAAAGTTTATTTCAGATGAAAATGTCCTCTTACTTTAAACTAAATGCTCTCTATTATATTGTCAAATTACATATTATCAATAGATGACAAGGAAGAGTTATTAAGCATGGATGATACAACATTCATTGTGCTTGCATTGGAAACGCCCACTGCTCCTCCAGGAGACGGGACAAATGAGCCAGTCCTCTGGCAGCAAATGTGTCCTGACAGGTACAAGCAGAGGCAGTTAGGGTTCTCCCAAGCTGATCCCAGAGGTCTGTCTAAAGGCAAAGAGCCCTCAGGCACCTGAGCAGCTGACCCCTCCCTGCCTTTATACCTCCAGTACCAGACACTCTTGTATTAGTGCAAGGCCCATATCTACTAAGAGGGTTACACCCATCAACAGATAAGTTTAAAAAAACGTAATATTTATTATTGCGGTCTCTTTGTGAAATGTCTGAGATCCCTTGTTCATGGCATTTGGAAATGTTTCAGTGGTGTATGTTTAACATGCAAGGATGGAATTTGATATCAGAGAGTAGATAAACTGGTTTGTCCAGTTGGGCGTTGTGAGGCTTGTATGTTGGAAATACTTCAAATAGTCAGATAAAACTGAGGGACGCTCATTGTGAAGCTTGAATTCTTATTCTTTCAGATAATTACACGCATTTAGAGGAAGGTTAGGCTTTGTTTATTAAGCTTGAAACATGTGTGCACACGAGGGTCAGGGCAAGGATAAGATAATAACATGTTGTGGATATCCACAACTGTATGCACGCTTCATGTGTAACAGCAAATATTTACCACCGCCCTCATTACAGTCATACAGTAGCTGATATCAGGCTGTGGATTATCTCAAATCAGTTCTTAACTGTGAAATCATGTTTTCCTCATTCTTGTCTGTGCACACAGCACGCCACCGTGAATTCCTCTTTCACTGGTTTCCTGAATGTTGATTTTGGTACCATTAGGCGCCCTCTGCGGTGTCGAGCTTCAGGAAGTGATTTTTATCAGAAGAGCATCTGCTGCCTCTTCAACAAACCTGATTTTTCGTGTTGTGGGAGTGATATCGATCATCTGTGACAGATAATTAAACATGACAGGTGTACATGCTGAAATGTTGGATTGCGGTCATACATTGAATAATACTGCTTTGTAAACCACAGCTATTCAATACTGCCATCTGCTGGTTTGCAGCAGAGGATCATTAATAGTGTGACTATTACCTTTCATACACTCTCAATGCACTGGGAAGTTATTTTGCTGAAGCCAAAATATCAATCCTAATTTTAAGCAACTATGCAGACTGCACTGAAGACACCCATAAATCGCTCAGCGATCCTCCCTGATGCAGACAATGCACGTGTTCATTAGCATCAGGCTGCAGAGGTTGCTGTGAGTAGTTTGTGGAAGGTGTGTACTCTGTGAACTGCCCTGCCCTGTGGTGACTCTACTTGCTGTTAATTGCTTTCAGTTGGAGTTCCTTGTACGCTATTACTCGATAATTGTTACACTCACATGCTGTGTGTGAGCTTTATATTGCAAGCCTAAACTACGCCTGCAAAAAATGTTTTCCCCTTTTTTTGAATTTGAATTTAGATTGTTGAGTTCTGCTTTTTCACTTCTCTTTTTCGTGTGTGTGTGTGTGTGTGTGTGTGTGTGTGTGTGTGTGTGTGTGTGTGTGTGTGTGTGTGTGTGTGTGTGTGTGTGTGTGTGTGTGTGTGTGTGTGTGTGTGTGTGTGTGTGTGTGTGTGTGTGTGTGTGTGTGTGTGTGTGTCAGACATGCACAGTCTGGAGAAGATGCTCAGCGAGGCAGTTTGCTCAGGGCAGCCACGGACGCACAGGCCCTGGAAGAAAATCCTCATCATGGTGGAGGGCATCTACAGGTCGGTCGTCATTAAACAACACACACACACATTAGTGTAGTCGCTCTCTCACATATCTTAGGTCAGATGAGCTGTTGTATCGATCTTTTTAAGTATGGGCTTCCAGGTGGTCTTGAGCAGAGTTTTACACAGCCAGACTCCGGTAGAAATCTCAAAGTGTAACCTGAGGAGAGCTTTCATCCTGTGTTTAGCAGTCCCTGTAATGGTCTGTTTTTCAATTGCTTCCCTCTCTATCTTGAATAATAGACGATGTGTTTGTGTGTATGTGCTTCCATGGTTGGGTACCGTTTCATTACTACAGAGAAGAGAAAGGTATTGTGTGTCTCTCCCGACAGTGAGCTATCCTGAGTCTTAGTGACCCTCTCCATCTGCTCATTAGCTCCAAATCAAGGCCAAATGGAGCCACAGAGATTGCCTTGGCTACACCCCCAGCTCCAACTGTTTATCACAGCCATTTTTCTTTTCTCTTTTCTTCCCTCTTTTTGCCCTCACACTGCATCCCTTCTGAACTACAAACAGGCCATATTCATTGTGCTTTTAGTCAACATGTTACTTTTTCCTCAGTCAGTCTGCTGTGTGTTTTTTTATGACAATCCTCTCATAAAATGAAGAGGAAAATCTTGAACATTGGCATCAGTTGGTTATATATATATATATATATATAGTTAATATAACTAGTTTCACAACAAACCTGTTTTGAGAGACAACGTAGTATTGTAATCAGACTGGCTTTATCTGGCTTTAATGTGTATTGTCAGGCTTAGAAATGGCACTTTTCGGTGCAGCACTGAAATAACTAATGCTCCATCTATCGCCTCCCTGTAACATCAAACGGCTCAGATAAAAAGCAAGCATGCTTAGCTAAATCCTGGCCCTGCCTTTGATGTCCCTGGCCCTGGTGAAACCCTGTCTTGTGTCATTTGGGCTGCAGACGTCCTCAGCCATAGCGAGGATAGCAGGTCTGGGATTGCTCTATTTTGGCCAGCCGTACACTCAGTCATGCTGTCTGTTTGTAGCCTTAAAAGGATTGTATCAGAGGGGAGGAAGAGAGGTGGGAGTAAAGCGAAAGAGGCCAGCAGAAAGATTCTTGGAAGATTGGAGCATGTCAAGTTATGTAATATGCATTTACAGATGTACAGATGCTGTGCAGTGGATAAAGTGAGGTCGGGGTCACATTCTCTCCCTTTTAAACCTAATCACTTTAAGAGTGTGGTTTATAATTGATGAAATGTGTGTGTGTGCCCTTGACGTTCTCTTTCTAACTGTATTCTTTATGTGATTCTCATGTTATCAGCATGGAGGGCTCAGTGGTGCGCCTTCCGGAGATCATCGCTCTGAAGAAGAAGTACAAAGCGTATCTGTACCTGGACGAGGCCCACAGTATCGGAGCAGTAGGACAAACAGGGAGGGGCGTGACTGAGCTGTTTAATGTGAACCCAGCCGATGTGGACGTGATGATGGGCACCTTCACCAAGAGCTTTGGGGCTGCTGGAGGCTACATCGCAGGGAAAAAGGTTGCTGTGGATTTAATCTTTCATATTTTATTTTTATTTTTATATATATATATATATATATATATATATATATATATATATATTTATATATTTATATTTATATTTATATATATATATATATATATATATATATATATATTTATATATATATATTTATATATATATATATATATATATATATATTCACAGAATTTCATTCCATACTTAATTTTCTTCCACACATTAATTACCGAATTTCCCAGCTGGGGGTCAATCAAGTTTAATTATCTTATTATAAAAGGTGGCCTACCCAGAACACTTTCTCCCAGAGTGAATGACGAGGAAGGCAAGCTTATTTGTTTTGTACATTTCAACAAGGCAATTTAATGCTTTACATGAAACAAGATATAACAGAAACACAAGGCAATATTTGTAAAAAAAACAAAACAGTTTTCACTGATATCAATACACCTGTTGGTTTTCCAGTCAGGCAGTCTGGTTGCTAGGCAAAGAAATCCTCCTGGACCCAAACAGGGTCAAGAGGAAATTTCAAAATATACAGTATGTAGGTGGGAGAAATCACACTGAAAATATTCCAACAGCCTTAAGTGAAATGCTATTCTTAGAACGTCAAGGAACTGAGCTGACTTTCTGATACTCTCCTGACGTTGTTTTTACAACCTGGCAACCATCGTCTGTGTGCAGTAACAACCTTAACCCATTTGGCTCCAAAGCAGGTTAAAACACATCATTTATTTTTATGTATTTTCAAATATTATTTTACACATGTCTGATTTTAAAGATGTGTGGGACTCAATCACACCCCACCTCTATCGTAGCTCTCATGTGTCCAACAAATGTTCCCCAGGCTGTGACTCCAGGCCTTTTTAATTCTTTTTTACTCCATTAAAAAGTACACTTTAGTACATAACCACACTGGTTTTGTGGCAGTTGATTAGAAAGCAACAGAGGAAACGGCCATGCTGCTTGAATTAGGTATTCAGAGAGGGACCCTTCCTGCCGTCGCCTCATGTTGGCTCAGCCCTGCTCTGCCATAATAAGAAGGTAAAGCTGGCAGAGGGCCAGCCCCTTCTTGTGGCAAGCGTCGGAACTGCGCTCCAGATTTAACAGGATGACTTTTAACAAGCATGATAATGTTTGAAGTAAGAACACGCTGCCTGGTTTGACAGCTGGCTGCAGTAAACCCCTGAAAGAAGCAGGCAGGAAAAGAGAGAGAAAGCCCCTTAGATTTGACGTATTTGTTGTTGCGGCGAAATCCCCCGAATCCTACATTAAGTGGATTCGGGTTGACCGACAAAAGATTCTGCAGATGTGTTCTTGAAAACAGTCATGTTATAGCTATTTTATGAGAGAACCAAAAATAAATACACTCTGAGCTCCTTCTAATTCACTCCAACCTTGCATGACGGAGGCTTTATTCATTAACCCTTTACTTAAAACCTGGATTGCAGTGGAATTAGGTTACTAAACACATCCGTCGAAGAATCATGTACAAGAGTGTGTGCTCTGTTCTGGCATCACTCCTACTCTGTGGCATTGTGGACATATATCACCACATCAGTAAAGCGGCCACCTTGTGGCTGAGGAAACACTCTGAGCTGTCATTCCACGCCGCAGACGTGAAATGGATTTCGGACATGTTCTCTTAACTGGTTTATCTTGGTCGCACCAAAATCCTGTGGGGGCCCTAAAGCGGTGAAAATCCCCTGCCTTAAACAAAAACAGATGTCAGGTTGTGTCAGGGTTCTTATCCTACGTTTCCCCTAAAATACCCTCCACTCATGTGTGTGAGGAAGCCGCAGCCGCCGCCCAGCGGGGACAGATGGCGGTGAGTGGAAATGGTGGCCAGACAACATCTCCGGCTACGTGTCATCACCCAGCACCCGCTGGCCCCCGCACAGCCACTGAGCAGCAGCCCATCACAGCTCCAGGCCCCGCTCCCAACCTCAGACCACTTACACACACTCTAGGGACCCATGACTGAACCAGTTTCCTGAATCCTGCTCTTCTCTTGACAACCACTAGCAGAATTAATCTCCTGCTGACATTTAGGAATAATGAGCACGGCAGTCCTCATTCTGGCTCATTTCATCGTCGGTTCTTTCTCAAATTAGTGCGCTGGCTACCTCCAGAGTGGAGAGCAGGAAAGGCTCCAGAGCTACTTTACAGTCAATGCCAAGACGGTCATAATGAGAGAAATGACTTGAAGTATTTTAATTGATTCTCAGGTGTTGACTATACATGAGCTCGCTCTAGTGGCGCTAAAATAAAAGTGCAGGGCCACACTTCTGTTTCATAGAAGATCTGAAATGACCAGTTTATTTCTGTGAATACGTATACAATCAGTTTTTTAATACTTTAACAAAAACGTAGCGTAAACATTCTGTGTAGTATCTCTGCTGATTATCTGTGCGACACTGTGTCCTATGTTGCAGGAGCTGGTGGATTACCTTCGCAGTCACTCCCACAGTGCTGTATACGCCTCGGCCATGTCCCCTCCCGTCACTGAGCAGATCATACGTGCCATGAAGTGCATCATGGGAAATAACGGGAGCACAGAGGGTGAGTGTCTGAGCTCATTGCTCCCCTCCTGTTAACGTCACCCTCAATTTCAGTCTCATTAGCCACATGCTCATCAAACCTGATGTTCTTTACACAGATTATGTCTGGCCTATAACATTTTTTACACCTTAATATAATTCTTTATGGAAACAATAGCAAACCAAATCCAGAGGACTGTACCAATGTTACCATTAGGAGTAAGACCAGACCTGCAGGAAAAGACAAACAGCTGTTTGGTCAGAAAACGTGGTAGCAATTAGAGGGGTCTGCTGTGGTAGGAAGAGGGGGGGACGTGCAGTCCCTGAGCACACGTGGCCCTAACGTGGAGGAAATCATTTTCATGTGTGCGTTGTGAGGAAACACTGTACCTCTGAAAGGTTTCTGCTGTAATGGCATCAGACAGTAGGGCAGGGAAGTAGTTATTACCAGAGCAGTCGCAACACTGTCAATTTAAGAGTCGTAGTTCTGGGAGTAGCAAAAAATTGATTCATGTAAGAATCGAGATTCTCATTTTGTAAGATTGTGAATCGATTCACAATCTTACAAAAGGGGATTTTTTTAAACATTTCTTTCTAGAACATGGAAAAGCACCTAGATATTGATGGACAGTAATCCTACACGCCGAGTCAAAGCCTTGTCCAGCATCGTTGTGTGATTTGTTGAAAAATCACATAAAATACTGGTTTTACAGCGTTATTTTGTGTAAAATGTACTTTTGAAATTGGTCAAATCTGTATTTATGTATCGGACAACATTAAAACAATTTGTATAACTTAAACTTGTAGAATTGAGAATACTAAAAAGCTTTAAGTTAAAAGTGTTTTTTATTCAAGTTTCGCAATAATAAATGTTCCCTTTTGCCACACAGCCTTTATTAGCTTACAGCGGACTGGAGTACATCAGGAAATGAGTGCCTCTATGTACTGAATCGAGAATTGATTTTGAATTGGGAATCGTTTTTGAACCGAATCGTGACCCAAGAAATCATTACAAATAGTGAAATACCAAAAGATTCTCACCCCTGTTAGTTAGAGTAGAGTTAGTACATGTAGCTGTGGTAAGTAAACGGTAAGTAAGCAGAAATCCACAGAGCTTGTCTGTCGTGCTGTAATGAGTTAATCACTCCAAGGACTGAAGCCTGTTGTCTTACGGTTGAGGTGTATTGCAGTTTCATGCAGAGATGAGTAACTTTCTCATCTGGCTCTGAAGCAGACATGCTTTGCATCTGACGTAGCCCAGCAGAAAAGCTGCTGTGGAAAAATGAGTTTTGACCTGTTTTATAGAGGGCAGGGAACACAGCAAACAGTGCAGCGCCGACATCCATCTCAACACTATAAAAGCACACTGTGACAAGAGATGTCACATACTCTTTGCATTTACGCCTGATACGTTTTTATTCCTCTTTCTCTCAGTCCTCCGCTCTGCCCCCCTCATCTTTCTCGCTGATGTTGAATTTCACACTTCAAAGCAAACTAGTAGTGAAACAGGGAAAGAAATGTGACGGACAGCATCATCCACACATTCTCACCTACTCGTATGATATCTGAGTCTGGCAGCAGGTTTTTGACCTCCATGCCCTCAGACTTAGCAGAGAGGCACAATTTACAAAATGGGGCCTGTGCTGTTTTGGCAGATGCCTGATTGTTGTGTTCTCTCGCTCTCGCTCTCGCTCTCGCTCTCTCTCTCGCTCACTCTCTCGCTCTCTCTCGCTCTCTCTCTCTCTCTCTCTCTCTCTCTGCTGAGATATAAAGTGCTCTGTTACATCCCCATGAAAGAACTGCCAATGTGTTCCCAGGTAATCAGAGGAAAACAGAGTTGTGTTCCAAGGCTGAGCCATGCCAAACTCTACTTCAGCCACGGAGTACCAGGCTCCCCCTGTGATTCACATCGTTTGGAAACACGGGGGGTTCGCAGGGCAGGCCACCTCAGCTGTCTTTCATCTGTTTTCTAATACATTTATCTGAAATACACGTAATACTCAAGCATTATTTGTATCCCTGTTCACTCATAGCTAAGCTCCAATGGCAGTCCACAGTCGCTCATATTGTGCGAAATCCATCGTATCCAATTTGCAAACCCTCATTTTGGCAAGTGCGTATACCATGCCATCAGACGGACAAAACTGAACCATCTGCTGCCACGGCTGTAATTATGAGCAAGTTTATAATGTAGGCTTGAATGGCCCAGATGGAGGCGCAGGACTCAGGATGAGCCGGCACTGCAGAAATCTCACACTACATTAGTTACTGCTGACAGGTGATGTCCCTTCCTGCAGGGGAAAGTGGGGGGAAAAAGCAGTGAGTTGGTGTTTTACTCACGTACATCTGGTGGTGTCCTTGTTTTAATTGGAGGCATTAGACGGATCCGCCAACTGGCAGAGAACACCAGATACTTCAGGGCCAGACTGAAGGAGATGGGCTTCATCATCTACGGCAACGATGACTCACCTGTGGTTCCGATCCTGCTCTACATGCCAGGCAAAGTGGTGTAAGTACACTTAAACTCTCACCAAAAACACTTACGGAGTAAGATTATCGAGATGTCCGTTCCTTTTTGCATGGACTAATTTTGAAACGGTAAATATTAACTTCACTATCCCTAGTTGTCAGAAGCAATTTCAGGTCAGCTCACAGTGTATCATCTCTGAGTGATCTGGATGGCAGCCATATTACACTCCACAGTTTCCATGAATCAGTAGTGCAGACTGGGTTTCTGTAACCACTTAGGAGGCAACATCGGGTATCGATTAGGTATAAAACCCAGGGTTGTTTGAGCCACTCAGGTATAATCAATTGGGTATAAAGTGTCTTTCAATGCCAGTCAACATTAATATCCATGAAAAAGTCGATCCCATCCAGTAATTGCTATAATCAGTCGCTTCTGGTTCTACATTGCTTAGTTTTCATGGGCTTTAATGACGATAGGAAAGAAGATTTAATGTTTTTTGTTGTTTTGTAGTTTTCAAGCTCTCTGGAATGTTTGTCTTGTAACAATGCTGAAGTGCATTTCTTAGACATTTAATAACAGGTGTATGAAAGTAATGTATCTGTAGCATCTCTACTATATCAAATCTACTCCCGGCCATTTACTCTTTTTGGATTGCAACTGTCATAATGACGTATAATACATTTTAAATACGCTGGTGTTAGATTGAGGCTCTGCACAAATCAATAATCATCTGAAGTTTGAGGTTTCAGATTCACTTAATCATTTTCAAAACACATTTTACGGTTTGAATTTTCCAAACTGTCCACTTTGCCACAAAATGAAGAGGTTTTCACTGCTTGGAATCATTAGAGTAAAAGTCTCCAGAGATATGCTGATTCTAGCCCTTCTGTTAGTTATGTGTATCTTTTTTAATTTATCGATACCGCACATCCCAACTCCATAATTGAGGGGATAGAGGAAGAAACATTCCTTATTCATTTTAATGTGTAATGAGGTGAATCCTCCCTCATTCTGAGGTGGCTTGTGGGGTGGCCTTAAAAAATGTTAATTGTCTCTGCAGTCCTTTGTGTACTAGAATATATAAAAACTGATAACTGTTAACTGATAACTTCTTTCCTTCTTTTTTTAACCAGGGCTTTTGCTCGAGAAATGCTGGAGAGGAAAATTGGTGTGGTTGTAGTTGGCTTTCCAGCCACGCCGATTTCAGAGGCCCGAGCCCGCTTCTGTCTGTCTGCAGCGCACACGAGAGCCATGCTTAATCAGGTACACACACACACACACACACACACACACACACACACACACACACACACACACACACACACACACACGTTTCTGAAGCTTTAGAGGGGTTTTTTCCAACCTGAATAAAAAAAAAAACATGCATGTTCTGAGACTTTCCCTTTGTCCTCAGGTGCTGCACCATCTCAACGAGGTGGGAGACGGTCTCTGTCTGAAGTTCTCGCGGCTGAAATATTCCTCTTGTCCTGACCTCCATGAGGAGACAGACTCTGAGCTGGGCAGCTGATATGACCCTTAACACCTTCATTTCACAGTGTCAAAACTAAGTCAAAGTGTCCACACGCCACAGCAGACCCATAAACACACAGCGTAGAGTAACACCCATGTCTCACGGCAGAGAGCCAAATGTTAAGCAGCTGATTTTTAATATATTTTTAAAACATTGTGGTGTAACAGAACATTTATTTGTGCTTCTTAACAAGAAACTCTATATGAACTATTTAAATGCTTTTATTTCTGAATACATATATATGTGAATACACACATAAAAGCATTCAGCTCATCCGTTGCTGGATCGCTCTCAAACTCAGGTGCGCTGAAAATGTCTCGAGTCATTTAGCTTTTGATATTAAGACTCATCACATATTGTTGTTTCAGTTGCCTTGCTCTTTTTACACAGTTATTCTAATTGCTCGTGTCTATATTTAGACGTTGAACACTTTTCATGGAAGCATTTTTTGCTTCTCATAATTTAACAGCAGCCACCGTTGATTCTAAATGTTGCTGGTGGTGGTTATAATTAGAGAATGATGTACAGTCTCTAAGAAGTTGATGTAAGGAATCCCATTTACTTCACAAAATTGTAGTTATAAGTAATGGAAAAGCCCCCCCCCCCCCTGTGGTTTACTACTGATGATTTGTATTATTTTTTTTACAATAAATACTGCAAATGAAAGCTTCCTGAATGTGTTTTGGAATAGACCGTTCGATTTATTATCCAGCTGACAGGCCTCTACATGTCCTGTACCTTCCCTGTGAAGCTGATCATTTACACTACTCACGGCTGAGCTGTACAAGATGACGAAGAGGCTTTTGTTGCGTTCCATAGCGAACTGTTGATATAAAACTTTTCCTCAGTGGAACACCACTTTCATCTCCACAGTAAATGATAACCTTCCTGTAAATAATAGATCATGCTGCAATTACTTAACTACTGAGTTAATTCTCAACAACCCCCGCGCAGAATAAAAAAGGTGTTATGGCTTGTTTTGTGGCGAGACTGCTCATATTCACCAAGTCTTAACAGCTTAATTGCTGATGTTTTAAAACCTGCTGTTCTCTTTCACACACAGACTGCGGAACAGTCGTAAGCATGCAGAGTATGCAACACCTGAGCCAACACAAACCTAACCTAGCAATTAGCACTGAACTCTAAATTCTCGTGGTATGGGGTAGTCATTTGATTATCACAGGAAGGGTTATAGATGGATGATAAATGTGTTTTCACAATGTGTCACATTAGGTCTAGTCGATACTTGTTTGTGTGTTTTTCCTCCCCATAAACAACATAGTAATGAAACAAGGTGGAATTCAAATGAAATATGCAATCCTTGAGGAAACATGCTCGATAACAAATAAAGAGGTGCTAGAAAAAAACAGTTTCAAAGTAAAAGAAAAACACTTTTCACATAAAAGGAGAAAACCCATAGAAATCTATGGTCCACACGAGATCATTTTGTCCTGTAAGTGAATATTCACATCTGGCTCCTATAGCCAGAAACAATAGAAAACTATTTAGTTAATCCTCAAATCTGTGATGTCATACCAATGTACTGTTCCATAAAGATCTGGAGGAGATAGGGGAAAGGTGGCCTCAAATGTTGCATTGAAGTCCTCGGGATGTCTGTTATTAATTTGTGTTTACTTTCACCTTTTAGTCTAAATGTGAAGATTGTGAAATTCATTGCTGGTTTACAGCAGAAGACAGATGTGTGTAAAAAGAAACTCAAAAGCTTGAATTCATTCTCAGACACAACTCTGTGTTGTGCGTCACAGACATGCAGTGCTCAAATACTAAGCTCCACTGTGATTATGCAGGAGGGCAAACCCTAACTTGCTGGGATTTACCAGCAACATTTTTGTGTGGATGCACAGCAGAAAGAATGCTTATTCTAGGAATGTAATATTTGAGAATGAAATTATGTTTGAAGAAGATATCATATTGGTGTCAACAGTTGTTTTTTGCTTTAGCTAGTATTCAGACTTAACATGTTCTGTAAGTAACTAAATCACAATGACTTCTGGAGCAGATACTTGTATCATTCAGCTGATGGAAACCATATACAAACCTAATCCTGTGTTTATAATTGCTATTTTTTGGAAAGGAAAGCACAAAATAGTTGTTAGCAGACACAACACTGACAAATATATCCATACAGACACTTCATATTATAACAAGCATGGAAAAATATATATTTTACTGGATCCACAATAGAGAGAGAAATAAAGTACAAAGGACTTATAAATAAAAACAAACAAACCAAGAACTCAGAACAGCAGCTCAGATTCTTACACACACACCACGTGTGACAAAGAATGGTAAAACACATTGACTCTCAGGCAAGGTGAGAAGCACGTGTGTTGCCAAACTTCCCTCCAGTCACGTCTAACTGCCCTCAGTTTCAATAGGAGTGGCAAATGGTCTGCGCTGGCATTCAAAACATCTGTGCAGCCTGACTACTGGTGGCAAGGCCCCAGAGACCTGCCTGCCTGCACCAGCCCCTTTTGAACTGCAGATCCAAATACACTGCACTTATTGGAATGGCATGTAGTATTCTGAAGGGGGATCCTCTGCTACGCCTTTGATGTCCACCACTGTGTCCAAAGCAGGCAAGCCATTCTCTCTGCTCTCTGTTTTCCATTTAGACAAGAGATTTTTCTATTCTGGAAAGGGATTTTTGAAGTGAAGCAGACAAAGAACAGATTTACATGGTTTTGACAGCTATGCTGGGCCTGGAGTAAGTAAGACTGCAGTAAAGCTGTTTACTGGGAACCACTTGAGCATAATGAAGTGGGTGTGAAGTGTGGTGTATTTCATTAGTGAAGAAGAAGACTACAATCCTTTTTTGGTATATTTTAGACAAATTCAGACATTTGATCTCATCAGATATTTGTGAGATAGTTAAACCAACTTTATAAATGATGGATGAAATAATTCTTTAAATGTGTTGAATTGCTCCATCCTGCTCATCTGCTGCCAGTTACTCTACTGGCATTGTTTATAATAATAATAATAATAATAATAATAATAATAATAATAATAATAATAATAATAATAATAATAATAAGTAAGCTGTCAGTCAGAGCACTGTGCACACATGGGCATCAAATGGGCACATTGGAGTTATATCACAGCTGAAGTGAGTTCAGGAACTTATCATAACTCCTATAGGACTCATGACACCCAGAGCTGTAAAATATAATTAATGATGACCCTTTGTGGGATTTCTTTGGATTTTCAACACATTTAAAACACTGGTATATAGAAACTATGTGATGCAGGAAAAGGTTAATGAAATAGTTTTCAGTTAAATAGGCTATAAAAGTATAATGTGGACAAGCTCTGCTGCTACTGTGCTGTCGGAGCTGTGCGTTACGCACCATTTGGCCACACCATCAAGGATTATGCATGCGCACAACCAAACAAAACACGTTTATATGGTTGTATGCGAGCTGCTATGACACTGACAAATAATCCATGACACTAATGAGATCTTGTTCGTCATCGTCAGTAACATTATTGTTCCACTTGTGCCCAAACTGAATGTGTCGACTTCAAAGGTGACAAACGATATTAGATGCACCGCGGTCTCCTCCATGCCTCCGGGGCTCAGTGAACTGTCACCCATGCTGAAACAGCAGCATCCCCGCTTGGTGCATAATTTGACACAGCGACCTGTCCTTTGAAGCGGACAATAAAAAGTCTCACGAGGGCTAATCACATTACGCACCATTTGTCTCGCTTAAGCGAAGTGTTACAGCACCTTCCGCAGGAGCGCTTTAATCAAAGACTGAGACGAGGCTGCTGCTGCACACATGTCAACAGGAGAGGCAGACCTCCTGTAAGGCGCCTCCGGGTGTCTTCCTCTGCGCTACGACGCGCCTGTGTGCCCAGTGCGCCTCCGAGGACGACTGAGGATACTTGAGGTTGTTCCAGGGATACTTTTCGTGCCTGTAAAGTGGCTTTTTATTCAATGTTTAACTGTGGGGATGACTTAATCAGCATATATGCGTGATTGAATGCCTATTGAAATGTGGAAATTCTATACAATCTGCCAAAATGTTCTCGAAGATATTTTGACGTTTTTAAAGATACATCTCTGTCATTGTGGTCCTGTGACTATAAAGGACTTACAAGTATCACATCTGCAATGGGAAAATAGCATTATATACTTTTGGGGTGTTTCCCACTCAAATAGTTGGTGTTAAACCCCGCCGGACATCAGTTTAGGGAGGAGAGGGGCGAAAGAGTTAACCAGGGGGAGGGCTCCTGCACAGGGGCGTATAGTATAAAACCACCCCAAGAGCGCACATCAACAACAGCGTGTGTTTTATTAAGCTGTAGTTTGATAAGGTTTGACTTGTTTCCTCCAACAGGACTCGTTACAGACGCACGCCAGCCCGTGTCTTCATTTTGGTGGGCTCACAATCCGCAGCTTAATGGATGAATACTGTTTGTGAAGACAGAACTCCACCTTGAAGTCTTAACTGGGAAGATATATATATATATATATATATATATATATATATATATACATATATATATATATATATATTTAACTACCTGTACTCTTTTCTCCAAAGGTAGTGTCGTCGAATAACGTTGGATAACGCAGAATGTGGACACAACAAGAAATGCACAAAGCGGCTGAGGTGGAAGTGAGGAAAAGTGAAGTGTGAGGCTGAGAATGTGGCGGGGACACCACGGGGCAACTGGGCTGCAAGTTTCCTGAGCTTGGAGATTTGACGAGGGCGCAACAAGAGGGGAACGTGTTAATGCTGCGCGCTGGATCAGCCCTGCAGTACACTGTATTCATTGGCAGATCAACTCAAAATCAAACTATATGAACAATAAGTAAAAGAAAAGCAATCTTAATTTAGGACGCAGTTTACAAAGAAACCACTCTGGATCCAAATTAATCTACAGCACTTTTCCCAAAATTATTCGGCTGCCCCCTCCTCCGATCCTTTTCCCTTCATTTTTTGCAATTCTGATTCCCGAAGTGGCTCCGAAGTGGTGTTGCGCCTCCTCGTCCCCGGCGGATCCGGAGATTGGAGTCTCTGCACCGGGAGGAGGCGGGGTGGGATCTCCGGCCACACCGCAGGCTCCAAAGAGCGCCCGCGTCAAAAGGATGGTGCGACTGGCGGCGGAACTGCTGCTCCTCCTGGGACTTCTTCTCCTTACCTTGCACATCACGGTACTGCGGAGCAGCCCGCTACCCCAGGGAAATGAAACTCTGAGCCTGGATCAGGACACAGCACTTACAGAGGTGAGTTAGGAATTATATTAGTAGTGAGGTGCTTTCCGATTTCTTCCGGGAATTTGATGCAAAAGATGATATATAAGGGGTGTCATTTAGTCACAGATGGGTTAGATAAAATGATCATGGAAAAGCAGATGGCTCAGGTAAAATAAAGCCTCCATTCACCAGGAACCATGTCAGACTTTGGGGATTGTTGACATACACACAGAAGTAGTCTCCCTCTGGTGTCCCTCGGGAATGGCAGGGAGCCAGCAGAGGGATGGAAGATGAGGCAGGGTCAGAGATCAGCCCCCTGCACCAGACCTATAGTTGGGGGTTAAATGGTAGCTGCAGGCACTTCTCTGTCATCATGGGCTCATCACTGTCATCCAAGCTTTCAGTTGATGAGGCGGAGGGTCAGAGCTGAACCCCAGAGGGTGCCCAATCCACGACCAGCACACATGCCCCAGAAAAGTGTTTAAAGAAGAGTCTGGCATCAAACCGACTCCAGATCAAGCCTTAAGTCCAATTTGTTTTATTTGACCTTGCACTATCTCACATATGTTGGCGAGGCCAAATAGACAGATCAGATATTATTGTTCGGTGTGTGAGGAATAGACAAGAAATGGAATAAAAGTTTTTGAAATCTTTTGACATTAATGTAGTCTGTAGTTTTAAACGAGACCTTTTTGGGTTGTGGTCCAGTTTAGAACGTGCCTCAACAACATTTGTCAACATGACACCACTTAAGACAGGTTTAACAGTTTAACTGGCCATTTTAACATCAGCATAAAGCACACAGTCTCCAGCAGAGCCTCACATCTTGACTCAAGGGTTAAGTCAGGTCTGGGATCAACAGGCTTTTTTAGAGAGTGTTAAGCATCCTTCAGCTGCCTTTTTGATGTATATTTAGCATACTACTGAAATACTTTCGTCATGTCCCAGTGATAAATGGGTATTTATGCCCTTCATAAATTCTTTATTAGGGCTTGGGGGAAATGAATGGAAATCATTCTGGTGAGGGTAATTTCTCTTATCTCCACTATCACTGTAGAGCGGCGTGCATATATGCAACAGCAAGCCTGTGTTCGGTTGGATATTAGGGCACGCAAAGCTGAAGAAATATTCCAGGAATTTATAGAATATTTGTCACACAGCCAAATGTTGGACTGGACGAACAGGAAGAGTTTTCTTCTGAGGAAAATTGCAACAAGAAATACTTAACACATCCCTTTTGTCACTAGTTCAAATTTACATAGAGATTCTGGCTTGTAATGAAAGAGCCCAACATTGCCACACACACCCCGTGTTGAGAAAAGCGCTGCATGTTTTTTTGCTCATGAATGACTTTGTGCGGATATGCTTCACTGGTCCGCCACTGAAGAGAGTGATGTCATCTTTCAGCTAGGCTTGTCACGGCCCAGGGGGTGTATTGTCATTCCAAGGTGTCATATTTAAAATGCCTTTCACAGAAACACAAATGACAGGATGCGGCTCCATGCACCTGTAGTGGAGAGAGGAAATGCTTTGGTCCGAGGCACAGTATCATAACTGACCCAGGAAGGCAGGTTCATCCACTGTGGCGGTGTCATTTTAGATTAAAAAAACCCCAGTATTTGTCAGTTTAGAACATACTTACTGTAGTCATTAATTGATCATGATTTTCTACTCAAGCTTATTTTCTTCTTTTTTTTTTTACTTGTCTTAAAAGTTCACTTTTGGACTCCGATATAGATATGGTACCTTCTCAGTTTGATCCTGTAAATAAACACACACGTTAGCCCAGTATGAGGCGTGTGACAGGGGTAGGATAGTCTTCTCTTCCACCTACATAAGTGTAGTGCTGAAAAGCATCTGGCACAATGTACACTGCCTTCATTTCCTGCCAGCCTCCCTGGGGGAAGGACCCCTGAGTTGCTCCCAATTGAAAATGGAGTCATGCCCCTTTAAGCAGCCCTCACAAAGTGAAAAAAAGGGGAAGCGGGAAAAGAAGAGGAGATACTGTGGGGAGGGGGGGGGGGGGTGGCTTGTGTGTGCAAGTGTTCATTCATGGCTTTTGAGAGTGGGGGGTGACATCCTGGGAGGCCCCAGATGAACTGAGGAATGGCGTGTCACTTTTGATCTCCAAATTAAAGCACGTTCCTCGTTGAGGAAGATCTCAAATGAGTGATAGGGACAGTAAAGCAGCCCGCCATCAAAGGGCAACACCGCTTATTTATAACATTAAAATGAGATACTTCTGTGCTGTTACAGCCTGTGCCGTATTAGAGGAACATGAGAAAACAGCATGCTTTATTCATTACGTTGGGTTAAAAAGCTCCACTGAGATTCACTTGGAAAAGCCAGAGAGAGGTGTTTATGTCGACATTATCAGGAATTTACAGACTCCACACAACTGATACATAACTGCCAATCCTTAATCTTTCCATCCTTTTCAACTCCACTAACTCTCCTCAATTGTTCTGCTGAAATACTGATTGAGACAGAACAGAAATCTGTTATTAGGTTGTATAAAACTTCATGGCTTGTCCTTCACACTGCTGAGCTCCCAGTTGGAAATAAAGATTTAATGAAATCTCAGTGCTTCTTGGGAAAAGCATCTTCGATGTCCCTGTGATGGACTGTTTTCAGAAATACAATCTCACAATTTTCCTATTTACAATTCAGTTCAAGGCTTTAATCAACGGGATTATATTTAAGGCTGATATCTTTCTATGTTTTGACAAGATTTTGATGTATTTACTACAGTAAGAAAATCAGCATGTGTCCTGTTGGCACCAAAGAAAGTCTGACAATGTCATCTAGTGTCTCACTGAGCAGCTTTAAGTGTGTTAAGTGTAAGCAAGAGGGCATATTACAAAATAACAGCTGGTGATTGCAAATAATTTAAACATAAAGCTGTCCTTTAATTTAGTTACTTTATTAGTTTGGTAGCAAATAATTGTCACTACTTGTATTCAAACCTGTAGCACTTCTTCCATGTTCATTAGATATTTGTGTATAAGTATCAGTCTATTCTCCCCTATGGAGCATTCTCATCGTTCCAACTGCAAAAAAAACTAAATTAAATTGCATTATTGATAAAGAACTAATATTTGCCCATAAACTGAGAATCTCTGTGTCTACAAACACTCTCGTACTGAGCAAAGCATCACCACAAGTGCTGTCCTGGGATTAATCGGAATTTGACTTTAAATAAACCAAATTTGTGTCAGGATTAGATAATCTGCCTGCCATGTGTTATACAGCATAATGTGACAACAGAAGACTCAGATAGGATCAAACTGGATAATGAGGGATTAATCTGCCTGCGAACACTGTGACTGGGTTTCACGTCCCAACAGTTTGTGTATTCTGGTACATTTGTGGCGGCATCTGCTTTCTTTTAATAGACCAACTTGTGGAGAACGTAGTAAATCATAACTCAATGACAGCTATTTATGTGTGTTAATCAGCAACCAGAGCATTTTTGGATGGATTTCCTCAAATGACAAGTGTTGTGAATGACAGCACTTTACAGTTTTGTGATGGGAAAACAAAATACATTGTCTGTCTTCAGTGGCTGTCTGTATCAGTATCATTAAACAGTAAGAGCGACTTGTGTGGTCTGCAGTTAAATGCTAAGAACCATCAAATATGATCAACCACACCTGTTTGCTTTATTTACACTTGTGTGTATGTTTTTACTTTGTGATTGAACATGTAAGTGTTGTGTTGGGCCTGCTCCCTGACAGTGACTTCTGTGGCTGGGCACTTGAAAGACGGGGTTATCACATGGACATCTCAAAGCCGAGGACTTGTGATGGAGCAGCATCCTGTTCACATGAAGGGTCGATATGTGATAATGACCTTTATTCTGTACTGAGCGCCTAGCCATAATCGCTTGGTTTTGCAAAAGGCATTTGTGGTTTTAATTGGATTGTGCTCTTTCGGAATAATTGTCTTCAAACTTTATGATTTTGAACATAAATTCTGATTTAAAAAAAAGAAAACTCATCATCTCATCTCTCCCTCTTTTTATTTGGTGGCTACAGACAAAATGATTGTAATTATGGCAAGAGCTCACATTAAGATATGTGTTTTTTGAAATGTATCAAATTATCCTATTAACTCCATCTGTGAATCTAGAATCTCTCCATCTAGTTAAGAAAAGTAATGATAAAAGGAATATAGGACACTTTCTGTGCAGCCGCTGTCCCCTCTGTGGTTGAATTCAAGTTACATGTACATTTATAATCCTTCCTCCCTTGCTGTGCAGCTCCATTTACAGTGTCTATATTGTCCCAGAGTGCACCTTGGCTGGACACAAACAGCTCCACTGGGGGCTTTTATGCCCACCACAATGTGGCTGAGCTGACACTTTGTCTGTGACTGGCCACCGCAACAGTACAGCACTGCTGCCATATTCTCAGACCTCAGCCTGGCCACAAAAACACTAGGGAGGAAGAAATGGGACGTGAAAAAAAGAAAACAAGGAACATGATTGATGGCTTTCTTTGATCTTATTTTCTGCCACCCCAGAATGGATGATTGCAGACTACTTATGGCTGTCTGTCCAATTGAGGAATAATTGTTCCTTCTGTGCATACCTGACAGGGGACATCTGTCCTTAACTGTCCTTTGGGGATGAATTTACAACACTCCTGTCACAAGACCAAAAGTTCTTCTGTCGTCAGGAAGGCAGAAGTAATTATTTTGCAATGTTTGCTGAGGTTTCTCTGTATTGCAGGAAACATGTCAGTCTTACATGCTCTTTTCTCCCAGCCAGCACCAGGACATGCTAAAAATGTCCACATCATATAACAGCAGCAGCATACTCTGTCAGTTAAAAATGGAAAAATATACAGTCTGACTGTGACATTGGCTCTGCTCGCGATATATTTTGGTGGATGCAGACAGACGCACAGAACTCAGTGGGATGTTTGTCCCACTGTTTTAGTGGCTCCTTCTTTCTGGGCTCCGAGTAGACGAGAGTCCGCTGCCCGCAGGATTTATGACAGAGGTCATGGCCACATGAACCTCTGTCAACATCAATCTAATGTGGCTGAGTGTGATGCCTCTGTAGATGCCAAGTGACAGGGCCCTTAGTCTAAACATTCACACAAAAGGGAATCAAGTAAATAATCTTATAATGTGAAAGCACAAACAATAATAAATTAATGCGATGTTCTTTTCTCTCCTCAGCAGAACAATATAAATGCAAAAAGCAGCTCTTCTGCCCAACTGGCTTCTGAGGACCGGAGGTCTGGTCCAGAACACCGGTTGGCCCACCGGCCTGCCACCCTACCCTGGGCACAAGGCAGCAACGTACACAGGGACGGGCCCGGAGCTTTCCTCCTCGACCTGCACAACTTCCCCGACCTCTCCAAAGCTGATATCAATGGACAGAATCCCAACATACAGGTGACCATGTGTGTCTGTGCACCTGCTTTGATGCTTTCACTCACTTGTAAGACATGGCTACTCAACCACGTAGGACAGGAAGAGCAAACAGGAAGAAGGAGAATAGTTTGGTGCACATCACTACCCCCTTTTTCTCTTCCTCCCTTCTCCCTCTGTCCCCCTTTCACACTTCCTAGCTCGTAGTGAAGCTTAAGATAGACACTGAGGTCTCACGTCCATCATAATGACAGCTGAAAGGCAGACACTAACCAGCAATGCCTTACTACTACTAACCCATGTGCAGGAAGACAGACGGCAGCTTATGTAAATGTGTGGCAAGCCTCTTGCCCATAAAGTCCCTCAGTGGTGCAGATGGCCGAGTAACCGCTGTCACGTTTAAATCATTCTGCTGTCTAATCCAGCGAGGGGGTCTTTCCATTTCTGAGAGCATCACTGCTTAATCCGAGCACGAACAAAGTGTATTAACATCTCAAGATGTGGGAAGAGAGCAGAGCAACCAATTGAGCAAGGGCGTGAGGCTGTGGGAGAAGGGGAGGGTGGAGGGGGGGGGGTCTTTGATCCTGGGAATCATCTGGCTTTCATGGTCTGGAGGAGGCTGAGTAGCCCTTTGAACTTTGTGTTTAGGTGGAGAGAGCCCAAGAGGTGGGAGGGTGACTGTGGGGCAGGGGTGGTGGTCCCCCTTCATCTGGGAGGCACATGTGTGAGGGGGGAGGGGGTAATATTGTGCGTGGGGGTATCAGAAAGTGTCACCTCACAGCACCCGATCAACCCAGTCTGTCCCAAAATGCTATACAAGTATCAATAAAATGTTTGTGTAGCAGAGCTTCCTGTTTGTTGAGGTGCTCTTCGGATGACGATATATGGAGACACAAATCACAAGAAAGCTCAAAGGAACAATTAAAATGCCTTTTCTTGTGATGTTTGTGCTCTTCAAGTATCTTCTTTGTTGACCATAACCTTGTGTTGAATATCGACTTTAAATTGACTTCTGTTCTTTAACACAGGTGACCATTGAAGTGGTGGATGGACTGGAGGGCCACGAGCCAGAAAAAGGCCTCCGTAAGGAGAGCAAACCCAACTGGGCTTCTCCTAACTGGAGAAACTGGTGGCCTCGCTCTTCTCCACCCTCCTCCTCCACCACTCATCAGACAGAGGAGCATGATCGCACCTACGGGAGCAACAGCGAGGACAGCAACTTCCTCAGGCCGCCGGCAGACTGGGACAGGAGAGGAGGCACCGGGGGAGGAAGCAAAGCTCAAACTGAATATGGTGAGAATGACAGAAGAGTGCAAGGAAATGAGTGCACAATGCACGTGGCAGAATACTTAGCTGGGTCCATAGGCTATTATTTGAGCATTGGTTTCCACAGATGGCTATAGTCTGATGTGGAATCTGTAATTTGCAGATTTGCTGATTTATGCTGTCACCATAATAAGTGCAGTCATCCCAGGCGAGCCTTTGGGAGCCCCTGATTGAAGCCTTTAACACTTTTTTATGAGATAGATTCCTCTGTGGTGTAGAGCTAGCTACGTGACACAGTTTAAACGCCTTTGCTACATCAAAGTTCAGCAGCAGGAATGGGGCCAGAAGCACTGTTAAGGCTACCACACCATCCTCACAACACTCTCCTAAAGAAACCCCACTGATAAATCTGCTGTGGAAGAATTTACACTCACTGTCATACAGTATGCGTCGGGCCCGTGTCGTAGCATGCCCAAACCAACATGGTTCGAACAGGAATGCATATGCTGTGGAAAATGTCATTTTATCCACTTGCACTTGCACTACAGCGGTTAGGGAGGCAATTTTATAATCTTTTTCTGTCAAACAAAAGCCAATGTTTAATGTTTCCGGCTTATCTCTGCGGTCAGCGTTCATTCATCCTTTATTTATACCACAAAATGGACAGGAAAATCTTTTATCGTGATTTCTGTGCTGGTTTTAACCCTAATGATCATACCTGTGGACAGATCAGTGAGGGTCATCCATCACAGGCTTTTGGTAAAACATTCAGTCGTCCCATCTGCTGAGGCTGAGGGCAGGTTATTATCAAGTTTTCTAAATTCTGACTTCTGTCTCAGCTGCCAGCAGCTCATTGGCCGTATGAGCTACGGAAGGGGGAGGGGCGCAGATGACTATCTGGCCTTTATTCATACAAAATGCTCATAATGAGGGGCAGATGGCAGCGGGGGGGGGGGACAGGTTTGGACCCTGGCCAGAAATACTTCCATCCCAACATGCCCACATTAATTCCCCTCATTGATGAAGTACTGCTTTCAAGATGTGTGTTGTGTATGTTTGCGTGCGGTAGAGATCGTAGAACCTTGTGTAACTGTTTCCTAGTATACCCATTACTGCGATCTGCTGAATGATAATTGGAGTTAAAGCGGATTTCTTGCCATTTCACTTCCTATTTTCAAACCAATGAATCACAGAGATAGCAACTGAATGGTGTCTAGCGCCACTGTGCCAGGGATACGCAGTACATCTGTATTTGTAAATTCCCTGCCGGATCCCCTGTAGCTTTGTTGGAATTAGCTAAATCCTTCCCTGTTACTTCACTGACTGAAAACACATACTGAGCCCTATGCCATGTACAACGTAGTGTGTGTGTGTGTGTGTGTGTGTGTGTGTGTGTGTGTGTGTGTGTGTGTGTGTGTGTGTGTGTGTGTGTGTGTGTGTGTGTGTGTGTGTGTGTGTGTGTGTAGGCAGGCTTGCGTGGTCTCTGCTTTGAGGGCCAAAGTCAAAGAGAACTTTGAGCTCCCCCACTTCCCCTTTCATGTCCTCCCCCCACTTATTATTAGTGAGGCATGCTAACAGGCCTGAGTAAGTTCAGCATGTGGCCTGCATCAGAGCTGAAGATCTCTCTCTCTTTCTCTCTGATCCAGACTATATGGATGCAGAGGGGGACTGGAGTAACTGGACAGCGTGCAGCGTCACCTGTGGAAATGGCAACCAGAAGAGAACCAGGTCATGTGGTTACGCCTGTACAGCCACCGAGTCCAGAACTTGTGATATGCCCAACTGCCCAGGTAAAGTCTCGATTTTGGCTCACAGAACAGAAAACATCCACAGATAAAGATGATGTTATTGGATATTAGAGGATAGTTTGTAAGTGCATGGGTTGATTTAGTAGTCTTTCATGTTTTGATCCACTGTTCATTCATCTCTCAGGTATTGAAGACGCCTTCAAGACAGCAGCTACTGAAGTGAGCCTGTTAGCTGGAACAGATGAGTTCAATGCCACAGAGCTCTTTGGTGTTGGTAAGATTCTGCCTACTCTTAACCTATTCCAGACTATCCCTCATTCAGATGTTCTTACACTATCAAAGTCAGTTCATCCATCTGGCAGCAGTGCTCCTGCACACACTTAGCATTCCTCATGCTCAGGCTGCGCTCCATTACTGCTCAGAGATAAAAAAAAATGTGCAGCAAAACAGGAAGAGCACAGTATGCCCCTGTCCAACCAACCCAGTGAAAACACACCTTCATGTTAAATATTACACTTCTCACACTTTCATCTTCTAATGCTAGGAAGGAGCATTTATTAGTGTCTTCCTTTCTTCCAGACACAGACAGCTGCGAGCGATGGATGAACTGCAAGAGCGACTTCTTGAAGAAGTACATGACCAAGGTGGCAAACGACCTTCCCAGCTGCCCTTGCTCTTACCCAACCGAAGTGGCGTACAGCACAGCAGACGTACATGACGCTCCCACGCGCCGAGATTTCCGTTGGAAAGACGCCAGCGGGCCAAAAGAGAAGCTGGAGATCTACAAGCCCACGGCCCGTTACTGCATCCGCTCCATGCTGACACTGGAGTCCACCACGCTGGCAGCACAGCACTGCTGCTACGACGACAGCATGAAGCTCATCACTCGCGGCAAAGGGGCCGGCACGCCCAACCTCATCAGCACAGAGTTCTCAGCCGACCTGCACTACAAGGTGGACATCCTGCCCTGGATCATCTGCAAAGGGGACTGGAGCCGATACAACCAGGCTAGGCCGCCGAACAACGGGCAGAAGTGTCCCGACAACCCTCAGGATGATGACTACTACAAACAGTTTGAAGAAGCAAGGGAATTCTAGCCGCCTGTAGAGTGAAAGGCAAAAAACATACACTGCTTAAATATCCAGCTAAACCTAAAAAATTGTGCCGTTTTAGATCAAATAACACAAGAACTTTTAGGCTCTAAGGAAAAAGACTTACTGCTCTTTTGAACCAAGAGGAATACAAATCCAACAGAGTCAGAACACTTACTTGCTCACAAGGAACTTTTCTTGACTTCACCAAAACCAGGCACACAATGTTGCTCTGTTTTTGTTTAGAATTTTTTTTTTATAAAATAAGCCTCTGAAAAAAATGTATACGAATTCCGCCAGTATTTGCATCACCAATAATATCTCTTTCAGATCTGATCACTAAAGGGAGAACAGAGTTTGTATTCTAAAAAAGGGAAAATGATTATTTTAGGAATGTCCGTTTAGATTGAGTCCATGTTCGTCTTCATTGTTTATGTTTGGTGAATCTGAGAGGCCTGTGTTAATAGAATAATGAGATTCTTCAGGTATGTGTTGGGGGGGGGGGGGGGTGGGTGGTGGGTGGGGGGGTAGAGAACAGGGTTATCTAATTTTCTCCCGTTTTTTTCATTCACAATATCCAGGTTCTCATGTAAGCTTGTGAGTTTATTTAGCATGCACATTAATTTACCACCATGTCCCTTGTGTCTCTGAGGCAGATCTTTATTGTAAAAAGCCTGCATTATTTTTGTAAAGTATTTATTAAGTTGTAGCTGTGTCTGAGTTGGATGTCTATGACAGTGGTTTCTGATTCACACAAGGTTGAGTGCTAACTTGAGATTCTTCTCTAGCTCAAACTTTGACACCAATGTGCGTATTCGTGTCTCAAGTTAGGAATAAACCGTAATAGAGCTTAAAGAATGTGTGAATTCAAATGTACGGAAAGATTTGTGAGATATAAATCTATAAATAAATCTTTGAAAAAGCCAATCAATGTGTTGCTAGAAAAAAATCCTCTTTGCGTGTATGATCTTCACAGGCAGAGATTTCTTAAAGGTTGTAAGTTAAACACTATTTCAAGCAAAGTTTCATCAGCCGCTATCAGATTTCTCTCCTGCTGTCGATGGAAATTCATCTGCAGGAAAAAGCTCATCGATCAAACTCCTCCAACAGACTTAAGCCAGTGCACAAGATTTCCATTAGTTCCATCCAGTGTGGCTCTCAGGCCAGGCCTTTTGATGGGATTGCGATATTTCTTCAGAGGGCGAGGAGGGTAATGTTCCTGTGAATGCGACTCAAATTCTTTGTCTTTGGCATGTATCCTCACATTCCTGAGTAATTTCTCAGTGTACACATGCACTCACACACACACACACACACACACACACACACACACACACACACACACACACACACACACACACACACACACAATGCTGCCTCTCCGTAGCAAGGACCTCTGACCATTCCCTCTCCGCTGAGTGCTGCAGTCATTGTCACACAGAGAAAGCCATTCATGGTGCCCTCATTCCTCCTGTCTTGTGTACGGCACAGCTGGCCTGGTGCAGGGCTTGTCTTTATAATGCAGCAGGCCCCAGCACGTTCCACACCCCTGAGGCGCTACTTGCAATCACCTAGTCGCTTCACTATTCATACAAAAATTCCTCCACATGCGTCCTTCGACCCATTTATCCCAAACACAGCCTTTTATCAAAAACCCGCCTTCAAATCCTCACTGTAAATCACACAGATATGTTAAAAAATATACACATTTCTCCATCTGTACCATCACTCATTGTCTTTTTTTGAAGTCTTCTGTCCCTCTCTACAGTAAGGGCTTAGTCGAGGCTAAGATTACAGTAACCGCCATGGATCGTTATCTTAGCGGACCGTCTGCTGAACAGGCCATAAAGATCAAAGTGAGGTGTTCGTCTATATTTTGAAGCATTATGGCCAAGCTCAAATTGATGACATACCTACACCACCACCCCTCCACCCCCCACCCTTAGCCCCTAGTATCTCTCCTCCAGACAGGCTCCACGTGTCTCGAGAGCAGGCAATTACTCGTACAACCTCCTCTTTTCATCTCTCGTTTCATCTTCCCTCCCCGTCAAACACTTGCACAACTTGCGCTGTGTTTCCTGTGCCAAGGCGTACAAAGGAATAAAGATACAATACAGATTTAGAGGCCGAGTGTAATTGGTGTGAAGATGTATGTGAAGGCAGACATACAGCAGACAAGCAAGTGCAGAGAAAATGTTGTTGCGTTGGTTGTGGTGCGTCAGCGAGGCCTCGTTTTTATGTTACTATTTACAGGACTCTACTCTGGCATGTTTCAAAGGATGCAAAGCACCATATTAGTGGTATATTGTCAAGGATCCGAAAGGGCTCATTAAGCATCACCAAGATATGATTGTTGGTATTTTGCCTCTATTTTTGTTATGAGAAGGAAATTATGTCCAACGTACTCGCGCCGTTTTAGACCAAATTTGTCGGGGCTGGCTCTGGGATTTCTCAGTAGATCTCCACACATGAGCTTACTGTGGGAATAAAAAGAAGAATAAAGCAGGGGAAACATGGAAGGTTTAATGTTGTAATAAATGAAGAGAAAGCTCAGCTGAAATATTTAACATTAAAACAAGTACAGGTGGTTTTGTTGTCCATGCTGGAGCTCACTATAGGGCTTCTAGTAGGTAAGTAACCGCGGTGCATGGTGGCAATCAGGCAGCTCTTTTGTTTTGTGGTGTTGTGCAGATGTGGCTGAGCCCATTTTTAGCCTCACTGCCTCACTTTCTTTCATTCACTCCCTTGTGCTTCTCCTTTTTTGGGTGGTGTAGCACAATGCAGGAAGTGTCTGGGCCACAAATACCGCAGGGCCCTAACTGCACAGCAAACGTAATTAAAAGGTTTTTCTTTGGTCTTCTAATCTGAAATAGCTGACCTGGACCGGGAGGTTGCTTATCTAGCCACTCTATCCCTCCCTCTCAACTTTCACCCCCAATGTCCTACCGGCAAAACAGGGGTGTCGCCGCTGGCACTGTGCCTGCCATGGGCCTCGCATCTTTTGCACAGCGAGTCGGGGGGGGGGGGGGCTACAGCTGAACAAACAGGTCAAGTAGCAGTTGAGCATCTGAGAGGGCAGGGTGTCTTACTTAACCCCTGCTACCAGGGAATCACTGAGATGCTGCAGGGATCTCAACTCACAAAGCACATAACTCTAATCCACTTGGACATATAGTATCACCAAGCAATTAACATCCTCTTCTTCGATGAGCGTAGTGGCATGATTGACACCTGCCCCTGGCTCATTTCTTTTCTATAACAGTTCAAAACAAAAGCTAAAATAACATGCACCTACTCATAAATCCACACACAAAGCTGTCGGACAAATGAGGACAAACCGAGGGGGAAAAATTAAAATCTGCTTTGCCCCCTTATAAAAGAGTTTTTATATTCAGTCATGCTTTTAATTGAGCTAAACGTATGACTAATATACCGCCACATGTTTTATATGCCCATGTGCTCTCAGAAGTGTAAATCAGTTTTATTCAAATGCAAAAAAGAAAAAGAAGGTGAGAGATGTCTGGCTCTTCTGAACCCTCAGGGTCAATTCTTGCTTGGTTTGGCAAAGGCAGCGCCAAACACTGTCTGCTTTTTAACCCTGAGTGTTGTTGCTAACACTGGAGCACATTGGGGCTGTAAAGTGTTGAGGGGGATTGGTGGCCCTTAGGTGGTAGTGGGAGGGGGGTCAGCATGAGCATGGAAGCTGCATGGCCGTGATTCACTGTGACAGCACCGCCTGGCATGTGAGGACAGCAGGCCAGGCGGGCAAGGCTGCTGCCTTTGATCTTTATTTGCTCCACCGTCTGTTTTGCATTTAAGAGCCTTGCTGAGCGCGAGGCATTGGATACACCTTGAATGGCTCAGGACCCCATCCCCTTTTTAAAGACGCAGGATCCTTTTTCAAAGCTAAGGGGATTGAGGACAGAGAGGGATGATGTTTGAAGGGGAAGCTTCTGCGCTGAATAGGGCCGAGGGTCCCCCGGCAACACAGATCAGCCCTGATGAAAAGAGAGTGCTCTTCTATAATAACACATGATCAAGCTAATGGAGAATGGTGTGAGTGTGGGTGACATACATCTCTTTTTTAGAAGGACCCTCAGATCAACCCCGGGGTCAGGAGGCTGTGGAACAAAAACAAACATGCTGACCCGTCAAATACATTTTGCACATCAGTGATGTCAACAGACTGTGACATCTTACACCTGAGAGGCAAACCGGCTGGATGCCATCAATACGTGGTCCGATCCCACCACCAGGCACGGTGCACTGACAGGGAGGCATCTCTCCCTCTTCAAACGGTGCATATATTTATCTTCTTGAACATCTCTATTGCACATTCCCCTCAGACACTACAGTGGCCGCAATCCAGAGCCAGCAGGACAAACTCTTGCTCTAGAGACTGATACAATTGATATAAATAACTGCCTTCTCTAATAAGAGCCTTTGTGAGGAATCGAATCAACACAAGAAAAAAGCATTTTGAGAAAAAGTGGAGGATGGAAAATGTTGGTTATGTAATCCACACTCTTTAAAAGCTGAAATGTCACAACAAAAAAACAGCAGCTCAGGAAAGGAACAGCTAGTGTTTGTGTGTGTGTGCGTGGGAGGGATGCACAGCACACTCTCTCGTGTTGAAATGTTTCGGCATGCTCACACGTCCTTCTGCAGAATTCTTTTTCCATTCCAGTTACTGTCCAGCATGTCATTTATTCCCAGACTATACATTGTTGGCAGTCCACAGTTTAGATCATGACATTTATGTCGTCTTCTTTTCTGGAAAAGGTACAGTTGGAACAATGTGTCTCATGCAGATTAAAAGACGAAGATAGACGCAGAAATGTAGCAACATAGATTTTATTTACTTGTTGAGCACTGTAGAGAGCTGCGCACATTACTATTTCCATAGCTTATACCATTTTATATTAGTTGCATTTTCAAGTAAAGAACAAAAAAGCTCTATTATGGTTTTGTTGAGACTGAAATCCTTAATAGGAATTGAGCAAAACAGCAAAACCAGAGGAACTGATTATCCACAACAGAAATTTAGACCCTTACTCCTTTCAAGTACAATTCTCAACAGCACCAATTCATTGATACATAAATTAGTATTTAGCGGTCCTTTTTCTTTTTATAGCAAGAAAATACATGTCTCTGTCAACATGACGATACAAATATAAATTGTGATTTTGAAATGATGACTAACAGTCATGTTTGGCGGTGGGGTCAAATGCTGCTACCTGAGCAATATATATATATACACGTGTGTGTGTATATATATATATATATATATATATATATATATATGTGTATATATATATATGTGTGTATATATGTGTATATATATATGTGTATATGTGTATATATATATATATATATATATATATATATATATATATACACACACACACACACACACATATATATATTTATATATATATATAATACATATATATATAATAAATATATATATATTTATTATACATATATATTTATATATGTTTATGTATCAGCATCACTCTGAAAGTGCATAGCTTCCTGCTTCTTGAACAACTTTATGCCTGTAAGAGAACGCAGAGTGACTTACTGTAGATTTTGCTCATGCAATAATAAAACAATCAAAGCAAAGCATTATGGCTGAAATGGTTATACAATTCATCATGATCCAAGACATTATGCTACATTATACACTAGGCTGGAGGATTAATAACAATATGTGTGTGCGAGTAAATTGCTTCCATCTTGAGTAGCAGACATTCCACAAGGTGCAATCGGACATCTTTTTATACTTGAAAAGTATTTTAAGAACAAAATAAGGGCTTACATTTTAAATTCCTAATGCTTGAAAATAGTCACATCTGTTCAGCGTTACAAAACAACATGAACAACCACCCTGTTTTCCTAAATCATAGCTTATATACAAAAGGAAAGAGAGTAAGAAAGAAAAAATGCATCAAGGCAATGGTGCATCAAGTCTAACCCAGGTGACACTTGAGAACTTGGGGGTAAGCTGTATAGAGTACATGCTGGAGGCAGACAGTGGCAAAGGGAAGTCCTTTAAGTGCACTAAGTAGAAGCTAACACCCCTCCCTCCTTCCTGGGCACCTGTTAAAACAGCTAAGCGTATTACTTCTGGTATCACAAAGGTGAGGGGAGTGTGTGTGTGTGTGCGCACGTGGGGGTGGAAGGGTTTGCGTTGGAGTATTGCTGAAGAAGCCCAGAAGGAGGTCCAATGAGACTCACTCTGCCACGCTCATCAATCGACACACACCGCCTTCGATGGCCAAGCACTGTCCGGGAACGGTCCCTGGTGGCAATCTGGATATGTGTGTCTGCAGGCAACAAAAGAAAACACACACACGCACACACATACAATGAGAGCATCATCCAAGGAAAGATATACATACAGAGGCAGGGCTATATGGGGAAAGGAAATGCTAATAGGGTGTTGATCTCTTGGATTCCTGACCAAGCAAAGCAAACGCTAAAAGATGAAGGTATAGCAATAAGTACAAAGGAGCAGCAATGGTGTAAATATGTTGGTACAGGTACCAAAGAGAAGAAAAGATATGGGCCAGGAAGTCCAGTTATAGAAATGCATCAATCTGATTTAAGGCTTATCAGATGTAGAGCTGCAATAATTAATAGACTAAAGGATTATTTTGATATTTGATTAATTGTTCAAGAACATTTTTATGCTAAAAATGGCAGAAAATGCTTTTTTCACAATCACAATCTTAACTGCTTGCTTGACAAGTGGGGGTTTAGTGTTAAAACTATTTCAATATAATTTAAATAATATAAAAGATGAGGGTGATAAATACAATTCAAGTTCAGTGTTCAAGAACACACATAGGAGTACTACTGTTGCATCATGAGCATGTACTCCTGAGGTCCGAAGATGCCAAGTGAGTATTCATAAAGCGACACAGTAAGTATGACGGGATCAGACAGCTAGTGTTTTGTGTTAGTGTGTGTGACAGAGAGGAGTAAGAAGAGGAGCAAAGCGGCAAACACAGCTGTGAAGATGGAAGTGATTCTTCAACTGGGGGATCAAAGGTGACTGACTCTCCCTGTGCCAATAATGGCCGTCATCCTCCTTCCTCTCCTTCCACACAGAGGGAGACACTGGCTTCAGCCTTGGGGGAAGAAGAGTCCAGCTACTGATTGACCACTGAATTGGCCTGACATCACTCCTCCAGTCGTAGGAGCCTTCATCTCTACAGGGCTTCTTTTCATGTAGGCTTGGACTATGGCCTCTGGCACCCCGAGGGCAACTGTCACTACAATGGGACAACAGCCAGACAAGGCCAAGCACACATGGCAACACTCTCAGGGGCTATTATGCTTCCAGTACCCCTTTCTGGGTTCGTCCTCTCCCCTTCATCTTCTAAAGATGAGGTTAAAGAAAGGCCTTGTTTAAACTGTTTTGACTGGAGGTCCATAGCTGAAACTTAATCAACTAATGGTGACATTTTAAATGTTTTCCTTTTGATGTTTGCATGTCAGAGGGACCGAGCGTTGCAATGTTTTTTTAAAATTCAAACCACATTGAATACACAGCTGAAAATACACTACCGCGCACAATTAGCGCCTAGCTGTATGACTTCATATATTTTGCAGGAAAACTTTGTCTGAAAATGACAAATGACACCAATGTGCCCTAACCCTCACCCCTACACGCAACATTTGTTAAGAGCTTCATTTTTATTGCCGTCTGACAAAATTGGACAACTTGAGTGAGTAAGCAGGAAGAGTAAAAGGCTTCCGAAAACCAAACAAGAGAGTAATTACGCCACCACAGTGCTAAGAGCATCGCGTGCCTTTCACAAGCTGTGGCGCTATTTCAGAAGTTTACAGGTTACAGGGACACAGTCGTGAGGACGAGTGGTGCTTCAGGCTTAGGGGTCACACACTTCTGTGACATCAAGTCAAATAAAGCTGTAGCCTTATGTGTAAACACGAAATGAGCGTGATAAACACAATGCAACCAGCTAGCTCGATAGGAATAACACTGTTGCATCATTTGTGTCTATATTGTACCAATCTTTAATAATCCAAATATAAATTAAGAGTCCTATTAGTTGTTAGTAGAAAAGCTTTTTAATCTTTTGGTTTCATTGGCCGTCAGTACTTGGACTGAAACCTTGTGATGGTCCTAATAAGTGGGCAGTTATTTAAAGGGCAACATTTTGGCTATTTCAATAGGGAAGGGTGTCCAAAGAGTTATCATTAACAGAAACATATTCTCACTAATGGAAGGTTGTCTGTTGGGGTGTGTGATCAGCATCCCAACATCTCCTTCCCAATGTCCTGAATCATAACTCCAATTTACTTGTTTAATGAATTCTTGTGATGGAATCCATGTTTATAGAAGCAGCTAATTATAAAGTCAGGTTGAAAGAGGAGCAAATAAATGCAGAATTATATGATCACTGGGCCAGATATAAGGACGCACGAACCTACAGTGAGCCTGTTGTCAGCTTCATACCCAATGACTGAAGTGACCACATGACAGGCCTAAGGCTGAGTCGAAATATACCGTGAAAAACACAGCTCGATTGTATCCGTCGGAGGAAAAACAACATTCTTTTGTGATATGAATGTGTTTAGGAGCTCCAGAAGCCGCACATTAACACCACAGCGTAGGCCAAAGGATACATTTAGAGCTATGACTAAGCCGCTGTTTTTGTCTTGTGGTTTTCACATTCTTTTCTTTTGAAATAGAAAAATTAAAAAACAATCATATGCTATTTATTCTCCACGCGAGATGGATAGTAAAACAAAAATGTACCATAATAAAAGACATTTGTAGTGGAATATACAAAGCAGACAATAACCAGGAGGCCTGAATTGCATGCCATTTGATTTTCTTTGGCCTTATACATTTGAGCAGCAAAAGCTTTATAGTGGTAATGATGTCCTGGAGGAGAGAACTGAGCATGGTGGCGGTGCTGTGGATCCTACACTTCTCTTTCATCCGTCCAATCATGACAAACAATAAAACAAAAGTCTAACTGTTTCAGAAGCGCCGCCACTGGCCTGCCCGCGCACCTTTGTGCAGCTCTGTAAAACATGGCTTGATGTTCTGATGTGTTGTCCCGTGCAAACACAGGTGAGCGTTTGAATGAAACCAGATGCTCTCCCTCTGCAGCACTTCTGCTACATAGCAAATTTACAGTGTAATGTCAAACGGCTTAGGATACAGACTCAACTTTCCCCAAAATAACATCCGATTGAAATGTAAGAAAAACCTCAGAGGAACTGCCAGCACAGTGTCAGAAAGAAGTGGTCTGACAGCCAACACATTTTGGACTGATCATGCTTCACCGAGTTTATGAAACGGTTGTTTGTCAAAAAAGATATACACATACAAATCTGAGCGCTACAACGCTATGAAAGAGAAGAAGACTTACAATATCAATCCAGTCTGACCTCTGTCCTAAATACTCCTGCTACTGTCCATCAGCCCTTTCATGTTCTTATCACAGGAAAGCAGTGGAAGATGGACTGACTGGTTAGAAACGTCCAGCAGGATGCTAATACGAATGGGAGGAATGTAGAATAGCTCTGGCTCTATACGCAATCTCTGCAACTCAGTGCACTGAACATTTGCACATGCTTAAGATCAGGATGAATTATTCAGGCAACCTATTAAAAGTGCAATGAGAACACTAAACTAGGGAGTCTTCATCCAGCGAACTTGTTATGCACTGCCTGTCCTGCTGCAGCTTGGTCTCCAGCATCAACCCTCATATGCACTGAAGATGACCGTCTATGGAGGCAGAACTTCCCCACAGTAGTGAGGTCTGTCATTAAGGCCATTGACGTGCAAGTGCCACCTCCTGGGCCTCCATGGTATACAGACCACTTTATAGACTAAGTTTACAGACAACAGACATCATGACTGGAGCCTAGTCGCATTAAGTTTTCCATCTCTGGCTTTTTCAACTTCACCAGATTGGAGAGAAAACAGATGCTCTCTTATTGAATCCCTTCAATGGACAATATGTTGGCAAGTGAGCGTGGGGGCCAACTCTGGGCCCAGCTGGGAGAAAGGGGTAAAACCTTGTTTTGCACTCAGTGTAGAGGCATGAAGGACAGAAGAGCCAGCTCCTCTGGTATGCAGACGATGAGAGCCACTGAGGCACACGAGAGCTTCGTAGAGCAGTGTGAGGTTTGGTGGAGCAGCTGCGTTCTCGGCTGCACTCTCCAATATCCCTGTGTCACCAGTGCCCCGTCGAGAGGAAGTGGATACCATTTCCCAGGAGATCCAGAAACCACTACTGACAATTAATATTCCTGGATCTGCACCCTCTGAACACAGTTTTATGAAGAACATTCTGCATGCATAAAGGTGCTTTCATTAACGTGACAGACGCCTGTGACGTCCAGACCGAGGATGTTTCTGCAGCAGAATTTAAAAGGGATAGCGCTAAATATTTCATGTTCTGCTCCTCCCTAGTTCGTTCCAATCTTTTAAAGACTGTGGACAGAGCAGCTTGAACCTCTGTCACAAAAAGAACATTTGTGGAAGAGCACATGATTTGGCTCTTCCTTTTCTGACTCATTATCAGTCCACACTGTCCAGTCAGTATACTGGAAACCAACTTCTCCTCTATCCTCTAGTCCCAGGATGTTAAATGTAATCCCTTGCACCTAAAACAACAATTTTATTTAATTAACAACACATAGATACCACTGCACTATTGTACTTTTCACTGTTAATCAGAAAGGATGTTGCATGTCCAGAGAGAGTGAGGCTCATGACAGTAATGGCATTGTGGAGAAATTGACATCATAGGCTTGTGCCTGCTATATGCCACCAGTAATACCGTCCCCTGCTTATGACTGCTAAATCTCCAACATATCTGGCTACATTATGTAACAGTGTAAAAACAAAAAAGGTACAAACAAAGGCAATGTTTGGTGATCCAAAGTTCCCCTGAACCGTACAGTTCACCGTGTTCTGCTCACCTCTTTACGTTGGCACAGGCGTGAAAGGGGAGCTTGCATGCTCACATTCCACCACAAAGCCCAATACACAGAGCACATCTGACAAATATGCAGATTGATACTGATATCCCCAGTGGTGCATGACTTTCAGTAAACTTTATAGTACTTTAGGACCAGGTAGGGCCACAGAGGGGGAGTGACGAGCGAGATGGACCAAGAGACGGAGGAGAGGACGGGCGAGGGGGCGGAGAGGCGGCTCGGAGGGCAAACACTTTGAAATCTGAAGCAGGCTTGAACAACAGTGCCCTCTCTTTATACAGAGTGACAGAGATACAGTAGCCAAACAAATCAGTTGGAGCTGAGACACCATTTAGAGCCAGGAGACCAGAGCATCGAGCCCTGTTGCTTAAGCAGCCACATTGACCGATTCAAGTCACACAATTGATGTACTTTTTTTTCTTTTAAAAAGTTAAAAACCCGGAGGAGGATTACAGAGCCAACCTCAAACATTCATGATGTATTCCATCTATTTTCGACTAAATTGTAAAATATAAGGTATTTTAAAAAGAGCTTCTGGCCTTGTCTTGGTTGTGTCATCAAGAGACTCAAGTGAGGAGGGACGGTGGTGAGGGATTACCCGTCGCTACAGTAGCTACTGGTTGAGAATGAGGAGTGGGATCTGGTGGAGATTTAAGATTTAAGATTTGGAGGGATGAAACCCTCTTTTTAATGGTCACACATGCAGAGCACACAGCACACAGTGAAATTTGGATTTAACCCATCCTAGTACCAGGAGTCTAGTACTAGGAGCAGTGGGCAGCTCATAGGACAGCGCCCGGGGAGCAATGGGAGTGAGGGGGGAAGGGGGATGTTCAGTGCCTTGCTCAAGGGCACCACGGCAGGGCAGGAGGGGAACTGGGACCTCTCCAAGTAGCATGAACCTTACTCTACAGGCTATACTCTCCCCTAAGTTGACAGATGGAGTCAGCAGGGACCTGCAGTTTCTCAGGACTATGTGGTTTTGAGGAAAAAGCAGATTTCTTTTGTGCGAACATTAGGATGACTGGTTTTAATCTGCAGGTGAAGAGAACGAACACTGACAGCTAAGTTTGAATGTGTATCACTCCTGTATGGTAGTCTCTGCCTCTGTATGAATGCGTGTGAATGCTGACATGTGCTGTGAAACCGCTTTCAGTGGTCGCAAAGATTAGAACAGTGCTATATAAATACAGTCTAATTACCATTTATATATTAGCAGCAGCTATCCAACCATAAACTCAAACTTGTGTTTAGAACCCACTTAATGGTTAAAAAATATATATTATGTGGGATTGTTAGAGAGTAAAACAGATCTTAATGGTCCTGTGATCTGAATTGCTGCTTCTGGGGTTTGCTAAGTGCAGAAGAGAGAAATACATTGTTTTGTAATGGGGCCTAGCAGTCTCCCCAAATGTCCTCCCAGTTCACCGTTAATGATGTGAAAATACAATGACCACCAATATATTCTTCATTCCCATATCACTTCCAAAGTGAATCAGTCACAGTTTTGATACTAGCTAAGACAGGTGAGCTAACAAATATGGTATGCACCTTAATACAACTTTCTAATGTTCTACAACAGGCAGGAGTCTCACTAAAAGACACTTTAATTTTGCAGTCTGGTGGCGCCATATTAATTAAACCAGTCTTTTTAATTATGTTTTTTACTAATTAGCAACATTTAAATATAATGAAAAGCAAGAACAAAATACATTTCAAGCCAATGGCACTGGTCAGTGATGCATACGTATTATACAGTACATGTGATGAAATCTATAATATGAGCCTACACCCATGCCTGTACTGTCTTAAGCTTTTGAGGTAAGGATGGTTATGTTCCTATACAACAAGAGTTTATTTGAAACTCATTGCAACACATTTTGCTTGTCAAGCTAATTGTAGAGCTCACCTTTGCTTTGCTATCTTGGGCAGACATGTAGCCAACACACATGCTCTCTGTGGTGTGACTCCATAGGAACTCCACTGTGAACACACAAATACAAAAGGTTAATTACTTACAGAGTGAACAGGAGAACATTAATCAACATAAATATACAGTTATATAAATGTAATAATATAAACAACCAGGGCTACGGTCCATCAACAGGGCCTCTACATCCCTGACGAAGTGTTACTTTGGAGCATTTTATTATTCAAGCAGACAAAATGTTTAATATAATTAGCGCTTCACTTCATCACTGCATCAAGATGTCCCCTCCTACATTGGAGAAACATCTGCTCTACTTTGTCAGTGAACTTGAACTCATCTGTTGGTTTCTTTAGAGCAGAGGGTTTGATATACATCATGTTAAAATGACCACAACCGGCAACATTAAAGCCTATTAGTAAATCATGTCGCCTAAACTTTGGAAAGATCTCTGATTAAGTCAAATTCAATCATTCTAGCTTTGAGAAAGAAAGGTTCAGAAGCTCCAGGTAGAGAAACCAGATCCACCAACACAATCAGCCAAACCGGGCAGTATTCAGAAGGCATCCACTTGAAGATTAGCTGTTGATTCCATAGTGGGAGGTCTCCGTTTGAATCTGAGATGAAGGGTGTGAAACCAGAGCCTGATTGTGCGAGTTAAAACACAGACCACCCGCCAGGAAAGCCACAGTGCCTCCTCCCCCCTCCTCAAATCTATCTGCTGATGGATTTTTAAATATTAACAGCCAAATATCTGCCCACCATAGGCAGATATTTGGCGTGGAGGTTTGAGCCTGATCATTCTTGAAATGATTAATGTCTTACCCAGTATACCCTGAATCTTTGGAGACGGCGGAGGTTCCGCACATCTGCAGCAGCGCAAGACAATTACTCCACCCAAAACACGATCTTCACTGGCCAGAAAGGGTGAGCCTGGACACACAAAGAAAACACCGCACATGAGATGACTGAACAAGTTTCTCATCAATCAACAGCGTCTCTTGTATACTTTAATTCTCCACTAACACATTGAACCAAAGATAACAAGAAAGAAAAAGACAAAACGCCAATTTAATTGAGTTAAGGTGATCTATGAGGATTCAAGTTGTTGGCCTTTCTGGCCAAGTTAAACAACTGAAAGCAATTATTCAGAAGTATTTATTTTATTTAGCAATTACAAATGTGTCACTCCTTTTGTGTGGGGCAGGTGTTTAGCACATAATGACTAATGACAGTTTCATTTAAAGACAATCACCTCGCTACAGAACTCTCCAAGACCTTTGAGCTCGTTTTCAAAAAACTAAACTAATATCAATTGTGAGGATTGAGAACCTCTCTGGCTTCCTGACTAAACTTCTGAAGAGGCAAACTTGAATGAGGTGTTGTGTATACAAAACAAACTTGGATTGGCAGATAAGACTTTCATAAATTTCCCCATGTAGTGAAATGTCTCGACACAGCAACAAGAAAAAGAGCAACAAAACCAATTGGTGCATTTGATGAAACATTTGTGTCTGCATTTGTTTCTTTGTTGCATTTCACACCGATTTTGTTCCATGTCGTAATGTTCCCTTCACTCTATAAAACTTTAACACTTTTGAGTGTAGCTTGGACGACATTCACTCAAAATCCTGGTATCTGTTGTACAAGGCTCTTAAATGAATTGTGTTACACATTCCATAATAACTGACATCTTTGCATGTTGTAAACGTTAGAGAAGATAATTTATTATACCCATAAAAAGAAAAAGAAGAATAACTATTTTTGAGTGTGCATATTTGTGTGCATGTGTTTACAATGAGAGTTACTATATTACGGAAAAAGATCTAAAAATACTGATAGTGTTGCCACTAAAGATTTCTATTTAGAGATCCTGACAAATGTATCATGGAAGTTGAGTGAAAGGCCTCCACATCACAGACACTGTCATCATTGCTCCTGCTAAGGCAGGATTTATGGAGCTTTGTTTGACTTAATGTGCATCTTGAAAGGAAACAGCAGAGGAATTAACTTCAAATTGACTTCATCCAGCCCGTCCAAATGTCTTAGTGTTACAGATGTCCATGACAAAGCCAAACTGGGACGGACTTCTAAAGGAGGCTAAAACAAGGCAGAAACCACCACATGGTTCCACATGTCCTTTCTTCCTCTGCTCAGTCTTCTCTGAGCTCTCCCAGTGGTCATTCACAGGCGCAGCAAACACAGTTAACAAGACTTTCTAAAATTGACCACTTCTGAGAATATGAAGAAAAAAAATACATACATCTTCACATAACCTTTAAACAAAACAATTATGTCTGCCAAAATTATCCGTGGCTGTCATCTTTGCTGCGTGGACCTTTTGAAGGTCCCGTTTAAACGGTGAAAATGATCCATGAATCAAAAGCCGTCTCTTCTGATTTTATTACCTCCAAAGTTTCCAGTTTTTAGCTCGTTCCTTATGTTATGCAGCATCTGTTTGTTAGCTCGATTCTCTATACGCGTAATTGTGTTTCTTGCAAACACATTCTTGGTTGATAAATCTGCGTGTATGGAAAGTAGTGGCTACATGTGGGTGACTCACTGATGAACTTGTTTTGCATAGTCTGCAGAAGTGCTTGGTGGGCATCTTCAGACTGCATGGCAGCGGAGCATTCCCGTGCCAGCATGGTGCGAATCAGATGCTCTCCACAGCCTGGCAAAAGACACACAGACACAGCTGAACCCGAATCATCAACTTGCATTAACTCATTTCTTTCTTGCATGCATGCATGCCTTCAATCAGAATTGTATGAGGTCTCCATTGAGTTCCCTTTGAGAGCGTTGTAGCACAAACCACGTACGTAAACGATCCAGGGCACATAAAAAAAAATAAAAAATCTGACTTTTAAAACATAAGCCGTGTATGGTATTAACCACATCTTGATATTTCACATCTTGAGGTTTAAGTGAATTTTGTAGCGATCAGTATGTACATCTTCCTGATCCCCATTTGTGGTTTGATTTAATATTCAAAACATGATCAATAAATCACATTTTCCCCATATGCAATGGAAAAATATTGCAAAATGAAGGGTTCACTTTTTAGTTTGTACAAACAGATTTAGTGTTGCTTCAGTCATTTTAGCATGTTTTCTCCGCAGCGTGATTACTTTATTGGCTTTATTATTTCAGGTAAAGATGACAGAACCTCGGGGCTGCCAAGTACAGCTGCCTTGCTCAAGAGGCAGACTGACAGCAATAGCTGAGGGAGGGTTTGTGTTTCTCTTTCAGTTTCCCCTGCCCAGATTCCCAGCTGGTCTGGGAATTTGAAACAGCAACCACCCAGTATTAATTCCACTTCTGTAAACTCTATAGCTGGCTCACTGCGTAACTGCCGTATGTGCATGCACACCAGCAACATGTATAACTTTTACACATGTATGTATTCATTTGATGTTTGTATGTTTTGAATTCACATCATACCATATATGTCATTCCGTAAGATGATTTTCCAAGTTATTTATTTAAATGTGGAGGGTAAACAAGATTTTTATTAGACCACTGACTAACAGCGGAGAGTAAGACATGAAACAGTTGTGGGTAGAAAGAAGTGACTGCATGGAAAATGTAAAACTAACAATTTTATCTATGTAGGCTGTGACACACTTTCCTCACAGTCGACAGAGACACAACTGTGATATAAAAGGAGTGGCAGGAGGATGTGATCTAATTGGCTCCAACTAGCACCTGAATATATCTGGTGCTCTTCAGTTATACGACGTGTGGTGTACAGAGAAGTCCAGGGAGAAAAACAAAGCATTTGTTTAAGCATTTAATCAAAGCAGGAACAGGATTGTCAGCCTGTAGAAATGACTCACCCTATTTTACCCTCGACCACTTGAAAGTCAACACATAGCAGGTGTGCCTTTTTTATATCTTGTATATCATGCTACTTAATGCGTAAATGATTTACACCGAAACCGAAACCTTGTTGTTGCTAAGGAAAAGACAGACGCATGTCTACAATATGATCTTTTTTAAATGTTCAGTCTGCCCGCATTTGGAGAAAAGACAAGAAATCTAAAAGTGCAAACAAAACACATCTGGCAAAAGCTCCTGTGAAACCCCATAAAGACGGAAGAATATAATCTTGTTGTTTCTGTAAACATAAACGAAGGCCTCGTAAAATATCAGGTAACTACAACAAAAGGGAATGCAGGTCCGTAACTGTGACGACCAGATGCCTGGAGCAATTTGAAGTTTGTTTTTTTACGAGAGCAGAGCGTCGGATTGGCCAGGTACTGTGCCTTTTGTGCTGCGTTTACCATAAACCGCTCTGTCCTAGGGGAACAGGATATTATGGAACTGCAGCAAGATGCCCAGACTAAAGCAGCGACTCAACAGAAGAGAAATGTCAAAAGAAAAGAGGCCAACAATGGGAGACACAGTATGTGACGGCCAACAGCAGTGAGAGTAAACAGTGAAGTGCGTGAGCTGTTCTCTCATGGGCCACAGCAAAGTGAAGGCCAGACGAGGCAGTCAACACATATAAAACAAAGACCCACATGAGCCGCATATTGCAAAACAGACTAAAATGGAGGGGGAGGGAAGGCAAAGTGGTGGTGAGGTGAAGGGACTGACTTACAGGGTGAGGACCGTGCTCCTCACGTCAGAATGAAAAAGGATTGTTTTTCTGTTTCTTTTGATGGGAATGCCTTTCATGTTAGGAAATTAAAAACAGGTGTTGTACTGGAACACACATTATGTTCTCCATACCCATAAGGAAAGCTTCTTTTTTTTTTTTTAAGTAACATCAAAGGAAAGCCACAATATAGGAAGACAGGATGAGGTGGAAATACACACAGAGCTAACATCTACACTTCATCAATTGGGATGAGTAATGAACAGTAAACTATAACTAAGATAGTGGTCTTACACGGCTTATTGTAATAACTACAGGTCAGGTTTATCACCTTTAAGCTGCAGACTACAAGTGACCATCCTTTAGTAACCAAACTGTCATCTTGTGAGATTATACATACAAATGTACAGAACATAGTTGTAAACACTATTTGGATAAACTAATAAAAACCACGGGGATGTTAATGAATCTATAAAAAGGGATTTGTTTTCATTTTCTGATTCAATGAAATGTGCCAGACAATTCCAGTACTACCAGATGGAGGAAAACATTTTTCTGGGCCCAGATAGCAGGTAATGTATTGGGCCTTTCTGGACTGTACTTATGATTACAGTACAGTTTCTCACTGATTGCTGGTTATAATATATTCAGACAAGCTTTAGCGGTGCAAAATGCCGGCTATCTCAGAGCTCCAAGTACGTATGACTCAAGCTTCAGCCTGTCTGATCGAATCAGCTCATCTGCACTGAAAGGCATTAGGCTACAGATCCACTTCAAAAGGTTTTAATGTTCCCCAGAAGCTATGTCACAGACGTCTATACATCTTAAAGAAGTGGGCTAATATGGCCGCTCTACCTCACATTCAAAACCATACAGCTCACAACCAGCTACGTTGCTTTTTAGCTAATGCATACACTCTCTTGTTTTTGGGTTGTAAACATTATATAGATGTGTTCAAGAAGAATGCAACTTGTTTTTGAAATGGCAGATTGGTCCAGAAAGGGAAGGTTGAAGCTCTGCATTAGTTTAAACCATAAAGATGCAGAGATGTTCTTCTTCTCCTTCTTCTCCTGTGTGTGCTGTCACCAGAGGACGTGTAGAACAGGCAGGTGGCTGCTGTCGTATCTCTACATGCAGACTTGTAAAGGCTGAAGCATTTTAAATCATTACATTCACAAGGCTCTTGCTGCCAACAGGAGCAAGAACAGTTTATTTTCACTAGATGGGTTGTCTAGTCACTGTCTTCAAGCACTGTTAAATTTCTCATTTATTACTAAATCAGTTACTCTGATGGAGTCCTTTACGGTTCAGATGCAGGTAACTCTGGGACTACATTTGTTGGATGCATTCACATTTTGTCTAGAAGTGTCAACGGTCACAAAGCAGGTTTTAAAAGTTTAAACTATCCTCAGAATTTGCCTAATTGTGTGCTGTTGAAAACAACTAAATGTTTTAGATCAGAAAACATAGAGCATTTACTTCCTATAAGCAACTTCGAACAGGGATGATACCATTCATTTAGACCATCAAAGTTATGATCCAAATGTAGATAATTGCACTTGAAGGTTGCAAAGGTTTCATCTTTCTGCTGCACTGCCAGCGGTTCTCCCCATCATATCTACAGCAGGTGTCCTATGTCAAATGTCATTGCAAATCCCAAGAGCAATGCACCTGGCATGCAGCTGACTAACGGCGAGTGGAGAATGATGACTCAATTAGCTGAGGAAGTGACTGATGAGAGTCACTCAGCAGGAATGGTCCGAGGTCATAGGAAAGTAATATCAGGCTTTTTGAAGTTTGACTCACCGAAGTTAAATAAAAAGGCTCACATTAAATAAATATGTTTCTGATTCAGATCATCCCCCAAAACAAAAAGGCAGGCCAGTGGTAAACATTAACGTGAGAGGAACAGTTACACACACACACAGGCATGCCACACACAGATACACACAACTGCAAAGTAGGTTGGAGAGAGTTTGCTGTGGTATACCTGAAGTACTCACTGCTGTAGAGTAAGGGTTCATATTAAAGGCATTTTCAGCCCAGCAGCCACATCCATAATGAGCAGCCTGAGAAAAGAGAGCAGAAGAGGACATTTGAGATGAAAAGGAGTTTTGCTTTTGTCTTGATGTACCGAAAAATATCATAAATGATCAAGTACTAACTTTGAGTAAGGCATGCTCATGGCCGGATATACGAATTTAAAAACGTGCACATTACAGGCTGGGGAGGTCATGTCAGCCTTTTCCACATCATTAACGACACCAGAACAACTTGCCAAATTTTTTAAACAGTAATAGTGTTTATGAGGTCAAGGCAGTAAATCCTGATACATAGTTAGGTCGAACTCAAAACTTCCTGTAGCTGCCTCAAAGTAAAAGACTTCCAGGACAGAAATATTTTTACTGGAATTTGTTGAGTTTGCATTAAAATCACAAGACTGGGGCACAGGGCATGAGGATGCCTCATTAATTTAGACTGCATTAAAAAGTAAAAGTTTAGCTCCATTAATCACCTAAAACAGCCACAATGCCGAATTAACATATAAAAGGTAGAAACAAAAAAAGGTAGGGGGGCAGAAAGCTGGGAAGATTAATTGCTAACCGCTGCGCGTTAACAACTCTAATATGCCGTTTTCAGATTTTCTAAAGCTGGATTGATTTGAATTTTTGGCCACTAGAGGGCATAAAGCACATAGCCCTGTTACATCGTCGTCTTAAGTTGTTAGTGCTTGTTGTGTGTTGGCAAGATATTGCCTGTGTACACATGCAGAAGACGCCATTGTTCCACTGGCATTGTGCTGTAGTCTATAGAGCAATCAGCGTAGAAGCATTTTTGACATACGCTCGTCTCACGGAACAGATTGATGCATTTAATTAAGTGGATTGGTACATTTAAAAACAATGCTGATTCCTTCCAATGGAGTCTACATAAAACCTATTTTTGTCCAGTAAACGCTTGCTGTCAGTCGGCCTGGTGCAGATAGTTTGGCCGGCTGCTGTCCTCTGAGGAGCTGCTGACAGACAGACAGCTGCTTCTGAGGACGGAGGTCGGGGGCAATGCGGATTGAACAGACACGGTAGCTTTTTTGGTCAAAAATAACGATGGTCTGCAGAAAACCGTTATGAGCAGAGAGATGGCGTCATACAGAAATATGTGGGCTGTTAATGAGCTAAAAGAGGTTAAAAATACCCATAGAGCTGCAGAGCTGGGTAATTATTCCCAGTGGGTTGCTCACTAACCTTCTCATATTACACTAAATCATCCAAGTCAGTGCTAATATAAAACGTATTGATTAACGACGTTTTCAGCAGCTCTTTGCCTGGTTGGTTCATCCTGCTAAGAATGTATTCCAACTTCATTTAGGCTGTCGATAGGTGGCCCACCTTGGATTCAGATAAATTACCCAAGAAAAATGTGTTGTTTATTTTTAAGCTGCTATTATTCCCAGAAGCATACCATTGTTATTTGGCACACGATACACGAAGGTGTATACTATATAAAATAAACATTCTACATTATCGTACTAAATTATTTCACTAAAAAGAACACATTGAAATAATGACATGCCTCTCATAATAGCCGTCTCAAAGAAAGTTATATTTTTGAGCGTATTATTTGATGACGTTATTATGTGGGTAAAGACATGGACAGAAAAAAAAGGAGAAGATGGCCTGACTACCTGGCCGACCCTGCCGGGATGCTTCATTGCCAGGCCTCCACTGGACACCGCTGCAGCTACATTCCCTTCCAGGTCTACCACAATGGCTCCCACTGTGTCGAGGCACCCCGACACATTTTCCTACATCACAGGAAGGAAGGAGTCACATGTAAAAAACATGTCGGAAATATCCATGACCCAAATATACACAAATGGACATTTTCAAAAGACAATAGTTCTCATTTCAGACAACATAAAAGGAGAAGAAACACAACATCTTACATTCTGAAGCAGAGACATTATCTTTGACTATGGACATTTCCAAAATAAAGAATGTAATGCATGCATTTTTTAAATCACTCTTTCTTGCCCTTCACATTTCATCACAAATGGGCCGTTGTGATTTCAATCAGCAGTTTTCCTTCCCTGATTGCAGTTTGTTTTGGAAGTGACTTGTTTGTGAACCACCATGACTCAGACTGCATGATAAATAGAGTTCTACAGGGTAAATGTGCAAAATGGCACCATGATACATGATCAGAGCTCCACTCCTTCCAGAAACTGAAGATTTTCATTGAACCTTGGACTAATAAAAGACAGAGTAAAAAAAAAAACAGTCTACATCATTTCTCATCTGTCTCATGCTCTCCTAAATCAGCCCCGTCTCGGGGCTTTTGAGGCTTAAAAGGACCAGAGCCAACTATTTCGAAATGCTACAAAGACCATCCTGTCATTCCTTATCAGTGTCCTTTAATGAAAAAAGAAATCCACGGTAAATAATGACTGTAAAACTTAAGGGCATCGTTGGAATGATTTTGAAATGCATTAGATTTTCCTGAACAACACTGCAGCAATACACCACCATGAGACAGGTGTCTATAATGCACAGAAAAAAAGAATGGAAAGACTTTATTGCTTGGCAGAATGACAAAAGGCATAAAAAGAACAGTGTTTGAAAATTTAAACCAGACTTGCTACGATAATGGTTTCAGTTGAACCCATAACAATCTAATACAAAAAGAGGTTATTTCCTGTTAATTAACTTTATATGTCAATTAATGTACATGTATAACAAGGTTTGTTTATTATGTAACCTAAACATTTGACCATGGCAGGCATGTAAAGAGTCACAGTCTGACTGTGTTCTCCACATGGAGGCATTACTTATTATGCTATTTGCTGACCACTAGTACAGAATATTTAGTTTAATGTAAATGATGCCCCTCGTCAGACAGTGATATCTCACACACTTAAAGCACCTGTGGGACAAAAGAAAAACAGGACGTTCACTGTGAGAAATACTATTAAAATACGCAGAAAGGGTTTGGTCCATTCTCACTCAAGTGAGCCAGTCACACTACAATACACAAGAATACACTTGATGCCATTAAAATATTTTTGCGCATCTTAACTGATAACATAGTACTCACATTTTCACTTGACTGTCGTCTTTTCTTTGCCTGATTAGGTCCTGTGTCCATTTTTTCTGCCAGCTCCATCTTTCGCTTGTTCCTCTTGTACGCAGATAAACTGAACTCTGCCAGTGAAAATAAAAGCATCATCTAATGAATCCACAGCAATTAATGCGCCTCTTCCAAATCTTGAGCACTGTTTTTCAGCTAAGTTTTGCAGCTACAGAATTTTTTTTGGCATATTTCTGAATCAGTGCAACAAAACTCACTGGTGGCCATTTTCTCTGAAGGGCATGGTGATATTCCATGACTGACTGCCCAATCATGTGCTCCTCGCCCCACTAAAAAGCTGACAAAAGAAAACAAATTAATAAGTGGATACAGTCATGTTAATACAACATTAATTAAGAACCATTAAAATCACCAGGGTGGTATTCTGCCAGCTGATAGCTTCCCTTTCTGTGCTTCACTCAGTAGGCGGTTTGCAACCAAGACTGGGTTCTTAATACCTGAAGGAAAAGTCACAATCATCAAGAGGCTAGCAGATTATTCTGTTATTTTATCACAGTGGAAACAAGATACCTCGCAAACACACAATAATTGTTTAGTCAAATCAATAAGTTTGGTAGTACAGAGGAACTAGTTCTGATTTTTGTCATATCTGTAGAGTGTATTCATTGAGTTTAATGAGTAGCGCTGCACATTTTTCTTGTTTGGCCATTGTTACACAAGCACACCTATGAATGCTGGGTTCTATTAGCCTGTTTAAACCTTATGAAAGACGTATTTCTAAGCCAACAACGATTCATTTATCATGCATCTTATATTTATATGGCTATAAATGTTACATGATGCAGACAGGGTAATAAAAACAACCTGTTGTCTTATGGACTAAATGTTAAGTGCCAGCATTCACCCCTAAGATGTTTGGAAAAATAAATAGCTTTTGTTGAAAGCCTTAAAAGGAAAATATACAGAGTATGCAGATGTGTACGTATTAACAGCATTTCTTGGTTGTTCTCCAGGTAACAAGTGGGTGGTCCCCCATTGTTTATGAACCTCAAAAGAACTCTTTGAAGGTAGAAAGCATATCATTAAAACATATGGAAGATAGAGGCTTGATTCATTGACATTACTTCCAGGTGACTGAACTTCAGTGCCACAACAACACAGCAATATTACATAAATATCAATACATGTAATAACTCACCACTAATAGCCCCAACGGCGCCATAATGCAGAGACTTCCCATCCATGATACTTGCATCACATTCAATTTCTCCTGACAAATTAAGGTTGGAGCCCATGCCCGCGTTTGTAAAAGGAGAGTCCTGAGAACAATTAAAAACATGCAGAGCCTAGAATAAAAATGTATTTGCAATGGACCATAATCCCAATGTTAATATGTTGAAGGAAAGTCTTTTTTTAATATATTTAGTTGGTGCTTATAGTTGTAGTGTAATGGCAATAGTTCCAAACAAGACAAGAGTCAATATCTACTGTAGTTGTTAAATCAGCAGCTTATATATTGGCCCTGCTGAATGTACATCATACTGTTATCACTAATTGAAAATCAAATGCATAATATTTAAAGCAAGACAATTCATAATAACATCAACACAAATTACGGCTGGTGAACTACTCCCCGTAACACAATAACAGTACAACTCTGTTTTCTTTGATATCATTTAATTATGATTAAATGCTTAATCACCTTGGGAAATCTGCTGATATAGTTGTGGACTTGAGGCAGATTAACATGAATATATAATAATAATAATAATAATAATAATAATAATAATAATAATAATAATAATAATAATATATAAATAAATAAAGATATATATATATATATATATATATATATATATATATATATATATATATATATATACACACACACAATAGCTTTGCTTTTGTCACAATGACCAGATGATGGCTCTAACTTTCTGTGACTTGTATGCATGTGTATACAGTATATGGCTTTTTCTAATATACCTTAAAAAGACTTGCCACACTACATTTCACTGTACATTTTTTTGCAGCTGCAGAGAGTTTGTTGGTTTGGGTCATTGTTCTTTATTCCAAGCCAGCCCTGAGGAAAATCATCTCTTACATCATCTAACAGGATATGCGTACATGCATCGGAGGCTGGAGCTGAATAAAGCTGTTTTGGGTAAACACATACACATGTCAAATTAAGTTTCTTATCTTCACTGAAAGTTTTTTAGATGTTTTTTTTAAGTCCAATCTGGGCCTAAAAATAAAAGTCCTGTACATTATGTATGTGGGGCGTTATTAAATACTGACTTAAAGATAAAGTTTTACTTTATATAATCAAACATGGATCAAAATAAACCAACCTCAAGTTCAACCAGTGCTGCGGCCACTGCTTCCACTGCAAGAGCCCCGGCTTTGAGTCGGTCCACAGCCTGGAAAATACACAGAGACAGCTTTCAAGTCAAAACACCAAATGTATATTGCTCATTTCATCCTTTGTACAGTACTTTCATTAACTACATTCATCTGAAAACATAAACTCCTTGGCAGAGGTAATTGGGATTTAAGCCTCATTAAAAGCTCCAACTGGGAGATAAAACTAGGGTAAAGACAGGCGTAAAACATTCTATACGGAACCTGGATTGAATTAAGTTTGCATTGTCTGTGTATATGTGAAAATGTACACAGACAGCATAAAAGTACAAGACCCATTTTAAAATGTAACTACTTGGCCCTAATTCAAAGTACTACGTCCAGCGGAAACTGGGCACAGCTCTTCACCCATCTAACACCATTGCTATTGTAAATCAAGGGTGATGACAGCACCATAAGGTTGTTTTTTAGTCGTACGGATGTAAAGTAACAATGAATGAAACTAAATACAAAGACATTCTTGAGAATAACCTGCTTTAGAGAGCCAAAAAACAAAGACTTCCATTCCAACAGCAAAATTATCTTAATACAGCCAAATGAAAACTGGAATGACTTCAAAACAAGAACATTAAAGTGCGTGAGTGCTACTGCCAAAATACAGATTGGATTCCCACTGAAAATATATGGAATAATAGCTATTTACAGATGCTCCCCATCCAACCTGAGTACATTTGAGTAAACTCAATCCCAATATTTTGCTGATCAAAAGCGAGTTATTTATATAATTTCTGAAGATATTAGATCCCGTGATAAAACAAGAACTGAACGAATGTGTGTGCAACACTGTACTAGAGGGAAGTCTACACATACCTGAGTATTTAGCAACTTTATTTAACTAATTTACTGTCACAACCAACCATGTTGAATAGAGTCAGAGCAAGTCAAATTGTTAACCATTATACTGGCTAAATGGGTTGTCTTAATTGTATCATGAAAACATACTTATTCCATATTTATATATAACACAAAGAACTTAGACATTTATCTTGTAGATACAGGGGTCTCAGCAGAATTATTTTGTACTAAGATGTTATCAATACCAACATATTTGGCATATTTAATAACTAAAATTACATTAAAATATAATGGTGCAGCAGCACCACTATTCTTCCATTCTTTAAGGAAAGACCTGAAATGAATAGATGATCAATCTAGATTGAAGTACAAGGTACAAGGTTATGTTGCTGTTTTGCACATAAAATAAACGTACTCGCTGGCAGGCTCTTTTGCACACATGCTTGTACTCCTTGGCCTTGGATTCAGAATGGTATCCTGCTCCTGAAAGCAAAAAAACAAACATACATAAAGTGATGACAGTTGACGTCCTCTAAGCAGAAAACTATCCTAGAAAACTGTATTTTTTCAGTGCATGGTGTACTAATGTTGGTAATCATGTTTACTTATTATGGAGGTGCAGTTTACCGTTTCTTTCTATGAACGTCTTAATTCTACTTATCAATTATAGTGTGTGCACTTACCTGCATGCACTAAAACAAATCCACCAATACATTTTGGCATTTGATTCTTGCTTGATTCCTGTGGTTTGGACCATGAGTTGGCCAGGGGAGAGGAGGGTTGCTGCTCTTCAGCAGAATTCATTAGACTTTCCATAACCCCTGCATAACTTGACGAGCGTATCATGGTCTATCAAAGCGTGGTAAGAAAATAATCTCCATGGCACACCTGTGACAGGAAAATAAACACAAACAATGCCATTAAGGGATAATACAAAACAAAATGAGTTAAGGTTGTTGGTGGATACTACAGATGTAAAGAGCCTTTTGCAAAGCAGTATTGTTGTTCTCAGCTATTTACCACTACCATAAAGGCAGTGACACAAAGGAGGCACTAGACAGATTTTCACTGACATTGAATGAATTGTGTGGTCTGCCCTCTCAGTCTATAATCACAATCACACAATCAACTTCATTTACCCTTCACCACTAACAAATAATACATACCCAAGTACTAAATTGAGTACACATATTATGTAACTAACATCAACCTTGTAGCTAGCGTTATTTAAAATCATGCCATTCATAGTCATGATCAACAATGCTACAAATCAAAGCTTGCACATACATGAAGCTACCTCCTATCTTGTTAACCTACATTGACGTTGTCAACTTTCCAAACAGTTCCTGCTGTTGCATGCATCATGCATCATTATCATTGCGTTATAAATAATACGTTTTTTAGTTTGTGTTACGTGTATTTTTAATGAGTAAAGGAGGGCACTACATTAACAATAACGTTATCTCAAGTCAAGCTAACACTCCTGTGTTTTCGTTAGCTTGTTAGCTAACAGCTAGCTAACACATCAACAAAATAATCTCTACTTACAGTTTTTACTACTCTCCTACCAGCAACAGAACTGCCTGCAAACCACGACGTTACCTGACACGTGTTTAATACACATGGACGGTAACTGGACTCATTATTCTAACTGAGACAAACTTTCACTCGACTGTGCTAACCGCAGCTAGTTAGCTTGACGGTCCAAAACTACTTCCTGGTTCAGATATACGTTGCTAAGGAAGTGCGTTTAGTGCAAACAAATGATACACGTGGATGAAGCTGCTCAGAGGAAAACAACACATTTCTCTCTCCCTTCAAATTAAAAAAGATTAAGCTGCACAAAATTTGGATCTTTGCTGGAGGGAAAAAAAGAGACTAAACTGTATCAACCATAAGAAATGCAATTAAAAATGTTTAGTTTTTTCCCTTTGCTGTCATACATACACAACATAAAGTAGGCTATGACAAACATTGTGTAGAAGAAAAACAGCTGAAATCTACATGTGTGAAGTTAGTATTACACTTTACAACTGACAATCATTATCAATGCATATCTTAAATAGTCGAGTAAATACATTTTTATCATGAAGGCTAATTGGTGAACTATAATTTGTAGGGCATCTTCGGAGCTCTCCACTGAATACTTGTGTGATTTTCACTCTTATTAGAAATTTATTTTTGTTTTTATTTTAACAGATTTGGCAATATCTGTCTGAGATTTCTGCCTTCTCCCCAATTTACAACACGTGAAATAATACCATCATGGTTAATATGAATTTACATCTAAAACATATAGCTGACTTGCTGCAAGCCAAACAGTGCTCAATTTTGTGTTGTAAAATTACTTTTGTAATTAATTGTAACAGTCTGTAGTTTTATTTTTGTATTTATAATGCACAGCCTTTATCGCTTATTTTTAATTTTATTTTTACTTACTTTTTAATGGAGGGGGAGGGTGTGTAATATTAAATAATTATATAATGTATAATGTCTTAAGCTGCTGGATGCATACATTTCCCTCGGGATGAATAAAGTATCTATCTATGTAGCCTGTACACTTACTAACTTGCTGGAGAAGTCTGTGTAAAAAAAAGAAAATCAAGTAAGGTGAAATGGATGTTATTACAATTTAACTTATTACTCTGCTTGTCAGCCATAACACTGCTGTAAATTGATTTGTTAGCCTTGTTTGTGAAATCAAGAGTAGTTGCATTGATTTAATTGTGTGAAAATTCAATTGCACACTTGTCACTGAAGTTAAGTGGCCAAGTCATTTCTAATAAAGTTGTGACTGTGATGGCAGCTGCACAACTTAACTGAAACACATAGAGCTTTTTCACAGCAGATATTTTGTCTAGCAGGAAACGCACAGGTCCAGCTAATTTCCTTAATGACGGCTCAGCTCCATGTCCCAGGAGCCAGACTGACTCACCTACATGGAATGCATGTATCATTAATGTTAAAAATGACACTTTCGGTTTTTCCGCTATGGCACATCAAAATGTCTGAAGACTATTGACAATGTGACACATGGTTTGAGTACGCCCCCCCCCCCCCCCTCTTTTTCTCCCTGTGTTTCCTGTCCTTCAACACTTACAAACAGTCAAATAATTGGCAAAAATGCCAAAAAGAGTCTTAATTCTAGCATTGTTCAGAAAGAAGAAAATACATCACAAAAGACAAAAAGCCATGAAAAGGCACTGACATCTGTTTGTCACTATGCTAAAGTGGACACATATCTCCTAATAACTTAATCTAATTTGTTTTTGTGTTATAACACCTTCTAATCATTACTTTTCTTCTTCAGTCGTGTTGTGCTGCACATTCTTGGATAAATTCCATGTTGTGTGTCAGGTTAGACAACTGAGAGCTTTTACTTTTACATCTTTTTGCTTAAAAGATGTTTTTAGTGCAAGTTTAGCCCCCGCCCCTGCAAATCAAGTCCACAATAATAATGCTTCCATCAGAACAGTAGTGGGGAGGTAGGAAAAAGAATAGGATGTGTTTTTCCCGAGTTATGGTTATTCTGAAAATGATGTGCTGAGCCTGTGAGGCAGCCGATAATTAAACCCTGAAGAAAAACATTTAGTTCTTGCCTCAGTAGTAAGAATGACTCATTATTGCTTTAGACACATATACACATCTTTTGCGTTCTTAAACTTTAGAAAAGTTAATAAGCCAGCCATTTCCATGCAGTTAGAACTCACCAGCTGTTTTCAGCCAGTTAAAAAAAAAAGTGAACTGCAAGGGATATGATACATAGGAGTTCTCAAAAATGTTGGAAATATGCAAAAATGATTGCTCCTCAGAAGGTTGTTTTTATGTCTAAGATGTAAAAATGACACTTTGAATAAACTGATGATCGTTCACTGACATCCCGTGCTATATCTTCAGGCTATCAGATTTCCTATCTCACAGACTGTGATAAAAAGGCAGTTTACTATACGCAAACAAAATGCGACAATCTAATACAAAAGTATACTGTATATGTATAACCTCAGATAATCTAAATTCAACACCAGACCAATATCATACCCTGAAACAGCTGCGTTTATGTTTATGGTCCAAGCAGAAGTTGCATGGGTGGAGCAACACAAGCACATTCTTTAATCATAATGTACAGCGTAATGTTGTTTTCTTTGGATCAAGTCAACGAAGATGAAAGAGTGCTGTTGAGAAATGAACAGGGGGAGAGCATGGGAACAGGGTGCAGAGTGCTGAAGAGGGGCCAGCTCACCTTTAAGTGGTGGCTTTGGTATCGCATGCCATCAACTCTCTGTGTAAACTTCTTCATGCTGTTGTTGTTGGTGTGCAGAAGGAAACTGTCAGACCAGTTTAAATAGATGTGTTATCTGTTGTGACTACACAAACTGTAGACATGATTTATTTTAGGCCTTCTCCACTTCTTCATCTTGAGAGTTTCACAGCACAGCCCCATCATAAGCTTTAAAGTAAAAAAACATCTACATTTTACCATAAGAGTGCTATATAACCTGATATTTTAGGATAGCATGAGAAAATACATTCTTAATCCTTCCACTATTGTACTGGAAAGTTAGAACTAGAATATATTCTTATAAAATATCTTAATCTATACATTTTGCAAGATTGCTGTCGAATGATTGGGTTATTGTGTCTGTGTTGTACTGTGGTGTTATGGCGGAGATAGGAGGTCAAGAAAAGCAAAGGGTCAGGAGCCAAGACCAAGACAAGATATTCTGCTCTATCATCCGGCAGACATGGTAGATGCTCATTTGAGTGAGTAAAGCTCCACTGTGAGTATTTGCATGGTCAGAGGATATTTTGATTCGTCTTAGAACACTGCAATACAACATTAAAGAGATTTCCACCTTTCTGTTGTAGGAATTGTTGTGCTGGAATTTCTTTTTGAGAAACAGACAAACTTTGTATGAGCAGAATTATCTTGTAAAGACAATTGTTGATAAATAGAAGCCATAAGAGTTTGGGTCACTTTCGTGCCTATGCTTTGAACATCTGAACATGTTGAACATCTATCCACACTAAATCTATTCTACTTGGGTTCAGCCAGCGATCAGGAAGGAATTCCTGCTGCTTTGAGCAGGCAGAAAGCAGGCACACTCTGGTGTGAAGAGACATGCTGGATGGGGGCTTTATCAAATACAGTAAAATAAACAGAGGGAGCCGTTGAAACACATTTTGCCAAAGCTACAACCCACAGGAATCCTGCAGGAAAAGAATACTCACAGTGTGATGCTTTTTTAATCCAACCCCAAACCAATTCTAAGGATGTAGACTAAACAATGTACCGCTCAGAAAACCACTATATTCACATCAGTACATCACAATGAATCTCATGACAAATTGCTCTTACAGTTGAATTACAGACTCAAGGCCAATTTGTTCTACAACAAAAAATGCTTGTAATCATGAAAAAAAGAGAGATAAAACCATAATATCTAATTCTGAGATACAGGGCAGAAGCATACTGCCTAAGGATGCACACAGGAGATAACTTTTTAGAAAGAAAGGTTCATACCTGGTATGAGTGTTCACACATCAAAAGACTGACTGCTTCATGGGTAACAATGAACACTTTGTCAACTTATTTTTCTTCATATTTATAGGACAGGACAGAGCTAAGAATATAATGTGAAAATAAAAGTTACCATACTAAATGTGCAACAAACTCAAAATCAGTTTTTCTTGTGTACTGTCAAGTAGATGCTGAACACAAACACTCATAATGAATGCATAGGAGGTGTAGTCTGTGCACAAATGAGCTAGACTCTACCGAGGTACTTCTCCGAGGTTTCTGGGCTGCTTCTCACATCTGTGGAACAGATGAGCATAATATAAGACAGCACACAATGGACGATATGGGCAGACAAATGTTTGATTGAGAAGGTTGAAAAGAACCCACACAAACCACCAAACTATAGTGTTTTCATGTTTAGTGTTGGCATTGCGTCAAAGACAGCACTCAGCGAGTACAGGACAGATTCTCTAAAAGTGCAGGAGAACTTTTTCCACCTCTGCTGACTGTACATCAGAATAATTCAAGATGTATTTTTACAAATGTATGTGAAAAACAGTGCTTAGTTTAAATGTATGTGTGCACAATTTGTCTTTCTTTACCAGAAATCCCCCTTACAGACCAGGCTACAGGCTTTAACATGCACTCTATGGATTCACACTGTCAAACATTATCTGAGGCTTTCAGGAAGAAACCCTCTTATTGTCATTGGCAAGATATGAAAAACTGTAAATAATTTAAGGCCTCTGCTGAAAGCCTCAAGGGCCAGTTGAACATAAATGGCTTAAGCCCAGTTATTCACTAGAAGTATTTAGTCTACATCATCACAGGCTTGAGCTTTGACTGTGACTCCACCAAGTACTGTGCTAAACAAATCATGAGTTTTATTATTAAGCAACGAGTGTGAACAGACATGATGATATAATCCCTTCAGGCATTTACCAAACCAAATAGTCACTAAAAAGCCATCAAAGGATTTACTGATATTGACATAAGAACACATATAACCAACAAGCCCCTGGGCTCACTTTGAGTTATGGGTAATTTTGTGCATTTCTTCGTGGATAATTGTGTTGCTTGCTGTAATTACGTTGCTATGATTATAAATTAGATATGAAAAACATACATATCAAGCCAACAAGAGATTAGACGATGCAATGTTCTTGCAAGTGGCTTGTAGGTACATCCTAATCTTCTTGTGCTGTAACCATGACAATAACAATTGCCTACGCAGTCTTACACAAATAGATACTTGAATGTTTGGAGCAAACAGATTCTGCCCTGCACAATCAGCTGGTCTGTGGAAACAGCCTGCTGACTTTTATCTTTTTGCTGCTCATCAGACATCATGTTGTCTGCATTACACCTGTTGAACAATGACTGAATCACAAATCAAATAATTACATAGTGTATCCAGCAAATACTAGATACAATGTATGGAAATATTTGAAATCACTCTCAGTTAAAACAATGAAAAAGCCCGCACAGTCCACAGTATCATTGTTAGTTTATTTGTAATTGGTGATCAAATCTCAAAAAGACAAAAAAGCCCATTAATCATGATAGTGATCGGACCCAGGAATCCATAGTATAACATTCAATAACACTTTAAGGCCATCTTCACCCTCACAGGTGTTTTCAAATACTCTGGCTGATTAGACCTTTAGTCAGGTTAGAGCTGGATCGAGCTTGAAATAATGCTCAAATCTCTACGGACCAATAAGAATGATAACAGGGTAAGTTGTCCGGCCCTAACACATGCAACTATACTAACAGGTGACTGAGGGAGATGATTGCACATGCTAACACAGAAGAGGTCTAATCAGGCAACACAAGTCAAAAACATCTGTCCCTCCAAACAACTTGTGAGCAGTCCATTATTAGACAGGCACAACAAATTGTGTCTGATCCAAACCACATTCAAACTTTGTATGTGTACGAAAGCCATGTGTTGTTAAGATGTTGACATGTTTTTTCTTTAATATGCAGTATGTATGATTTGTATCTTCTGTGGAACTGCAGGACGTGTTCCAGAACAAATTTCCTTACTGGAACAATAAAGTATTTTGTATCGTACTGTAAGTGAGAACACCTGTGACTGGACTATGGGTGTGTAGGGGCTTTAAACTCATAACTAAAACTATAGTTGAGTGTATTTCAGTGTAGTGTAGCAGTAAAACCAGTAGTTAGTGTAAACTGAAATGCTTGAAGTTTTTAAGTCTACTCAAGCCTAATAGAAATATTTAATGCGTTGTTGAAAGGTCAAAATAAGAGGTCAGAGGTCAGGGCCTACACACTTTGGATTTAGCATCTTTTACAAAAACACTACAGCATGATGGGAAGCCAGTCTCCTTCTTAATCCCCCTCCCCTTAAATATACAAATATCAGAGAGAGCGTTAGTTTATGTAAAGCTAGCTAACATTTCCTAAAAGCAGTAATTCCTACATGCCTCAGTGAAATATCTGAACTAACCTTATTGGCTAAGTTTAGTTTAGAATCACAAATCTCTTTCAAGGTATTGTATGAGATGCCAACTCTGACCATTACTAATTTCTTCCCCAAGCAGAATCACTTTGTGTGGCTGCTGCTTATTATGTTACAATACTGCCATCTAGTGGTTTGGTGGAAATAGTACAGAGGGAAAACGGCAAAGGCCACTTCATTAAAATCTAATCTTTGTTTAAATATAGGGTAAAGGAAGATACTTTAATTTGCAATTCCCAGGGCTCTGGCTAGGGAAGCTCTGCAGATGACCCATTGTGGTTTTAAACCAAACAGGCAATGGGTATAATATTCTAATATTGTGTAAATCCATATAAGATAGACTGGAAACTAATTAAGATATTACAAGGACAAATTATGTATTTATGTGCCGGATGTGAGAGCTGATTACTTTGTATTAATTTCCTAAAAAGAGTAACAGCTCAAGGAGATAAAGATCTTTAATTTGACTGTAATATGAGACGTCTGTTGAACACTGTGAGAGAATTTTTGCCACCTTGGTCCTGGGAAGCATAAATCCTTTGCACTTTGTAACATGAATTTTAGATAATACATGGAGCATGAATCTAGCTTCCACCTATACTGTCAAATTTGCTGAAAAACATTTTCACTCAGCTGAAGTGTTGACATGAAATCTGTATGTATTTCAGTAAAATAACCCTCAATATAAAAAATCTGGATCCAGATCAGAGTACAGCTTGGATGAAAGACATTATCCACTTTCAGATAATGTCAGCGGGCTCAGGAGCAGATGGGTCTGGACCAGAGCAGAGCTAACACAACAGATGACAGACGGTGGTCTCTGGAACCAGCTTCCATGACAGCCTGGACTAACTGGTCGTATCTGGTCTATCCTATGACATGCTGTCATCTGCCATGAACAAGGGCAGGTTACCATGCATCTATTGCCTTTTGTGTGTTGGGTGATATATAATATAATATTGACATAGTCACATAATAATTGTTATCTCAGATACTACTGGTCAAATGTATAATTAAAACTGTCTCCATGTTGCTAAAAATCCAAACTATTACCCCCTAATGGATATATCATTACATGTAATTTAGCAGACGCACTGTTCCAGAGTGACTTACAGTGAACTGACTACAGGGACAGCCTCCCTGGAGCAACTCTAGGTTAAATGCCTTGCTCAGGGGCTTAATGTTGGCAGCCCCTGGTAATTAACTCACAACCTTCCGGATGATATATTTGAAAGCCTAACCACTAGACCACTATCATGGTACATATCATGCAACTAAACCATCTTACCATAATAATTTAATATAACACAGGGATTAATGATAGGAATAGTCAGAGGTCTGACATTTCAGTAGGTTATTATAATATTGGCCTCCAAAACCTATCATATCACTGTATGGACCTGCATCCTACACTTTTGTCTGCAATGTGATACAATTGGAATTCTAAATACTGTAAACAATATTGCCAAAAACAAACCTATTAATAAGTACACACACACACACACATACATATATATATATATATATATATATATATATATATATATATATATATATATATATATATATATATATATATATATATATATATATATATATATATATATATATATATATATATATATATATTTATTTAATTTACAGGACTGTTTACTTGCAGTGACTCAAAGCAGACTCCACTCTGTGCAGTTTCATCCCAGTGGCCCGGCGTTACTAGCCAAACACCTCACACGCCAGGAGGATGAACCGCCGGAAACAACCTCCCCTGCGCGCGGTCCTTATCCGATTGACTCAGTAGCCAGACCAATCGCGTGCCCACTTCCCCGTTTTCGACACCCAATCATTTAGCCAGGATTCGTACACATAATTTACGGCACATTCACGGTAGGTTGAGCCGGCTGAGGTCCATAGAAATTTGACAGCTTCACAGGTGAGACAACCGTCCAGAGGCTGTTTCACTTTACATTTCAGTTTTTTCCCAGAGCACTATTCACTGTGAGCCTGGGGTTGCCACAGTCAAAAAACAACCATTCGAAGTCAAACCATTCCGGCAGCATGAGCAAAAAGAAAAAGGACTGGAAGAATGAAAAAGGTAAGGCTTGTTTTGGGGAGAATGGGGCTATCATCCTCTCCATGGCAGACAGCATGAATTTAACCATGCCAGAAGATTGACAGCCACTCTTTCTGTCTTCTCCGTATTGCTGTGACACTACTTACTATCGAGACTATTCGGTAATCAAACACGGTGACTGTACAGATGTTATAATGATGTTGCGCCTCTGTTTAGCTGCCGTAATGCATGTTTGACATTCGCAACAACACTGTTCACATGGTGCCTCTTGCCTGCTCATTAGCTAACATGTAAGGCTCGCGCAGATTTTTGCCAGTTAGATTTCTCCTAACTGACACATCCTGCCTTCCACCTGTGTGATACACCATCAGTAGCTCCCAGAGTTGCAAACAACCTGCTCTGCTTCTAAATGTTCCTGTAGCCAAACAGCAGACACACCGACGTAAAACAAAGGAACAGGATGTCTAATGGTTTAAAGCGTTGTTATTTATAATTTATTAGAGGCCAAACATTTCTGTTTCTGTTTCGGTGTCAAACGCATATTAAAAGTTGCGCATGATGCTAGTATGAAACTCGCATATTTTCCTCCGAAGTGCTTTTAGTTTCCGAGACATGTACAGGATAGACCTGTTGTGATTCAGAAACGCATGCTAGCCCTATCTTTGTTCATACATTTTTATTTTTTGACACGGTGGAGCTTTCTCATGGTAGACGTTTTCACTTGTCACAGTGCATACAGCACAGGTGTAATCAATCACATTAATTAGTGATGGCTCTTTTCAGTTTATGCCACCTTGCCCATTTATGACACTGAGTGAGCATGCACAATACAAGGGCCTTGCAACTAGCAGCCATCATTAAACATATTTATTTCACCTGTGGTCTTCCTGCTACATGTCAAGATACAGTACTACTTTATGGGATTAAACTTTATTCCTTGCATATCACATTGGCTGAAGAACTACTGGTTCAGACAAGTTTTTCCAGCACTGGCCCTGTTCAGCACCGATGTGGCCTCAATAATAACTGAAGCAAAAATTGTTTAATCATTGCTGATATTTTTGGCACGTTATTCTTTATAATTTGTTGTTGGCTGGGTAGTTTTTCTTGTGAAATACTGCAACAGTTCAGTCAGTGTCTTGCTTTCAAGCCTGTTGACTTGAGTGTGTGGGAAAATAATTTTAATGGTCATTTAAATTCTCTGAGCAAAGGAAATAATTAATCTTAGCCAACCATTTCCAGTTTGAGCAGGTAGCAGCATGGAATGAACATCAAAGTAAATCAGATTTCATATTCTGAGCATACACCCCTCTAGCTCATATTGCGTTAAGAGGAGATCAAGGCAGGTCAATATGTGAAAGAAATTCTGATACTTAAGGAATTGAATGTGATCATTTTTAAAATAGTGGTTAGTCTGTAGGCTGTGTGAAATGTAGTACCAACAAAGATAAACGATTGCAAGTTGTGTTTGCAAAATTAACCTTATTTTAAAAAGGATTGCAGGATGCAGTCTATTCTGAAGTTGGATAACTTTCTTAAACAAAATGAACTAAATAAGGATATAAATAGTATTAAAAGACTACATAAAATGAGATGCTATGTGACCGGCAGTCACATCTCCTTTCGTTTTGTTATCACTAGAATTTGGTTCAGGGAAGTGATGAGTGACTGGCCTTACCATCCAGGACTCAGCAAGTACAGAACACAATCATATGGCACTTAGCAGTTATGCTGCGGATCCAGTAACGCACACAATCTTGGTACTCATATTTAATAAAGCACATTTTGAGCCCATTCTGTTCTCATGGCATCTAAACTAAGCTTTGGGATTCTTCAACGACCATAAGTTCAGCATAGTGACAAAGTGCTTAAGTGTGGTCCAGAGAGCTTTGCTGTGTTCAACCTCAGAACTGCCTTTTTATTCATCCATGTAGAATAAAAGCAGCCTTGGGATTGACAGGAGTGGGCAAGAGGGAGAGAAAATACATAAGGGATAGCATGCATATCCCCCACTGTGGAAATACCTTTAATTATAGCCTGACAAACTGCAAGATGTTGCCAAAACATGACCGAAGGATCCTTGTATTTCTTTCCGAAATATCGTCTGCCCCTACTGCCTCAATATATAGAGGCAAGTCTAATAAATCTCTCTAATGTGTAGGGTATTATTATATGCAACAAGCACCAATGCCTAGACCTCAACATTTGTTGTAAAGAGCCTAATATCATAAACTATTATGATGCTTTTGTGTATTGTCATATCAGATCCAGTTTGCTTAAACTGTTTTATAGAGGGGAGGTTTTAATTGACGGAAGTCCACTCTGCGTGCACCGGGGTATTTGGTGAAGATTTCACAGTGAGGCACGTAATTAGAATGAAGCTTGTTTTGCAGAACAGCCCATTGTTGTTTGGGGAAACCGTAGCAAGGTGAGGCTTTTTTGACCGCCAGTGGAGATGAATATGAGCTGTGAGGACCTTAGAGTGATACAGCAGTGCAAAGGTTAAGCAGCAGCTGTATGATGTACTAATGCCCATCAATAATGTTGGAATTTCTTGTAAAACCAAACAAACGTGTCTGTATATGTATCACTAATATATTTTGAAGTATATTTTATTCTTGCATTTATCATAAATCAATATTTCAGCATGAAGAGCACGTCTTTATTGCTTTACATTACATGTCATCTCAAAATCAACAGTGGATCCCCTTGGAGCAACTCAGGTTAAGTGCCTTGCTCAGGGGCACAATGGTGGCAGCCCTGACATTGAACTCTCAACCTTCTGGTGTTGTATTTGGAAGCCCACCACCCATTTATTTGTTTGCCATTTTTGGCAATTCTAAGTGCAACAAGTGAAACTAATGTAATTTCAGAAATGCAATATAAAACAAGACGATACATATTCACTATACATACTTTTATAGGATAGCTACAGATATAAAAACACAGCAGGCTAGCCAACTCTGTCTTCTGCATTTGGCAGTTCTCGTCGTCGTCACACCTGCTGTCCCTCTCTTCCAATACACCTGGGAAAGAATATTTTTGCATGCCTGATCCCTCCCTGACAATCTTCTGAAACTATATCCAGACATCCAGCATTCAATGGAAGGGATCTGATTATGTGGCTGCTGGTCATAACGTTTTTAAGAAAAACCCCAAATTGAAAACGTTTTGTGCCACTTCAAATAACAAAACAAAACGTTCTGGATTTGAATCGCATATGACTTTGTCCAGGGATAGAGCCGTACAGAGCTGGAGCAAGGTAGGACAAACCGTTCAGAATGCAATGAAGTTCAGGCTACAGGGTTACTTAGTGCAGTGGCTCTAATCTGAGAGCCACGGAGACACAAGAGTATGCACATTTTCATTCCAGCCAATCCACACAACAGCCAGTTTCACTAATTATCACACCCACATCCAAATAATTGGGACCATAGATTATGACTAACGTGTGAAATCAACAAGCGGTGGTGAGGTGTCTGATTGGAACAAGAGCCATGGTTTTGGGTCTCCATGGCACATGGCTGAGAACCACTAATGTAGTAAGTGGGTTAGACTGCCATTCAACCACAGTGTACATGTGTTCAAACGTTTTGGATGGCAAGCAGCTACACTACTGAAGTGTGTTTTAGCAAGACTCAGATCCCTACCAGCTCCAGTAGTGCTCCTTCGTTGCCGATCCTGCACTTTGTCTGCACAAGCCAAAAAGTGATTGTGATGCATGAAGCAGGACCACAATATTTAATATCACATTATTGGAGATGACATTTTTCATCAAGACAATTTAGGGAGCCAGGGAAGCTGGAGCAGTGAGGAGTGGGACATGACAGTTGATGATGATGATGATGATGATGGTAGAAACAGGTGAGCAGTGGAGGAGGAGTCCTGTGTGGTGGCCAGGTGAAGTAAGGGAAGTGCGCTGGGAGACTGTTTTAGACACAGATTTTAGTGAATTTGTGGCTCTCACTGGCACTGAATGTTACATTTGTTACTAGCTGTCTGTGCCAGTACCAAGTCTATTCCCCTCTATCTCTTTTTCTTCTTCAATGGGACCAGCTTTATTCTCAAATGTATGGTGTCTTTCCTCCACAGAGAGACTGCTCCGTCTGGATCGGGAGGAGAGACGGAAGGAGTATCGTCGTCAAGATTTTATATCTTTGGACAAGATCCCTTCCTGGAGAGAGGAAAATAGACGTAAGAGAGAATGCAGATTGTTGCTGAATGCCTTTTGAGTTGGGTGCGGATAATACACTGACACATTACATTACTGGTTACAGTATGTTGAGAAAAGTTAGTTTCAAAAATACTTACAGAATATTCTTGAATACTCCATTCTAAATAATAATTCATTAATTAAGCTGAAAGGTTACATATATTCAAAGTATGTTTTAAGTACTTTTTTAATGCCTACTGTACTTTAAGAACAGCTATTAGCATTATGGCTTGTGCTATAATAGTGTTAAAGGTCTGATCTTGAAAACAACCAGAAAACCTCATTTATATTCACAATACTGGATTGCATTTTGTTCAAGTAGCAGCATGATATTCTGCAGGATTTTATTATTATTATTATTATTATTATTATTATTATTATTATTATTATTATTATTATTATTATTATTATTTATTTCCTTTACATTTGTTTTAATTGCTTCAATAAAAAAAGCAATTTGGTATAGTATAAGTAGAGATAACATTGAAGAAAACTAATTGTTATATAAAGTTGTAAGTGTAGCTTAATATGAAATATGAGTTCTCTTATGTGTACCTAATGCTGCACAGAGGTTGTGTATAGAAATATATAATGAGGGACAATGCAAGTGAGTAACTCACAAGAGCTTTAAAACACAGTAGTTTAGGGTGGTGGCAATGTGTCTTATAAAACCAACACCGACTACAATTGATGTTCCGTGAAGTAGAATGGTATCTTTTTTTTAGGAGTGCTTGGTGATATGCAGACATCTGCTGTGGTGTGTTTTTCTCTACAATAAATTAAACGAGGTATAATAACTTTTGATGGCAGTTTGGGAGGCTCTTAGCTGATTTATTTCCCCTAAAGAACCAGTATGAACCGCTGACTCGCAGCTTCTTGGTTATTAGCTTGGCTCAACTCTGAAAGGAGGTGCACTCTACAAAATAGTCATGGCTAAACTTGCCTGACTGGTTATCCAGAATATACTATTTCATAAAACATACCACACATTATATCACACAATTTTAGAATTTTCTTACAATATGGATGAATACAAATGACTACATAAGAGTTGCACATTTTCAATTCAAATGTACAGTACATACAGTTTTGTCCAATTCTGTTTAAAAGAAATAAAATAATTTTCCTGATATATTTCTGTATAGGTAACAGCAATAATGGATGCATTGAGACTTTTTTCTCCATCAACATCAGCACATTTAAATTAAGATTAAGTACATTTGAGAACCATTCATGAACCTGCTCACCTATATTTAAAGGCAAATATTATTGTGCAGATGTATTGAGTGACTTTATTTGAATGTTCTTTTTTTGAGTTGACTTTATCCTTTTTAAAATGTATTTTCAGCCAATGACAAAGAGGAAGGGAAGGAGCTGACAGGTGGAGGAGGGCCGAGTGATAAAGTATCTCTCTACAAAGGAGATATTACCGTCTTGGAGGTGGATGCCATAGTCAATGCTGGTAAGGATCTGACCTTTGACCTTTGGGAGCTGTTGGATGGTGTTTGCTGCTTGAAGGCAGCTCTGCTATTAAGTTGTCCTTGGCTGCCCTCTACTGTTGAGACTCAGAAAGTGCTTGTTCCTGAAGCATTGCACAAGTGATGAGTGTTATTGAAGCAAATATTAAACTGGACATCAGCTCTTGTTGATCTGACTTCCCATACGCTGAAATACAGTGACTAAATTATGTTTGAACCATTTCTTACTTAACTTTTGTGCCAGTGAAACACACGGTTAATGTCTCTATTAATTTTAATTTGGTTGGCAGTTATGTCCACATAGATTGTCATGAATGTGGCATGTGTGTGATGTAATGATTAGTGGTCGCATAATCAATACAGCTGTCTGGTTAATATTTGTTATAGTGAGAGGAGGTAGAATCAGAGAGGGTTAGCAGAATGCCTTTTTCAGAGATTTCTGCTGCTGTTATGTAATTTTCTGCAGTCTGCTCACAACCTACACACAGTCAGAGGAGGACAGGTGCTAAAAGATTGCTTTACCTGTTGCTTGTGCAGCTAATGCTCAGGACCATTTTTCAGCTATAGGCTTGATGGTCCCACACCATAGCTGTATAGCAGCAGCATATTAAACATGGTCTACTTTTGCTTTCTGCAGTTGTATTTCATAACTTTTCCTTCCTCCCGCAGTCTACTAAGCAGTGTGCATCTCGTGTGAAATGAATACTCTATAATTTATGCAAGATTAATAGATGTGAAAAACAGACTGCTCTGTTGGATAAGGCTAATGAATTTAATCTATTATGTAAATACCCATCCTGATGAAGATAAGGTGACTTGACATTCTGAATCGTCGTCAGCATCATGTAAAGGACAAATGTGCGGTTTACACACCTGACGCACACCGAAAAGTCATGGTAATTGTTTTGTTTTGTCGACATTTTGACCTTTACAAATGTAGCACTTGTAGTTGATATTATACAATTCATATATTTAGTTGTTTAACAACTGCTGGATGTCTGAATTGCATTATTGTAGGGCTGTAATACTCAAGTAACAGCCCGCATGATAGGGTGCCTGGTGGCTCGCTGATCATTTTCTAATTCACAATGAAAATAAATGGTTCACAATAGGAATTCTCTTGTACTTTAATGTAAATAAGGTGCCAGAGTGTAGGCTTGGGTGGTATATATTTATCATACCTACCTGACTATATCGTATATGACAGCATATGACAGTGATGGATTGCCTGTTCCACTAGTAGAGACTGAACTCTGATGGCTCGTGCTGTGCACTACGATATATCAAATCAAAAACTCTGGATTTATATATTTATTTTTTAGTCAATGAGACCAGAAACTGATGTTATAGTTTAGACTGACAGGCATGTAACCCTCTTTGATTGCACCCATTTTGTTGCCCGTCTATGTTATTTACATTTAATATCTTAAACAAATCAAGTTTAAGGCAGTGGATACGGTGAGCAGCGTTTTTTATTAGGTGACTAGAAAAATAGCACATATGAGAATGGAAATGAGGTTCAGGAGTGAGCATTGCAAGTTTTTTGTTTTAAACTGTGGGATACTACTGTAGCAAAGGCAGGCAGTTAATTCTGCCAGACGTCCAGGCTCTGATTGAGCTACATGTTGGCCAGGGGGTAATTCATTCTGTTTAGCAGGCTGTCAGAGGGTCTGAAAGGTTGAAGGAATTGCTGAAGCCTTTTATAATTTCCAGAAGGTCTCAGCAGTTGGCCCACTGCTATATTCATACTGCAGGACCAGTTGTCTTTGTACAGGTGGTTGGACTGATAAGAACATATTGGTGGGCTTCGCTGCCGAGTTTTGTTCACCATCTATAAGCGCTCTGCTCAACAACAGTAGTATGTTGTGAATGTCAATTTGACAATGTGACTGGATTTTTCCAGAGCATGTTTTTTTTTGTCATTGGTAACAAAGGACAATGATTTTACAGTATGGCATTATAATGCATCCTATTAGATGAATAGGCGGGACAGGCTCTAGCTGCAATGGCTCTTGTCCAAATTTTTGTGAGTAACACAGTTCTGAACAAACATTGCGGAAGTTTGACAACGTAGTTTGATAAGATCTTGAGACAGTTTGTTCAACTTCTTGCCTTTAATCTATTCACTGCTTCCAATCTATAGCCTGCAGTACTTCCATTTTCTCATGCTGTTTTTCCATTTAGGCTCAGCGCAAGGAGACTGCTGTCAAGTGTGTGACCTTTTGAGCTCAGAGAACATATTGGCCTAAATGTTAATAAACTTTCAGATTAGTTTTTTCAAGTTCAGAGACTATGCAAAATGTAGGTACATGTGAAGGTTGCTGTGTGAAATGTATGGAAACATGAAGGGAGGAATACATCTTCACATATTTAGGCTACTTATTGTACCCTTCTGTGTGTTCAGTGGACATGTACAGGAGCACGTTGTCAGTATAATCCTATGCTATGCTTCAGAATGAGGATGTAAAATTGATATAATAATTACTCCATAACGTCAACTTTTCAGGAAGGAGGTAAAGCTGTAGTGTTTCTAGCTTGTTTACAGCTGACTTGTTTTTATTTTACCTATATTCACCTAACATTTTAAAATATATTTTATAAGCCAAAGGCACCACATTTGTGCAGCAAGGTTTTGTCATGACTGCAGCAATTTGTTGGTTGCAAAGGAGAAATGTCTGTAATTTTAGGGGACACAGGCCAACTTGGTACTGCTGTTATGGTGGCTGCTTATAGCTTTGAGAGGGTGTCAAGTTGCTTTATGTCCTCCATTAAAGTTTAATTATTAGGCTCATTGAGTTTTTAATTCTTCCTTAATTCTGTTTGGCTGGAGGTTGGACAGAAGGTGCTCAAACTGTCACCTGGGTGAGAGCCTGGATAGTGCATGACAGGAGGGGCTGTGGTGACAATTGGTAAACTGCAGGGGTGGAGGGCAGGGTGGCCATATCATGACAAGGTGGCTTCGGCTGCAGCATCCAGCCCCGGCAGATGGCCCAACTCATCCTACTCTTTAGAATGAGCCTGCATTGATCAGCCACCACACTGCAAACAATGTTGTTAGGCTCATGCTCCCTTTAACCCTCTTCCTACTGTTCTTAAAGGATGAAAGTGACAGGGAGGCATTTGTTCAACACAGTGATCTCATTTTTTTACCAAGCACACTGTCTATATTTCATTATAGGAATTCAGACTGCTTTGTCCTGGGTATTGATTGCTTGGGTATTGATTGCCTGTGTATGTAAGAGTTTTTGCCCAGATTCTACAGGATGCATTTTCCTCTTTTGTATAATAGCTGTATTATATTCAGCATGCAAATGACAATACTGTGTTGTTCGGTAATTTTCCCAAATATCCAACAATTTCCCTGATCCTCTAGTAGCCCACCTTGTTGGCATATATCTTTGGATTGTTATCAGACTATGATCAATGGGAAGGAGGAAACGATCTCATTTGATCAAGACCTGTTTCATAGATAATTGAAGGAGTTTAAATGTAATGCATGTCATTACTGTTGCTTTAACATGGAAAACACAGGATCATGTCTGCTATTTTTCGTCTTAGTGCATTGAGTGCATGCGAGCGTCACCATCCTTCTCAGATCAGAATGAGTTTGTAAAGATAGCGGTGTGGAGTGGTGAGGACTTTTCTTATCATGATGACTCTGGTAATTATGCACAGGGGTTGACTCCTAATCCATTACCTGTAAACCTTTCCCATCTTTCTGTGTTAGATATTTTTTTAAAGGAGCCAATTTAGTGTGCACAGGGAATCTGGTTATGAACGCTATAGAGAAACTGAAGGGCTTGAGATAAGTGCGAGAAAGGCAATTGGTATTCAGTTGTATGGAGCTGCTCGTACTGCAGTCATCACAGGTTTGAAGAGAGCAGTGACCCTCTGAGGGCAGAATACCATGATCCAGTGGAGATTGACTTTTATAACTTTTTTGATATGCAGGCCATTCAACATTGTTTGCCTGTTGGGCTGCTTGGCACACAGGCATCATTTACTTTGAGACAATATTTGAATAAGAACAAGTAAAAAAAAAAAAAAAAATTAAAGGTGCCGCATTTGAATCATTATTCATGTGTTATGAAAAACAGCAGCTATATGCATGCAACATTGAATTTTATAATTTGTATATTATCAGTAAAGTGGTAGAATTTACTTTCTTTTAAGGCTGAGGGAAGAACATGGAAGTTGTGGTTCATCCTTCCCCGCTTATTGGAAACCTCAGGAGTTGTGGCAGCACAGCAGCAGTGCATGATAATGGTGTGTAATGTCCAGAGAATATTATATGCTTCTTTGAGACACAAGCCTTAATGGAGAGCACTGCCTTATTTATTAGGGAATGACTCTGAGTGTCTGGTAATATCTTAGCCTGCATATCACAAGGCTTTTCAAAGTAAATGTGACATTTTTATTCTCTCGTTGAGCTCTTGTTCTATGGACAGTATAAAAAGGAAGACTTTTTCATTGTCGCAAACTTGGCCCAAGTTTAGGGTTCTTTTTAAAGGTGTAGTTGTAATATATGACAATATATTTTCCAGTCCTATTTTGCGAAAGCCAATACTCTTCTGAAATTGTTTTGCTGTTTGAATCCAAAACATTTTCTGGATCTGTTAAAATAAGGGACACTACATTACTGTTATGGAATGGGGTCATCTTTTAGCTGATTGGGACATGCCGAAGAATGATTGAAAATTGAGAATGAAAATTTACAATTCACTTTTTCATGCCCCTTAGTGATTGATAAAGCCTATGACTTTTGGATTTGCTTCCTACTGTTTGGGGATCTTGTAAGCATAGACTCTTCATTAGATTTTCTGTCAGGCCAGGATTTGCTGCACAACACACTCAGCCCCTGGAGAGTCTGGCTCGATGGGTCTATCTGTCTCTCTGCAGATTCACACCCTGTGCCATAACCTCTCTGAGTGATGCAGCAATATGACTGCAATTTTCTGTCACTCTGGTCACACACACACACACACACACTATATTATAAAGCATGGCAGAAGACTGCTAACTTCTTGTGCAACTTGTGATTGTTGCACTGTCACACACAAGAATGAAAATCAATGCCCTCGGCTGAGAGAACTTGCTGCTCTGTTGAACAGTGAAATGACTCCAGTGAGTGGGTTGCATCGAGTCCTACACTAAAAGGTCCAGTTAATCATATCAGCTCTGAGAGAGAGATACAGCACAAGGCCCGTGTTTCCCTGTCATCAGCGTGTGAACAGAGGTGACAAACCAGCTGGCGAGCTTCCCCTACTTCCGATTTCAGCTCGATTTCTTCCCTGCCACTGTCCAGATTGTGAACAGCCTTGTGGTCTGCCTCATTGTTTGGTCAACATCAATGTTGTTTACCTAATCTCTGTGGCCTACGAGGTGCCAACATGGCCAAATAGAAATCATTTTTCACAAGGTGTGGCTCATGGAAAGTAATCATGGGAATCTGTGCTGTCGGTGTGTATCCGACTGGCACTTAGAGAAATGTCTCCCTTTCTTTGAACTGCTAATGGTCTATGACCGTATTGAGTGTTTGGGAGAATGAGCCTCCCCGTCCTTCCCAGTCACGCATTTTGTGACCCAACCCACACCACCTTCTCGCTCTCTAACACAAACACTCGCCCTTGAAAACACAAACACCGCATTCACACCCACACAAAGTGATGTTTGAAACGGACTTTGTGTCTTTAGAGACAGTTGCCAGTGCTCATGAAGAGGCCCTGTCATTCAGGTCCTCACTTGTCTACTCGGTGGACAGAGAACTTAAGTCGTCGTTGTCAAGGTCAGAAAGTCTCTGTTTGCATCACTGTTTTTTTTTTTTTACTCTCCCCTTCTCCTTGCCTCAGTTTCAGGACAGGGAGGGGGGGTAGTAGAACAAACATTTCAAAACACCCAGCCGTATGCTGCACACACGCCATCTCATCCATCAGGCCTGTGAGTAATTGAGAGGGTATTCAGACGGGAAATAATCTCTCACCACCTTCTGTTTCTCTTTTCCGTTGTCTCATAAAAGTTGAGGATCTATAAAGGTCATTGAGGTCATTTTAGAACATGGAAAGAAAAAGATATAGTAAAAACAAATATGAGCATTTTTACTTGGTGAGGAAAACTTCATGTATTTTAGTGGTTTAGGGATCACCTTACAATATGAAGCCCTGCGTGCGTGTGTATGTGGGGTAAGGGTAAAACCCTTAAAGTAGATGAATTCAAAGTATAAAGCAGGTAAAGCTTTTATTTAACAGATAGCATAGCAGGCAGACCAACAGATAAATGGGCTCAGTGCTCCGAAAGCTTACGTATCTGTTGACCTGTAGGGGGCACTGTGGCTCTACCTAAGTATTGCTGACATCTGTGATGGCGAGTAAGTTTGAGGAGTGAGATGACTGGCCTGGTGCTGCATTTCAGATGGATAAATCTGCTTTTTCTGCTTCCCCTTCACAGATATTTATTTTGGTACTGTTTTGAGGTGACAACTGGAAATTCCAAAGCATCTTACAGATTTCAACATCTACTTTTCCATAACTCAGAAAAATGTCCAGTATTATGCTGGTTTTGGAAATCGAAACTCCTCGTTGGAACAAAATGAAATAGAGATGCTGATTTTACATCTCAGTCTAGGTTTTAAATGCTACACTATATTAGCTTAGAAGAAGTGAGAGTGTTTAGCTGATGTGGATATACAGCAGTTGTGTAGTTGTAATGCACAAAAGAGGGAGTGAGTTATTTTCTCCTGTAAGAGAATGTGGGGATATGCAGAGGGAGACCAGCTTTTACTGGCAGAGTGAAGCATGGATGACTGTTTCTCTGCACAATGCTCAGGCAGTGCACCCTGCACGGTAGTCGGCAGGCGATTCACTGGTCTTCACAATACCCCTCTTTGAACACCATTTCATTCTCCCTGCCTCTGTCCCCCCCCCCCCCCCCATGTTTTCCTCAGTTCCCTCATTTTTGGTGTCAGTTAATCTCTACTCCTGTGAATACTGTAAACATTTGCGGAAACAAACGAATGCAAGCCATGTACACAGAGAGCCCAGAAAAGTGTGCACCTTAGCAGAAATACAGATGAGCTACTTGGTTACAGGCATGCAGTGGCAAGGTTTTCAATAATGGCTTCCTATGTATAATGGCTAGGTAATGGTGCAGATAATGAGCAACATGATGTCACAAGTAAGTAAAGGAATATAAAGCACATTTTGGCGAGTGTTTTATTTTTTTTAAGGGAAGTAATTTCTTTCCGTTTGATAATTTAATGCTTTAGCTTAACAGTCCTTGTTTCTTCAGAGGGGATGCAGTGGTTAAAATTAATGCATGCTATCCATAATATGTAGTTGTGTTGTAGCAGAAATAAAATAATCCAATGCAGCGTTACTGTGACTAAGTCTATTTTAAAATTCCACCTAGAACATCAGAGCTTAATGGTGATATGAAATTGTGCCCTCCCCAATATTTCTCTGTTTGCTAAACAGAAAAATCACTCCATATAAGAGGGCCTCGAAGCAACTCGAATGAAAGACTGTGATGTTTGCTGAGCAGCTTTAAATGAGAATGCAATTCCTATAACCCAGGGCCGTTCATTCAATATTTGTGAGCATGTATAAGTTTCTCTTATAGCTGACGAACCAGGGACCTTGTTCATAACAGAAGCTCTCAACTGGCCATTTTGAATGCATTTTAAAGGAAGTGATGTTTCTCGCCTAGTTTTAAAAGTTTAAAGGAATCCGGCACTGTTACATTTCCAAACGTTTATTTCGAAGTACTTCCATTGCAAAGGTTTTAAATCTTTTTCTTCCGTTTTTATTTTATAGTTTTACAGTTCATCCAAAGTATAATCTTTTGTGTTTCAGGTAATTTAGTATTTAAACTTTAAAGTATAGCTTTTAACTATAGACACTCCTTGATATTTTTGAGCCTCCTAAAATGTATTTATATATACACACACACACTGTGTAGCAATATTTAACATGACCGAGGAATAAACATTACACTCGTCATACTGTCTGTTTCTGATGTTTGACATAATATGATGTCAGAAATCTGTTGACATGTTAAACCCATTGTGTCGTAGAATTTTATAGACTGACTGTTTTGAGCCGTGCTGAACCAGAAAACATACACTTTGTCCTAGAAAATAACCTTTTAGGTACGATCAGAAATACTTTTTCAATCTTCTATAATAAACCGGGTTCATAACAAAAAGTCTTTTGAGAAATAATCAGCTAGTTGATAATGACAAAAAGCTCTTAACTGTAATGGCCCTGACCATTACTGAATGCTCACTAATAGAAATGAGTCTTTCCCGAGGAAAACATGCTGACAGTCAGTGGCTTTTATATGTATGTTTAGAGGAACTAAACAATTCTTGACATCATCATGTCTTAAAAAAGTCCCATATTTCTGGCAAAGATTAAGATGAGTTGCAGAAAAATAAAAAGAACCAAACTTCCTCTTTGTCACAGCCATTTTTCACTGTCTTTACCATAACTCTGAAACACGCAGTTGCATGTTACGTGTTGAACAGGTATATGCAGTATGTGATGAACTGACCTGTGATGATGTTTAATTGAACTTGCTCTATCTATTGTACAGTATTAATGGGAAAACTCTCTCAGCAAATGCAATGAACTCCAGCAATCAGCAGCAGCTCTCACGGGCTACGTGGCTGCACAGTTGTTGCCCTTGTGTATGGTAATGAAGCACTGACTGGACGTCCTGATGAAATGGATTTCCCTTTTGTTGACACAAGTGATTGTGTGGTTACTGTAGGGCTTAGGGAATGTGGACTCATTATAGACAAAGACCTTCGTTCAGCGGAATGGTAATAGAAACGAGGCTAGGTTCTGTTGGCTATGATGAACGGTAAGCTTTATGTGAAATGTCTGGGAGATATGAGTCTATTAGGCCTGATGGAGTTATTATTTTGGAAGCTCTTACAGCTTACAAGTCAGTGTTTGATGTAACTACTCTGCAAACAATGAGTACTAATGAACTCCATCAGTTATCCAAAAGCAGAACCCATTTGGGCTAATTTATGACAAAATGAACCCTGTTTATTGCAGACTTTGTTAGGAGAAGGTACTGTAGTGAAAGATTGTATTTCTTCAGTTGGTCATTTAAGACAGTTATGAGGGTAATACTGAGAATATTCAGTCAGATGGCTGACACTTCATATTGTGTAACAATCTCCCCAGAAGAACAAAGTGATTTTAGGTTGACCCAATAAGTAAGATTCAATTTTATTTCCATAACGGAGTGTTGCATGGGAAATAATTTCTGATAAGGGAACCAGAGGAGACAAAAAAAATAGAATGCTAATGCCTTGGCTGCCAGTGAGTGAAGAGATGTTTAACGCAGCAGGGTTCAGAGGGTTGCTTATATAGAGTAGTTATAGACAAGCTGATGATTTGTTGTGATGTACAGGGGGAGAGCAGTGAGACCTGACTTCGAGGTAGTGTGACCTCAAACAAACTGCATTTGTTAACCTCGCTCAGCTGTGGAGCTATAATGGGATGATGGCTTCTGCCATTAGCATGATGAAATGGACAAATAAGTGACTTTGGTGAAACCCACTCAAGTAAGGGGCTGCAATTTGGTTGGCCTTTGATGCTTCGGTCGGCTGTGGAAACAATTTAATCTCTTTAATAGAATCTTCCCCTCCTTGCACAAACAAAGCAGATTAAGGTTCCCAGTATAACAAGAAGACTTCAGTCTTTGTGATGGAACAGAATTACCAATACTGTGGGTGGCATTGGGGTTTTTGTCTGCCAAGTGTAGACGCATGCAAGAAACTCCTACAACACAGGAACCAAAGCTCCAATTCTGTTCAATTGTACTTATCAGGCTTTACTCACTTTATTTAACCAGGGCTTAGATCTGGGATCTCTTTTATGAGGGAGACCCCACCACCAATCTCCCTGAACTAAAATCTATATCTAGGTTACTGCATTATTGTGTTGTGCTTCAGCATGATGGTGAAGCTAATTATATCTCAAGTGGCTGAAACTCATGTGTTTTTGTTTTGTGTGTGTGTGTGTGTGTGTGTGTGTGTGTGTGTTGTGCCACTTAGACAAACGTGAAGACAAGGTGCAGAGATACTGTATATTTATAGGTTTACTTAGAAAAACTGCCAGGTGATGGGAAAGAATAGGAGGGATGAGAGATTGGAGTAAGTTATGACAGGCGGGAGACTCGGAGGAGGATGTTGTGTACTCTCGACAGATTTAATTTCCCATGTTCCCTGGATAATCTGGCACCACATGGCCATCCTCTAGCCGCCACATTCCCCCTGGGGCTGTGCTGTGTTGTTGATGAAACGCATCACATTACAGTTGATATAGGTGCGTTTATCATGTCGTAGTGGGTGTCTTAATGAGTGGTGGAAAAAACAACAAGGTAGCTCTAAACTGTACGATTTAAGGCTTGGAAAACTTCTGGCCAGTAGACATAATTACCCCTTTAATTATCCGTTTTAATCGTGGGATATCTGTTCAGAATATAATTCCAAATGCAGACAGACTAGGAGCACAATATTTCTATTTTTTAGCCCACAATAAAAAAAATTATTGTTGGCATTTTAAGACACTCCCAGTCTCCTCATCTTTCTTACTCCACTTGCACTTACCGTTTTCTTTTCTAGCAATCAAATGGAGGGCGGAGTTATGAGTGATGGACTGGCAAACAAGATGACAAAGCAGTATTATTTTAGCATTAAAGGTCATGATGTAGGCTGTTGCTTGCCTCTTCCGTTAACATGTCTGTTGGATCTCTGCTCTAATGAGCTCCATTGCTTGCTTCTGTTGTTTTAAGTTTGACTTCATTGTTTAGGTCTGTTATAGACAATTTTGGCTCTAGGGAGTTGCATGGTTGAGAGGATGACGAATGGGCTCCTGTATAATAGGATTGAATTAATTATAAAACATTGCATTCAATGTCTAAAATGTTTGTATGAACACCGTTTTTGAATGCAGGACTTCAGTGGGAGTATAACTAATTATTGATAGGTACATAAAATATGGTTATTGCTGGCACTCTTCCCACATTTATAGCTGTAAGTTAGGGCATGGGCATTTAATTAGTCATACAATTAGTTGTCACAATCCACGCTACACCAAAATATAATTCCACTAAGACTACAAAAACAACTTATCACATTTTATACCTGGGAGAGATTATAACCCTTAGAGCACAATTTCATGTATTTATGGAAAAGGCAATTACTTCATCTCACTTTTAAAATAGGATATTTTAATACTGAATGTAGCCTCTGCTCATCTCACTAATTGTCATCTCACTGTGCTTTCTAGATTACTGGTGAATTGCAAATTGATATATAACGGCTGAAATAACACCAGGCAAAACATCCTACCTGTCTTGTGTTTAGCAAAATAACTCACCATCTGATGCAAGGCTTTGCACATAGTTACAGAGCAAGTGCATATATTCAGGAGGCTATATCAAACTTGACTTTCCTTTGAGCTTGAAAAGTGTGTGTGCGTGCGTCAGTTAGAAAATCATAGTGCCATGAATCATCATATTTGTTACTGAAGTAATGAAGTCATCAGAGGGCATACTTTTTTTGGTTCTTACTGTAGGCTCAAGCACTTCATGTTTACAATATTGATCCATCTAACAAAATAGCACTGCAATATTGCTAATTTCACACTATTGTTGTTATATTTCATTGAAATGTCCACCAATTCATGTAAATGGATGTGGACAAAACACTACAAACTCCTTCTCTGTATAATGCAATACAACAGCACCACTAACTGACTATAAAAAAAACAACCATAGAGTTGAATCAGCAACTCTCTGACACATTGTTAACAAGAATTGATCTTAACTTTTACAAATGTTTTATTGCGTTGATATTATAGTGGACTGCATTACATTGATGAACCTATTAAAGTGCTGTGATAACTAGAGCTGCAACTAACGATTATTTTCAGTATCGATTAATCTGCCCAATCTTTGTTTCTAGATTGATAGTTTTATCTTAAAATTTCAAAACATTGTAAAAACACGTCCATCCCAGTTTTCAAGGTGATGTCTTTAAATGTCTTATTCTGTCAGTCCAAACTCCAAAGATCTTCAGTTTAATATGGAGGATGATTTTTCATGCAAAAATTGCAGAAAATGCTAACGATTAATCGATTATCAAAATAGTTGGCATTTATGTTTCTGTTGATTTGTCTAGTTGGCTAACATTTGTAGCTCTAGTCATAATTTAGTGCAGGGTAAACCACAGCATGTCTTAAATTAGCTTTGTGGTCTTTGAGAATACATTGTCTGTCATAGGGAATAAATAAATCACTCAATGTTTGATTTCACTGCAGAATTGTCAGGGTGATGTGGACATGATAACGTGCAATAATTGTTTTTGTAAAGGTGTTTTGTATTACACAGTAACACAAGTATGCTAGCAGAGTAAAGTCCTGAAAACAGCTACACAGTGATTTCCATTAAAAAGACAACTCGATTAACTGTAGACCAATTAATGCTGCATGCTGAAATTAATGAAGAGACATGTCAGCGCAGGCCAGCAGGACGAAAGGAGAAGCGGAAGGTCAGACGGTATTTTTATTGATGATTTTGTCCTGCGTGATGCTTTGTCCATTTGTAAGCAGGATGTGTTGAGAGGGGAATCTAAAATCACACAAAATTTGACTTGAGAAAGCAAAGTGAGGTCAAAATGTCTGTAATACAAAAAGGTTATTGTAGGTTAATGTTTGATTTAATTTTGTTTCTAACTGGCCCTGCCACAACCAACACCTAATTTATTTGGCTGCATTCAGAACAGATGCGCTTCTGTTTTTGGAAATATGTATCCTCCACATCGACTCATGAGGACAACTATACCTAACTTTCAAATAGAGCTGACTAACCGCAACAGTAATGAGAATAACGTATAACCTATAAAGAAACAAATTTAATAAATTGTGACTTGAAATAAATTGACCTTTATGCTGGGACTGTGAAGAAAAAGGATTCCACCGGAGGCAGCTGCTAGCTTAAAGTTAGAGAACTCTTCTGTGAGTGTCTGTTTTTGAGATATGCACTATGAACAACCCAAGAACTGGACTGTGTGTCCTGTAAAACCACAATGTTCAGGCATTTTGCAGCTCTTTAAAATTCTTGCTCTAAGAAGCTAGCATACCTGTCAACATTGGAATTTCAAAATAAGGGAAATGTTTTGCCAGACTCCGCCCATATCTTAACAGCTCTCAGCCACCAATGTAAACGCATAAATCATTTATTTACATGTTTATTTAAAGTATGTATTACTTGTACAGACATGTTTATAAGATTTATGTATTTTATTTGATGAGTTATTATCATCAATTTATTTGATTAGTTGTGAGGCTTTTGTTTCCCCCACGAGGACTTCCTTGCGATGGAAGAGTCTGGAAACATGTTGCGACACTGCGACTGAAATCAACGCAGAAGCTGAAGGCTACATTATTTTTGGCGCAAAACATTGACATCTTTCCCTCAGCTTTGGTCACTTGGTCTGCCCCCGACACAGTTCTTATCACAAATGAAGTGTGAAGTGTGTTAGCATCGCCGTGTGCGATGCTAACATCTGAATGGCACACTTTACAAAAAGCACGAGTTTGCCCGACTCTGCTTTTTATTAAATAAGGGAAGATCTCCTCCCATTTGTCTAGTTACTTGCATAAAGTTTGAACTTGTTTGGCAGGTACAACTGCGTCTCCATCTATCTCCCGTTCACTGTGACTCATCCATATGTTCTCGTCTTCTTCTGTGTTATTGTTCCTGTTTACTTCTGTGTGTTTACTGGCGGATAACGTTTTTCAACTAAAGTTAAACATAATACTTCCACCTGCTGTACCGGAGGCCACTGTACACCTTTTTTTAATTAGGTCTTTTTTTTTTTTTTTGAAAGGTTAAAAATACGGGATAGAAGTAAAAATACGGGATAATCCCGGGAGAAACGGGTTAGGGTTTACAGGTATGGAAGCTAGGCAAGTTGATGCCGTCTGCTGGCTGAAGATTGATGTGATTCAAAGCAATGAGTAAAGTCTACTGTCTCTTTGTAAAAAGTCAGTACAGCTTAGTTTCAAAATGTTAACAAAGTTAGAGTTGTGGGATGCTGTCATTAAGGGCAGAGAAGAGCAGGGTGCCATTGTTTGGGAACAGATACTGTGATGCTTGCTGTTAGCTATAATAAGGACATTTTAATTCAAGTTTTTTTTATTCTAACTGTTACTGTCATGGAACAGACTCTCTCTCCCGAAGAAGTACATTTTAAACAAACAAATAAACGGAGTCCTACAGAGAGAGGGCAAGTTTATGTTTACCCATCGTCAGATAATTTGGCACCCCAAAATGAACACTTTTTTTTTTTTTGGTTGTTTTGCTAGAATCATGCAAGTTGGCATCAAATCCTCAATCATTTGTTTAGCGGAGTTTTCTCAAGCTGTGCAAACACACCCAGTGCCACTTTGTACTAGCGACCAGGGAGATCTTGTGTTTGTCCCAAAAATCTATGTGTGCATGTTTCAGGTTTGGAAGTGTTAAGAAGCCAAGTAAAGCAGCATGTTATGAGGAGTGCATTGCCTCCCTCTGAGAGCTTCATTATGGTAAACTAGGTTTAGGCTTTCACTCTAAACACCAGCTGGTGTCTCAATCACAACCGTCTGCTGTGGTATGTCAACATATTTAGTTGTTAACACTTTCTTTTCTTTTTTTCTTAGTTTCTTTCCTGTTTTGAGGATATGACTAGAAATGACTGTTATACAGTTGAATCAGCTTTACAGGTATTTCTTATTTGCATTTTGAGAGATGACATTTTCTATATAATTATTTAGCTTTCCAACAATCTGTTTGAAGTACTTAATCTCAGCACCGCACGGACAATGATGAATACTTATTTTTTCTCTCTAAAACTTTGGCTAATGAGTTACTATTGAATTTCCTCAACTCCAGACAACACCGTTGACAATATTGGCAATATTACTGATGTTGCTAATTCCTGAATCTGCTCAATTACTTCTGCATTGTGAAGCCAATTATAATGTATGTCATCGAATACAAGGCGTAGCACAATCCAATTTCAGTTGATATCCCGCATTTATTCATGTTTTCATGTTCAGTTAAGGTCAGACAGACCTCTGTTTGTGCTGTTGTGCCTGCTACAACACAATTAGCCTGTGTATCATGAAATAAGCAGTAGTGAAAGGAGTCATCTGATGTTGATTCTGATGATTATAGTGATGCTGTTGTTGGGTTTGAAACTCCTCCTCCATCCCATATCCTGCTCTTCTTGAAGGCTCCCATGATAATGGGCAAAATCCTACAGAACTGTGATCATTTCAAAAACCTTCTCCATATTTCTCAATTTATCTACTGGTTTGTACATTCCTCTCGTTTTGTTCCTTTAAAGGAACAGCAATGTTTTTTAGAGTTAAGGCAGAGTGTTTCATGTATGAGTAGCCAAGATGAAATTCAAATCTGTGTTTAGTCCTATCATCTGTAAAGAATGTACTAAAGCGCCTAGTCCGTGTCTGAGGCTTGTTACACGTGCACACTGTTTTTCAGGCTCTTTCGCTGGTCCCTGCAACCATAGAATTGATGGAGAGGTCTTGAAAATCTGTGTGCTTGAACATTAATCATCATAAAAGACAACCGGCCTGTGCTTTATACTGCCAATGGTGCATGGGAGAACTGCATTCTTCAGTTCCTTCCTCTCCCCGACAAAGCATTTGTAAAAACAGCTTTGTGGGTTAAAAGTTATGCTAAAAATCAAAACGAAGGAATTTGTTGGCATCTCACACCAACATTCACAAAGGCTAATAAGCACACATGCCCACCCAATGTTTTGCACGTAGACCAACATTAGGGTCAGTCCTGTGCTTCATTAGGGAAATGCACTCAATTGCAATTAGCGGTAAACATATTCTTCCATGCACTTACACTTTGATTGCATTGTTATTGCACAAAGGCAAGATAGATGGCTGTATATTTGATGCTGTGTACTTTTTCAATTAGCCACAGACCCTTGAAAACTTTGCTATGGGTCCCACGGGCATGGTATGTGAAGCAGGCAACCTGAATAGAGCAAAGTTTGGTTTGAATTCATTAGCAATTAGCATAACTAAGAGCACATTGGATGTTACAAATGAAGATTGGATAGTACAAATGGAGGTTTTTGTGGTTTCTCTCATTTTAGTTAGTCACCAACTAGCTATATAACTAGCCTTAAGTCTAATTTAATATACAAGCTGTCCTCCAAGAGACTGCAGGGTGGTGGTATATCTGACAGTTTTTGAAAAATGTGACATCATTATTTAATCTTCCAGAGCATGGACAGCAAAAAACATTCAATATATAGAAATTTCAGCAGTGGCAGTGCTAATCAAACCATTTGTTGGAGTAGTGGTGGAGCGACAGGAGATTTTACCTATTCATTTGTACAATATGACTGGCAGTGTCCTCCCAGTCAGGGCCACACAGCAAGAGGCCAGGAGGCGGAAGATGAATACCTGATAGCTGCACTCCCCAGACATTACTAAATGAGCAAACTGGCAGTTTACAGCTACCCCTCAACGTAACCTGCATGTTTTATAGATGAGAAGAATTTGACTGTCAGAGAATGAAAGCACCTCTCAGGATTGTACCATAATGGCCTCTCAGTAAAATGAGACGGGGCTTTATGGGTGTTTATCATTGCACATTTCACCAACTTTCTTTTTACAGCCCAAAAGGAAATGGCAACAAAGCTTGAGAGAGCGTTGAAGCTTTTATTTCATTAACCAATATGTCAGATTGATCAGAGAGCACAAGGAATGTGCCGGTGCTTTATTATTCAGACGGCAATTAAAGCGAGAGCACTACTGTAAAAAGATAAAGTAAATACCTACTGGTGTCTACTAACTGCTCCATTCCCCACAGGACTTTTAATGTTATGCTTGTTTCATGTGCTGTTTACGTGTTCATGATGGGGAGCCTTGGTGCCTTTCTGTTTTATATTGTGTTTATCAACTACTCTCTTGACTTAACTTTACATTTACGAGGGATGAGCGGCAATATTAGTGTGCAAGCAGCATTGCTTTTTAAAGGGTGATGTGCTAATAAAAGAGTTTTTAGACAGAATTCAACGATGGCCACAGTTTTGTGTCAGTCACTGAAATCTTTTAATAGGACTATTTGCATGTCAGATATGCAGGTTTCGTCCCTGTGAGCTGTTTTCTTGTCAACTCAGAGCTAGAGATTTAGCCTCACACGTTCTATTGCCCTATATGTCGTAGAAACAATGCATGATTTACCCAGACGTTACAGGAGACATGGTCACAAATTTCGGGCCAAATCGCAAAGTTTCACTACATTTCTCTCCTTACCACTGGGAGGTCATCAGGAGCTCATATGCCTAAGAAGTGCTGAATTAGCTTTGAGTGGTCAGGGATGAAGACTCGCAAGGAATTAGCAAGCAGGTAGAACAAAGGGGCTTACTTGGAAGCTAACAGGGCTCATCAGTTTTCTCATTTAGTTGGCTGCTAGGAGACTGCGACTGAAACGACTTTAGCAAAGAGGTTTTATTACAGTGACTTGGAATAGATTACCAAGAAGTTAGTCTTTTATAATGCCTATATTATAAGATTTTGGTGCAATTAAAGCAAAAATAAGTAATCAGTTTGATAGTATTACTTCATTCCAGCAAAGCAGAAAACCTTATACAAGTATTGTATTCATGTATAATGACATAAGCCCAAGTTTCCATTAAGCAGTTTTCTTTCTTACTTAAAAATAAATGAAAATGTAAGACCTCACTGTTATTATTAACAACCTTTTTAGGCAGTACAGCTCAGCATATGTCTCCCAATGGTAGTGTTGCATGTGAGACAGATTTGGATCAATATCAGTCCTTAACTGTTGTCTCAGTCAGGTGTGAGAGGGCATGTGTTACACGCCTGTGATACTAACCAGGCACCGGTGGGAGAAAGACGAGAGCTGCTGGCCCTCTTATTGCTTTACAAATGCCTCAGGCCATCAAGCAAACATGCACCCCAGCCCTCCCCATCACAGTAACTCAATAGCTCTCTCCACACCACCCTTCAATGTCTCAACACCTTTCCAAGGTTGAAAAATGCTTCACACCAGTTAGCTCCCCAGGATGTTGACCCGGCAGTGCAGGTCATCACTCTGGGACAAAGAGATTCTTATCAGCCCATTCGCCCTCTCCTCACTCACCCCCATCCCTGCCCGATGACTTCTCTGAAACGTTATACCAGTGATATCATCAAGGTGCTTCCCTACCCCTCCCTTAGGATTGAGAGCGGTGTTGTGAAAAAATACTATCAGGCACTTGGCTGACGGAGGGCGCCTCCAGGGAGTGTTGGTCAGTTTGGTGCCATTAAGCGATGTGTAATACAAGACTGAGACAGAGACAGGCTGACAGAGAGAGGGGGGGGGGGATAATTGTGAATGAAGAGGTTAATGCACCATAACTCATTTCCCTCTTTTCTCCCCCCAGTAATTCAACAGCATGGAGATATTACAAGCTGCCCTCCTGCTCAATCCATTATGTTTCTCATTGAAACTGTTTTGCATTTTAAGTATAATGCTTAGCTTGCCCACAATCTTTTTAAAGCAAAAAAAAGTGATAGATATAAGCATGTTTAATATGGAGTTTCCCAAAGTGAATTTGTCCTGTATATTTGACAAAAAACTTGTCCTTCATTGGTGCCTATCTTTTCTTGCTCATTGTATTTGGGATAACTACTTTAAAGAGGATCTGTACAATATTCCTGTAAAACAAAAAGTTGTCTGAATATTACCATTGAAATCAAATTACGCTGAACATAAAACCCAACAATAATTGGGCTAAAGTGTTTACACGCCTCAGTATACTAGATAATAACCCAGCTTTTAGCAACTGGGATATGATCTTTACTGGGTTATTATAATCAGGACATGATGGTAGGCATACGTGAGCATCCTAAATGTTACAGAAAATCTGCAGTGCATATAAATGTATCCACCAAGACAAGAATTTCTCCCATGTGGTGCCACTCAGACAGAATTATGTCAACTGGATTATTGTTTTCATGACGTGTATATATATATATATATATATATATATATATATATATATATATATATATATATATATATATATATATATATATATATTAAAAAAAAAATAGTGTGATGATTATAGACTAATAAGTATGATTGCCTTTCTTGTGGAAAAAAATAGACATTTTAGTGGAGACTATCTTTTTTCCTTTCCTAGTAATCTAACTTTGTTGTGCATGGGTAGCAAAATGCTATTTGCCATTTACTTTAATAAAAGTAATCTGTGAGGGTCATCTGCCATGGACGGGCACATTTTTCTGTCTTTGTTTTAACCACTAAGTAACACACTTCCATCTTCTTCCACCAATTCAAATTACAGTTTGCTCCTTTAGTAATGCACATGATGTAATTGCGTTAATAGTACGATAATATGCAAAGATTAGGCAAATATTATCTGACAATATTTGTACTCTGAAGCATCTAACAGCCTCCACTGTGTATTAACTCTACAGAATATGCACATTTATATTCAGTCCCTCAGAGTGTATTCATAAAGTTTTCATGAGGGGTGAATTCATTTGATCCCTGAATGCTTAGCTGTTACAACTTGTATTGTGGCTGTCAACATGCATTGGAAGCCTGGACAGAGGAGATGTCTAAGATCCAGGTAACTTCATTACAAACCACTGAAACCTCCTTCCAGTTAAATTGTCTTTATTGCAGTCATTCTCAGTCGCAGTATAAGTAGATGTATAAATTATGATAAATCCCTGAGATTGTCAACTAGTGGCCCATCGGAAGCTCAAAAGAAGCTCTCCTTTTCATCTCTGTTCACAACCACTCACCTAATCGGATGAATCAACTGTCTTCTAGTCAATCAGCCAAGCTCACAGATTGTGTGCCCAATATCCACTCTGCTTATCAACTAATCACAACAGAGTGCTGTAATGAAATAATCAATGAGCCATTTGACCAAAATCAATATCCCACCTTCCAAAACTGCCAATTTAGGTTTCCATTTATCAGCCTGATCTGACGCTTAGGTCAATAGAACATCCTTTCATACTATCCGGCCTAATAACATGAGCAGTTTGCTTGAAATCTAGCTGTCTGCCGAACAGATAAGTGTCATGATGTGACAGATTTGTTTCTGCTTGGAAAATGGACAGTGTGTAGAAATTGACAGACCCTCTTATTTGGCTACCATTTATCCCTAAGGATCAGTGTAATGCATTGTGGGTAAGCAGTAGAATGAGCCTTTACATTTTTGTTATTTTAGCTTACCTAGAATGACATGCAATGAGGAAAACGGCATAAGCTCAAATGCTTTATTTGCCAACATGAGCTGTGCACTGTTATAAAAGAGCAATGGTCAAAGTCGCAGCCCACAAACTCTAGATCTAAAAGATATATCAGTGTTGCTATATTCATGTATAATAGTACAGGGGGGAATGAATAAGATCAAGACAGAAAAGGGATGTTATTTATTTTCTTTTATCTGTACCGGTGGAAGGAAAATTATCTCAGGACATCAAACGCATGGCTATTATTTTCCCTTGGCTGTAGACAGTTCTGAAATGAGGGAAACAAAGAAGGTTCTCTTTAACCTGCCTCAGCTGTCTTTTTGCATGGCAGGTCTCGACATCGGGGTGCTTCCACTCCCTCATAATAAACATGGCTGTCTGCTTTGGTTGCGGGCCAGAGGTGGTGTGGCGTGAATGGGAAGCCGGTTTCATTAGCTGGGGTGAATGGTCAAATTTCAGCTCTCTGATGTACTGTGACATGGTAGGCCAAGTTTTCCAGGGGACTGAACTCTGTGGAACTAAGCCACCGTCTGTCCAGATGGGGTCTGGCCACAGCAGATTACCACTCCTTCACTAGACTGCTATTGGCTCTGAAAGAATATTCAGAAAGTAATGCCATGTAATCCTTCACTTCACCATGGCATTTGACATTCTTGGTACACAATCCCTTTGACACCTGTCAACAAACCACACAACATGAAACCATTGTAACAGAATGCAGCTTTGAAGGAACTGATTTTTCTGTTGTGGTACAAGATGGCAGAAAAGACAGGAAGCAGTATGAATATTACAATGTTAAATATTTATAAGGACAAATTCACACCTACAGTCAGAGTGGAGGAAAGGAGAGGGGTGAACTAAAATAAATTTGCACCACGTCCCTACACCACGCTACACCAGTTTGGGGGTCCTTGGCGTTAAATGTTGAAGACTCCTGATCTAAGGGATAAAACATGCGTACAGAGTCACAGAAAACTCAATTTTACCCTTTATTTACTGGGCAGACCTAATGTTCTACTTAATCAGTCTGATGTTTTCAGTTCAGCGTACAGTAGGAAAGGCAGAATGTACAAACGTAAAACTGAAGCATGAGATGCGACAGATTGAAAACCCTACCACACACACACACACACACACCTGTATGGAGCTTGTTTACTCATTGCAATGCTGCATTTAAAAACTAGAACGTCTACATATTTTCTAGGATTTCTAGACTCACTGGAATCCCCTTAGGTTGAGTAGCTCACCAGATAAACTCCCAGTGCTCCAGATGGCCTGTCCACCCCTATTCAGTACAAAGTGAAACAGGAATTTTGAGACATATGGCACATCGCTAGTAAATGCACTAAGCAAAGATTTAAGCAAGAGCTGGACATGCCTCATTGTTCCCTGAGTGAACGCTGTTTGGTTTTCTTCTTGTCACCAAACGCATCCAGACAGTGGAGGACTGTGAGAGGTTAAGCTCTTCAAAACAGATGGCTGAAATCTGCTCATCTCTTGGGGTTAAATACCCGCTTTCTTTCCTCAGGTACCCTAAGTGGTATTTGTGTTTTACAGAACGCTAGTGACATTAGGGTCAAACTGCAGATGAGTTTGGTGTTTACTTAACTTTGCTGCTTCAAGTTAATCTCTGCATTTACTTACACATATCTTGAGCCATATGGCCAGGGAGAAGCATCTGAACTAAATCCACAAAAATAAGTGTGAGGATTGCTTTTACCCTAAATAAGTACCACCCATAGTCTTGGAAGTAGAATTCACTGACCTCATCTTCAGAGAATTGTGGGAAAGCATCTTTTCTTTACAGAGGACGGGAGCCATGGGTGAGCAGCTCAGAGAGCCAGAATGGGAACTAGTTAAAGGGGTTAGTGCACAAGGGAGGAGAGAAGTCACAGAGGGCGTAGATGGACTTTTACACAGCCTGAGCGTGAAGAAAAGAACCTGGAGGATTTCAAAGAAGCTCCTCCACATTGCACAGTTCAGCGCCTCTCACTGCATCTCCTTGTCATTCACACAGCAGAGCAACTCGATGGACAGCTGGGCTTCGGCTCAACCTGTAGCTTGGAATGAGATGGGCTGTGAAAGCGATGGGCCGTATCCGAGTCATGGTGCAGCACAGGGAAGAAAGGGAAGATGAGTAGAAGAATCGCTGGCTATTAAGTCCAATTGAACCTTTAGTTTGTCAATAACCATGATTACTTGCTGGACCCTCAAGCGTGTGGAATGACAGGGTCGTGACCTGCTGAAAATCCCTCTCCATCATCGCATCACAAGGAAAGGCACAACAGTGCACATTCAAAAATGCTTTCTGACTCCCTCTAGTAACAAACTGTATATCTTGCGGAATAAATGTATACATTAAAAACATCTATTTTGTTAGTCAGTAAAACTGTTGTTGTTTTCAGAAATCTAACTATATAACAAAATGTTCCTCTTTATATTTAACCCTGGGTAGGTTTGCTAAGAACCAATGCTATTCTTAGTAACACTCTCACACAGTTGCGCTCACACACACCTGGTGGAGCAGCAAAGTAAAATCACAGTGATTGTTGGCCACTGAGGAGTTTGGGGGTTAAGTGAACAATAGTGGTAATCCTCGCCCAGATTTATCCCTCCAGTCTGGGATCAAAGCAGTTACCATTTAGGCACCGGCCTGCTCCTCTTACCTGGAGGCCAACACTGGATTTCATCTTAGTGTGTTGTTGTCACCTTAATTTGCATGCCGTATGTAGCTGCACACTTGCTTTACAGAGTCATCGCAAATGTCCCCATGACTTGTGCGTGTGTGTGTATGTTGCTTTCTACACATTTGTGTTTGTGGTACTCCTGTCACAATTTGTCCATCACTTCTGTCGGTAGTGTTCAGTGGGATGTGGGTGATGCTAATGCTTATCCCCCTGATCAAAGCAGACTCAAGAGAGCGATGTGAACGATGCAGGAGAGTAATCTGTCATGGAACATACATCATGTCCAATGCGGTCCTGACGAATGTCAGACTAGCAGAGCTTGAGTGGGAGAAGTAAAAGGTTGTCAGGAAAGGTCCCTGCCCGGTGAATTAAATAAATGTTTCATGAATTTTAAACGGCTTGCTGTTTGTCTGCCTGCAGTTTTTAAAAGACCAAAGGTTTGGGGGAAAAAACGGAGTACAGGCTGATAGAAGGAATCTGCATATATTTGCATTCATTTTGCAACACGTTTAATTTGTGTGTGTGTGTGTGTGTCTTTCTCCACTGTGCCTCTATGTTGGAACAAAATTGTCTTTCTAGCATGTCATTTTCTTCTCTTAATATCAGATATTTTTATGGGTTTGTAAAATGAAATCTCTCTACTGTGTCTTTTTTGGTCATGGAAGAGGTGCACTGTTCTAGTGCAAATTAATTTGGTTGTATCCTACTCTGGCTCAGTCCATTTTTTATTGCTTTTATTTATGTTTTGTCATAAGATTGAGCTCCGATAAGAAATTAACTGGACTGGAATTACAAACGCTTGGATCTGAAACAATGATGGTTTAGTTAATGTTCCTTGGGTTAGGTTTACTGTACAGACTGGTGACCCAAATGACAGAAGAAACGGATGCTACTGAACTTTACACTATGTGCTCATACCCATAGCCTCCTCCATCTTGCTTATCGAGCATGTTGCTTCTAAGGAGATTTCCATCTCACCTTTACTGAGGAATTCAAGCTCTTTGACCCAATTTAGTTTGAAGAATTGCATGTCTATAGACTGTTCTTTCCCTTTTTAATTCTGTGGCTCTATTCTTGGATACTTAGTTTAGCCATTATTTGCCTTTTAGTAATGGTTAGAGCTAATGAGATAATTCATAACTTTTGTAAAAATACTTTTTTATTGCAGTCAATCCCTGAGTGAAGACAAATAGTTGGCTAAATAAATACAGTACAATAATAAATGAAGAAAAAGACTCATCATCTTAAAGACGGTATATGATTTGGTGCTGCCAGTAGCAAAAGCTCCAGGCATTCTTTTTGTGTTCCCTGGAAGTAAGATGGATGGGCATGACTGGTAGCAGCAGGGAGGGGGAGGTCCACACAGGGTTCATACTGATTGCTCCTTGATTATAAGATCTGCAGCAGGTGCAGATGATTGCTCCTTTTCTGCTTACTTGAGTCTCCCTGGAAACTGTTTTAATTATTAATAACTACATTTACATGCACAGAGAATTCTAATCTTTAATCTGTCACTTGTTTTTTGCTGCACATCCAGAGGGACATTGTACAGTATACTATTACAATACATGACAGAAGATTTTCGAGGCTGAGGGCAGATTCAGTAAAATGGTAAACATCCTAATATTGGCTCTGGCTACTGGCATTAGAAGCTATGCTCGCTCCTCTTGTACAGTTTGAACTCAGTCAGGTTCCAGAAACACTTTCTCCGTAGTTACTGTAACTGCTTTGGTGTCCTCTTTGGCAGTGGTAATTTAATCTGTTCTGGAATCAGCAGGACAATATAACGTGTATTAACTATTGGATGTTAGACAATATGCTGCTACCCCTGGGCAGAATATTCAGAAGCATTAAGGACATTTGAGATATGCCACCCCAACTACTAAAACACATAAGATTGAAAATCTGAGATATGTTTTTTTTTTATAATATAATCAAACAGTCCAGTGGTGCTCAAGTGTGAGTTTCATAAATAACTGTAATGAAACGGTGAAATATAATCATCATACGGAAATAATTTAATGCGAAGTGGGAAATTGGTTTAAAATGACAAAGCATTTCCTTGAGTATGGTGTCAGAGCTGCAGCATTTGTTTCGCCCCCGTCGTAGTCATAATGCCTCAGAAACATTCATGTGCATGGCACCCTTAAATTGACCTTCTGCCCTTTGCTAAGATCATTCATACGATAAAATAGAACATTTATAGTAAAATAAAGTTACAACTAAAATTGCTTCATATGAGCAGGTTGGTTTTCGTACTGGATGTAATCCTCATCCCTTCCCTCTGGCTAAGGGACAACGGATAAGTCCACATTGAACCCTGACACATATTACTCTTATTGGGTAATGGCTTGAGACGGGTCTTATTGATCTGCTTGACTGATGTAGCTACATAAGGTTTTCATTACAAACCTTCCAGCTTTCTAAAAGGTCTTTTAAATTAGCTGAGACTCTATCTCTATTTGAGAGACATTCTATTAATAACTATTTGAGGGGAAATAACATTGCTTTATTGAACCATGGGATAATTCAATAGCCAGGTGTTGACAGAACCTGTACATCCTGTGTCTGCTGATGACCTCAGACTGAATATGCTCTAATGCCAGTCTGCAAGTATTACTATAGCACAGGAAGTAGAAAACCACTTTTTGTTGGTCTATTGACCACAAACATGTAGTTGTACGTTGCATATTTTGACTTTTGACTTTCTCAATCAAGAGTTTCTGTCTCGGTTCCTATTCTCAAATGGATACCTGGAGAGCCAAACTTGTAAGGACTCAATAAGTTTCAATTCAGCTATTGCTCAGAGGGATGTGATGAAATATGATGTGATACATTACAACATGATTTAGTTAAAGGCATCTCGGGGGTCCCAAGAAACCTGCACTCGCATGCTGTTTTTCAAATGATTCCACTGTCAAATTGGCTCGCTTAGGAGTCGGTGAGTCACACAGAGGACAGTGTTACTGTCTGGGCCAGCTGAGTTCAATACCCAGTTGTTACAAACATGGCAATGAAGAAAGAATAGTGAGCAAACTAATTAAATATCCATCTAAGTTGTCGCACTACATGTGCTGTTGTTGTGGTTTGTATTTCCATACAAACATGGAACTTTTGAGAAATTCCTTATTTGATTCCATTTAAAACACATATTTTATAGTGTTTGGTGGTGAGTTAAAAATGATCAGATAAACGTAATGCGTGCATTTGCTCTTTACTGCTAAAATAGAACACACATTGACTACTCGATTTAACATTTTAAAACTGAAAACATGGCCTTTTGCAAAGCAGTAGACTGTTTCATCAGTTCAAGCAGATTCCCAAGATGAGAGTAAAGGGACTTCTGGGGCTTATGGTATAGAAACACCACAGATGTGAGAGAGGATATCTCTTTACTCTCTCACTCTCTGTCTTACGCTCTCTTACTCTCACTCTCTCGCACTCACTCTCTCACACACGCACGCGCACACACACACACACACACACACACACACACACACACACACACACACACACACACACACACACACATTGATGATCCTATTTTGCCAATTATATGCCTCTTTGTCTACTGCAGATTTGTTGGATAAGAATGTTAGAAAAGTTACTTAGTTGAAGGACCGCATAACTGAGTTAGCTGACAGTTTTCCTCATTTTCTCCCCAAGCTGCCACAGTGGATTTGTCAGAATACTTGAAAAAGAAAATCTCAAAACAGTCTTTCGCTCACGTTATGTAAAGCTTATATAATCGAGAGATGGAAGAGGCTTGTCTGAGTAAGTGACTCTGCTGTGGGTTAGGGAACAATTTAAATGTCCCTCCTCATGACTCTTCCAAATCCCTCCATTAATCATGAACTCCCGTCTATGAAATATTAAATCTGAATGTAGTTGTGAGTGTTGGAGCAGAACCACCCAGCTTTCCCTGGGCCCTCTCCTTTGTTATCTGGTGCTTACTAGGCATAGACGTCTGAGATGGTTCAAGACAAATGGACCAAGAGGGAGGCCAAGTAATCAGCCATGAATTTCAGGTTGGAAAGAGTGAGCTCTAATTAAATTTGACTTGGCCTGATAAGAAGTGTAAGTCCAAGGTTAGCATGAAGAATGAATGGAGTACAAATAAAAACTCAATTTCTTCCCAAAGGCGAATTTGAACAGTTACGAGTGTGACAGGGCATTTTTCTTCCTTTCCTATTAAATATTTTCAAAAATGAGCAATGTAATTAACTAGATTGTTATACAGCTGAATAATTAACGTGAACACATCTTTCTAAACATATTGTTGTTAATAATACACAATTAGCAGAATTGTGTATTATTATACATAATACACATGCATAGGCCGAGTAAGCTACAAAACAAATAACTGCGTTGCGGTTATTAGCTAGACAATGTGCTGTATGTCATGTGAAAATGCATTTCTCGGATGGGTTGTCTTGGAAATATATGGCTTTCTCTCTGTGCAGCGATGAGTCAGTTAGAACAGTAATGAAGTTATTTTTCCACAGAGTGAGAAATGGGAGAAAGAAAGGGAAATCAATAGTGATATCTTGAAGATGGAGCCTGCCATCTAATCTCTCAGTGGTACTGGAAGTGCTTCATTTGGCCTTTTTGATGCTTCCCCACCCACACTCTGCTCACAAAAACACCTACTCCCCAGTGTTTCCTATAAGTAAACATGCATAAATGGACCTCATACAAGCTTGAAATATCAGCTTACCCATGCAGTAGAAATTAAGGGAAGTGCAGACAAGGTTCAAATGGAAGTCGTGTAAGAACTCTTCAAAGACTGGGTGCTAAAATATGATTATTTTTTTTCTCCTCTGTTAATCATATTTTATTTAGTTGTTATGGTTACGCTTTATCTATTTTGGTGCCCAACTGCAAAATAACTTATGCTTTATTATAAAATGATTTTTACACATTCAGGACAACCGTGTAGAGAAGTTTGACGACAGTGGTTAAGTGACCTGGCACAAACGTGTATTGGTCTTGTCCGCTCTATGTTGATTAACTCCTATCCACACACATTGTTGGCTGCTCGTGAAGAGGCATCTGCACAGCTCTGGTTACAGCACTATGTTAGCTGAGGAATGTAAATCAGGAGTAATGGATGAGGGCCCATAAAAGCAGCTGCACATGTGATGTTAATGCTCTGCTTCACATGATCTAGCATCTAAAGGCCATGAATAAATCACATGCTTTGCGGCAAGAATATATTTTGCTTTTCATGTTTGCTGGCCTTTTTCAATGCAAGAACAGGCAGAGTTGGTTCTCTGCTCTCACACAAACCGTAAAGTGGAACCACAATCTTGGTGTGAGTGTCTGGGTCGTGCTGAGGCAGGCAGCCAGGGCCAATGTAGACTTTAAGTAACATGACGAAAGAATAGCAGATCCTCTCTTAATCTTAGTGGCAGGGGTGGCTGTGGAGTTGGAAGACATTAACCACCATATCATAATCAGAAAAAGGCTCTTAAAAAAAACATCCATATTTCTCAGTCTGGCACTTCTACCTCTGAATTTGACTCCAAAGCTGAAAACAGCAGCTGAGCGGCTCTAGTTCTTCTGGCAGAAGACCATTAAATTAGCAAATTAATATTGACAAAAATCGCCCAAAAAAACGAAACAACTGGTGATGCCAATTGTGTTGTCACATTAAACGGCAGTTCACTGTGTAACGCTTCATGTTAATGGTTTAACACCTCCTCTGAACAGAAACGTTCAGTGTTTAGCTCTGTTAGCTGTTAGCTCTGCTAGCCAAACACAAGGTAAGACTGCTGCTAACGGCTAGCTAGCTTCATAACTTGTGTTACATAGTAACGCGTAAAGGTACGTAATTAAACATATTGCATTGCCTCTACTACTGTTCAAACTGTCCTAAGATCTGTGCCAACCAAGGGTTGTTTGCTCTTACTCCTCCTCTCAGCTGTTTTTGTGGTCATAATTCATCCTCAGTCCAAACTTCCTACTGCCACAACAGTCTGGGATGTACCTTCCTGTGTCTGAAGGAAATAGTCCTTAACAGAAACTGGGAGACACAAGCAGGAAACGCAAAAGAAAACACTGTTTAGAAAAGAAAAGAAGCCAAAAGGCAGCACCGACAATGTCCCTGACTACAGTATTTTGTGTAAGTTGTGTTTTTATGTATAGACCATAGGTCTTCAACAGGAAATTGTTTGCAGATAAAGCAATTAAAAAATTATATATATATGTATGTATATATATATATATATATATATATTATATATATATATATATATATATATATATATATATATATATATATATATATATATATATATATATATATATATATATATATATATATATATATATATATATATATATATATATATATATATATATATATATATATTATTTAATTTTTTTCTTTTGCTTTGCGTATTCACATTCCCTCCTCCGCTGTACTTCACGAAGGGCGGCGACACACACACCTACAGTCAGAGACAGAGTGGAGGAAAGGAGAGGGGTGAACACCCCCCCCCCTCCCATATACAGGGGGTCCCTGCACCACGCTACACCAGTTTGGAGGTCCTTGGCCTGAAAAACGACCCCTGTTTACTTATTTTCAGAGAGAACATTGAAGATTATGTATCAATCCCGTCAAAGTCCCTCCTTTTATCTAGACAGATTAAAAATGTACTCTGTCACAAATTGACACAAATTCTTCTCTACCATGTATACATTAAGATTTGTTGCTAAGGTCTTTCCTTGTGTTCAGTCTCTCAGTATGTCATGTACACAGTTGAAGAGTTGAAGTTGAGTTGAAGTTTCCTACTCCTTCGTTCAATGTAAGGTGCTTTTCAATAATCATGGTATTAGGTAAATCTATTGTTCTAATTGTGTGCATCTCGATGGAGGAAGTCAAACAACCTTTGATGGACCCAGGGAAAAGGCAACTTTTTAATAGTTTTCACTCGTGTTGTTTATTATTCTCCACATTGTGTTAATCATGTGAAGCAGTCGACTCTTAATGTCTGTGTTTCTCACCTTATGCCTGTTATCGTTAACCTAACAAGCAAGACTCATCTTAAAGCCAAATGGAAGGTATTGGTGGACAAGGAGGATTTTATCCATTATGATATATTGAACTGAACTGAACTAGAAGCGTGTGACTAATTGGTTGGCTAATAATTTACATTCAAACAGTGACAGTTGGTGTCCACTCATCATCGGAGGGAGAGTGACACAAGTGAACAATAACCGAAGCAAGATTACTCTGCTCAGGAGGGGCGTACTCCTATCAGAACAATGGCAGCCTCCTCAGCTCCACAAGCTGTCAGCTACATGTTGTTTTTGGGAGAAAACTTTCCCGGCAGGGTCAGACTAATAGATTTTCTATTAATCCAGTGACAGTTTAATTTCTTAAATACCCTTAATGGTAATATCATAATGTTTAATTGATTATTCAGTGCATAGTGCTACTGTTATACACACAACCCAATTTTAATTCTATTTCTAAGCAAAGTGGGTGAAGCAATCCGCTTGAAGGCTTTACTCTGGCAGTTACTGCCCATGGAAACTTATTAACTTATTTAGAGGAGGAAAGGTTGTCAGGTTTTTCTGTACCTGTCTCATAAACCTGTCGTATCCTGCTCATCATTACGAGCCTGCCCTTCTCTCAAATTCTCAGGCCTTGTTTTCATATATTGGAGACGTTTCAGTGGCAGAGAAGCTACCTACTCTTTATGTCAAAGGGACGTAGTAATGAATGAAGCAGAGGAAATGAATAGAGTGTAGAGTTGAATACTGCACATTACCTTGTGCCGGTCTTCAGTTAAAAGTCCATGCCCAAGGGGAGATTTCAGACAGTGAAGTGAATTTCTCTGCCTCTCTTCTCCCCCTCCCTCCCTCCCCCTCCCTGGCTCTGTGTCTTCTGCATTTTCACCCACTGCACCTCTTCTCTTCTCTGGTTGCTTGCTCACACAAAGTCCACAGAATTAGGTCAGAGTATGCCTTTAGCAGCTATTAAAGTAAGGTTCAGCAGGTAAAGGCCTCCAATGATAGCCATCCATCAGGGAAGGTAAAAGTGGGAAAAGTCCGTTTTAGGCTATCATTATAAAGGTGGTGTTGGTGATCAGGAAAAATGGAATTGTTCATTTTAAATGCTGTGACCCCCAGAGTTTCAATACTTCAAGCTTTAAATCTCACATTTCTCCTACCACCTCCAACCCAGTGGACTATGCATTTGAATGTCATTATGGTACAATCCACTGAGCTCCACACCCTTGCCTCCTGTGCCTTAGCCGGGGTTCTTGAGGACTTTGCCTCTTTACCCACAGGACCCAGGTGACTCCTTCTACTTTTCCTTCAGGCCACATGTTAACTCCGCTTCTCTATCTGACTAAACTCAATTTCCTCCTCCACTGCCTCGAACCGCATCATCAGAATAGGGCGCAGTAGAGCCAGAGCGTATTCCCAATGGCCTGATTTGCATACGTGCCACTGTACAAAAATCCACTCTGTGAGTTTCAGAGAGAGAGGCCTCTACCTCTACTTCTTTCCTTCCAATAAGCGGACTTTTTTTGTGTCCTACTTCATTTCCCACGTTTACAGATTTATCTTGTGGGTAATATATTGTGCGTGAGCCTACATTTAAGCGTTTTTGTATCTGAAGCCCATACATGACTGAATTGCAATACCCACCATAACAGGAAGGAGACTGGCAAGCAAACAGCAAAACAGGATGTAAGCCAATATGAGTAAACAGTTTTTGCAGGTGCCACATTAGACTGAGTGTCTGCTGGCCACTTGCCTGGGAAAGCACCAATTAACAGCTGCTTTGTGTATGCCTCAAAGGGGCGAAAGTCGACAGGCCTTTTATGGAACAAAAGAAGGCCAGGTCACTACCAAAAGCAACCTCGTACTGATTACCTTAACTACAGTGTTTGTAAGTCAGAGCTGCACACACTGTGGAGCTGATCTGACGGCTAAACTCAACTTAATCTGAATGGATCATACAGTAAAGTCTGTTTTAATATGATTTTATTGGGCAGGGATGACCCAACAATAGACTGGCTGCTTTTCTGTTGCCAATGCCTTGTAAAGGCATCTGCACTTGATTGTTGTTTTGATCCTCTCACCTCTACTGCATGTCTCTAATATAATTTCAAAAGGATGCCTTTCCAAGAGGCAAAGAGGCATCCTTTGAGGCAAAATAAAATTTGATAGAGCATAAAGGGTAATGTGATTTCCTGCTAAGGAGCTATCAATTTTGTTCATCTCTTTGGACTCCTGGTAGCACTGAGCTTCCTTTCAAAGGCTGAAGCAGAGATCTCCAAATAAAAATGCACACATTGTATTTGTGGTGGGGCAGAGTGTCCGTGGGAAGCGCTCAGTATCCAGATGAGCACATGAGTGATGTTTGTGGCCCTCGGTATTAGACCTCACAGAGTGAATGCATATCTGTATGCAGAAGTGGAGAAAAGGGGGTAGTGACAGGATATGGAGATGGTAGCAACGGGATCAGTCTTTGACTAACTCATAGACACACAAACACAATGCTTGCTGTATGGGTGGCACTCCCAGACGCACTCGTATTTTTACAGCTGGACCCACATCCCATGGCTTCCACAGATGCTTCAAAGCACTCTTCAAAGCCTCCATTGAGGAGGCAATTGCATGTTTCACTAGAGGGACATTTCTTTTGCCCAAGCCACCCTACAAATACATATACTGCCACAGCTGACTGTGCATTATTTTCACTGTTAATTGATGAATATAGATCGTGACCATACAAAAACGTCTCTGTCTGACTTTTGAATTGAAGGGCTCATAAGTCTCATATGCAAAACAAATACTATATTGATATAGCAACTGGCTAAAGGTTAATGAATTCATTAATTTTAGTTTAAATTGCCTGCAAATGCAACTCTGGCTTTGAGCTTGGGCTCGCTCATCGATTCCCCTGAATAATTATGCAGCTTCAGGCTCTCTGCGCTTCCTGATATCTGACTGTGGGTGTATACCTGGATATGGCCTCTTGTATTTAACAAACTCCCAGGCTCTTTCCCTCAATGGGATTTGTGTGCAGGCAGGGGAGACTGAGATATAAGCTCATAAGAGATTAAAGTTTAGTATATTTGATTGTTTCTCTTGTGTGGTGGGGCTTTTACAATGGGTCCAGCCAGACGAGTTCAGTCTGAATTAGCCTTAGCAGGAGGGAGAGAAGGGGCGCTGAGAGGGGCCGCAGCTAATCCCAGGATATTGAGCTGGATTCCTAGGATGAGGCAGCTCCTTTGCTTTCCCAAGTGTGACGTTGGGAGTGTGGGGGCATGAGGGAAGGGGGTGGATTTGGGGTCTCTTTCTCTCCTCAGTACCCATTGTAAGGAGAGTTTTCACACTTTAGGGGCACAGTGTCTGGAATTCTCTGTCCACTGAAGTGAGTCTTTTTTGGGGGGGAAATGGCCAGGCCGTACCGGCCTCTGAGGATTAGGCCAACTGTGATAATAAGGATCAGTTCACAGTGTCCTCGAAGGGGGTCTTAGTCTATGTCCAACAGAGTAGGAGAAGGGACGCCACTGTCCTGTGTAGTTGCTAGCTCTGCCCACATCCCCCTCACACCCTAATGACATCTGCTTTCTTCTTCTCTTCTTCACTGTGTCAAACTCCTCAACTATGACACCTATTCAGATTCTGCATGAAATCAAATCTGGTTTAGTGTTATAGTTAATATTAGTCCAGTGACTCAGATAAAATTATATGGTAAGATATATTCAAATAAATCATTTCATTTTCTTATGCCACCTGAATAGAAATATATATATATAATTTTTTTATAGGATTTGTTAACCTTTTTATTTAAATAAAGAATGTGAAATCTATCTCCTGTATTGCAGACAATGGAGTTCATAATTGGACATCCTGCCCTCACCTCTGATTGTGATTGCATATGTTATTTTTCTCTGGAACCTTTTGTATTGTACTGAGTCATCGGGACAAAAAAGAAGAAACAAACAAAAGAAGTTGCGGGAGTAAAGGATGCCATTTTGTTGGCAGCCACATCTGCTTTTCATATTTATCCACACCTTTTTATATCTTCTGTGACAAACTCTACCTAAACAAAAGCTCGGGAAATGGGTGGAACTGAACAAGACAGTCACTGAGTGTGTACAATAAAGGGAACGCTGACGCAAACAGATACCCAGGCGGTGCAACCATTCTCCCTTCATGTAGCACACTAGTCTAGAAATAAAGCAGGAAAGTACACCTTTTTGTATGGCACCATTGTTTGTTTTTTTTTGTCCTAACCTGAACCATAAACACGACTCATAAACTTGGCAAAATCTCACATTTTCACCACTTCTGTGTTACATTTAATGAACAGTTTTGTTTCATCTGAGATAGGCATGCATGCTCCGTTCTTGGAATCTGTCATCCTCAATTATATCTACAGTAAGACCCTCCACAAATGTTGCTTGCCTTGTGCTGTTACTAAGATACGGGCGCTAACAACCGCAAGTATGCGGGTGAGCTGGTGAGCCACTCCAGCACGCGCACAGACAGCAGTTCGTTACACAAAGGCCAACAAATAAGGGCTTTCATATCTACCCTCCCCTTCCTCTTCGGGACAGTTGAAGAGTTGAATGGAAAGCAGGGTTGAGGGTGTGGGGGGTCACTGGGTAGTATAGGGAAACCAGTGTTGGGAGCATTGTGTTGTTGAATTTCATGGCTCTGTGTTCATCGTCTCTCTTTGGTTGCATGTCTGTCATGATGGAATCAGTTGTCTGTGAAATCTTGTTTATCTGTTTTATCTGTTTTACATCTTCATATTCAGTGTTAATTGTCATTTTGCAAAACTCAACAAGTTAATATCTTCACGATGCTTAAATGTGTTGTTTCCTTGTGAGGGCGACAACACTCACAACATGCGTGACTTATTCTGAAAGCAGGTTTTTGTTAATAGAAAAATGAAACCATCCCAGTGAATATTGATGCGTTGAGGAATTTTAAAATCTTACTCCTAGGTGCACTACTTGTTGCCAATGTCCGTTTGTACTACATACTGTGCCAGAATGTTGCAACGGCACATCTTGTGGTGTAATATCATAGCAGTATAGCTATCCTTCGGGGCAGGTATAACAATATAAGCAGAAATGGCAGCATGCTATTAGTCTTATGCTCTTCTGGCAGGCACTTTGTCTCAATAGACCCCACTGCAGTCAGACAGTGTAGCTTATGCAGCATTGAGAAAAGGGCTGGTGCTCCCCTAACACAAAACATCTATTCTATTCCCTCTGCTCACAAGACCAGACCCACTTACTGGATGTTGTCAGACTCACAACTTGGAGCAATGCAGTTTTAAATTGCAGTACTTTTTCATATTTTTCTATAATTGAATGATGAACAACACTGCCAAGGTCATTAAAGAAAAACATTACATGTATAATGTATTACTTCTCTTTAACTGTAACAAATTGAATTACATTAAGAATTTCTCCTTGGGAAAAGTGTTTGTTTCTTTACTTTTTGTTACACGCTAGAACTCATCATATGCTGTTGCTCCTGCTTGTAGCAAATTTAAAACAATGTCACATACCCTTCAATTGTTATCACTCCTGTCTCTGACATTTCTTGTCCTTTTCATCTCATTGTCTCATGTCTTGTATGCATCCTCTGTGCACTCTGTTTGTGCATGTGTAAACAGGAATACGATGAAAGGAAAGCAGGGGCTGTATGAAAGAATGTTCTCAATACATTGTTGATTAGCCATAAATAACACACGTATCTATAGAACAAGTAATGGCTCCTTGATGTTAGTTGGTATGGTACTGCAATGTGAAACTGAACAGTATTGCCTTTCATAGAAGTAATGCAATTACACGTTCTACTTTGTGTCATGTTACCTTCTACACTGATGATAACTCTCCTCACCACAATAAACATAAATGTTTTCCTTCTTCACTCTCACAGTATGATATTTTTATACTTTTACATCACTTATTCCTAACATAATATATTTTCAATGAATGCTTGTAGTAGTCCTACCCCATTGTAGGCAGCACCATATGCTCCATTTCATCGTGTAAAAGTAGTTTTGGTTTGTCATTCCAATCCTTTTTCCCACTGTAGAAATAACCGTTTCATCTCTAGTGTTGGCCGGTCCGTGATGCACAGCTGCTGCACTGCTGCTTTATTAATGGAATTCAGAAGCTCATCTGAGCATTCCGATAATGGAACAATAGAGGACCCCGCTTTGACAATCCTTCATCTCTGAGATGCTACAATTGATCACCAATTCAATTGCTAACTGTAGAAAATTGAATTTCTAGCCCTAACATTGTTCGTTAACCACGGTGCCGATGAGATGGCCATCCAGATTAATGATAATGGGAGGCTGAGATGGCTTCAAGACGGCCTGTGAATTTGATTAGCTCCAGACGACTGTGGAGACAAAGAGCAGCCAGTCAGACTCTTATGTGGAAGTACTTAATGAAAACCCCTGCATAGAAGGTAATAGGGAAATGTTTGTCTGGCTGCATGCTTCTCAACTTACTGTACTCTCTTCAATCTCGCTTTCACTGTTGCTTTTAGACACTCACTTACTCACTCACTCACGCGTTGTATTTATTTCTTCCAATAACATTATCTTTCTTATTGGAAGTAAAGATGGCACTTTAAAAAGAAAATAATTAAACATATTTTTCATATAAAGCTCTGTTGTTTATAGGTTTAGTTTTTAATACTCAGTGGACGGATTGATTTTCTTTAAAACAGAATCCCGAGTACCAAGTTCTCATCTTTTACAATTTTTTTTGTTTTTCAAGCTTGTGTACTAGTAATTTTGTCAGTAATAGTCTTTATTTATATTTAGCAGAGAGTCAATAGATTGTTTTGTTTTTAATGGCTGACAATATTACTATAGTTTCTAAGCATTATTCATATTTAGAGCATTGTTTGAACCATGTGGTTTTTCTAAACAATGTCACTGCACAGCATTGTCTTTCTCCATAATGTAAGACAGGGGAGAACAGCAAATCCTCAGAACGGAGAAGCATCAAATGTTTTTTATTTTTGCTTGAAAATAGACTTAATAATTAATTGATTTATCAAAAATAAAATCTTAGCCATTTTCTAGTTGCACCTTTTCATTTTATTAGCATTTGTGTGCAAGACAAAAAGAAAAGTTACTCGTGTCCACGACAGATTCGCGCTGTCTCTCTGACAGTCCTACTCACGTGTCTCAGAACTAACTGTTCTCCCCTGGTGTCAGCAGTGCTAGTCAAACCCTGCCAATTAAGCAGTGGTAGAAATGTCTCATATTCCCTTCCCATCTCATCAAAATGAGTCCTACTCATTTAGACTATTGAATAGAAGGATAGTGTTTAATGTGATCATTTCTACCACTGGGTCTGACAGGGTAGAGCAGATAATCATGGTCATTTCATGGTTATATGTGGCGGGGAAGCTGCTATGATGAGCTTCTCTTTCATCTTCAAGACACAATCAAACATCATTTATCTATACCGAAACACTATAAAGAGTAATGACATTGAACATACTGCAGCAGAGATAAACAAGTTCACAGCTATGGCTGTTGCATGCTTCTTTGACCCTTGATTATTACAAGACGGGAGATTCTCTGGATTGGAGATTAATTGTCTTGTTTAATTACACCTTAGTGATTTGGGGAGGCAGGAAGAGAAATCCCTGTTGCTGAATCTGTATAATGTATGCACCCTCAATGTCAAAGCCTGCGTTTTCAAGGATACCGTCCTACTAAATCTGCATTTAATGGACGGACAAGGCTGAAGTCAGCACCTTTGAGGAACAAGTGTGACAAGTAGCATGTATGTTTGCATTTGTTTGCATCAATTTGTGTGCTGATGGTGCAAATGAACACTGCAGAGAGAGACAAAGGGGTTTGAAGCGGAGGGGTGCTGCTGTTGGAAGAGACCCCCGTTGAAAGCAATGCCTGCAGATGAATGGGCTTTCTGAGTGGGATTCACTTACCGTGGATGTCCCTTAAGATGGGACACACTGTACATTGTTGCTGTTCTCTTTATTACATTTGAGTACAGTTCGTCTGTCACAGGCTGCACGGCAGCTGTAGTTTGACCGTTGGGTCATTGGACTCTAGGGGCAGAACCAGGGTTTGTTAATCCCGACAGTTTCGGATAAAAAAAAAAAAAGGTCTTGCAGTTTTGAAATGAGTGTTATTAAAGCATAATTCATGTTGAGCATCTTTCCTAAGTTTGTAAATAGCATTGTCGAGCCAAAAATGGATAGGGTACTTTTTGGGTGCAAAAGGCAGCCAAGGTTAATTTATTGGGCGAGGAGGCCATTATAACCCTCCTTGTAGCGTGTCTATTCATTGGCCTATTTTAAATCCCTCCTGAAAACAGTTAATTAGGAACCCCAACAGAAAAGAAATCTAAGACGCCAGCTTTTATTTCAGACTGGAAAAGCACAAATGCATTTGCATCCACACTCAATTACTTGGCAATACATTTTTGTTAGTGCCTGCCTTGCACACTGTGTTTTTGTGCTAATTCAACATGGAGCGATATTTTCAAAAGGTACACACAATAGAAGCTCTTTGTGGGGTTAAACCTGCGTCTAATTAACAAAGAGCGAATTTGAAAAGGGAATTTGTCTATGAAAGGGAGCTTGTTAATGAAGTATGTGAATAGAATGAAAGAAGAAAGCGTGCAGCTTTTGCCGCTGGAGAAAGGTTAATGACTGTAAGAAGCAGAGCAGGAGCATCTTGCCTCTCACTGTGCTCTGGGTCTTGATCCTCAGGGCCTCGCTTCTTGTTGGACCTTTTGTTCTGCATTAAAATGCAATAGTTTGAAAACATACCACTATGTCCAATTACTATCATCTTAATATTAATAATATGCTACATTATTAAATAATATGTTTTCGCTTACTGTTCGCTGTGTGTGTGTGTGGAGCGACGGGGCCCCCTGCAAACCCAACCGACCCGTCTTGAAACACTGACCCCCGTCTTGTTTATCATGCTTTGTGGGGTTCAATTTTGTTTTTGCTGCATCATCACCATTATTATACAACCAATGTGTATATGATTACATTGTTTACGAGAGCACAAAGTTCTTCATAGATCTAGCCATAGATCTTTATTTTGCTCTCAAAGTGCAGCAAATTGATTAATTTATATTGATCATGTAGCCTACAAAATGTTCTTTCTACATTCATGGTTTTAAAAGTGGCTAATTATATTAAATAATCGTGATCTCAATATTGACCAAAATAATTGTGATTATGATTTTTGCCATAGTTGAGCAGCCCTACTCTTTTTGTGTGTATGTGACCGAAACCTTTACCTGCTACTGTCTGAGGCTGTATAAACCCAAACCGCTGTCTCTTGCTTCACATACTCACGTTCACTACATAATGCAAGAATGAATTTGACACACTCAAACTTATTTCCAGGAGTTCATCATGCACATTATAGCATATAACAAATTGTTACTTTTATTATTATTCAGAACTATGAAGGGGTTTGTTATTACCAAAGCTTGTGAATAATACCAGCATCGTAAATTAATTACCTAATGCTCCTTTTTAGATATATGACACTTTGAGGCAAACTGTAGCAACACAGCTGCTCTAGTCATTGTCTACTTGTCATACTTGGGCTGCGAGTATGAGAATGTAAAGGGTAAGAGGTTCTTATAGGAAAACAAAACCAAATCATTACAACTACTGGTAAGTCCCACAGGATGTTTGGATTTGGAATGTGAATAATGTTTCTTTGCTGTTACTGGAAAGACTCATTTAGTGACTAATGGCCCTGTCACACATATCCGTATGACAGAAACGTATGCTGGTGCATACGAAATATCGGCAATAGGTTGTTATAAATTAAAGGTAAGTTGTGATCGTACCCGACGTGTGCTTCATAAGATATGCAGACGTTACGTTAGACATGCGTGAATACGGAATACGTGCGTGAATACTTACCTATGTAAATACAGTACGTGAATACCTACGTGACTACGTTAGAGGTACGTTAGATATAGTCTACGTCGGCTGACGGTGAATCCTACAGCCAATTTATCGATAACGAGTGGATACCCTATTCCTACCCTATGTTAACATTATGCATGACGACAGAGTAACTTATTAAACGTGTTTCTACAGTACAGCTAGCGTTCAGCATGTTAGCCGTTCTCCAGCATCAGCATGACGTGAACCAGACGGCACTTTTCCAGCTCCGTTGGCCAGAAGCTCCGATACGTTTTAAATAAGTAAGTGATACGCTATCAATGTTTGACATGCGTATAATAATTTGTTATGTATTCGTTATGTATACGTCAGCTACAACACCGCTGTGGAAAAGTTGGATGTATTTGGACAAATATTCGTATGCGCCGGCATACGTTTCTGTCATACGTCATATGTGTGACTTAAGGGAAAAAAGGGAAACAATGGGCCATTTTAGCGATAGGATTTTAAAAAATGTTTCCTGATGACAAGAAAGTTCCTGCAATTACCATGTTTGTAAAAAAAATCTTATCATGGTTCATATGCCAACCTATTCCCCTTTCACTGCATTAATTCTGCATTTCTTATTAAGTTGTTACAGTCGGTGTTTTTAATGAATGCTCACTGTCAAAACTTTGCTCAGTTGACTCCACCACACTGTCTAAAGTCAAGGCAATTGATTTTAATTGTCCCTGACTTGGCGATGAAGCTGAACACAGACAAAGTATTGAATTTTCATCCCTCATTTCAAACAATATGGAGCCACTGGGGTGTAGTTTTCATTAGGATGGTGATTGATTAAGGCCAGGTACCACAGGCATAACCGAGGATTTCAGTTCAAATTGTCAAAGACTTTTGCATATTTAACTAATTTAACTTAACCACACAGTGGTTTCTCTAAATAAAATATTATTGTAATATTATGACAACACAATAAAACATTAGGCCTAACTCATCCCTCAATGTATTATCAAGTTCATGCTTTATATTAGAATGATCATACCATTTTACTATCCACTGATTGCACCTCTGCTGAAGTATAACTCACTGAATATTTAAAATATTTTAGTTTCATTGAAAAATGTAGGCACAAAATACCTGTGAATTAGATGTTCTGACTGTAGAGAAACCTACCGCTAATCCTAGTAATGGTTAGGACTTAAACTAGACATAAAAAAACAACCAAATATGAGAGGCTATGCGGTAAAAAGAATTGACACTTTTTGGAATAATAACATAATACATAAAATAGGAAGTTTTTGTAATGTGATGGAAGCAAAACCACTGTTTTCACTGTGCATTTGCCTGCAGGCCCAAATATTTAAATTCAACAGATGTTAGTAAAATACATTGCTGCCCATCCAATAATCCCCTGATGATAGATTAGTCCTTTACTGGTATTTTACAAATCTTTGTCTTGTTTCACATCTTACTGCCAAAACCTATTTTGGATTGTATCCATTAAAATATATTTTTTTAATCTTAAATTTGGCAACATAATGCTCAGAGTTTCGTCGTCGGGGAAAGTTTAATGTGCATAACCACATACTGTGGACTCTGCCTTTACTACTATGGATATTGTATCCTACTCTGATGCGATAATAATACCTCCAGTTGAGTACTCTTTAGTTGAAGAGATGATTACGAGGTTTTGAGTCTCATCAAAGAGCCGTTTAAGGACAAGGTTGTCGTGCCATAAATTTCATTTTGAGAGATTGGCACGGTCTATTTTTGTTAGAACAGCTGGTAAAGTTGCATGCATGCTATTCCCACACATTCAATGTTATTCATAAATGAAGCCACAGTGTTAGTGGGAACACCTGTAAAGCTTTGCTCTGGATCCTTTTTTTCCCTCCTCTCTCCAGCTGGCCTTGATGCTCTTGCTGAGGCCAGGCACACTCTCACCCCGTTTTTCCATGTTGGCAGGGACTTCTTGACTCTTTCAGGAGGAACGCACTCACAAACTATAGCTTCTGGGGCTCAAGGCTTCTGGGGTTTCACTTGCATCTTGGCCCACCTCCTCATCAACCCTTCTGCTCACCAAAATAGACTCCATAATTCATCCCAGCCAATCCAGCAAGAATGTAAATAAAGAACAAAAGTTGCTTGTTCTACACTTATCAGAGGGCCTCTTCGGTAAAAGAGCTTTCTTCAAACTGATCCTGCAGCAGGCCTGACCCCGGCCATTTCTCCACTCCATTTTCTAAAGCAACAGTACAGGGCAGTGCGCCATAGTGTCTGTGCTGCCCTTATCTCGCATTGGCAGACACTGGGTCTCCCTATGGTCTGGATTTCCGTCTGAGCCTGAGCTCGTGTGGCCTGGCTGTTCCTCTCTCATCTGCATGGCCATCTCCTCCTTCAATCTGCCTCAAACTAATTGACTTTAATTTGTCTTTTTTGCCCTCCTACAGTGAAGTGTACTTTCTGAATTCATCGGTCGTAGCAATCGTCAATTAAAAAGGCATCACCCAATAAAATCTGTGAACAACTGATGTTAATTAATATCAGAGGTTTATGGTGTGTGGTACAGGTCCCGGCATGGCTCTTAGCACTTGATAACCATTTGGCCATGTAGACTAATGAAGCTTGTCGGCTAAAATGAAGCCAGACTGTGAAATGGCCTCATCAGGTACATTATCTTTACACAATCAGAGCATTAGCACCTTCATTTGGACACAGTCTCACTTTCATTTTTTGAATGCCATCAAAATCACAGGACACCTTATTAATAATGAGAATATAAAATAACAGCTAATGAAATTTGCGTAAAACATCATCCAAAACTATTACGTGGGCAGAGTACAGATTGTCTAATGTGAGAACGTACAAAGATTTTCACACAGCTACTTGCTACTCCTTTATTATTTTTCTGTTTGGTTAGTGTCCTTAATGTCTGATTGCTAATGTCATATTTCCTAATACTTGTGGTTTGGTGCTGCAAAACTCAAGAGTAGTTCATTTAATGAACCTTGATATCAATAATTATGTTTTTACTTCATAAAAAAAGACAAACCTATTTAATAAACATATAATACTGCACTCTCATAAATACCAGAGCATCACACTTTAGGGAGTCTGCTCATACAGCAAGGACAGCTGTGACCCAGCCCTGATGCCATTCATCCACTGTCCACATCCACAGTGCTGATGACCTGGAGAGAGCTCAGTTGTTGTGTAGAATTCTAAGCAACAGTCAAACCTTAAATACTTTTTCTACATTTCACCAGTGCCCAGGAGGTGAACTGATACCTCTCAAAATACCAGTCCACACTCCTCACTTGGTTTGTTTGGGGACTTGAACTGGTGACCCTCTGGTTTCCAAGTCCCGACGGATTGAGCTATTGCCGCCCAGATATACTTCCCCAAAGACCTGACACTTACAACTCATAATCAGGAATCATATTTTTCAGTCCCCCAAACCCTACCAGTCCCATTTGAGGTGGCCTTGGTCCCTTGTCTGCTAACATTAAGTCCACTGCCAGAAATTGAGGAGTACTATTTAACTCAGATTTAAGCTTCGCACCGCAAATCAAAACGGGTAGCAAAGCAGAAATGTTGACTCCCTATGAGCCAGCTTGCAGCCTTAGATCCTCGGGTAGGCCCCTTCTGGCTGTTCAATGTCCAGGCTTGAATATAAAGGTGACCGTGCGTTTGCCATCAGGGATCCTCGGCTTTGGAACGACCTGCATGACGAGATAAGGCTTGCAGAATCACTAACCTCTTTTAAATCACTTCTTAAAAAACACTCTTATTGACTTGCTTTCTGTTGATATTTTTGCCTAGTCTGTCTAAGCACTTTGTAAGCTATGTTTTTAAAGGTGCTATATGAAAAAATATTATTATTAATAGTTCATACTGCATCAGTATTTATGTTTCATTTTGCTTGAATTATGATGAGAAATGAATCGGGACACTGATAATGAGTAAGTATATTCATGAAGCACAATGTCATCCATAGAAACAAGGTCAACCATTTCTCTAGCTTAGAGTTCTTTAATTTTCTAGGCAAAGTTGATCTCAGCAGCTTCTTGAATAGGTCAGAACATAGAGGATTAATAGAGGGATAAAAGAGGAAAGTCTTAGCATTGAAACTTGTCATTTAGGAGAACCTCTACTGGAAGGATAACCCCCTGGAGTGTAATGTATTGCTAGCTTAACATTTTGAAGTGTGCATGCCTGGAGGGTGAAAACCAGAATGACCATCACTAGGGACATTTGGTCTTTTTTCCATTATCCCTCAATTTGATGTATCACACTGTGCTTCTTGGGCACATGACCATGTGTGTTTTCATAAGTTTGTATTGATGCTGTATTGCAGGCTTTGTTTTTGTTTTTCTCACTGGGGCCAATGATTGTAATAGTATACATATTGTTCCTTCCATTTCTGTGTGTGGCGGCTTCCATGTCTTTTCTCCTCCGTTAACATCTTTTGTTATCCTCTCACCGTCGTTGAGTGTGTGCTAACTTGTGTGTTTTCACACAAAATACACAAACATCCCTCAGTAGGTTGTGTCTACACTCTGTCCTTGACAGGCAGAGTCAGGAGGGGAGGATGTGCATGATTGTAAAACTAAACTGTCTCTATTATAATACTCAGAAATGAAAACAACAACAATTGAGAGAAGAAAGATCTGTCTTAGTATGCCATTTGCATGCCTGTGTCTGTACTGTTTACACTCAGATAAGGATGGTTTTCTCAAGAAAGAAACACTGTATCATCTCAAATCAAAATGCTGATAGAGTTGAGGATTGGCTCATCATGTTAATCATGACTAACAAAGTGGTAAATCTTTATGCATTTCCTGATTGCATCAGGTAATTACTAGATGGGTAGTTAGCGGCTTGTAGCTAGGTAGCTGTGACATTCTGTCATTACCATAAATGGACAACTATGTAGCTGTTAGAAATAACTAGTCGACCAATAATGTAATGTCCTAATAAATGTTTTCCAAATTGGTAACCTTTTCCTAATCTCTTTTTGAAAGACTGGTACAATTGATTTACTTATTGACTGACTGAGTTGCTTTTTGTTTTAGGTGACTTTTTCCATATAAAACCAACATATGTTTGTTTGAATACATGATACAAACTACTCCTAATGAATTATATGTGAACCAACAATACAGGCCTGCGGTTTTCATTTTCTAGGAAATAATCACATTTTAATTTGCATTGGCATAACTCCTTTTTTTCACAGTGTCCTTTGTGTTGTTGATGGTCTATAACTCTGTCTTTGTTTCCCTTTCTGACAATATTTATTTTCTAATCTGCTCTCTTGGTCTCCCTTTCTCTATTCTTCTGTAGCTTAAAGTACCATCATGATTGTGTGCTTGTAGTATGAAAGAAGCACTTTGACTGTTCACAGACATTCCTCTTTCTCTCTCATTTCACAACAGCTAAGTGAGGAACTTTGCGCCTTTTCAGCAGCCTCTGAGATCTGCTTTTAAACCTGCTAATTGCTGTCTCTTAAATGACAGGCATCCAATGAGGCCCATTGTCTTGGTTGAGTATCCAGTCAATACTTCAGCCATTTGTTCTGCTGATTGGCAGTCTCTAGCAATGTTTCCTTGTGCCCTATCATATTGATATATTTTTCAGTTATAATTACTGGCCTTATTGCACAAGACCCGTGTATTTTCAATCCAAGATAAAAAGACAGCCTTGGGGGCTGGAGGGGCAGATGTTATTTATTTGTGTACCCAATGTGCTAAAGAGAGAAATAACAATGACATTCATGCACTATAATAATGCTACTAATGGGCAGTAAAGGCATAAGAAAGTAATGCATAATATGGTTCGTAGGTCCTTATGTATGTCTTGTTCTAACCTTACACTGAAGGTCTGTCTTGGTGATGTATTTCTCAGCATGGAGAAATGAGAAATCGCAAAGTTTCACAGTACTTACAAATTCTTCTGCATTTATTGCACTTATCGATTAAATCGATTCTCATTTTGAGTCTGACCTACAATTTCCTCATTGGGACAGACTTCCACTGCTCACCTTCACAGTGTTTAGTATTCTGGCTGCACATGGTTTAGCACATGGACAGCCCGGCCCACATTCAGTTATACCACCAACGTGTACAGTGGCCCACTCCAGGGCATGAAACAATGGCCGACACATTAAAGGTTTCAATTAATCACCCTCAAAGAAGATTTTAATTTCTCAAGGATTTCTTTAGATGATGTAAATGTTTGGCCAACTTTATATTCAAATCACACTTAGTGTGAAATGTGAGCTCAAATGGTCATTGACATGACAAATTTCACAAAGCAAAGAAACCAATGATCATAATACATCTTCTGCGCTCTGTCAAATACACATTAAAGCTGCTCAAACTAACTGCACCTCAGGACAAGACCAGAAGTCAGGGAAATGAGCACGCAATCTAAGCAAACCACCAACCGGTACATTTTTACCCTTTAGTAGAAATGGCTCAAACATAAGTAAATGTTTGGTTTTTATGTACTCATTAAGAATTCATAACATTTATCAGAGTCAACTGAGGCTATGCGTTTCTCCATTTCTGGCCATGTGGGTTGAATCTGTGGTGACAGACGGCAGGCTTTGTGTGGTTAGGGAGTTGGCGGGTGACCCCAAAAGGAGCACCTGTCCAAGAGTGGACCTGCTGCTCGCTATGTTTTGCCTTTTGGTGGGTTTGGCATTAACCCCACTGTCATGTTCCTTTCTCCTCACTACCCTCTCACCCCTACCCTAAGACATACATAACCTGCCAGATCCACTCTGTCATCACAGGATTAATTAAAATGCTACATAGCAAAGGCACTGGATCCCCTTGGGCCTGGGGTATATGCATGAATGACATGCATATATGTGCACACCCACACAGTCCTGTCTGACATGCCAGGTTGTGTTTAGTCACCTCAGGGGACATATAACCAAATGATCACCTACAGTGATGGATGGACAGATCTCACCTCAGCATCCCCCTTTTTTTCTTTTTTTAAATGTGTTGTCCAATAACACTTTGGCCATATTTGTAATGTGATACATTACTTATGCCTGACAAAGTGAATTTGCCCAAAATGATGACCATCTGCTGATTGTAATTTGCATAGTTTTTTTACAGCGACAACTATGTCATCAGAAGTTCCAAATGACATACTCTCATTGTTGTTTAATTCATACCTCTCTCACAAGGCACATTATTTATTTAAAGGGATTGAAATATATTGAGAAGAAAAGGGGGTTACTTATTTATTCCGGACCCCAGTGATGCCCTGGCGAAGAGACAATAGAGGTGAGGGATACTAAATGAATTCTGTTATCCTGTGTGCTACCCCTGGCTATCAACATAATTTGATTAGTGACCTGGTAACTATGAATGTGTGGGACCTCTTCATCCAAGTCCATTGTGCTTCCTGGGATGAGAGTCCATGTTACAGGGCTCAGCCCCCTTCCATTGCAACCCTGCCCCCGTGTCATGTATGCACACAACCAGGCGACTGAGTGATTAATGACCAAGATCGTGGTGCCATTGACAACTTCAGTTGACTCTTCACAAAAGCCGTCACCTTTGTCACATTAGCACCAATCTGGGACCATTTGGCCTTATGCTGCCGGCCTGAAACACCAGGGATGTGTGATAAACAGATGTATGTATACAGAGTATGTTTGCCTCAAGCTGAGCTTTGTCCCTAGAAAAGAAGAAATTATTATTAATTATTTCTGTTTTTCTTGTGTTTTACTTCAACACACTAAGCTTTTAGTTGGTCTCTGCACAACACCCAGTAGAATCCTTCTATATTAACATCATCGGCTCGGCGTGCATTTCCCGGCATCTCCTGATTTCATTAGTGCACTACTTCCATCAATGTATGTCTTCTTCGTCAGTTGTGTCTCATGCTAATAATAATCCAGCATAATTAGAATATGAAGAATGGGCCTGCCAGCATTCCCAGCAGTGTTTTCTGAAACTGGAAATGTCCTTTTCTGCCTAAGTTTCTGTTTAAATGAAATGTCTGCATATTAAAGGAGATGAATAATTAGTAGCCTTAAAGCATCTGGTTGTATTACATTTTCATCTGACTCCTGAAGAGCTTAAATTTAAGAGTTGCGCACACTCTTTGGTTTGTTAGGTGGTGAGGGGAACAATCTCTCAAATAAAATAAAAATAAATTCTGGGAATATTTTTGCTTGATAAAACTGAGATCACATACATGCACATGCTCTCTATTTGCCAGACTTTCACAGTGTATTCACATCCATCTGCCCTCTACAGTAAGTGCATTGTGAGTTAATAAGCTCCATTGCTGTCTTTCTCATTTACAGTATCCTGTTTTCACCATAGCTATCACCTTTTTTAATAAGAATTGTTGTTAATGACATCTGTGGCTGGGGTGTAACCTTTAGCACTCTAAACCCGTTTGTTATATGTCTCACTCTCATAAGAACAGGTGGGATGTCTTTCAAAATCCCACAAGACGTTTTTATTTTACTTCTCAACCTTGATATAAATATATTCGCTGAATCCACAATTAAAATCCTTAAAAAGTGCAGCCATAAGTGCTTTAATCTGACAAAGCCGCGTAAGGCTAAAGCATGCAGGTGTCAGCTGGCTGCGCCGTCTGTCTGGGAAGAGAATGTAAATTGCGTTTTACAAATTGTAAATATTACCCAAAAGAAAAATGCTTGCAAAAGGATCTTGTGCTGCTGCAAAGTTTTAGGCTGAACCGCAGCAAAGTGTGAGTCAGCCATATAAATGCAAAAGTCTGTGACCTAGTAAGTTAAATTATGAATTTATACCATTGGTCAAAGTGAGAGACAATGTTATACCATTGGTCGGTCAAGTTTGAGCTTCCCCATAGGCCATTGCTCTTTCAAAATGAATCGCCGCAACAGTGTTTCCACTGTAGACTTCTTTGCCTCCGCAATCAATAATCTGATCCACTTCCTCAATACATACGTGGTTTTTGTTGCTGTGCTGGCCGTTTGTTACGCTACCTGCAGAACTCCACCCAGAAAGCCTCATTTGAGACATTTAGAAGTGAGCTCTATAAGAGTACCATAGCTCAGTGTGTAACCTGAGTGTGTGCAAAGCAAGTGTGTTGAGCAATAGAGAGAGATAGAGAAAGTGATGGTGGATTAGAAAGCTGGTGGCGATCAGAGCAGAGAAGAAATTAGCAATAAAGTTGGTACAATGTGTGTTTCAGTTTGTCCATGAATAAATGCTGCAGTTCTTCAAGACCAACATTTGAGGCTGTGGGCATTTTCATACTTGTATTAGGATGTAACATTGATCTGGTCTGGCGCAATCCAGAACAACGCATTGTTGAAAATCGCATGACTATAGCCGAGGGGTCGGGAACCTCTTTGGCATGGAGAACCATAAAAGCCAAACATTATTTTATGTATTTCCTTGAGAGCCATATATTTAATACATTTGAATGCTACTTTATGCGTGCATAAGAATAACACGTCTCAGAGTACTAATAGCTGCATCAATGTTTCATTGAACAGGTGCTCTTTTATTAAATAAACTAAACGCTTACGTTATTTAGTTTACGTTAGTACGTTACATCTAATTGATGTGCACGTTTCAGTGTGTACTGCACGGGTGTCAAACTCAAGGCAATTATATCCGGCCCACGAGAAAATATCATGTCCGTCATAACTGGCCCGCCGGTTTTGGTAATTAAATCAATGCATGGCACAACCACGGGAAAAGACATTTGAGGAAGTAACTAAATATGTGAATGAAATAAAAAAATTTGGAAAGCAAAGGGAAACACACCACAGATCTCTGGGACGATGTGAGCTGGCCTGTTTGTGCGACATAACGAAGCATCTCACTGTTAAACCTGCAGCTTCAGGGCCGTGTGATCACGGACATGTATGATGCAGTGAGAGCGTTCTAAGCCGAGCTGCCCGTGGCAGACTCTGATGCAGCAAGGAAACTTTGGTCACTACGTGTTTCCAAACACTGATAAACCATCTCCACCGCTGTGTTCCCGACAGCATTCTGCTCATAAACTGAGCGCATTTGCCGACTTTGCTGCTCAGAAATTTAAATTGAACTGCTCAACAATCCGTTTGCAGTTTACTTAAATATGTTCCATATCTTTTTGCACTTTATCCAATATGTGTATCCTGTTCAATAAATGTGGACCGTGTTTGGCCCTCAACGTAGTCCCAGTTTTTAATGTTGGCCCTCTCTGTGATTGAGTTTGACCCCCCCGGTCTACTGCTTGCTCTGTGCAGTTTCTCCTCCGCTCAGTTTTGCGAAGGGCGGGGATCCGCCCCCTACACACACACACACACACACACACACACACACACACACACACGTGTGAACACGCCTTAACCTACCGCCAGATACAGAGCGGAGGAAAGAGAGGGGAGAACTAAAAACAAATCCGCTGCTAAATGTTTTACTTTAAAATGACACAATAAAATTATTTATTACATGTTAAAAAATGTCAGCTCAAAATAGTCTGCGAGCCATATTGCGCTTATCGAAAGAGCCATATATGGCTCGCGAGCCATAGGTTCCCGACCCCCTGCTATAGCCTATTGTTAATTTATTAAATTAAAGCGGTTAAATAATTTTACTCAAACGTAGTTTAACCATGTCATGTGATATGCTACTTCAGTACACGAAGGACAAATATTATTGGAACCTCTACAGATGAAGATTTAATATCCAGGAATATCCATTATAGACCGTACCACTGACTATCCCTGTGGTAATTTGGCCACAATTAAGCACATACCTAATACCTTGTCTCATTCAATACCGTAGTGTTTCCCCTTCTAATGCTCAACACGTTCAATACCGTAGTGTTTCCCCTTCTAATGCTCAACACCGTAAGATACACCTCTGTTAACCATTTTGACAGCTTGCTTGTTAGCAGCTGAAAAACGCATCACAATAACTCCCGTTCAATGAATCCAACTATTAGATCTTTATTCCTATATTCTTATAAATAATTTGTACAAAACAAGCAAAATTTCACTTTTTGACCCTCAACATTATAATTTAAATATTTAATTATCATGGCTTTATATGTAGTGTATAGACCTCCTTAAGTACAGTCCAGACCCCAAAGATATACATTTCTAAGATAGAAATTAGAGAAAAGCAGCAAATCTTCACATTTCAGAGGCTGGAACCAAATAATATTTGACCTTTTTGCTTGATAAATGACTTTAATTATTATTCTATTTTCAAAATTGTTGACAAATCACTGCAGCATTAGATTCATAGTTGTGTTCAATATATTGGTTGCAACAAAGGGATTACTAAGCATCCCAAGAAATAAGTGGAAAGTTAGATATGGTAGCATTGCCAGATGTTAGTTTAAGCTGCGTGAGTGTCATAGTGTCTCTAGAGACACACATCACCATGTTAACTTGAGCAGGTTTTAAGTAGTGGCAAGCTTAGGATTACAATGTCTTAATTCCTTTGACCTCTCCCTCCCACCAGCCCAGTGTACGCTCGATTGAAATAGATTCCGCAGACTTTTATTCAAAAACAAAATAATTTCTACTCATCCTTCCTCTCCAACCCCTGCCCTTTCCTTCCTTTTGGATTCTCCAATTCCCTTGGATGAAAAATGATTCTCGCTTTCTTGGTATTTTGTACAACAGACGGTCCCATTTTACTGCCCCTCAATGGGGAGGAAATGAGTTGTGAGAGCAGATTCCTCTCTCACAGAGATCTCAGTAATCGTGTGGCTGCGTGTCACCAGCACACCACAGTGACAGCAGCTTTTAATTAATCCCACATCCCACCACCCTGCCCTGCCCATTGGTGGCTTCTCCCCCAAACCTTTTCCTCTCAACTTTTTTTTCTATGTGTTTTGGATGGTGCGGTGGGGGGGGATTTCTCTAACTGCAGTCTCTCAACCCACTGCAGCGTTGTATGCATAACTTGTATAGTTACAGGATCACACCGCTGTCACTGTTCCACACTTCGGAAAGCGGGAGACAGCCCACTAACTGCGTTCACGTGTTTAAACCCTCCATCAGCTCAACCAACTCTGTCGCCAAGAGTTTGGTAAGTGACTGAAACTATGCAAGATATTAATAAGGCTATGTGATGGTTAGCCTACACTGGGACAGGGATGCTACCCCTTTGCTGCACTGCAGTGATCTCATGTCAAGGTGCTCGAGGACAGCGAAATAATGATGCCTAGAAGTTTCTGTGTTCTCCTTCTGGTGACCTGATGAATGGTGACGGGTTGTATTTACAATCCTAAAAGATGCTGACACTGCCCAATTCTACACCTCCTTGGAGAAGTACCAAAACATTGCTACCCTTGAGCAAATGTCTATGTGTTAGCCTCGGCTGAGGTGTGGAGGAGCTGCTGTCTGAGTGAATGAGGGGCATGATGAACTTCTCTGGAGAGATGGACTGAGCTCTCTCTTGAAGGTCAGACTGTCAAAAGGGTAATATCAGACCTGCTGAGGTAAAGTCTTCTCTGCTCAGTCATCCTCAAAACATCTTGGAAGAAGAAAGTCAAGTTTGAGCGGGAGAATCGAAGCCTCAGCATGTCATTGATATGATTTATATTGGCCTACTTTTTATATCAATGTTATTTAGTGGACTTGGTTAATTCAGTGGTGTTTGATCGTCAGCATGGAACGTTTCCTGTCATTACTGTTTAGCTGATGATGCAAGTTGCTGCGTTTTCTGTGTTTTCCCACTAAAAGTGAGTAAGATATACCGCTGCAGACAAATTCTGCAGGTACAAAACCATGGCATGCTATTCAGTATGACTTGCCTGGAGCAAGCATTGGGTTAGCAAAGTGGACTAAACTTGCATGCGATTAGGCTGTCAACATCAGAAAATAACGAGCTTCAGACAGATGCACATTGGCATGCAAATACTGTACTGACATTTAAAGCTGGCTTAACATAAATGAGAGAAGAGAATGGATCGAAGAGGAGCTTTGGCCTCCCTGCTGCAGATCTACTGAGGGTAATGGACAAGTTGGGCCCCTCAGAACCTTTAGGGATGAAATAATTATTCCCCTGCATCAGACTTCATGGACAAATGGGACTGAGGGTCGATTAAGTTCTAAGGGGGAGGAGGTGTTGATCTCATAAAGGGCATCAGGAGATGTATGGTCTCTTACAAGATCATTTAAACCACTTAATGGAGGACAGGAATTAATGGCTGCCATAGAGCAGAGTCAATTGTATGGATGTTTTCATAACATATTGTGTATAATTCATGGTGTAATGGCACAGACACCAATCAGCCCCTCTGCTTTTGTTTTGGTTATAGCCGGATTTAAATGAGATTATTGACTCTGTATTTTGGGATATAGAATAAGTTGCTGTCTTTTGTACAGTGATATAGATGCGTTGTCATTGTCTGCCATTGTGGGCTGGCACAGTCTTGATGGCGGTGGCTCTTGTTAATTTGTATTAATGTCAGATAATTTAGAGTTGCGATGGATGTATGTGCATGCCTTGTGCTCTCAGGCAAAAAATTGGATTCATTAAGAAGACGAAGGAGCTGGTTAGGTTTTTTGGCCCCATGGTTTCAGGTCACTGAGTAATGTGAAGAGATGGAGAGGGTCTTGGCCTGGAGGATGGGGGGAGCCGGTCAGAGATGGAGTGGAGGGGACTACACCCCGACACAGGAGCGCATCACTCACAGTGACACGTCTCTCACTGGATTCACTTTTTTTGCCCCTCCACTCTTTTACAGCAGAGGGGCTAGAACAGACTGTGCTTGTGACTGGGAGCGACAAAGTCACATGACAGTCTTGGGACAACTGTGAGGAAGGGAGGTGATGGCTTTAGGTTATTCTGCTTGCGTGCATTTCAATCAGTGTGATTGTCTGTTTGTGTTAATTAGATGTGTGAACAATGTGCATATAACATTCATAATTACACATAGACAAAGCACACTTACTCGTGCATGGGTTAGCATGAGCCTCTCATTGTCAAACATAATCATGAATGAGTGATGATGATGAAGATGGCTTGGATATCAAAAACAGTCTTAAACAAAAGGGACAGGATGTCAGTTTCCACCTCCTTTTTGTTCATTGCAAATTGTACAGGAGGAAGTCTTTTTGAGATGTCTTTGAGGATCCCTCCCCAATCTGCAATTCCAGTCCTAGGCACTCATTAGCATGTATCTCTGTAACCACACCTAGATATTTACAAGCATATTTGCATTAACATCACATTTGAATGATAAATGTAGTTTGATTAAGATATATGTGAATGAACTATACACTGTGCCAGGGGATAAATGTAAAGGGCAAGTACTTCACATCAGAGTACCAACAGTCAGTTTCTTTCCTTTTTTTTTATATCCCTTATAAACATGAATACACACACACACACACAATATATGCAAATTTTACACATTGGCAAAATTGCAGACTTTGTGGGAGGCCCTGAGCCTTGGTTTTCTCTTCTGACCGCAGCATCACTCCGCTCAGCATTTAGAGGACATTAAATCATGGGTCTGTTTGATGTGCAAGCTGTGTGCAACAGGATGTGAGGGAGAGGGAACGGCAAGCGGCCCTTTTTATTTTTGTTTTGAATGTGCAGTCGGTTTTGGCATAAGTGTCTATTTGTTGATGAAGTACACTTTTTACAAGACTTTAAAAACAAGGGACTTATTCTGTGGCAAACTCTTTTATAGAACAAAACGTTCAATATTCTTCGGTTTTGTAGGACATGTACTTTTTCTGTAAGTTATGACCATTTTGTAAGTTATGACCATTTAGTAGTATGTGACAAGAGTATTTTACTTTGATAATTCCGTAAAACACTGCTGATCATTTGTTTTACCTTTTTTGATTTCAAATCCCAGCAAATTCTCACATTTCTTTGAGTTTACTAAAGCACCATAGCATGCCTAATCATGATGATAAACCAAATCAAAATAATTCAAATTGGTCCTCTCTGTATCAACTCATTGGCTTAACCTTGTGCTGTGAGCATTTGTATGGTTCTGAGGGCAATTAAGCCATCAGCTAAACAGCTGACCTTTTCTTCGTAGTGTTTTTGCCCATCATTTCTGGCGTCCCTGCTTAGATTGCCCTATAATGAAAGCCAGAGGGTGTCTCCTGAGTTAAGCATTCTTATGGTGGACAGGTTTCCTATCAGAGACCCTGATGACTGGCTATGTTTTGTGGGCACTGATATGCATCCATTTTTCATCTCTTGAGATCCTTAAACTGAGTCTGACCTTAACTCACTGACCTCTCTAATCAGTCATAGGGTCACAAGGCCTGTGCTCGTTTTGATCCTACTAATGGTGCTGATGGAGAAGAAGCATGGCCAGCTATTGGCAACGTTGAGGTCATCCAGAGGCGCTTCGATACAAGCATCTATAGGTATGCAAATGTGACCGGTACATAACAATAGGAATAACGGCAGCCTGAGACAGACAGTGCAGCTGCCACCATTAGTTTTATCTCTGGGTTACATAAAAGACAAACATCATTAGCTTCTGTGAGTGTCACACAGGAGACAAATGCATGTGGCATCTTGTGCTGTTTAAAGACTCGTCTGACCTCAGTGAGAACATGAGAGTGATTAAGGAATTGTTTAAAGGGACACATGGGTCAAGGGTCAAGAGTGATAAGTGAGGTCACACGGGGTCGTCAGCAGTCTAGTTCATCAATTTTGTCTCGTACTCGGGTCAGCCAAAATGCACAAAGCTGCTCTGGTTAATGTATTATTTTCAGTGAAAGAGAACAATAGCATGATCCTTTCACCATTTGACTAAACTGTCATTTATCACACAGGTGAGAGAACATGTGAGAGTGGTTTGCTCATTTATAGAACTTGTAAGTGGTCAGCATACGTCAGTCACTACAAAGCCATGCGAGTAATTAACTTAATCCCAAAAGCTCATCAATAACACATAAAAGATTTCTGTTCTACCTAAACAAAATTGCAGTGATCTCATCGGTACATTATGTCTGTAGTCTTTCTGGCTCAAAAATAGCACTTGAAACATTTTAAGAGGTTCTTCCAATTACGAGACACATGGACGCCCTGCTGAGCAAGAGAGCACTTTTCCATTTCTCAACATTTGTAGAGCCAGCTGAGATCTCTGCTTACACATTTTCTGCATGGCCACTAATAGCAATGACAAAAACGGTACGTCTTTTAGTTTAGTTTAATTTACCTAAACGCATCATAGCTTGCTATATGTGTATTTTATGTTTCTGTATCAGGCTACCATAAAAAAGTGTGATAAATGTAATCTCTGACGAGGATGATTTGCTCACATTAGTTTAAAAAAAGAAAAATAACCAACATTCCAAGCTTTTATCATGTAGTTTTCTTTTTTCTTTACTCAAATAAGATAGGACTAATAGTCAAAGAACAAAAAACTATTGACAGCGTTCATATGGAAACTATTACTATTCCGTATTCTAAAAGTAGACTGTCTGTTTACTTTAATTCCAAGTTAATGACACATATATTTAGTGTAAAGGGCAGGGTTAGTGTATACTTAAGGTTTGGATAGCGTGTGCAGCTTTTAGCGGCTCCTCTTACTGTAATTAAAGCTTTCCCTGTGTTAAGAGCTTGTGTGTGTGTGAATGTGGGTACGCAATTTTTTGTGATGCACACTGAATACGTCTTACAGTATGTGCTTTTGTGTAGTGTTACGGTCAGTGCTGAAGTCTAGTGATTATAATCTTAAATGCATTAACTTTATGTTAGCTTTTACAAGATAGTCTGTTGGATACATTTGTGAAATGGGCTAATAGGCTACTTTACTGCTTTTGCATGTGTACCTTTTTCATAGGCCCTTGCCCGGGTGAGCGGCAACCATGTCATTAAGTGTGCTGCCTGGAGCCCAGAGCAGTGTATATATACTCTGTCCTCTGCAGGGACGGGCATCCCGATAAGGGTCTGCCTGTACCACCCTCCATATGGTGCCTGGTCATTAGTTTTCTGTTGCCCTGGTGCCTGGGAGGTTCATCAAACCCTAGAGTCCAATCTCTCCTCAGCCTATTTCTACTCTACTGTGACATTTCTCTCTCTGGCCAATCGGATAAGTCACACATGGCTTCACCACACGAAAGAACAACAGCAGCCTCAAGCAGATGTTGCTCTGCAGACTGCCCATGAAGTGGAAAACTGGGTTTCAAGAACAGTATCTTGGTTATTGTTAAAGAGTTCACTATGTCTTTGAAGGGGAGATGTGGTTTTAAGGCTATGAGCTAAGACTTCTGAGTTCAGATCATTCTGAAGGATAAATATGTAGTAGGTTACGTTTTCATTAAGATTGTGCGCCTAGACAGTCATTTGAGATATGAATGAATAAACCAGGTCCTCTGTAGCCTTTTTTTTTTTTTTTTACTCCAGTGTAGTTCACATTTGTACAAAGATATAATTCTCTTGAGTAGAAAACAAATAAATTGAGCAATCACAGCAAAGCATGATGGGATAATAGTGATTGAACAGAATAATAAAAGATGTATAATTTTGAGTGGAGTTTGTTGTACTGAAGGTAAGGAAGAGCAAAGTAATTTTTGTTCACTTTTATTCTGTAATATGACCAATATTTTTCATATTCAAGTGTGTATGAAAAAAAGTCACTGGTTTCTTAAAAAGCTAAATACAATAAGCATTGGATCAAGGCACATACAAGACTGGCCAAAGGGCATACAATGCACTTTGGTTTTCAATTATTAAGAACAGTTAACTTCAAATTGTGGAAACATAATAGTGTGTTCATTTGGAAAATAATACAAAATAATACTCATAACAAGGAGTTGCTGACACTGTGGTAATTCTAATGAAAGCCGACATGTTTTGTCTTTTTGGCCTGGTGACTAGAATGACGTATGGTACATGGTACTAAAGAATGCCGCCATTGTCGTTTGGCCTTTGTTGGCTTGTACAAATAGAGATAGTGGGGGGTCCTCTGTGTCAGCCTGTCCAGTCTACTTGTTTTGAGAAGCAGAGAGCTCCTTAAGGTCGGTGTGCTTTATCTGCCCTGTGCTGTGGTCTACAATCCTATCAGAAACACTGGAACCCTAATCGGGGTTGCTTTGCTGTGTTTCCTCTTCTTGCAAAACAGAAATAAAAATCACACATTGAACAAAGCAGAGAAATAAAGCATGGCACCTCATCTTTAGTTATTCGTTCTCCATACCAGGTGAATACTAGAGCAATACTCTTGGTCCTTATTATGTGGAGACAGCTACTGACTGCTCATTCTTTTCGAGGGCAACATGCCTGCTTTGCTAATTAGTTGATCAGCTGTGCCTTAGTTTACTTCATGTAATTTTTTTTGCCTTTTTGTTTTTCAGACAGCCACAAAGTTAAAAGAATGACCTGTGCTTATACTACAAGGTTTTCTAAGGTCTGATTGTTTAACACAGCAATGAAAACCCACTTTCACAGTTGACAAGTCATCATATCTCAGTAGAACACAGAGTTTCTTTTAGTTGGTCGATAACCTTAAGCAAAGGAAATACAGTACAAATTACTACAAATTCCTAAAATATAGAATTGCAGTTAGTTTCAATACCCACTGATGATTCAGTGATGGCCTGCAACTGGAACGTTCTTCGTCCTCCATAAAATGTCCTTAAATATAAATTATATGGCAAATGTACAGAACATTGCTTCCTTAGTCTTATAGATCCAGTGTTTTGTAAAAGTCTTGCCACTCTGTTTATGTCACACACTCATCATGAATGGCCATGCGCAATATCATGAATGGGAATGGTCTGAATCTGGTATTCCACTGTCTCTGTAGCTCCTGTTGTTAATACTGTTCTCATTATGTGGGGTTTTGTATAAAGTCAGGCCATTAGGTGGGAAAATTGTGTGTATCACAAACTCCTCCTTGGACACAGGCAGGTGATTTATAGGTATCATTTGAAAAGAAGTCTCTCGTATTTCAAGGATGGAGTTGTCCTTCTTGGTGCCAGCCTCAGCATAGTCATCCTTTCTCCGACGACCTTTGTTGTAGGTGCAGTTCCTGGAAAATAGTGAACCATTCCTGTGGACATACCAACACACCAGTGCCAACATGATTATTGCCAAAAGAGCCACAGCCCCTCCAATGATGGCAGCCAAAGGCAGACTGGAATTTTTGTAAGGCTCTTTCTCCTGCTCTCTGTTTAAAGTTGTAGTCGGGTTGTATGATTTGTGAGAACCAGTCTCTGTCTCGATGCAAACAGGGGTCTCATCTGACAGGTAAATGTTGCTGGTCTCCATGGGAACCATGCATATCCTATAGGAAGACTCTGGCTCCAGTGCCGTGAGCAGGTACTCCTTCCTCTCTCCCTGCACAATGGTCTCAGTGATGGAACCAAAGGCAGGGCTGTGTCCCAGCTTTAGCCAGCTGAGCCGTAGGGCAGTCATGGGCTGCGAAACCCTCCATGATATGTGTATTGCATCTGCACTAGTTGACTTCACACTGATGGTGATGATCTTTCTTCCCGAAAAGGTGGTAGTGCTGTGGTAATTCTTACCAATGCCAGGCCCTTTTACTGCAGGCCTTTTAGTCACAAACGAGGGCCACTGAGGCTGTGTGGGGCGTAGAATGTTGGAGACTGTGCTTGTCTCATACGTGTGGATGATTTCTGAATCTGTGCAATCAAACATGTCTGTAGTTAGGTCTTTAATTGCCATGCCTTTGACCTTATCAGGACCCTGGCACATAAAGCCACGTACATTCACCTTAGATGGCAATGACCGCAGCCAGTCACGCACCCATTTCATCCTGCAAGTGCATTGCCAGGGGTTGTTGCGTAACAGGAGCTGTGTGAGATTGTCCAGATCTTCAAATACACCCTGAGGGAGGCTGCTCAGGTTGTTGCCAGACAGGTCCAGGCGATACAACTGCCTAAGGAAGGCAAAAGCCCCAGGCGGGACCCGATTAATGTGATTATCTTGTAGCTGCAGCTTCTCCAAACTGGTGCCTGGCAAGTTGGCTGGGGGCGATGTCAAGGAGTTCCTCATTAATGAGAGCTCAGTCAGGTTGATCAGGTTGATGAGAGCCATCTCTCCAATCCCACGGTTGTTGAGCAGGTTACCATCCAGGATTAGTCGCTTCAGGTTGATGAGATCTTGCAGCGACTGCTCTGAGATGGAGGAGATGCGGTTGTCATCAAAGCGCAGCTCCTCAATGCTCATGGGTAGGCCCGAAGGGATGGTGCTTAGGTGGTTTCTTGAGAGAAAAAGCAGTCGGAGGTAATTACTGTCCCTGAAGGCCCCCTCTTCTATGCTGACTGCAGAGACCGAGTTATCATCCAGGTGTAGTTCCTCAATGTAGGGAATTTGAGCTAAAGATGAATGGGTAATCATCCGAACGTTGTTCTCCTGAAGGTGGAGCTCTTTCAGCCCAAGAGGAAGATTAGTGGGGAACTCATCCAGATTGTTGCAGTAAAGGTAGATCTTCTCCACATTTGACAGTGTGCGGAGCTCTGCAGGAATGCCGGAACTCTTGATACGATTGTTTTGCAGAAAGAGCACTGTAGCATCCTTGGGCATACCAGTAGGCATGGAAGTCAGGCCACGGTCATTACAGTAGATGAAGGTCCCATCACAGCGGCAGGCTGAGGGACATGAGGTGGAGGTCACCAGGGGGTTAGCAAGACCCAGCAGCAGCCCGACCCTGATGAGGAAGAGGATAAAGGCCTTGCATTGACGCACCATCTTGAAGCTGTGTTGCCTGGCAGATTAATCACTCAAGGGCCCCTGGGGAGAAGACACAAGGGTACATTTAATACACAAGGCCTTTAAAGGAGAGCCAAATTCCTGTTCTCATAATTGCTGGGTGTTTGAAATGCTGCCTGCAGCACTTTCTAGATTAAATATCTGGTGAAAGAATCTGTTTGAAATCCTACTATTAAATGTATATGAATTGATGATTAGGATTGCCAGACAGTAACAATAAAGTGAAACTGTTTTGTTTCCTACAATAAACAGTTTTCTTCAGATCTGTCTTTGCATCATGGATAGATTAAGGAGTTTAAAGTGTAACCTTCAATAGAAAAGGAACATCTTTTTAAGAAATGTTCCAACTTGTAAGCTTTGTGAATTGAATCTCTGTGTATCAGCTTTTTGTCCTGACTTGTGAAAGGTAATGGCATCCCCTAGTTGTTTTACACATTTCTGTATCTCAAGGCTGCCTTTCATCGCTACAGACCATGAGCGTGAACAAAGTCAGGCTTTGTTGATGAAGTAGAACTGACATACTCTTAAGTCCTGTTAGATCGTTACCCATGCTTTTCCGCCATTCAAATTCTGGGGTTTAACTGGCCTCTTACAAGGTCTCACAGAAAAGAGGTTTGATTAAAATCTTTAGCACGTTAAGATGCAAGGGGGAAAGGTTTTTTTTTTGAGACAGTTTTCTGAGGTCACATGATGAAATTTGTGAGCTTCATTTATCCTTCCACAGCACTATTTTAAGGATCTTTGTTGTATTTTGAAAATGTACATTAATTTAAAAAAAGAAAAGTTATAAAATGTCACAATTCATAAATTTAGGTAGCCTTGAAATGAACAAAACTGTGGTGCAAAACAGAAGGTGCCAACTGGTTGTCTGTATTTGTTTTCACTAGTGATGTGTAGTTCCCTTTTAATTAGGCTAATACTGATTTATTGCTTTTAATGATGCACTCCTGCCATGACCTCTCTTCCTGCATGTCTCATTACAAATGGTGGTATGGTCATTAAGTGGAAAATGGCAAAGACATCTGTATTTGTCATACCTGATTTATATGAAGTGGTAAATCCTTTCCAGCCACCAAAAATCCAATCAAGATTTCCTCTTGAATTTGCTCTTATCCTTTCTGAAAGGAAAAGCTTGTCCAAAGGAGTTTCTGGTGATATCCTGACCTGGTCAGTGTTTGCTGAGCTGATCCTTGTGTGGACGATGACCTCCTCTGTGTAGTCAGAGGCTCATGCTTTCAAAGACTTTTACCATGGCAGATAAGCCTGTAGAAAAAGCATCCCCTCTTACTGACAAAACATGCGCGCTCAGGTAATATTAAAAATCCTAATGGGTGTTGGGCTCAACAGCCATAACTGCAAAGGAGATTTTTTGCGTGTTGTATAGTGTTCCGCGTGTAGGACGGGGTGAGCTTTAGCAAAGGCTCCTTTCTGCAATCAAGCCCGACAGGCATGATGAGTTGACACAAAGCTGGTCTGAGCCATGCCAATCCTCTGTGCCACAGGCTCAATACAGGCCTGTTCACTTGTGTACTCCAGGTCTTCAGGTAACCCAGAATCCGCTGCTCCCTTGTCGAGACTGTATACACATTAATCCAGGGCTCTGGTCCCTTTTCCTGAAGGAGATAACCAATGTTCCCCTTTCCTCTAAGGAGCAAAACAGGGCAAGGTGTTTATCCTTCTGGTCCCAGCCTCCCTCACGCATCTGCAGCTTGTCTCATACTGTGCCCTCCTCACACCTGGGATGATGTTCTGAAAAATAATCAGAGACAAACATGTTTAGTGCCCACATTCAGTCAGTGCAAAGTCATGTTTTGATGATCAGGCATGAGATGGTAATCTTTCAAGATTGATAAAATGCATTTATTTAGCATGTTTGTGTTAGTTACACTTTATTTTTTTCTTTTAATCTGGTAAAAATGTAAGAATACACCACTCTCTGTGCCCCTGTACGTTTCAGGTACTCATTTCAGTCATTGATTTTTAGTATGAAACCTTAAGTGAACTAGATGTTGATACAGAGGAAATCTAATTAAGTTTAGGAATGTGTTTGATACTGAACTCTGCCCTCGCTTACACTGTGAATTCTTATTTAGAAATGCCCTTTCTTCTAGCCTATGATTTAGCCAGTTGACCTTTTACAGCCCGTTACTCTAACAGAACGCATTTCTTTTCTATGGTGATACAATAAAGAATGTCTACGCATACGAAAGACAACAGTGATCTAGACCCCAACACAATGGCTAAGGGTGGAGCCCCTGTGCCCTTCTCAGTCCAGTTCACTGCTTTGCTGAGATTTTGGTGTTAAGAGAACTAGTCCTGCGCTTAAACCCCCCCCCCCCCCCTGCTGAAAAAAAACAAGGCTAGTCCAGATTTCACACATGAGAGGGAAAACGGATTCAGTTTGTGCTTACTGAATTACTCGCATTGTTAAAATCACACATGACAAATGAGGCCCATTTAAATTTTGTATGGAGAAGAGCACCGCTGTTGCATCCATCCCTGTCACTCTTAGCTCCTCTCTGTGACCCCTTACCCCCACCCCATCCTCTATGAATGCTGTTTCTGTTCGTGAAAATAGAATTTCCTTTGCCAAAGAAAATGTTATGTTTCCTCTGACAACACAATAGCTCTGTGTCCTTATATGTGATATGACCATTCAAGTGACCTGCTAGCTGCCACTGTTTGCTGTAAAACATGCAGAGGTAAATTAGGAACAAGGGGCCCAGCTATTTAACAGTTGTAGCCCATGACAAGGAGAAGATTAGGAAATTGAGACGCTTGAAACTCGATTACAACTCCTGAGATGCTGTGTAATAATAACGCCCCCCTTCCTTCTGTTCCATCTAAACACAGCCCCTTAGTCCAGTATTACATTAGTTGTAGATTAGAGTCTGGGGAAAAAGCACCAGATGTGACCTCTACTAACTTCTGGAATAAAGGAGTCTGACTCGGGGAAAAAGAGATGAAATTCTGTAATGGAGTTTTAGAAAATGGCGGGATGATAGAGGGATATGTGCTGTCTGTCTGTTGGAATGAACTTTTAATGTAGCACTTAGTCAAGCTATTTCAATTTTAAATGGCCCCTTTCACCTCATTTTGTAAAGTTCTCCATCCTTTGAATAATGTTAAGTATGTAGTCTTGATTTGAATCCTTGAATTCTTAGCATTACATAAAAGAAAGTAATTATCTATGAAATTCTTTCTTATCAAGGGAAACTAGCTAAATCTATCTGCACTTGGATTAAATTAAATACATTTATGATATGGCGCAACATAGCCACTTAGTTTTCATTTCTTTGGCCACTACAACTCTGTTACCTGCTGAGATAACAGAATTTTACTCAAGGGACATAGTTATTCATTTAGCAGCACTGGTGTAAATATAGTCAAAGAACAAAAACATAATGTAACATAATAATAATAATAGGCCCCAGTGTGATGTTATATTGTGGGTGATTTATCAGACGTCTGCTTTGAACCAAGCACATCATGCTTACTTTACGAGGAGCATAGTTGGGCCTAGATGCTTGGCTGTTTTCCCCCTTTTTTCTTTTTCTGCGCTCATCGGATTTCAGGAGAGTGGCCCCTCTCCATTGTTCGCTACAAAGCAAGCATGTGGACCTGCTGGCCCCAACAGAGGTATTAAAACGGTTTATTCAAGCAATTTAAAAATGCCTCTACTTTACACAGTCCACTTTGCATGCCTTTTCTATTGCATTTACTAATAACGTACTCCCACGCACATGTACGCACACACACATGCACACAAATCATTTTGAGGGCAATGGAGGCTGAGTTGAACATTTTTAGTGATGGATGTTATTCTCCATCGTTCTAATAAGCTCCGCCGGCCGACAAGAGATTTCTCCAGCAGTCAAAGTGGCTTCTGCTTCATTTAATCTGAACAGGCAAAGTTAAATTGAGCATCCTGGTAAAATTGTGTGTGTGTGTGTACAGCTAGTTACCTTTCAGTGGAGAGCGTGGGAGGCTCACACAAAGCTGGACACTGATAGCCATTGTGAGCTCAACACGCATAAATGCACATTAGACTGCAATAACAGAGCCCAAGACTTTGTGCCCCCTAGTCATACACTGCACAAGAAAGGCTTTGGAAATTTTCAAATAGAAACAATTTCATGCCTGTCAAAAGTATTGCTGATTATAATGACTGTTAGTTCTATAAAATACAGAATAATATTACATTGGCTGCATTTAGGGGAGAAAGTGCTGTAGAAGTAGTAATGGCTGACTGTTAAATTATTCATGAGCCCTGAAATTAATTTTGAACCAAAGTAGAGCTCTCCATTGGGAAATCAACATTGTTTGTGTCTGCTGTTGATTATTTATTCTAATTCATAATATAGTTTTGAATTATGATTGATTGCACACAATATGGTTATTGTGGGTTGTATTTTCTTTCAGATTTTGGTTTTGAAAATGTTTTTGTGACGGAGTTGATGGGTTTTAAACACAGCGCTAACTGGAAAACATTAATTGTTTATGGTTATATGAACAGGCAAATACATGTACGTACTTTGGTTAAAGACAGTTGAAGCTAACCTAATATGAAAGCAAAATGTAATGTATTTGTATTTTGTTGCATTTAAAAAAATGTTTTAAAGTTTCATGATTTTCTGCTAAAGGTGAGTTTTTGTCATTATTTGTGTGCCATGTGAAACCTCGTCTCTGCAATTGATTTACATATTGGTAGATTGTATGTCAAGACACCAGGCAACGGCCTGCTGTGGGGCTGAGACACAATGGAACATTCATGGTCACATCTGAATTCACAGGACACGTTTCAGGCTAAGAGAAAATAGGGCAAAAATCTCAGATAGTTCCACAGATTTGGTATGTGGCCTCCTGGTGCTGTCTTTAGATTGGCTGACCAGATGATATTTTGCTGGCCCATTAAGAGCATAGAGAGGCCTGGGACAGACGGGGGTCTCCCTTTTGTAACCGCCTGAAAGGAGAGATCTGTAGCAGCTGCAGTGGTTTTTCCCCACATGGGGGTGGTAGGCACTGCACGATGAGATGTGTGTCTGTATGTGACAAGCAAACATCAAAACACTGAATACTCATGTTAAGATGCTCACAGGAGCCCATCTCAGCACAGACCAGACACCTACCTACAATACAGAGATTTGTTAACCTCCCTTCAGGCCCATATACAGTTTTTCCTGAGTCATAGCGCTCGCAAAGGTTTCCCCTGCAATATTTATGCATTGCAGCCGTGTTTACACCTTTTTACTTTTAGTAACGATTCAACAATATAAAATGATTTGACTCTTAAAGTTTGGAATAGGTGGTAAACAGATATTGCTTAGTGGCTAAATAAATTATGAAAAGATCTGAAGGCCTCCTGAGAACTACCAAGACATATTTCAGATTTGACACTGTACTCAAAGTCATTTTTATTACTTTTTCCCTTCACAGTCATTCATATTTTATGCTTTAACTTATCTGGCAATAGAAGATGCTCTCTGTAGTGACCTGGTTAGTTGTTAATCTGCAATGTGAATTCCCTCTGAAAGCAATTGACTGGGGAGTTTTGCCTCAGGCAGTAAAGACAATTGGGTCTGTCCTTAGGTCTACTATATTTAACAGGCTATTTATGTCTTTGTCTCTCAAACACACTGAACAACAAAGATCTATAATTACATTGTTTATATGTTTATATGTATATATAAAATGGGATACATATCACGTTCGTATAGAGAGAGAAACGAACTGGGTATTTGATTCATTACCATCATAGATTGACATTAGAGTGTCAGTCGCCCATATGAGCAGGATGTGTTATCTTACTGTAAACTGCTTTTATTTCTGGATGCCCATTAATACGGCAGTCAGATATTTGTTTTGCGGCATTGTTATTGAACATTACAGTATGTTATGTGCGGTAAATGAGCCGTTGCTTATGTGCGAACTGGTGCCTATGGAACTTCAATGGATTTTATTTTGTGCATTTTCAGGGGACCGTCATGACTGCGCCCCTACAACATAAAGCTCTCAAAACCTATTTATGTTTTTTAAGGGGACGTCCGTATTATCTGCAGATAAGTTGCAGTTGCACACGGTAAACATTTTTAAGGAGTATGGCATGGATAGAGCTGTTCCGAGTCGTAGACGGTGACGCTGGAGACACATTTAGCGGAGTTTTTCCAGCTGCCCTTTCATGTCTAACTCCACGGGATCTGCACTGCAATTTCAGCTGCACACCGGGGTGTCTTCTCGGGCTGCAACGCCGAGACTAAATCACACAGTCCCCCTAATCCCATCAAGTTTGCGTATTCGCCACTGTTTATTTCCCCCACTTGATTGGGTAAATCGAAAGCTGAAACTAGGAACGGGAAGATTTTAGACGCCCCTGTTGCTCTCTTAAGTGCTTTATACATGTTGGGACCAGTGTACTGAGGCGGAGTGTGAATGTGATCGAGAAGCACATTTAGCGTGTCGCAACAAGAAATTAATCTCTACAGACGGAGTGGGAAAACGGGAGAAAAAAACCAGATGTGGTGCTTGTGGTCTCTGCTAGAATAAAGAGGGACGCAGCACAGGCTCGGAGAAACAAGTTGCAGGCATGTGTGGGACTTGAGATAACGAAATGGATGAATCTGTTCAAGTCAGATTTGTATCTGCTAAACTGAGCAAAATGACTTGCATTGCGTAAACTACAGCGCAATTTCGTTTTATGGAAGAAACGTGCACTCGTGCAACGGTTTTTTTTCTTCTTCTTACTATCGCTTAAAGCGTTGCTACGCCTGTGTCACAACCACATCAGATAAACCAAATATTTTTGGTTTGGTCAGGACCGAGTATTAAGAAAGAAGGGGGGGTGGGAGAGGGCAACTATTTAAGAGACAAGCAACTCCTTAGGATCCCGCATGACTTCCATCTGCCAGAAAGAAGATCCAAAAAGATGAAGAGGATGCATTCCCAACAGGACTGTACCAGCAAAAAACTCACTTACCTCTATAATCAATCAAAAAAAAAGGAAAGTAACAGGTATCCTCTTAAATTGGGGTTCACAACGGGGGAAAAATAATAATCCAATCCAGGCTAGGAGGATTTAAATTCAGATCCAAAAAAAACTCTTCTCACTCACAAGGCTAGAGCTATTTGGAGTTTATCTTTAGCAGCACTGCTATGTTTACTGGTGCTCCCCACACACATCCACAATCTGTAGGCTGTGCAAGGACGGAGGTGCACGGGTAGATCTCTATACAAATGTGGAGTTGTGCTTGCCTCTAGCTTCAATAGAGCACTGATGTCATCTGGAGGAGGGGCCTGTCTCTCTCACTCTCTCTCTTTCTCTCTGTTTCGGAGATGCATTGGGAAAATGCAGTGTTGGATGGATACACTAGGGGGAGTGGAGGAAAGGGGAAAGGCACTCGCATCCTTGTCAGATGTGTGCACATAAGAAAAGTGAATAGTCACTGGTTGGAAAGCCATGCTCACTGTCAGCGGGGGGAGTGGAAATGTACAGTATGTGTGCGCATGTTGCTTAGAGTGAGAGATGCATTCCTGCTTTGTTTTCGACCACATGTTGTTTTGTTAGCTCCCGTTAAATTATCTTTTGCACATTTGTTTGAGATGTGTCAGGATAATTCATGATTAGATTTTTGTTTTCATCAGGGGCTTCATTTCCGATGTTATGATTTGTCAGTTATTCGTGAGTTATCTCTGTTGCAGGTGTTATTTTTTATCTAGACGGTGTAAATGTCTTTTCTGAAGGAGAAAATTAATGTTTCATTGCTGTAAACTCACAATTTTTGACCAAGCAAGTTTAAAAGTTCTAATCTAAAACACTAATAAGAACTGTGCCTTTTGTGAAGCACATATCAGACTGGCTGTTTTAAAAAATAAATAAAGAAGAAGCTTTGACACCTAATTAATATTTGATGTTGTCACAGTGAACCAGAATAATTTATAGCAAGAGTTTAGAATTGTGCTAATTCCTAATATATGTTCCTGAGTGTGTAGCTGCGTATGTGTACATATGGCTAGCATATGAGTGTGTAGCTGCGTATGTGTACATACGGCTAGCATATGTGTGTGTGTCTCTGCGGTCATACAGGAAGAGCGTGTGTCGCTCTGACATACCTGAATCATTCTGACTTTTGCCCCTTCTGCTTTCTGTTTGACCCTCTTTTGTTTCATGTTTAAATGAAGCCAAACAGTGGGTTTGCTCCCTTCAAGGCCCAAAGCTGCAGTGAGTCACCCTGTTAGTCAAAAGGTTGTACAGCAAGGCTGACCCAGCCGACACTCTCTCCTGCCCTGTGTCATCTCTAGTGTCTCCCCCTCTGGCTACCTGACAAGGCAGACATCATAGCTCGGTGCATTAAGCTGCAATGGAGCAGCTCTGTTTCTGTTGGTACATATCAACTTCCTGTCGATGTCGGCTGGTCAATGATCAGATGTGTGTGCATCTGTCTCAGTAATGTGGAGGCTCCTCTGTGTGTCATTCACTTCAATACTACTTTTTATTAATTACCACAAACCTATTATGCTATTCAGCTGCGAATGCCTGGAGGGTCTGCATTCATTTTCAGTAAACAAACGGGTTTGTTAGAGAGGTGTTATTCACTCGTTCTGGGGATACTAAAACATTTAGCTGAAATGTATCATGCTTTCTGTTTGTCACAAGAGAGCCACTGCCTTGTAATAATTAATGAAAGTTTGAAAAGCTAAAGAAGAAATTTTGTCAGTAAACTAGTATGAGACCTGATAATATTTTACAGGTGAATGGAAAAGCCAGACTTTGCAATATTCTGCAGAATAACTTAACATACTTAAAGAAAATGCTGTTCATGGATGTAACTTCCTGACATACAAACAATAAGTAATATGCTAATCTGCCACCACTACCGGAAAACATTTTTGTTCAGCCCACGCTACTGTGACGACCGCAATAGTAAGTGTGCGATCGAGCCTGTGTGCAGTTAATATGAAGTCCGCAGTAACGTAGCCATGCAGTGTGTGTACAGTTTGTTTGTCTGTGAATAAGTGCTACAACTCTTTAGGACCACCTGCTGATACAACTGAAGGTAGCCACTGCAAAAACAAGGGCTCAAACTTAAGGTGGGCTGAGTTATAAAGTGGACCAGCTATTCTCTTGTGGGAAGCCGCTGCTCTGAGTTTTTGCAGCGCAGCGACCGACATGGTGCTGGGCCTAACAGCTTTTCTGGTGGAAACCCTGAAATATCCCTGTTGATTCTGTTTCAGTACTCTATTTTCTGCTCATGAGCTGATGTGGACCTCCACTCCTGGCAAATGCTATTGCCTCATTAGGTTTGTGCGTACTACACAAGAGTGATTGTCTAAGTGTCTGACCACCGCTGACTTTTCATGACCAGTTATTTGCCAGGGCAAAGCGAGTTCCAATTCCAGCCTCAACACATCGGCTCACGGTTAAACCATGATTGCCATCTTAACTGGAGTGCCTAATTGAATGGACACTTAAGCTTGGAGCATCTGCCAAAACTACGTAGAACTCCAGTGGAGCGTTTCAAATTTGTTTGCTTTCCAGCTGGAGTGGCTTTCACTTTTGTTCGAAACACAATGGCATTTGTAGACAAATATTAATGGTCTGCCTGTATGCTGTTAATTTGGAGGCAAAGTTTCCACTGTGGCGTAATGTTTTGCTAGTTTGTTAATGATCTTAATTATATCATATTAGTCCAGGTGTTGTATGCCAAAGGCTGCGAGGTGAGAAAAGGTCAGTCTCGGACATCCTGACTTGATCCTTGTCTTCCCTCCAGGGGGACAGAGCGAAGAAACCTATGCCTGACCTCATCATGCCTTCCTCTCCTAAATCGACTGCAGACCCATCTGTCAGCGGCTGCTGATTGACCCTCTCTCAGACGTACAAAGAGCCCCACTGGAGGACGAGGGTGTTGGGTTTCTGTTATCTCAAGACCAGGGAAATCTGTTGCCCTGTTCATCTTTTGTTCAAGGGGCCAGTGCTCTTCGTGTGTGTGTGTGTGTGTGTGTGTGTGTGTGTGTGTGTGTGTGTGTGTGTGTGTGTGTGTGTGTGTGTGTGTGTGTGTGTGTTGAGAATCAAGTGGCTTAATATATTAAGTGCTGGCTAAAGTGCCTTTTGGCTCTGGTGGCAATGAAACAACTGTTGAGTATGCACATCAGACTCTCCCGATCCCAGTTTTTGCCTCTCATGACATTCGACCAGATAATTGATTTACTTTTTTTGCTCTTGCTGTGGTCAATAGAGTTTGCAATTGGCTGTGGTGCCCTACTTTCTGGACTGTCTGCCAAAACATGCATACCAAGTCTGATTGGTACTATGTAAGCTAGAGGTGTTATGGATATTATTTTATCTCCCTCAATTTTCCATTCATCTGTCACTTAAGCTTAATGCGTGTTCACTGAAAAGCTTGTGGGAAATACAATAGGCCCCAAAACTGCTCAGGGGCTCGCAAGGAAAAAAAGGTGACTGATTTCCCTTCGTGTCTCCTTCCTTGCTCTGACTTGAATTCATTATTGATAGACTTCCCAGGTTCTTAACCAATGCAAAAATAAAGGGGAACATGTAAAAGGCTGCTGCAAAAACCCCCGCTTTGTTTTTCATTTACCTTCTGCTTTATTTGCATATTCATTCTCTACAGGCAATCAGCAGAGATCTTTGCTGTGGGCCTTTCATCTCCGCTCCGCCATCCTGACATGCAGCTTTTCAGTATCACAACAGTTTAACTAGGATTTGTGGATGAGCGGTGCTGTTGGTTAGTCTAGAAAATTCACATTTTTAATTTACAGATGGTGTAATGTGTGTGTGACAGGGGTAGAAAGAGGGTTCACAGAAAAAATATATAAATCAGTCAGTGGGTGAATATGTAGACTGATGTTGGATTTCCTTAGTGTGGGTTTGTAGAGATGGAAATGTAGGCATCATGGTTGGCAAGAGAAATCTCTTAATGATGTAGCTTGTTGGATCTTTATGCGTATGAATGCAGATGTCAGTTTCATAGAGCAGAGGAGCATGATTGCTATTAGGCCACGCAGTAAGTTTCTAGTCTCTTCTGATGCATCCCAGATGTTGAGGGATATGTTGACCACCTTATTTCTTAGGACTAAGATGCAGCCCAGAAAAAGACACGAGTCGTCGTCAACTGAGACTAAAGGGGCCGACATCCTGCTGCTTAGGCAAGCCAAGGGGCCCAGTTTAGGCCTTGTGTTTGTGGAAGATTGACAAGTCATGCAAATTGCCCCGTCGGCTGTTTTTCCACTTATCTTTTGTTTTCTTTGGTTGTTTTTGTGGTTGCTGTTGTGTTGTTCGCAGAGACAGAGAAACTGAGGGACGAGCAAGTCCCATATAAAAGGTAGAGGGGGGTAGGAGCTGACGTCAACCTTAGAACCGCCCATAGGTTAATGACCCCCAAACACAATGCCCTGTGATCAGAATAGAGCACTCCCCCCCAGTGCACTAATCAGCACAATAAAGGAGATAAAAGATATAATTACCATACAGTGTTTTCACAGTCTAGCATACATCTCAAATGTAGCTAATTGAAGCAATTCTCTCTTGCTTTGTAAGTGGTTTACTATTCCTGCACTAAATCTGTAATTAGCCAATTTAGCATCTTTTCACCAGCTTTAGATAAATGGTAGCATTTATCTTTACAATGGACTCTATATGCTTGTGTAAGCGCCAGCAGAGCCTTTAAGACAAACATTCAGCTTTCTGATTCTAAACTCGGCAGCACATTCCTTTAGTATATGGGTGAATTTAGTGCGTTGCTCCTTTTGAGATTAGGAGTTTGAGTGTCTCATGAAAGGGTCAACCAGGGTTTCGAGCTGTAAGGAGAGGAAGTTGGGGCTCATGTTATCTAGTGAAACAAACCAAGTTTTTGCTGCTCTAGATAAGATAAGATATCTTGTACAAGACCTTCAAGGACGGTAAGGCCCTGTTGATTTGAACACATACAGGAAATACGGTTAATCGGCAACAGGATTTTGGGTAAATAGAAGGGGGAGTACTAAAGAAGGGATGTCACACAGAGCTGCCATCATCAAGATCAAAGTGTTCACTTATCTTTGCCAAACACTAACTCTGACTTCTCTGATCTGCATGACTTTGTTTACTCTCATGAGTCACATCTTTTTAGTTTTTTGTTTAATGATTTCTCAACTTTGTTTTTTCCACTGCTGAACACAATGACTAACCACTAGGAAAATACAAACACAAATAAGAGATTTTTTATATGTTCATGGGCTTTAGAGCAAACTTGGTAACATCAGTACTCTCAACTCTGAGCTAATGCTTCAATCACTTGCTTACAATCCATTCTCATTATCCAGTTCCACACTTGTATAGGGTTGTCTCGAGTGATATAATTCAGTTTGCATCATTATATTGTTATCTGTTGAAGCTGAGAAGAGTTATCTTGACATTTTGTCATTGTGGTGGTGGGACGTGTCTTCGGGAACCGTAGCCACTTAATTGGCATTAAACTCCACCAGAAGGTGTTTTCAGGTAACGCCTCAAACATCCATACAACAAGGAGGTTTCTGAGCCTCAGCGTCTGACACCAGTTCTTCGGCACTCATCCTAAGTGACTTGGATATCAAATTGCTTATTCCTGTGCAACCAAGATCCGCATTCAAAGGAAGCCTATAGAAAGTGATGATGGGGGGGGGGGAATGAAAGCACCGGTCGAGTCGAGGAGACATTTATGACTTTCCTGAAAGAAGTGTTCCTAGACTGCCCGCCCACCTATTAACGCAAGAGTGTAAGATGCTTGCGGTGGAGCTGTGAAGGACATGTTTTAGGTAAAACTGGGAGTAACTTGAGTAGACCCTCTATATCCCAGTCTGTTGCTGGGGTGTTATTGAGGTTAACCTCCTGCAAGAAGAGGTGTGTGTGGCAGTGTGTATTACATTTGCAGTGATGAGGATGAGGGGTGGGAGTGTTTCATTGTGGGTGACTGGGAGTGTTTACGTTTATCTTGGACATTGACTTCCTCTTCATCAGCATGTGCATAAAATCAGTGAAACTTTTGACATATTTATTTTTTGTCAGTGTCATTATTACAACATTTTCTCCCGATTACTGCCATGCAAATAGTTTAATTCAATGTATAATGAGTCTAATGATGAATTATGTAGAATTTCAGGTTTGTTAAAAAAACAGTTTACATGAACACCTCCCCAGTCTGTTCTAAAATGGACAAGCAAAAGTTCCCCAACACCCCTTTCACAGTTGCTATAAATTAAACATGACAAAAAAGTATGCTTGTATAGAAATCTCTAGAAGTATTTTTCTGCCTGTATCATTAGCGATAATAACCATTAAGGTGTTTTATTGCTTGTGACTACAAGAATCATGTTGACATTCTTCAGTTTTTGAAGTATGTCTGTGCCAACAGAGACCAAAGTAGAAAAAAGATTGTTGGTGTATTTGTAGGTAAGGGCTCTGAGCTTGGGAGCAATGCTTTTCCTCTTACACATCATAGCTTCAAAATATACTTTTCCATGCTCCAATTTCACAAATGAACAATGGACAAAGCTGTGACATTTCACAGGCCATTAAGAACTGCTTTAAGTTGACCTATCAAAGGCAACCAGTCAAATGTAGAGGACGTCAAACAGCAAATCGCCGATAGAGGAGATGGGTAGATGTGTTGGGTAAATAGAAGTAGTACCATTATAACCGACATCAATCACACAGGCAATAACAAAAGATGTGAATTTATATGCAGCAATAGGGAACAACACTGGGGGCAGGAGCTGCCAGACTCTGGCAGCAGCTGATGCTGTCTGTGTTGGTGTGAAAATGGCTGTGATTTGAAATGGAAATGGTCCCTTTTCTGTGGCGTGTTGTTATTGGTGAACAGTCCTTCTGTTGATTGAACCGTAGCTGCTTGCATCTAGTTTCTGCATAGCATCGCAATAGCCTCTCAGAAAAGCATTCTTCTTTCTGTAAAGGTCACCGTAAATGTGAAAAATGCCAGCATTCCCTATTTGGAAACATTCATCACTGTGACTGTATCATTTGCAAAAGCTATTCTTTCTATACCCATTTAAAAAGTTTACAATCCACATTTCCACATTTTTTTTTTATGATCCCATGTACAGCTTATAATGCATTGTTGCATGGGCTAGGGTTCTGCACACACTCTTTTATATTCTTTCGTATACTATAACGAATAATATATACAGCTGCAAAAATAAGTATTTGCTATATTTGTGGACTGTGTTACAGCTTTTGACCTACAAAACAGATTTTTCTTAATCGTTCAAACTATGATCTTTCATTGTACATGCAAATTGTTTTGAATTTTATTCTCTATACTTTTTTACATTAAAAAAAAAAAATCTAACTGTCTCTCTGCTGCCCTAGTGACCCAATTTCCCCACTGTGGTCATTAAAATTTCATTATCATCAGCAGCATTTCTCTTATTCATGTTTATCACCTGAGTATCTGCCATGGGAAGCCTTGAATTTAAACAGATACGTAGACCACATGGATTGCTTTAACCCTGTTACAGTACTGAGTTTTGAGCAGGAATTCCTTTGCATAGTTTCTAAAGGTTCAGCCAAAATTCTGCCAATTACATTAAAGTTCTGTGCGCGCTGCAGCAGCAACCGCCTCCAGCTCTCTCAGGATAGGGAAACCCCAGAGGAGGCTCCATTTAACCCCTCAGGATTAAAGCTCATGCCTACTTTAGCATTGGTAAAAGGGAAAACGTCTCAGCACATTGAGTCAATATGGATTCAGGCCCACTCTACTGGCTTCCCACACAAAAATGGACAAAGAAAAAAAAAAAGTGAAGCTTCAGCTCTGACTTGAATAGGGCTAGATGTTTGCCCGGCCTACTTTACCATTTACCCTTCTACTGCCTTCACAGTACATTTTCAAGACCAAAAATATAAGGCTGTAATCTCAACAACATGTTCAAAGCGAGAACCTTGCGCTTCCCCTTGAATATCTTGTCTGCATCAGTAAATCCTTTTTAAAATGAAAGGAAGGTTTCTAATTGTGTTTCTTTTCATACCAGCAGAGTATGGAAATGGCCATATTCTAGTTGCACTTGTTCAGTGGTGTGATAAGACAGTGTTTACCGTGGCGATCTTTAATCCTCTATGTTGAGCTGACTCGCCACTGCTTGGAAAAGAAAAAACAGCCTGGTGGTGTTTCTTCATAAAGCTTGTTTTTTCGTCTACTCTCTCTGGCTTCCTCCGTCTCGTTCTTATAATTCACATTCTCCTCACGTGTCACGTCTTTATACTGTATCATAGAACATAGTTGTCCCTGTGTTGAGTATATTTCTGTCTTGCCGGTGGAGTCTGGTGGAGAGACAGTCCGGTGCGGTGTCGGTGGGCGTGCCTCTCTCACAGGGATCCCTGGCAGAGTCAAGGCTCTGTCTGTTGACTTAAGTCCTTGGTTGACATTCCCTTGTGTTTGTCTAGGCTTTCATCACGGCTCCGTTCAAACAAGCGGCAGCAACTGATAAAACACATGCTCTCACTAACTCACAGTCAAGCGCACACACACACACACATAGTGTCACATGAACAGACTTCGATTTGGCTTCAATGTCAACAGGTGACGCCCCAAAATGGAGCCTTAGCTATAAAAGCTGTATTGTGTGTTCGCGGGACAGTTCTTGTAAAAATCACATTGGACTTTAAAGTTTGAGTGCATTAACAGCTGTGTATGATGTGGAATGGTATCGATCCCCAGCAGTGTCTCCGGCTGCCAGAATACATTAAGTTTCTGCCTGTGAAGTTGATTCTGGAGTAAAATATGTCTGTCATTCACATTCTGTGTTTTTACATATGTCCCCATTACTCTGCCTCGTACATTTCTTTCTGTCTGAGCTTAAGAGTTGGAGCTAATGGGTAGGAAAAAGCTGAAGAACTCGGAGCTTGAATGTCGAATCAAAACAGCAATCTCCTGATGTCATCTATATATTTATTTAACGCAATAAGTCAAACAAAGAAAATATTCTCAGCTGAGGACACTTTTCACTTCGCCGTTTCCACAGACTGAACGCTCTAAAAAGCCCCAGTTAACTGTCTCACGGTCCCGCTGCAAGTGTGTACAAACATTTTAAAATTCGCATCTAATACATGGAGTAGGCGTTGACCTTCTCCTCATTGGTCCCAGTTGGCGCCTACACGTTCCTTCGTCAGCAGTCCGGAAGTGATGGTTTGTTGACCTGTTACTCTTAAAGGGGAAATGCCCCTATTATGTTTGTAATACATAGTTGTGCAGAAAATACATAATTGTGCAGAAAATACATAGTTGTGCAGAAAATACATAATAGTGCAGAAACATATTCATAGTGTCGTAATACATATTGATTGAGGTAGGACAAATACATGTGATAGTCTTTCCAGTGTGGATTAATACAGATCAGGATTAATTTACCTGACAATTCCCCCTTTACACACCATTTATGGTGTGTATAATCTCCAGTAATTATAAGGCACCGAGTGGTGTACAAATTCAGCATATGGTATAAAAGAATACATTCATTTTGCACTTGTTTTATTTCAGTCATAAAAAGTACCTTTGGTAGAAAACATTAACTTTAATAAAAAACACATTCTGTATAAAACATCAATTTTACCAAAGAACACCTTCAATATAATAACAAAGAACTTCACTTTTTATTCCAGCATAAAGACAATTAGCTTTAGTATAATAAAAAACACTTCCAGTGAAAGACTGTAAATATTGGTAAACATTAACATCAGTAAAAGACTGTAAACATTGGTAAACTTTTAATGTCTGTTTTAGACTGTAACTTCAATAAAGTCAGTGGCTTCGGTATGGCAGCACAGAACACTTTGTAAAGTTATTCACACGAAATCATCTTCCTGGTTGTCGTGTTCCTGTTCTATATCATAGTCTATGAGTAACTTGGTTTGCTCCTGCATAAAAAACTGACCTTTCTCAGTTTCTTTCTCTTTGCTCAGGGCAGTGGTGATCAATCTAGTGGTCAGGGTGTGGATACATGGAATGCCACAGCATCCACATAGGATTATTATGCCTATCATCAACAGCATGAACAACACCAACGTCTTATACTGACCAAACCAACGCTCCAGGGAGCCTGTGAAGTAATTCTCTACCCCACTGTTTGATGCTAGCTCTTTGCTGAGTTTGTCAAGTCCTTCCAAAGCTCTGGTAAAGGATCCATCAGGGGCTGTGTTATTTGGGATGAAAGTACAACACATAGAGCCAAACAATTTACAGACACCCCCTTTTTCAGCCAACAACATGTCTAATGCAATTCTGTTCTGTTGAGTCATCAGGCTAGTCTGCCCTAACTGCTCGTGCACCCCGTTGAGAGCATCTCTGGTGAAGTTCACAAATCTCTGTTGGTTGTAATAAATGTAATTAATCCAATCTACATTTTTGTTGATAGTGACCTGAGCGAAAATGGATTCCAGACCCGCAAATACTGGATTTCTAGCTTTGAATTCATTGGGCACACCTCGTGGTACTCCTATGGAGTCTATGTAAATTGTGGAGCTGAAACTTCCACCGGGAGCAGAACGTTTAACTCGACTCTTGGGAGTCTCTCCATTAGACAGATCAGTAAGTTCTTCTGGAGTAAATGGCATTATGTAGAAAGGCATTACCAACTGCACTAATGCACAGGTACCTACCCAGTCTGCTGGTAGATTTGGGTACAGGATATGTGTACCACAATACCACCATACATCAGCTCTGGCATATGACATTAATGATATAGGTGTTTCCAGGACTATCCCTTGTGGGGTGACCTCTATGGTAGAATTACACCCTTTAAAATGTCCTACCTCAGTGCCTGTACCCTTGGTTCTCCTGAAGCACTCATAATCGCCCTCGTAGGCTCTGAATGGGGGTGGAATGATGTCATTTCTAGTTACTGGATACAATAATGCTAATGATTTGCACCCGTTTGGTTCAAGTGATGTGTACAATGCGAGCATGCACTTAATACCTGTTGGGTCTTTCCTCAGATTCAATGGGAATGGCACAGTTGCTAAACTAGGTCTAGCAGTGGCACATGCAACACAGTTTGGCTGATGATTATGTTCAGCAGAATATCTCACCCAATCCAACCATGCATTTTTCTCTTGATATCCTGTCTCCGCTGCCATTGTATCTTTAAGACTATTGACATTCAGATAAGTCACTTTCGTTCTTTTCTTTGCCAAATCAGCATGCAATATATAGGGTGTCTTCCTAGGCTCGATTACCTTTAACGTGAAGCTGAAAAGTGGGTCTTTAGGATCCTTTGATATACCTAAATAGTACAGGCCAGAATCAGTGGAATCGGGGTTGAAGATCGTAATGACCACAGGGTTACAATTTGTCGGATTACCATTACCAGGCAAAGTTCTTGGATCAGGGTTGGTATTTGGTGGTTCTTTCACACCGCACTGACATGGGCTTCGTTTTATGATTCTCCATTTCTCGACCAATTGATGGTTTAGATTAATCCATCCTCCGTTCGAGTGTGAAAATACATCTCTAAAATAACAGGGAGGTGTACATAGATACTTGGCTTTGTTGGAATCGCACTGTGTGTTCCATTCGTAACCATTAAAAGACTTCATGGTGTTTACATCAAATTCAAACGAGGTGATCTTGCCTTCCTCTACTGTAACAGTAATTCCATCTATGTTAATATCTACGGTTTCGTCCCGTTTCATGCGTTTCCTGCGTAGGTTGTTAGGGGGTGAAGTCTCATTTTGTAATTGGTTAGTTGTTAGATTATCTGGTTCTTTACTTGATTCATGCGACCCAAACTCCCCCCATGTCAAGGGGAGTACTATGAAGACAGCAAGCAGTGCTATCCCGGCTAGCACCGAGGTGCTTCCACACAGAGAGATATTCTTTTTCATTATCTTGTCTATTTCGCTTAATGTTGGCTGGTCTTATCGGCTTGCTTACACGAACCTGCACGTTGTCGTAACAGGTGTAAAGTGGGGGTAATCTAAAAACAATTTGTACTCTGATGCTTTTTCTAGACTCACAATATAATTATTCATTAGCCTTTTGTTCTGACAGGCACAGATCTTGTCTAACTTCTGCCAACGTGCGAGCAGGCGCCGGTGCGGGTACACAATGTGTGAGGTGGTGCCAATTAGTTCCTGTTTTACCTTTTACTCGGAGCGCGTGTGAAGTGCGTTCTATCACCTCCCACGGTCCCGTCCACCTAGGTTCAGACCACTTTCTTTTGTGGACCTTGAGCCTTACCCAATCACCTGGTCCAACAGGAGTCTCTGGTGTTTCCTCAGGTACCTCTGCTGCTGCTTGCACCTGTGTAGACAAAACGCTAACGATTTTAGTCAATTCCCTGACATATTCATCTACTTCAATTTGCCATAGATCCAAAACAGGTCCATGCCCTCCTTCTCTTGGAGGGCCTGGCATCGGTCTCCCTGTTAACAGCTCATGTGGAGACAAATGTGTTTGATTACTTTGTGAGGATCTCATGGACATGAGTGCCAAGGGTAAAGCATCTACCCACTTTAGCTTGTTACCATAACATGCTTTAGCAATTTTTCTTTTGAGTGTTTGATTTGCACGCTCTACCAGACCCTGGGATGCCGGATGGTAGACTGAGCCAAATTTGTGTGTTATGCCGAAATATTGCTCTACTTCTGCAAGCTTGTGGCTGGTGAAGTGTGTTCCATTATCTGATCTTATACAGCGTGGCACTCCATACCTTGGTATGAGTTCCTTCTGTAACCATTTGATTACAGAGTTGGCATCCTCTTTTTTACAGGGGATGGCTTCAATCCACTTGGTGAAACGATCAACCATTACCAGGATATATCTGTATCCTCTCACAACATTGTCTGCTCCCATGTCAGTATAGTCAATACATATCTCCTTAAATGGAGCATCTGGAACTGGAAACCGACCCATTGGACACTTGTATGTTCGTTTGTCATTGAAATTGTTGCAGGTGTCACACTCTGTCACAAAATTTTCCACCATCTCTTTCAGGTATGGATGCCACCATTGTACCTCGACATCTCTTGTTGTTCTTAATTTTCCAACATGTGTGGGGCCATGGGCTTGTTTTATCAGCATGTGGCATAACTTAGCTGGTGCCACTAGCCTGCCATCATGTGCTCTCCAAAGTCCTTCTGTATGGGCGGCACCCTTTTGAACCCATTGCGTTTGTTCATATGCACCCGCTAATTTCTGCATTTCTTTAATGCTCTCCAAAGTCAGCTCTCCTTTTCTCTCACTGTTTAGACAAATCATTTGCTGTATGTAGCCGCCTGCTAGTTTAGCTGCCTTGTCTGCTGCGTCATTGCCTTTTGCTACTGCTGTATCTGTTTTCTGATGTCCTTTGCACTTTATTACAGCAACCTGTGATGGCAGTAGTACAGCTTTTAGTAGGGCTTTTAAGGCTTCAGTATGTCTAACAGGAGTTTTGGATGAAGTCAAAAACCCTCTTCTGATCCACTGAGGTCCGTCAATGTGAACTGCTCCATGAGCATAGGCTGAGTCTGTGTATATGTTTACTCTCTTGCCTTCTCCATGTTTTAACGCTTGTGTTAACGCAACTATTTCTGCTAGCTGCGCAGAGGCTGGTTGTGGAATGATGCAAGCTTCCAATGTTATTATCTCTTTCCCATTTTGTTGCACCACAGCATAAGAAGCCACATTTCCTTCTTCTCCTCTATAGCAACAGCCGTCACTATACATGGTTTGCTCTGGATCTTGAAGTGGCTCTGCTTCCAAATTTGACCTTATCTTGAGGTCTTGTTGTGAGACGAATGCACAGTCATGAGCGTCGTGGTTTTTTGAATTTAGTCCTGTTGCCATGTTAATTGTCTCTGCCACATATGTGATGTGTGGTTTAGTCAGCACTTCTTCAATTTGTATTTTCCTGATTGGTGAAAAAGTGAAGGCTTGTGAGTTTAGAAAAGCCACTACTCCATGCGTAGTGTTTACTCTGAGTGGATGGCACATCACCACGTGTGCCGTCTTCTTGATTGTTTTTGCCAATGCAGCCAAATGTCTTGCACAACCTGTTTGTCCTAGCTCTACACTGTCCAATTTTGAGCTGTGGTACATCAGCACATGTCTCTCTCCCCCTTTTTTCTGGAACAGAACTCCATTTACCATCCCTTCTGTTTCAGAAACATCCAAATGAAAGTCCGCATTGTAGTCTGGGGAGCAGAGATGGGCAGCTTGTCCCAAGGCCTGCTTGGTCTTGGTGAAGGCTTCCTCGCCTTCTATGGTCCAGATAAGTTCAGCGGTGAGGTTTCGGTTTCCTGCTTCCGCAAGCATGTCTCTGAGAGGTTGGGTCAGATTGACGTACTCTGGTACATGAGTTCTGCTATAACCCGTCAGACCGAGAAATGCTAGCATGTGTTGTACAGTCTTTGGTTTGCCATGTGACAGGATTGAGGTCCTTTGTGCATTGGTTAAGGTCAGACTGTTTGCCGAAATTAGTCTTCCTAAGAAGGTGACTGATCTTCTGGCGACTTGTGTTTTCTCTTTCTTCACCTTGTATCCTGTTCTAGCAAGTAGTGCGAGGAGATCAGCTGTAGCTTCTAGGCACGACTCAGCAGTAGTACCTGCGAGCAGCAAGTCGTCAACGTACTGGATCAGAGTTACACCTTGTGGTAGGTGTAACATGGTTAAATCCTTTTTCAGCGCTTGATTGAACAAACCTGGGCTATCTTTGTACCCTTGTGGCATTCTGTTGTAGGTGTATCTCTGTCCTTTGTATGTGAATGCAAACAGGTCCTGTACTTCAGGATCCAATGGTAAACAAAAGAAAGCGTTTGCCAAGTCTATCACAGTGAAATACTTGTGTTCAGGGTTCAGATTTTGCAGCGCCACATAGGGGTCTGGTACAGGGATGTGTTGTGAAACGGTGGCTGAATTGATTCTTCTTAAATCATGAACCATTCTCCAGCCTTTGTTGCCTGCTTTCGGGACTGGCAAAATAGGAGTGTTCCAGGTGGAGTTTGAGGGTCTGATTACTCCTGCACCTAGAAGTCCAGTGATGGTTGCTTCTATACCTTCAATCTGTTCCTTCTTGAGGTTGTATTGTGGCAACCAACATGACATCTGCCCAGGTTTCAGAGTGACTGAGACCTGATGATTAGGTACATAACCTACATCATAGTCTCCAGTAGCCCACAGATAGTGTGGTACTGTCTTTAGGGTTTCTTCGGTGTCAGGATGGTTGGTGTGTTCTCTCCCATGATCCCTTTCCAGTTCGTGTTGTTCCAAGATGCCAACATCCATACTGTGATGAGTTATTTTCCACATGGTCTCGTCGTCTGATTTCCATATGCGGGCAATGTTGGTAGGGAGCCAGTTCATTGTTCTAGCTTTTTTGACCATGGGACCTAAAGATCTTGCTTCAGCTCCTACTGCCAGTGCCAGTGTGATGTGTGGCACGGCTTCAGTCGACAGTGCATACCATTGTTGCTGTTCTGTCTTGAGAGCACAATATGCAGCCACACCCTGAGGTCCTATATAAATGTCTTCGACCATCAGTTGCTCTTTCATTCTGTCTTTTTCTTCTTCCCAGGCTTGTTGGTACTCTTCGTCTGGTTGACGTAGGTAGTTATAGGTGCAATGCAGAGGGTCAAGTGGAGGACCATACGGACCCAAAGTGTTGATCCAGGTTTTCCATTCCATGTAGGTCTTCTGCACTCCCGGAGCATCTTGTTCATCAGTCAACAGTCGGTTCCAATACACTGTTGTTGTGACCTCTTCTATTTCACGATTTGGGCTGGCAGCCATTACCATAATTCTTTGATCGTTTAGGTAATGTCCATGTAGGGGTATTTGTCCTGGAAACTGTATGACCAACCCATCACAAGAACACAGAATTCGTGCTCCTGTCTTGACCAGCAGGTCTCTGCCCATTAGGTTTACAGGACATTTTGGGGAATATAGGAACGGATGTAGTAGGGATTGTTTACCAACTGCAGTAACCAATGGCACGGTATACTTTTGTTCTTCAGATCTTCCCGAGTATCCAACTATCCGAAGGGTTTTTGAGGAGAGAGGTGGTGCTTTTCCTTTCAGGGAAGTCAGACAGGACGCTGTAGCTCCTGTGTCCACCATCAACTCCATCTTTTCTCCTTCTATTATACAGGTGACCATTGGTTCGTTTTTAGCTGGGATAGCTTCACCTGCAGTTGGATCCTCTGGGCCTCCTCATTGGTAGGAGTCATCCCACTGTTGGGGCGGTTCCCAAGCAGAGAGGGGCAGTTGATGGCTGTTTGGTGGGTTGCCACCTCTCCCATAACCTCTTTGTCCTCTCCCTCCTCTTCTATTGTTAGGGAGTCCCCTCCCACGCTGCATGTGCTGTGGAGGCCCGTACCCCTGAGCCCTTGGTTGTTTTGGGCAATATCTGGCCCAATGGCTGGGATCTCCACACTGAAAGCACGCAGTTGACTGGTCTCTGGCTCTGTAGCGATTTCCTGTCGTTCCCCACTGTTCTGGCGGGTAGTAAGGCGGAGCACTAAACGGGGCTTCACTATTATAGGGATGAGTCCTGACCTGCCCTGTCTGGTAATAGGGCTGAGCACTGACTCCCAGTGCAGCCTGTTGCTGCACTCGCCCTTCTGATTCGAATTCCACTGCAGCTGGAGAACCCATGACCATTTGTCTCTTCTCTCTCTTAAACCTTGCAGCCTCGTTGTCTTTTTCAGCCACTTGCATCCTTAGCAATCTCTTGGTAAGCACATTCACTTCATCGTTTTTATCTCCTTCTGTTTTCCTGTTCTTAAGGTCGTAGTGTACAAGGTATTCTCTCCATTCCTCATCAGGCTTTGTGTCTAGTCCCACCACATCCTCCAGTTGTTCTCGAACTCGAGGAGGCAGGGCCTTTATCACTGCATTTCTCCATAGCATGGTGACTGCTGGGGTGGAGTCATGTCTCTCTCCAGTGCCATCTATCCAGATGCCTTCGCTCCTTTTTAAGAAAAGATGCATGTCTTCTTCAATTCCTTTCTTCAGGCTGGACATACCCGTCAGGCTCCGAGTGGTGGGGTAGGTGTCTCTCAGGGCAGTCCAGTATTGATTCCTGTATGCATTGAACGACAGTTCATCCTCCGCCCTACTGCATCCTGTTTTCGTGTCAATTTCCCTCGCCTTCAGACTTCCTTCCAGTCTGGCGATGACACATCTCAAATCACCCACACACACTCTGTCTCCTGCAGTATATTTTTCAAATTCCGAAATCCACTTTTGTCCTCCGCCGCTGAGGGGGGGAAGTTTGGACACCAAACCCTCTAAGTCTCGATGACTCCATGGTTGGTATATCATGTTCCCTCCTTGAGTTGTCATGAGGGGGGCCTGCAACTCTCTTAATTGATCCTGTCTTCTGGTTCTGCTAGCGATGGAGGCTTCTTCAGCCACTGTCATGCTTCCTTCCAGTATGGTTAATTTCGTTAGGCCGTCTTCTGTAACTGAGTTCTTTCTGCTGGGATCCTCTTCTGCATCCCCTTGGAATCCTCCCGCTTGTGCTGTGCCCTTCTGACCTCTCCAGTCCTTCTCCCTCGTTGATCCAATCCCTTGTGTCACACTCTGTCCCACATATTCATGATAGTTTGTTCGGTTCAATAGCTCAGTCACTCCTTGTGATCCTTTTTGCTTTTTTCCGTCTCCACTCATTTGTCTTGCTTCTTCGTCCATGGTCATGCTCTCCAGACCTTCAAAGGAATTTGGAAGTGACTGGGGATGATATAGTGATTGGACAAAATGAGAGGTCTGGGCAGGCTCCAAGATACTGTGGGGCAAGTGTCCTGGAACTGGGGCTGAGAGAACATCCTTCTGGAACCCTCTGTCTTTCATGTTCCTGCGGTGTTCCCTCATGCTGTGTTCCCTCATGCCGTGTTCCACCATTCTCTGTTCCTCGTCTGAGAGTTTGGTGAGTTGTTTCAGCACGGATCCCATACGTGCGCTTCTCTCATTTTCCTCGAGTTCCAAAATTCCTCCACTCACCTTGTACACGGGTGCTTGAATGGAAGTGGAAAGGAAAGGATTGCTATTGGATGAGTATGCTGGAGAGTCGGCAACTTGAGACAAATCTGGGTAGAGCTGAGGAGTTTGAGAGATGTGTGCCTTCTGTTCTTTGTTGTCATCTTCTGTCTCTCCCGCTTTCTTGACCACGCAGATTTTACCCTCCGTATTTGGTGGTACATATTTGAGATGGAAAAGTAGACTCGTGACACGAGCCTTCCTTTTTTCAGCTTTCTGAAATGCTCTATATGCAGTGCCAAATCCTTTTTTCCCCGCTTTCTCCCAGGCTGTAGCATGTTGCAGATATTCTCCGTTCTCATAGTCAACCACTGCTTTTCGTTGTTTTACAGTAAGACCTGGCTTGTCATCTTCTGGGATGAGTTTTCTTGTTTGCCACAGCAGGAGCAGCTCTTCCATTTTTTCTCTGACCTTCTTTCTTTCAGTAGGTTCAGTGGAGGCTTCCAGCCTTTTGAACATTGTCACTTTCAAGTCCGCTGTGGTTACAATCTTGACTGGCCTTGGGTCCCCCTTGTCCGCCATTGTAACTGATGTTCGCAGTACCCCACTAAAGGACAAATGTTGTTAATTTGTTAAATCCCAGATTTCTAAAAATGTTAATCTAAAAACAAATTTGTAATATTAAAATTAGGTTAAAATAAAAATAAACTTTAGCACAAAAATAAAATAAAATAAAATGAATGTTAATCAAAGTATCTCTTTTTGTTTTCTAAAATTTGTCTAAAAATAAATGAAAGCAACGTTTTAATCAAAATGAATGTTCAATTAATCAATGTTAGTGATCAAAATGTCAATCTGAAAATCTAAATGAAAATTGCAATAAAAATGTAACGAATTGTTGATTAGAAAAATGTTAATCAAAATGTTTCTATTTTTCAAACAGAATTTTCAATTTGCAAAAATATTTTTAATCAAAAGATATAAAAACTGTAATAAAAAGTAATGAACAGAGAATTTTACTGAAAAAAAAATAAATGTTCCATTGGTCATTAAGAGAAAAATTAATCAAGATGTCTTAATTCCAAAGTCCATCTACTCTTATCCTTGAATTTCAATTGCTGGTGCACGATTTTAAATTTAGGTGCGTTTTAATTGCCGTCCTATAGGTGGAGGTGTTTAAATTTAGTAAAGTTTCTATAAACTTTTAGTTGTAGTCTCAATTTTGTCCACCAGAGGCATTTAGCTATCAACCGGATGTGGGTTTTTTAAATTCCCACCGGATGAAGAAGGATAGAAAATGGAGGTTTCTTTGTTCTAAATTTTCTCTCCCTCCAGTTTGGAGAAAACTCGCATTTTTGGTTTAAATCACTCGGTCAATACATCACGTATGCATTTTATTTCCACCAACACTGCTTCAGCATAAGACTCAAGGTTTAGTTTATCACAATTTACTCTCACATGCCTCGCAACATCACGTAAACGGAATTAGCGACCCAGCATCACGTGGCCACCGTTAGCTGGTCCTAATCTCTGAGGCCTTTCACAAAAACGTCTCCTTTCACGTTTTTCCAACTTAAAACTACTTCCCATACACACACACACACACACTCTCTCCACGGTTCTCTTTAATTTCACAACCGTCTACCAGTCAGTTAGAACAGTTTTCACCCGTTCTACAAACTCCAATGCATCAGCTAAATATCAACGTTAGCTTAGCCTCGCCTTAGGCCTGCTTTAGTCACACTTTACTCACAACAATACACAAATCTTTACATGTTTTACACTATGCTTGCCGCAAAGAAGATGATATACAACATCTGAGACTATGAGGCGATCGTCATCGGTTCTCACGTAATTCAGGATTATAATCACTATCCTTCTTTGGTGAACAACACTAGCCTCTAATGCTAGGCTTCCCAGAAGTCTTTCAATTAAACTATACCTATCTGCCTTCCAAAGGACTTTTTAACATTAAACTAACTAAGCTTTCTTAGCTACCTTCCAAAGGTGTTTTCGTATTAAACTACATTCAATGCAAGCTTACCATAAGCTTTATCCGGTACCAGCCCGGACACCCCCAGGGATTTGGTTGGATAAATATAAGTTCTCCTAGAACTCTAACCAGACAATGCTGGAGCTCTCCAAAAGCTTTTCATACATATCGTTAACATCATTAATATCTTCGATGCTTGCTCTTATCGCTTGTATTTCAACATTCAGGATTGCTTTTTATCGTTTAACAGCAGTTGTATTAGCTATGACCGTCGAACATTGTTGCTGGCATTCATTAATAAGTTTTCCTAGTCTACCTGCAGTGAATATTTGTCTTAACCGGTGTTCACCCTCACCTGATCTTTTGCACGTGCAATGAATACCAGTCAACGATGCTCGGCGATCGTTCTTCACTTCTCCTTTCGGGATGCCCACCCAGGGACGCCAATTAATGGGTAGGAAAAAGCTGAAGAACTCGGAGCTTGAATGTCGAATCAAAACAGCAATCTCCTGATGTCATCTATATATTTATTTAACGCAATAAGTCAAACAAAGAAAATATTCTCAGCTGAGGACACTTTTCACTTCGCCGTTTCCACAGACTGAACGCTCTAAAAAGCCCCAGTTAACTGTCTCACGGTCCCGCTGCAAGTGTGTACAAACATTTTAAAATTCGCATCTAATACATGGAGTAGGCGTTGACCTTCTCCTCATTGGTCCCAGTTGGCGCCTACACGTTCCTTCGTCAGCAGTCCGGAAGTGATGGTTTGTTGACCTGTTACTCTTAAAGGGGAAATGCCCCTATTATGTTTGTAATACATAGTTGTGCAGAAAATACATAATTGTGCAGAAAATACATAGTTGTGCAGAAAATACATAATAGTGCAGAAACATATTCATAGTGTCGTAATACATATTGATTGAGGTAGGACAAATACATGTGATAGTCTTTCCAGTGTGGATTAATACAGATCAGGATTAATTTACCTGACAGAGCCAACCAACAGAAATGCATCTGCCAGTCAAGCAAGAGTGTCTTCTCCTTGTATGGAGTGCTGTCTGTTCCCTTGTGTAGATGGCAGCCCAGCCTGCCAAATTTCACGCCTGCACCGGCGCCTCAGGAGTGAGGAGCACAGGAACGCAGGGTGTTGGGACGATAGCAGTAGATTTGTGTGTGAAAAGGAGTGTGTTATCATCATACCGATGTGATTGCGACGTAGAGAAAAACCAGGTGCAACCCACACCTGCGTGTGTTCCTTCCACCTTGCTTAATTAGAGTTCAGTATCCTCCTAATGAATATTGCCGTTCTTGTCTCTTCTGTGTTTGTGTGTGGTTGGGTGGGAGCCAATGGGCTCAATTGGGAATTATCTAGCATTCCCTGGAGAAATCCTCTTTTTCTTGCTCTCCGTTTATCCACAAGAGTTAGCTGTACAGACTCAACAGCCCATTACTGATCTCCTGATCTATTGTTAGAATTGATTTTGTGTGAATATGACTGCTTGTTTCCTCTTTACTTTCTTGTTAAAACGCCAGTGTAATCTCAGACTATATTGAGTTAGTAATTAATGCCTGGCATTAGTGAGTTACAGTTGCAAAGTCAAAAAGCTTTCCCTGTCGTTTCCCTCTGCCAGCAGGAGATTCTTATTCCAGCAGAGGCGCAAGTGCAGAGAGAAACAGTTATTTTCTGTCACCAGATCTGTCAACAGGTTGGCAGGGATCAATCACAACATTTTTCAGATCTAAAGCTGAATGTGTCAGAAGCAATAAAAGAGTATTCATTTTCCCCCTTACTGTAGTGTAACGGCGCTCGGTATGATGTGCAGTCCTCTGCTGGGTTATAATTGGGGCTATGGCTGCTGAACTTCTGCCTGGTTCTTCTGAATTCAGTGACATGGAACCCTCCGTAGAGAATCAGTGTGTGATTTTTCACATAGTCTGACAGGCCATTTGAGGCTTCTCACATATCCAGCCGTCAGTTTACCTGAGCCACGCTTTATGTCTGTTTTTGTCAGTGTGAGACTTGTGTATGACTGTGGGGATACAAGTGTCAAGCATCAGTTCACGCCATATAAGGTCTTCTTGGTGTTCTGCTCATGATGGCAGTTAACTTCAAAAAAGAAAAGTTTTCCTGCAAACGCTCCTCGGCTCAAATTCAGTAGCAGCAACATAAGGTTATCAAGTCAAATAATTTCTTTGATTAGTTTCATGCAACCAGTCTGCCCCTCCACCCTCTACCTCTGATTCCTGACGCTACCACCCACATCACATGGCCAGCTGACCTTGCCCCCTTAATGTTTAACAAACTCTCTGCCTTTGTTCATTAAGTCATGTTTCCATGGTGACCATGCTAAGTCACCCCAAACAGCATGGACATGAGGCCTAGCTGGTCTTGCCAAAGTCCACAGTTTCACAATATTCTTGAGACATGGTATTAAGGTGCTGAGCATGAAACGCATCAAAGCCTTGTAGCACAGTGTCGCAGTACAGAGCACACTTTGAGGTATCCTTGTGCTTTATATTGTTGTCTGGAGACCAATATGATGGCCAGCTCTGTTGAGAGGGAAAGAATAGTGGAAGTCAGTGTTCTTTATGTTTCACCCAGTGAGCAATTGTCAAGCTGTTTGCTTAGAAATGTGTCTACTTTTTTCAAAGCTGGGATTTCTTTGGTCATTTGAATAGTACCTTATGGAATATGGAATATGCCACAGAATACATTTAGAGCCCCACTGGTTCATCTATTTACTCATTGCCAGTGGGCCCTTTCAGTCATATTGAAACACACAGCAGTGTGGGTGTCTCCTAAGCTGGAGCTCCCAGTGCCAAAAGAGGTGTTATCTGAGACGGAGTACCTTTCAGGGGAGCAAGCTGTCGCTGTAAAGACCTTGATGTACCCCATGACGGACATGAACACGGCAAGTGGACGCACATTTGGTTCTGTTTATACTATTTTGGGATTCTGCATAAGTGGATGTGCAGACACATGTTCAGTCGGCAAGTGTGGTATGATAGATAGATTCAGATTCAGATTCAATTCAATTTCAAATCATAACAGCCTGTACTTTTACTTTATTTTATTTTAAGTCTTATTTGTACTGTACATTTGTAATGGCGGGAGGGGGGGGGGGTGGATGGGTAATGTTGTATGTCATGTTTTAAGCTACTGGATGCCTGAATTTCCCTCGGGATAAGTAAAGTAGCTATCTATCTATCATGTTCAGTCGGCGAGTGTGGTATGCGCGATCATACCCGTTTCAGACATGCACTTAACTCTGTTAATGAGCTAACGATTTAACAGTACATCTCTGCTTCACATTTGAAAAAAGATCTTGAGTCGGTTTGTGTAAAAGCAATGCCAGCAGTGTGACTTGCAAGGACCTTCCACTTCAACACAGCTCAATCACACGGTTAAATACATATACTAAGAGAGATACTAAAAGGACTATGATAAGGATCTAATTTGAAAATAAAATGTGTTTAATGAACCATGAAATACTGTAAATGAGCCAATTTGAAGTTGTAGAGAAGTTCCTTTCACGTCAGGCGAGTTTTTAAAAATGTGTTTTAATAAAGTATTTCTTTCCCATTTGTGGTGCAGGGCAAAAACATAACACTCAAGTCCCCCTATATTTTCAACTTTTGTTCATGCCAGCTGTTTTCAGGACTTTACATATACCGGTAGTATGTGAGCAAACATAGATAGAGCCATAAACTATGCTTATATATAAATGTCATAACTAAAATGCATTGGGTAGGGTCTACATTGCTGCTTATAGTGTGAAGGGGGGCAAGCTTCCTCTCCTGCAGCGCTGACGTTGATCATAAACGGCTCAACTGCAAAATAAGTATTAGAATGTATCGCTGTGTGTAGACTGAGGACACTCTTCTTCTTTGATATCATTATTTTCCAATTCACTGCTGCTCTCCATCAGTGCAGCCTCTACAATGAGAACAGAAACAAGCTTCCTCTCGCATTGTAGATGCCAAACATACTGTAAGCAGTGCAGCACTGACATCCAGCTATGTTGCAAATTCCACGTCTCAAAAGGGCTACATGGGTTAAAGTTAGCCTGCATCTGGATCCTCCTGTTTTACCTTCCCTCAAACTAACTCACTTACTAAAGTTGGGTTTCTATCGCCAATTAGTCACCATTCTGTATCCTACACTGCTCAGGTTGCATCATCTTAGGCTATGTTCTTCCTTCTCAGCCAACAAAAAGATGGTTAAAGTTGTACTTTAATATGAAGTTGGTCATAACTTTTTATTCTAATGTTGAAAGACAAATCCCAAGCCTAATACTTTCTCTGTTGCTTTCAAATGCACTGACTCAGTTGACAGTGACTGTGACTTTTGCTATAATAAACTGATTTGGATGATGTGTTCTGAGCTATACAGCCTAACTGTGCTGATGGACCATTTTGTGTTCAACAATTCCAATTTTACAGTTTTGATTGTGTTGCTTGTCCGCTTTAATTCCACCAGGTTTCACATGGAAATGGAAAAGACACCGTTTTTCTCATTAGCTTGTTGGAGTTTGTGCACCACTAAACTAGCCGTTTGTTTGTGGCGCTTCTGCAGGTGTGTCTTTGGCTTTGCGGTGGCCGTGGTGAGATTGGCTGTGTAACTGTAATTACTAATTTAGCTAAAGTGCGGGGAAAACAAACGGAGCAGGAAAAGCTGGAATGATCAAACGTTAGCTCTCTCCAGCTGCCTCCAGCTCTAATCTGCTCAGGTAATTCTCTTCAAACCCATTGATTCCATGCAAGCGATTGAATTTCAATGCATCGCTGATGAGATGGGGGGGGGGGGGGAAAGACAACCTACCTGAGCACTCAAATGGATTGGCAAGCAGATGCTCGGTCAAAGTGACAGGCGATAAGTGCTTTGGCAAGCTTTAAGTGAAATCTTTATGCATTTCTTGCTGTATGTAGCCGTGCTGTCACTGCCCATTTTTCATACAGTCCCTCTCATTTGCAGTGCCTCTCGGTGCATTTTCTCAGCTACCGAGAAAGCAGCCCTTTCAGTCTGATAAAGCACCTGTGACCTTTCAAATGAAGTGTTCTGTTTAGTTAAGAGACTACTTCACAAGGTGGTGTCGAAAAATGCAATAAGCAACTCCACTACCCATTGTGCTGTATCGACCCTACTAGCCTCATATGTTCATTTCTTGTTGAAATGGATTTTAATTTACTAAAAAAAATCTAACTTTCTGGGCAAAGATAGTAAATCAAGCCTGTGGCATACAGTTGTTGTCATTGAATTAATTGTTAAGGGTTAAAGTTGGATTCAAAGTGTGTTTGGTGCCAACGTAGAGTATAAAGGGCAACATGCTGTTGATGATATTTATATGGACTTTTCCTCATGTAGCAACTACTAATCTTTTTCTCTCGCCATATTTACACATTTTTCCTCAGAAAGCAACAACTTTCATTTTCAGGTGCCACGGCTTGTATTTACTATAAGGGAACAATGCTGCCCTTTATCTTTTGTACTGGTACAGGTTTACTGCTTGTGCATACACTCCAGTATGTTTCACACTCTGCCTCAGGATTATGTGTAGAACAGGCTGTTTTTTATCGTAACTGCTGCATCCTTTTTATTAGAATGCAGAGCACCTGCCAAATGTTACACCTCCTTATGAAAAAGTGGTCAGTGAAGATAACACTTACTCCCCCCCCACACGCATACAATACACGTTTGCTTATTGGCATCCCGGCTTTAATCTTTGAAGTGTAAATGGCTGTAGTGTATGTACTCAAACAACCACATGTCTAATAAACTCTGTTCTCCCTGTCTTGTTTGACCATTACTATTCCTTTTATCTGTGCATTCGCTGGCTCTATGAAGAGGGCAGTGTTTCAAATAACACCACTTTTAGGAGGCTCATTTTGCAATACCTAATCACCTCTCTGACGGTATTTGCCATGGCACCATCAGGCTATGCAACACATGCAGTGCAGCTTAAAATGCTTTAGCCCGTATTTAGCCTGTTGTATATAGTAATGTGAAGCCCCCTTAATTGGAGTCCTGGGGAGGATCTCTGGGAGCGGTCTCTAAGTACTGCCCAACAATTGTCTGTAGGTCAGAGGGCATGCTTGGAGATTTGCATGAGGTTCCACACCAGAAAGAACGCTTAAGCCGAGCATTTCATTTAAATCGGCAGCCAAAGCAGTGGGAATGTGGTGCAATATCTCTTCATTCCCACATGAAATGGCCTCCGCCACCTTCATTTATTTCCGTCCTCACTTCATCTTACTGTATGCGTTTTTTCATCTGTGTGGATCAGGAGCAGTCTGCACTTTCAAGTGGAGACCCACTCACCAATGACATCATAACAAATCTCTGCAAAATGGACAAATCAAGGCGCTGTCTCAACATCTGAAATTGATGGCAATCAGTAAATTGCTGTCTTAAGTGCAATGGCAGTGCATTAGTAATGGGTTGTGATCAGAACCAGAGAGCTGTGGATCAGAGTAGCTAAGCCTATTGTCTCTAAGGACAAAGCAGGGTTGGAGCAGGCATGGGTGACTATTCTAACTCCTTTCACCTCGGCCCACAAAGTTGAATCAAGGGTCTAATCCCCCCTTTCCCACTCTAGCTCTCGCTCAGTCAGCCATCAGGCCTTCTTTCTTCCTGTGGACACTCGCGCTTGCATAGCATCATTAGCTGAGGCTCAGTCCTACCCCAGTCTTTAGCCCCCTATGAAGTCCCTGTTGCTCTTTTTAAGGAAAAGTCACCATTTCCAATAGCATTAAGTCTTTGGCTGTTGGACTGTAAAACTCTAATACCAGCATCTTAAAGAGTTTTTAATCCTCTTGAGCAAAGACCCATAAAACACGGTGATGAGGCAGACCATGCATGTGTCCTACACAATTGCCCACATCTACTACTGTGGCAGCACCATTATTAAGGAGTGAAAACCTTACATTTACATGTTTCTTCAATTTGCATACTGCTAAAAGACTGTTCAGCATTATTAGATACACTTTAAAAATAAAGTAAAAGGCAGTAGTACATTGCATTTGTTTTTATTGTTGTGCTTTGCATTGCAAAGATCGAGTAATGGCAACATGAACGTAGAAAGTATGTGTAGGAGAGTTGACTGGTGTATTTGTTGTAAATGATTTTGGAGAACAATACAATCACTTATATGTACAATGAATCAGGTTCCATGATAATAATTAATACCAATACATTTAGACTGAAATGTATTGTTTGGAAAGAGAAAACAAACACTCTTCTCTTGGTCTGTTCCGGATTCTCTACAGCAGAAAGCCGGCAGTAACACATGGATGTTATTTCAGGACAATTAGGACTGCAGTCAGGCATGGTGTCTTTCTACACTAGCCTGTTTAGTGCGAGATCCAGCCACCCATACTCGGCACATTTGTGTTGCTTCCTCTACCAGATTGTTTTAGAATACCTTGTCTTCCTTTTACTAAGGGTCGGGATCATTAGGGAACATGTTGCAATCAAGTGGAAATGAAAAGTGCAGGACAGAACACACAGTGGTGCCGCTGCTTCTCTTGAATTCAGATTTAGGCACTTTGTAAAGCCCTGAATAGTTCAACTGAGAGTGGGTAAGAGGCGTACTTTTTGTTTGATGTATAAAAAAAAAAAGCAGGCATTCATTTGGTAATGGTTACTATTTTTCCTCTTGTTTTGTTCCCATTTCCTCCGTTGTTCTGGGAGCTTTTTTTATTTTTGTAAAATCTGTGTGGAGTATAGTCTTTCACATTTACTACTACAGTTTTTTACTGGTGCTAAACATCTTTATTTCAGTACTGTGGTAAGGAGCAGCAGTAGTTTTCATGTCACATTTTTACATCTGTTAAGAACTCGAACAGTGAAGGTGGTGCACTTCCAGTAAGCTCAGCTGTAAAGAGCCCGCTCATATTGGTGGCGAGACAAACATCCTGTTGTACAATTCACAATCTGGCCTAAAACATTATTTATGTAACGTAATCATTTGAGAAACGAGGAAATGAAGTATGCGGGTGGGAGACTGCAGAGCACAAATAATAAAAAATAATACAGATGTTCAATAAAAGGTATTTACCTATTAGCAGGTTATTTTGAAAAGTCAATGGCATATTTAAAAAATGTGCTCGAGATGTGGCAAGTGCATTATCAATAGACAGGAGTGCAGCCTAATATGTTTTAATCATGAGAGGAATCTGGTGAGGAAGTCATATAGTCTGATGTGGTATCTTAATGTATATGGTTTGTGACACAGCTTACATATTGTACTGTACATGACATTTCATTATTTTATTTATATACATCTAATGCACAAGCATAACTAATACATGTGCATTGTTTTGTATCATATTGTACGGTTCGCTAGCATATTCAATCATGTGTTGGGCCTCATCACATCCTATGTCCAGCTAAGTCCCATTCATTTGAAAAGAATAAGAACCACAATATGTTTATCCCTGCATGGAAAATGGTGGCCCCATTGTATCACTTCCATCTAAATGGAAGCATCTGCATGTAGAAATGCTGATAACAACCACAATATTGCAACAAAGTTGATAGATTGTAAATTACCACAATTTGCCATAACAAATATGTCCATATGTTTACAGAAAGCTGCTGTGGATTGTTTATTCAAAATGGTTTAGAGATTTCTTATAGCCAGAGTAACCACCCTTCTGCCTTTCTATAATAAAGACATGACATTAAATAAACAGCTACATTCCATTTTCTTCCTGCTTCGCATTGAGGATCCGGTACGACCCAATATCCAAAATTCATAGAACAGAATCCCATAGAGGGCCAATGATATAATTCTGTAATTACGTTTCCCTCACTGATTAGAGCAAAGGCGGGCACCTTTCTTGCCCATCTTACTTCTGTGTTTGTGATGGAAAACAATTCATGTGCAGGATTTTACCTCAACTCTTTCAAGCACAAACTCGGCTCCATCTCCAAATAAACCTTGAACAAGTGTGTATTTCAAAATTGAACCCGATGCAACCAGACAAGGGGAACAAAAAGGAGAGTGAAAATACCTCCATGTTGCCCCACTTTGTCAAAATTCTGAGACAATAAATCTCGGAGGAGATAATTGAGCTTGTTCTGCCAAAAATACTCAAGAAGGACTTGAAAGATGACACAGAGTAGGGTAAACGACATGGAAGCTGATGGCTTTTATAGTCCTTAATTAGGCAAGGCATTATCGGCAGAAGACATCTCACATTCTACAAGTTAAACTCAAGCTATTACATCATCATAGAACATAACATAAGAGCAACAACACACCTGGTTTAGCTTGCAATCTCTACATTTAAGCCATATTCAGCCGTTCCAAGGTCATCCAGAATGAATTGAAGTGGTAGCAGAAACAACAGTAGTAGTTGTGTTGAGGTTGTATTTCGGGCCACGCTGTACCAGGACACATTACAGATTATTTGCAGATTTCTGGTGGTCTACAGGAGAAAAATAACTGAATTTTCTCAAACATTATAGACTAGGGTCAAAATAAAGTGACTGTACACTCAATTCAACAACTCAAATAAGTGGATTTAGTTACTCTTTAACATTGCTTGTGACTCAACCTTTGCTAAAAGGCCTTACATAAATGTAATAACGCTGCATTTCATGGGTGTTTCAGGGCTGTTTTCTTTGCATTAATTAGGAAATGCATAGTGTTAACCTGTGCCCTGCTGAGCTGGTGGAAACTATGAAATGCCTTGCAGAAATGTAATCTTATGTTAAACACGTAGAGCTGACCCTTGGTTCTCTGCACAATGTGTTGGGGTCACATTGTAAGCCTGTAATGCATGAACAATCTGGAATGAGCTTTTCAGAGTAAATCTGTAATCATGCCAACTCAACACAGTCCTTGTTTACATGTAAATAGTTATTTAATTATCAATTATCATCTGTTAATGAGCACAATTTCACCAATCCGAGGAAATGTTTAGCAGAGATGATCGGCTGATATTCAGGATTCTTCCGTTTCTACACACTAAGAATTGGTGCAGCTGAAACGGAGTCAATAATTCTTAGAGGCTACAAGTTATTCCCCTCCTCTAAAAGAACACAGAAGTAAAGTATGTCATACGTTGCCCCCATGTTTTGAAGCTATGAGATGCTGAGTATTCAGTGACTCAAAAATAATGGCACGTACTAATACAAATATATTTCAGGCACTGCATGTTGGTCAATCTGGTGCCATATTTCAGACATTACACCACTGTATATGAAGCTGTGTTTACAGCGCATGGTGTTTCATTTTCAGCTTGAAACTTGTGTGTGAACCAGAGATTTTCTGAATCCTTTCATCGGCATACAAACAGAAGAACGTCTGCACTTCATCAATTGTAAGGCGCAGTGTCTGCCGGAGTTTTGTATTATTTATTTATATATTTTTTTATATATATATATATATATATATATATATATATATATATATATATATATATATATATATATATATATATATATTTTTTTTTTTATATATATATATATATATATATATATATTTTTATATATATATATATATATATATATATATATATATTTTTTTTTTATATATATATATATTTTTATATATATATATATATATATATATATATATATATTTTTATATATATATATATATGCCATGAATTAGGCTAAAACATATGGAGCAGGTTTGTGTACATGATAAACTTGATTACCAATACCTTTTCCCTAATCTTGGCTATCTGAAAGCTGCTGAGTATGCATGCTGACCAGCTGCTCTCTGCTATTGTTTTCTGATGAGTCTGTGCATGTGTACAGCTATGATGAATCAGGCTCATGCCTTTGATAATCATCTTGGCAACTGTGAAGAACATTATTTGCAGTTAAGTTTAGCATGTATACCAAAGTGGAATTGCTGTTATATCCTTGCTACTTTGTAAGTGAAACTGCAGAAAAACACAGACTTGGTAGATCCTATGCATTCAAAGAGCTGCGAGAGGATGGGTTTCTTTTCAAGTCAACTGAAATTGATTTATCTTGGTGTCACAGCTGTTCCATCTTCCGAAGGTGGAAATAAAATACAAACTGTTTAATGGAAAGAATGCAGCCCTACCCCACATCCAAAAAGTGCAACCAATCTCATGAAATTGCTAACCAATTGGAGGCAGTAGTGTATTGGCAGGCAACAATGCAAGCATTTCAGCAAATTATTAATGGATGTCTGCATATTGTGGCGATTAAAGCCCATAGCAGGGATTTTCCCCCTATTACAAATCTGCCATTTTATCTGAGAATTTGTGGCCTTGAATTGGCACAAAGAAAGTCACAGTAGAGAAGTAGAGAATAGTATATTAGCTTATTGGTGAAGAGATCCTAGAAAAGTCTAGTGAACAGTTACCGATCATAATACTGCAATTTCAATATTGCTGTGTCATTAGCTTGGTCTGGCTGTGTGTGTGTGTGTGTGTGTGTGTGTGTGTGTGTGTTTGTGTGTGTGACGTAGCACCACACTCCATTGAAAAGTTCATGGGAGGTAGATTAAGAGTTGGGAGTGTCTTGAAAATACAATTTGCAGGCATTGTTTGTGCCAAAACAGAGTACGGGCTGGAAAGTGCGTTTTTAAAAAGGCCAATAGTCTCTGCAGCTGTCAAATCAATTATTTGTCATTGGTATTGATCTGCAACTCTTTCAAGCCCCTCATTATATTATCAGATATAAAGGGCGTGAGAAAAATATTTGTGATTGCCCTCATACATATAAATAGTCCCACATGAAGTCTTGTACAATAACAGTATTGTTATATATTAACATCTGAAAAAACTGTTCTACACACAAAAGCAATGTTCCTGGATACTTGATTAGAAAATGACCTCATGGAGACATGACATAATCAGTGTTTACAGCTCCTTTTGACAGGAGTGATGAACAGTCATGGGCATACTTCCCGTTGCAAGCCACTGAACTATGGAATTATCTGATCAGATTTGCTGAAGTGAACATCCTTCCGCTGTCTTCCTAAACAAATAACTGTCATTTCGTTTTTTACTGGACCTCCTGTTCTCTCACTTGGCAGCCCATTTCCTGGCTGCATGCACTGCTGTTTCCTGTTCTGTGAATCAGAACAGTGGAGTGTTTCTGTTGGACCGACAGTAGAGATCTGAAGGAAGCTACCGGCTACCGGTTCTTAGAAGTTAAACAAGTACAATCGAATCATAGCCGAGTTCATTTTAATATTTTTGAGAAACATACACACAATTAACTTGGGATTTCTGTTTGATCATTCCTGCACAAAGTGCCTACCTTCAGCATTTTTACAACTACAGCACCTACTATTTACATGTGATAGTCAATTAATGATATACACCATACCATATGTTAGCAGCCAAAGCTCTGAAAAATACTGTAATACATACTGAAGCATTCAATCAGCCTTCACTGGGATTTGGACATTGAAATGTTTCAATCCAGACATGTACAGTATGTTATTGCTGCTGAATAACAGCCCTTTATTTCAATGTTTTGAGGACAGACATTGATTTGAGCCTTTTGCTCCTCCTGTGGTTTCAGTTTGATGCTTAGTATATCACATGCATTTCAATGAGGAACTTTGAACAGGGAAATTGATCAAATGTAACCTAATGAATAGTCTGGTTGACCTTAGACAAAGTTTAATAAACATTTAAAGTCAAAGGCGTCTCCTGACTTGAACAGAACAATAAGAGTGTCAGTCAGTTGTGTGATTCGGGGACAGAGTGTTGCTCCAATGCTCCAGATGGGCAGGGTTGTATCTGCTGTTAGCGGGCTCGGAGGCATGAGGCCTGCGTGCAGCCTAAACAGATGCTGCTCTTTAAATGAGACTTCTGACATTAACAGCGGTTAGTGCACTCCTGTGAGGCCTCCCTTTACAGCTGTTCTGAGGCCATTTCGTCTTTTAATTGGGATAGGAGAGATCATAGATTACATTAGTCGAGCAGGACTCTGTGGGCCCCTCCCTATTTTTTTGTCTTCTGTGCTGCTAGCTTGAACCTCCTGCTTAATAAGACTCCCATACGGAGCACTGGCCCTCACAGAGCAGCCTAACTATCAGTGTGCGGGAGACAACTGTATGAGAAGGTTTTGCAGAGGGTGTGGGGGGCTGTCTATTAGCTCCTTATGTGTGTATGTTAAAATTGGGAGAGTATGTTTGTTTAAAAAACTACTTTATTTCCTCTATATTCCTGTTGCACAATGTCCCCCTAAAAGAGAAAATGCATAAATAAGTATCATTTTTCTCAAAGCTAGTATGCTGCCTGTCTAGACTGTGTGACTGTAACCAATACCTGCTGTCTGGCCAGCAGTGACACATTATATATTTGCAGGAGACAATCCCTGTATTTATGTAGGAGTTAAATATGCCCCGGAGACACTGCTGGAGATTACATATCTGCAACCGGAGTTCTAGAAAAGATTGACATACAGCTGTTAACTCGATTCAAGCTTGATTAGGGCCAAATTGAAGAATGAATGCTCCCTCTCTTTGAGCAAGGAGGGGAAGGAAAGGCAAAGGAAGGTATTGACAGGGTATCAGTGCTCTCTGAGCAGACCACAGAGCTTGAAAAATATGTTTTTATACCTCAAAGGCTTAAGGGAGAAAGGCAGACTTAGTAACAAGAACATATACTACTGAGGTTGTAGAGCGAATGTTTCTACTCTGTTAGATACAAAAAGAAAAAAAATACATGTCCGGGATATCTAATCAAGAATGTCTTTCCCAGTCCCCCTTTCACATGGCTCCAGTCCACACACAAGCTTGCCCCACCAAACAGACATGCTAACACAACAGCGCACACTGACCAGAGGGCAGTGATCTTGGGCCGATCCATTTCATTTAAGCATGGTGCTTGGAGAGGTTAATCCTGCACTACTCGCATTGCTCTTGAGTTTCCACCACTCCCGTCTGGTCAGGTTCTACATGAGTTAGTTCTCGCTCTCTCTCCCTCTCCCTCTCCCTCTATCTCAGCTTTGTCTGAGGGAGTGACACAGCTAACCACAAAAAATCATCTGTTACAGTCCTTATGGTTAGTGTCGCTTTATCACACAGCATCGGTTGCATTACTATGTGCAGCTTGGTGGGCCTGCATTGTGTTTTAGCGATGCTGCTTCATCCTGCGTCAGATCTCATTAAAGATGGAAGTGAAGATTAAACCACATCCTCTTTTGCACACTGCGGCAGGAGGCATCCACTTCCCTTGTATTACTCATGAATAAGATTGAACAAGCAGTTCCTGCAGTGGCAAACATAATGCTTGTTTCCCACACCAATGAAAGGTTTATTTCATCAGACAAGCTGACAGATGCTCTGGACACCATTATCAGGACTCTACTTTTGCAGACTGGGAATAAAGTAGATTTTGCAGATAGTGCTAGATTGAATCATAGTGGGACATACGCTTGTGGTGGGAATTATATGAAGAATGCATTTGAAAGCTTTTCAAGATGAATCATACATACTGCATCACCTCTCTACATCATCTGGGCCTAATTAGGATTTTCTGCTGTCTGCTGCTTTAGGTTTGAATAAATTATGCTTTTTTTTCAATCAAAAAACATGTATCATGTCAAATATCCTGCCGTTCTGATTAATACAAACACATGACTTTGATGTATTCCCCTGAATGGGTCTGACGTTTGCGTTTCTTTTGTGTCTGTGTGTAGCACAAGGAGAGATAAGCCAATTAAACGCTTTGGAGGGTTGAAACTGTAGTCCAGCTTCATAAATGATGAACACTCGGAGAGCTAGCACTGGCCCTTTACTGGTGGCTCCTCAGTAATTAGAACTTTCATTAATGATTGCAAAGTCCCTCTTCTCTGAAGTGGTGCCTTAATACAGGCATTGTCACATTCTTTCAGTGTATTGAGGGAGAAAGCTGAAAGACTCTTATCTAATGCCAAATCTGAATTTAGCAGTGTGACGGTTATTATGCTGTAAAGAGATGCCTCCGCCTTGGCATTTAATTAAAAAGATGGAAGGAGTTCGGCTCCGCTTTCCGTAATCTTATCAGTTTGTCCAAATTTTGTGGTTTCAGTTTGTTTCCAAATTCTCCATGTACAATGTGATATCCATGCACAGTAATTGCATCCTTGGTGTCATCATCTTAACTTTTTTTATTATTTTTTTTACTCGTGGCAACTGTGAGACAAATCGAAACCCACTGATGTACACCAGTTTAGTCTGACTCATTCTACCTGTGCAACTGCCAATTCCATTTAGGTCATTCATCCATCTCACCCTCCTAACTGAATTGCATTTTAATCATGTATGCTTTTAGCCATCTGTGGCTTCACTTCTCTCTCTTCTCGACAATGCACTCACATTTACTATTTGGAGACGCATAGACAGGAGCCCTTTTGCTGGCCGACTGGACGGCCTCATGGTTGAGGTAACCTTGGAATACAGATAGATCTCTGCCTCTAATAGAGGTCACAGAGACATTTCCATCCTTCACGTTTTCCAAAAAAGATTTTTTCCAAACAAATGTTTCACGATTAGATTGTATTTGTCAAGCATGTGAATAACTGACCTGGGAGATCTTTCAAGCAATTTGTCATGTTTTCCTCTTGGCCTATGAGCTGGTAATAATACAACAGGCTGAGCGGGAGGTGCTCTGTATTTCTGTTGTGACTTGGGACCTGTCCCTACTCATACTCCATGATTGGTTGGTGACAGGAAAGACTAGCTGAGGTTAATTCTGGAAAAAGGATATATCACAGCGCTGTGGCACCCAATGCATTTCAAATGATGTGTCCTTGGGATGCAAGGTCACTGCGGAGTCCTTCTCCTCTAGCTAGACACAGCCTGTGTAACTATAGGTATTATTGAATGGGCCTGACAACAAGAAGGTCTTGTTGACGTGTGCAGAGTGTGTGATTACACAGGTCTGTCGGCTCTCTGACATTATTGTTTGGATGAATTTTCCAAAGCACATTTCTTTGCAGAAACTCAACTTATTAGATCTGCCACTGCAACAGCTTTCATGTTCCTGGAAACAGCTTTTTAGAGCAATTGTCTTAGGGGATAGCTGGTTGATTTAGTGACAAACACTGAGGATCAAACTGCTTCTTCAGCCATATTGGATAGTGGGAAATGGTAGAGTGGTGCAGTAACTGCTAGCATGATTGATCTTGGATATAATGATCTTAGTAATATTAGCTGTACATACCTGACAAGACTCACAGCCCATCAAAAAGTTAGTTTCCACATTACATAATGATATGCTGTAGCTGCTGTCTTAAAGCCGCTTTTACTTGCCTGTAATTGTCACTGCCTTTTCTGATCCTCCAGTGTTATAATGAGGATGGTGTTTTACATTGGATAACAAAATGATATGTCCTTTTTTTTTTACCTTGTACCTTACCTTGTTGTTGGAGAGAAAATGTGTATTTTGTTCTCTCAGAATTTCTCTCAGAAAAACACGAGAATTAATCCTCTGTCTCTGTCAGTTTCTCTCTTTCCATTTTTGGCCTCCCAATCTGAATTACAAACAAATCCTGTACACCTCTCCCAGCTTTTATTTTATCACTTCTTGTTTGATTTTATGCAGAATTCCTTTTCAGGCTGCCTGGAGCTTTCATTTCATCCTTTCCTGTATCTGCTGATTTTTTGGGCCAGATTTAGTTTTTTCTTCATTCCC